>NC_047034.1:97329357-97958902 GCF_011762595.2 Tursiops truncatus | reverse complement strand
AACATTGTGCTGAGAGGAGTCAGTTACAAAATACCACATATTGTATGATTCTATTTATACACAATGTCCAAAATAGGCAAAGCTATAGAGACAGAAAGTAGACTGTGGCTGCCAGGGGCTGGGGGGATTAGGGCAAGTGCAACATTACTGCTAAAGGGTATATGGTTTCTTTGGGGATGATGAAAATTGATTGTGGTGATAGCAGCACAGCTATGAATACACTAAAAGCCTTTGAATTCTACACTTTATACAGGTAAATTGTACAGTATGTGAATTACATCTCAATAAGGCTGTTACCAAATAATAATAATAAACACATATTCTACATTCAGTGGATTTCACTGTATACTGCATTCATTCTAATAAACATCAATTGGGACTTATTTTATTATCCCAGTATAAATGAAGATTACTTTTAATAATTGCTATATATGATATACATAATATTTCTTCAATCTATCAATTTAGATGTCTGTGTTCTGGACAACAAACGAACAATAGAGCTATGAGTTTTAAACTCATAGTGTATTCCTTATGATGAAATAATGCCAAAGCAACCTAGTAATAAGAGCCAACATTAGAAAACATAAGTGGGCTCCCCTGGCGGCACAGTGGTTAAGAATCCACCTGCCAATGCAGGGGACACGGGTTCGAGCCCTGGTCTGGGAAGATCCCACATGCCGTGCAGCAACTACGCTCGTGTGCCACAACTACTGAGTCTGCACTCTAGAGCCCACGAGCCACCACTACTGAGCTCACGTGCCACAACTACTGAAGCCCGTGCACCTAGAGCCCATGCTCCGCAACAAGAGAAGCCACCACAATGAGAAGCCCGCTCACCGCAACTAGAGAAAGCCCACTAGCAGCAGCAAAGACCCAATACAGCCAAAAATAAATAAATTTATTTTAAAAAAAGAAAGAAAACATAAGTAATCTCATTTTTATACAAAAAAAGTTGAAAACACTTCCTTATTATAAAATAGATGCAGTTTTGTTTTAGTTATTCAACCTGAACCATTACTAATCTCACACATTAATTCAAACTGATAAATAAAAAGATGACATTTTTTAAAGGTAGTTATTGTGGCCAACATTTAAAGGAAAAAAAAAAAAACTGGGTAATATGCAAGAAAGATGGCTGTATTTCATTTAGTTTTTACTTCCACAATCCATACTGTGATAAATGATTATGTTTATCTATGTCGGCACAGTAATGTAACTTTGAGAATAAATATTCTGAATGCAATTTATTGGCTGCTTATCACAGTAACTTTTCTTTTACACAGCATAAGTAGAAAGTATAACACAACATGAAATATTGGGTTAACCTTTTGCAAAAAGGCAGTGAGTTGAATTCAATGGATCTTGGCTAAAAATAAATTGGATTGTGGAGAATGGTTACCAAGGATTTGACTTAATAATATCCCAAATGAAAAGTGATATAAAATAAAAATACAAGACACGAGTGGTTGAGAGCTGTTAAAAACAATTTTCCAAAGCAAGACTTTTTAAAACTAAAAGTCAATATCATCAATAACTAAGCAGCTGGCAGAATAATACAGGAGAGTTCTAAATTGTGTTCTTCCTAAGAAATGACCAAAGCCAGGTCCTAAAAGGGTCACAGGGTCCCCTCCCTGGATAAATTGAGCACTATAAGAGGCCCATTAACCCTTTCAGATATAAGGCACACTGCTTATAAAGGGAGATTTTCTCCCATGCAAAGAATTTGGCCTTTGGCTTTCCCGTTTTCAGTAACACAATAAAAATGTACTGGTGATTCTAAAGACAAAAAAACAGAATTTGAGAAAATTTCATTGTACTAATTTTATTTAGGTTAAGAAACGATAGAATATGATCCAGAGACAGATTTACACATGAGATCAAGTCAGAGGCATGTGTTGTCACTGTGCTGTCTGTCAGTGCTATTCTGGGAAGCAGCTGGAATGCCACAACACAAAAACTAGAATTCTGCATCTGAGGAGCATCCTTCTGTACTGCCATAGAGAACACAAAGAGGAGCC
This sequence comes from Tursiops truncatus, assembly GCF_011762595.2. Lineage (NCBI taxonomy): Eukaryota > Metazoa > Chordata > Mammalia > Artiodactyla > Delphinidae > Tursiops > Tursiops truncatus. Next base: position 97,956,881 of record NC_047034.1, on the reverse strand, counting down.
CATATTGACTACAATAACAGGCCCTCACTTCACAAATAAAAGCATTAAGTCTTAGCCCAAAAATACTGGAACTGAGTACTGAGAGCTTGAATTCCAATTGCAGAAAACCACTTGGCCAACATATTCTCTTTCTAAACACACAGCTTTGTTTTATATCACAATATCGATTATTCAAACATAATGCACCATTAAGCTCCCTTCATCCTTTGCATTTTAAATTATAAGCAAATGTTTCCTCTTCAGTACTGGTCATTGCTTACTGACCCATTAACATAATACACATACACTGACATTTCTGATTTACAGGCTGAACTTAATGAGTTAGATTTTGTCTTATTTAAATTATGTTTAAATTTTGTCTCTGGTAACTTATCCTGAGGTCTCTATAATGGTCTCCTACTTTCCATTGAATCATGTCAAAAATAAATAAAATTTAAAACATGCTTTTCTCATTTTTTCATAATTCGGTATAACTATCTTGATTTCAGCAAAACATTGTATTGTGCTGCCATTCTTTTCCTCTATAAATATTCTCAGCTAACAGAAAAACAGAAACAACTATTGCTTAATGATTTTGCTAAGTATCTCTTGCTTCATCCAGGTAACAATCTAACAAATGTTCATCAATGGAGAACTGAACTTTTCAGTATTCATTTGCTTAACAGTCTCTTGCTTACAGGCCCCAATCTCAGCCAATTACCCTACTCTTTCCTATGTCTATCACTAGTCATAGTATAAGGCAAGTTTAAGTAACTTAGGAATTTACAAAGGTGTCTTTGGCTCTTGGATAAGCTCAGAACTCCAGCTGGGTTGGGAGCTGAAGAGGAGAGAATGCAGCCTCCATTTTGCACCTTGCACCCACACTTGAGATATAAATAACCTTGAAGTCTGAAAACCTTGGAAATCCATGGTAATTTGTCCCGGTCAAGAAATCTAATTATTCTTAATGCACTTTCATTCCTTGTCCAGGCTCAGATTTCTTTTCCTTTAGGTTGGACTACCTTTCCAAATAACTTATCTTCCATATTTTTCATTTTACTAGCTCTATTCAAAGAACATTTTTTCCTTTATGCACAATGACTAACTCACTACAGTTAATACATAATTGATGAAGGATGAAGTCTCTAACAGTCCTAAATTTTACAACTTTCATTGTATTAAATATCTACTAAGCAATATGCATAGTGTTTCAGATTAAATTTGGGCTTAGATTTTAGCTCTACTATTTTTGCTGGTTATTTAAACTCTCAGTCCCTCTACTTCTTCAACTATAGAATGGTCATTAGTAATAGTACCTACCCCATAGGGTTGTTTTGAGGATTAAATAAAATGACATATAAAACTTAGAATGGTGCGTGCAGAAAGTGCTTAATACATGTTATCAATTAGTATATGATGGGACTAGATTTTAGACTCCACTCAACCCATTTATATTCATATTCTTATATTGTTAATTTTGAATACATATGTATATATGAATCATACAGGAATATAGAAACAGATGAAGGCAACAGGTGAAAAGGTAACTATAAATGAGACAGTAAGTAGAGATATATCCCAGGTGAAAACAAATCATTGGTCTCTGAACTTATCTTTGCCCTAAGTCTGCAATTTCAAAGGCACATTGCCTGAAAATGCAATATGCTCTTCACAAATTAGAATGGAAGGGTCATGAAATTCAATTACAGATTTTTAAAATCCAGTACATGTATACAGCAATGTAGATATCATTTTATAATACATACAACTCTATATAACTCATGGACCTTTGGCTGCAACATGTTTAGGTGAACTCATATTACATTTCCTTCCCAAGAAAGACAGGGCCAGTCAAAAGTGATGAATTTATAAAACATCAAAAAACTCATCAACTGGAAGTGAATGAACCCCTTCAGAAATGCTAGTCATTCTGGGACTTCCATGCCTGGGAAATTTGATCTATTTCTACTGAACCAATAGTTAATACAAATAAAATAGTTTACGTATCTTAAAACTCTGCATTCATCATGTCACTCTCCTATTCAACAAGCAAAGGTCTGCCACGTGAAGCTGCTGTCTGCCTTTGCAGGGTCCAGTATGCACTCTTCTTCACTTACAGAATACACACCACACATTAGGCACCTAAGTGCTTCCTAATTGAAAAACGTCTTTTAATGTCTTTCAGAAAAGATTAAGAATTCAAACACAGGATTCATAACTTATACATCTGATATTAATCTCATAATTCTTAATACAGAACAGAGCATACCAAAGGTGGTGACTGATTCTGACTTAGACACTGTATTAGTCAGCTTGGGCTGCTATAAAAGAATCTCATAGACATTTCTTTCTCACAGTTCCGAGAAGGCCCTGTCTCTAAATACTACCACATTGAGAGTTAGGGCTTCAACACATAAAATTTAAGGGGGACACAAACATTCAGTCCATAACAGCCATGGAAAGGATTCTACTATCTGTGGAACTATGCAAATGTTAACTTGGGCATTAACTTAAAAGATATTTTTCTCTTAAGATTGCAGTGGTACTACATTGAGTCTACACTTTTATTTTATCAAGAAGAAACTTCAGAATAAACAAAAGAGATATTACATGGTATTGCTTAAATTTTAATAAAAACAATATTGACAAAGAAATTAATACTAGCCATTAATTATGTATCTTCCTTTATTCCTTTAACCATTTGAATAGCATATATACCTAGTTATGTACTGTTTATATATTTTCATAACAGGAATTGAAAACAAAGTGTCACATGCAAACCCTTATAAAGTGGTATCAAAAAAAATAAAATAAAATAGATAAAGTGGTATCAAAAATATAAAAAAGATGAGAACCTGTACTATACCCATTTTATTTAAAAATTTCACTACTTTATAAACTATTTTCTATTTAATATAATTTAATATATTATTGCAAAGTATCTCTGCATTATATATTTAAATAAAAAACAATATTTGGAAAAGGCATAACTATAAAAACTCATGCTAAAATAGTATCTTACATTCTCAAGAGTTGCATATATATATATGAATGTATACACAGAAACTCAAGATAAAATTATGCACGAAGAGAATTAAAGAGAATTATTACATTACCAAAAAATATTCACCAGTTCACTGATAATTAAGAAAATTCATATTCTAGAATTTATACTTTTTATATTCAAGAAAAATTAGTACCTTTATCTTAAAACTTGCTTTACAGAAATTTTTTGGCCTCAAAAATCAGCCTTTGAGAGTCTTTTTAAGTAATATGAAAACTATTACAATTTACCTTTAATCTATTAACTTTTGTGTATAAGATACATTGTTTCTCAAAAGAGCTGTGTTTACAAGACTAAAGGTCATTTTAGTTCAAGAGAGGCTAAGTGTACGCCAGCATGCTAAAAATAAAGCAATACTGGAGAGCAAATGGAAAAGCTAGAAAACAAGATTTAAGGGGAAAGAAGAGAGTAGGACCTTGGCTGAGTTTAGATTTTTTTTTTTAATTAACTAAATTGAGCAAGTAGCATGATTTTCAGGTTCACAAAATCGTAATAAATCAAGGATTGACTAGTTGCCCTTCATTTATATGGTTAATAGCTAAAAGGAAACATATATGGGCTAGCAAGTGATTTATATCAGAAATAAAAACTAAAATTATTTTTAAGTGATCTATTAATTTCTTGATTTTATTAACATGAAGAATTATCATAAGATACATTTTCTTTTTGCCACCAGGAAGAGATCCACACCTGTGCAGAGACTAACCTACTTTCTTCCTTTTTTCCGCCCCACCATCCCCTAGTCTATCCCCACAGCTGTGCTTGCTTAACAAAAACTAAGGCAAAACTTTTGAACCAGCCCCAGCCAGAAAGCGCCAAGACGGTCAACCGCCCTGAACCGGTTCCAGCCCAACCACGAGGGCGGCACCTGTGCAGACGAGAACCAAAGTGTCCATAAGTTGTCTTTGCCTCATTACCATGCTAAGATCTCCTTCCAAAGAGGGGGCTTGCACTTTGCGAGACACAGTTTGTGCTGCATGCAAAGGAGCCCAAAGGACTACTCATGCTCTGGTTGCTTCTGGAAATTGCTGCCCCTTTCCCAAAGTCTGATGGCGTACTCACCTGTTACCCCTTAGAAGTTTCTCGCCTCCCTCCCTGAGGGAGAAGGGTTCAGTAGAACACAGAGCTTTCCCTTCCTCATTCCTTAATCAATAAAGTTTCCCGCTCTGCTTTGCCGAACCTGCTCCCCTTCAATTGGTGCAAGCAGCACCAGGCAAGAAAAGGACCCAACTGGGATCCACCCGATCCAGGAGGGGGTCAGTAAGAATTTGAGAAGGATAAGTGTGAGGCAAGGATGTGGTGAGTTTGGGAGTTCAACTATTTAAAATCAAGAAAATGCAACTTTTGAAAACTTTTTTTTTATTATGCTATAAGCTTTAGTTTACTTCTCAACTCTCCATGACTTTTATGCCATATTCAATACTGTTGATTTGCTCTTCTATCCAGAAATACATCGTCTTTGGTTTCTGTGGTATCAGAGTTTTAAGGCCTCTCTTTCTATTCACTACCTTTACTTCTGTGACTTCCATTGTCCTCTTGACCACAATTAAGGGTCCTTGGACCTCTTCTGAATGCCCCTTTATTGATGATTTCTGCAGCTGAGTCTTATATCTATATTCCAAACCCTGAGATCTCTCTCTGTCTTGATCTACAGTTATCTACTTCACTGGATGCCAAATAACCCACTTGCATGTTCCATCATTATCTCAATTTCTTCACATCAAAAAACAATGTATTGTCTTTTTCACCCAACTTTTTAACTCCACTTGACTTCTGTCAATAATACCACCACTTCTCAGTAAATTGAACTTCACATGTGGTCAATCTATAACTACTGTTTCTTTTGTTCCTTAAACCCACACAATGCCAATGTCATTTACATCTGGCCCATCCTCTCTGTATTTCCTATTTCTACAAACTATTGCAGATCCTATTACAGTACACTTGGATCATGATATACTACTACTCTCCCAATTAAACTATTCACCTCAATTCTGTACTTTCTCTCTTTCCCATATAACAGACATCCTACACACATATAAATGCATGTGCACACACACATATACACACCACAAAGCTTAAATGTCTCCCCATTACATACATAATGCCAATAAAACTATCACCTTGCTATTCAATCTGGTACCCACACATAGACACACCACAAGGCTTGAATGTCTCCCTGTTACATACCTAATGCCAATAAAAATTATCACTTTGCTATTCAATCTGGTACCACCTACCACTCCAACCTACTTCCGCTCTCACCTATTTGTTGTTTATTGAGTCTGTGTACAATCCTACCTCCACACTTCTGCTCACATCACTTCCTGTCTAGGATGCAGCCACTTTATGTTAGTTTAAATGCTAACTTTCCTTTAAGAACTAAGAACTATTTCCTCCAAAAATTAAGAATAACTGTCCTTGCCTCTATTTAGATCATATCCATGAACTTCTAGATAACCTATTGCCACTGTCACTGGACACATCAGATAGGATATCAATTATTAATATATATGCCCTCTCATCAAACTGTTCAGTAAAACCCTCAAAAGCAATGATATAGTTTATATATCCTCCTGTCCTCAAAACCAAGCATAATTTTTCGTTACTAAAATTATGCAAAAAATGGTTAATAAGAAAAGTTCTTTAGCAAAACAGTCATAAAAAGCAGCAAGAAACTTCCACTGGAGAAGGAACTTTAATGCTGGCAAAACAAACAGAATTTTGTTTTCTTAGTGTTCATTCTATTGCAGAGGACAAAAAACACCATTCAGTATCTGTCAGCACTTACAAAGATATTTAAGCCATATAATCATTAACTACTCCAAAATGGGAGGTCAGTGTTTTCCTACTTTCATTGGAAGGTTTAATCACTTGCTGAAGCAGCAGTGACACTTTGAACTGAACCTTGCAATCTGTGGTAATATAACACCAGCAAAAAGTTCTGACAAGAAAACAAATGAATTTCTTGTTATCCACTTTGAACATTTTCTAGGGTCAAAATTTTGAATTTTATTACACAACACAGACATCTCCAACATATGATAGATGTGGTCCCTACGACAAAAGAAGATGCAGACCACTGGACGAGGTAGACACAAAAAAAGAAAAATAGGGGCTTCCCTGGTGGCTCAGTGGTTGAGATTCCGCCTGCCGATGCAGGGGACGCGGGTTCGTGCCCCGGTTCGGGAAGATCCCACATGCTGCGGAGTGGCTGGGCCCGTGAGCCATGGCCGCTGAGCCTGCGCGTCCGGAGCCTGTGCTCCGCAACGGGAGAGGCCACAGCAGTGAGAGGCCCGCATACCGCAAAAATAAATAAATAAATAAATAAAGTGGTCTAAGTATGTTCATAGAGCAATGCATGGTGCTAAGTCAGCCCATAAGGTGAGTCTAGGAAAGGCTAGATTTGAAGTGTATTTTTTAAGGGTTTCCCTTGTAATCTTTAAAATAAAAAGGAGATCCTCTTAAAAGAAAGTATGACTTGTTGTTTATAAAAAAAAACCTGGAAAATACCTGGCAAGAAAAGAAAAGTTAAATTACAGTCTGTCTACAGTTGAGTAATATACATACTTATTATAAATTGTGTTTAAAAAAATACTGATGTGGAGAAAATATTATGAAAAGTTTTTAAAAGGAGGAAAAATCAAATTTATATATGAAATAAGATCAGTTCCATGAGAAAGATATAATTTTGTGTATTAGATAACTATTTTAATTAATATAAAATGCATGGATATAATTACTATCTAAGCCCTTTCTCTTACGTGATATCTTGTATTCTTAATGACCTTTGTTTGAGTGCCTAAGAGAATGATCTCCATTTATTATAAAAAGTAGTATTAGCTAATGGAAAATATGCAGTATGAAGTCAGATCAAGATATCTCAATTCTTTAACAAACATGATCTAGCAATTCCAACTAGGGGCATAAATATCTCACTTTAAATACTTTGGATTTAAACCTAAATTAAGATATGAAGAAATGAAGCCTCTTTTACTACTCTTCCGTTGTAATTAAATACTACTTGACCTAAACTGGTTTCCTTTCAGGAATAAGTAAAATTAAACTCTCTGCATCTTCTCAGGGTCTCTAGGATTCAGTACATTAGAGTTGGAATGGACTTTAGATATTAAGATTTTATTTCCCATCCTAACTCAGAAATCTTATTCCAAACACTTATTAAACTATATCAATCAAATTTATCAAAGAAATATGACAAAGCATTAATCTATAACATATACAAGGCTCACACAAATTATTAAGGAAACAAGAAAATGCTAAAAGATAAATACAAAAAGGGCATAAACACTTCACAGAGGAATGCATGTATATTTCCAGTTAAAAAATGTTCAGCCACCCACTGGGTCTTCATTGAAATAATTTTCTGCTCCTACCACTACTAGAAAAGCTCCTGTCAACTCTCTGATGATGAACAAGTTGCCCAGTATTTCTCTTTGTGCTATTGTTGTCACACATTTTACTTTTTTTTTCATATTTTTCACTTTTTTAACTTTTCAAGTAATTTTTATAATAGCTTTATTGAGATATAATTCACTTACCACACAGTTTACCCATTTAAAGTATACAATTTAATGGCTTTTAGTACATTCACAGAGTTGTGTAACCATCATCATAAACAATTTTAGAACACTGCATCAATTCCCCCTCCCCCAAAAAATCCATACCCATTAGTAGCCACTTTCCATTTACCCCAAACTCCCAGATTCAGGCAATCATTAATCTACTTCCTGACTACAGATCTGTCTGTTCTTTTTTCCCAGCTTCACTGCAGTATAATTGAGAGATTATAAAATTATATATGTATTTAAGGTATACAATGTTGTTCTAATATACATATACATTATGAAATGTTACCACAATCGAGCTAATTAAAATACCCATCCCCTTACAGTTATCTTTTGTGTGTGTGTGTGTGTGGAAGAACATTTTAGGTCTACTCTCAGTAAATGTCAAGTAATACAGTACTGTTAACTATGGTCACCACGCTGTACGTATCAGATTTCTAGAACATGTTCACTCTGCATAACTGAAACTTCGTACCCTCTGACAATCATCTCTCCATTTCCCCCACCTCCCAGCCCCTATTTTTGCCTTTCTGTGCCCAGCTTATTTCACTTAGCACAATGTCCTCCAGGTTCATCCATGACATTGCAAATGAGAGAATTTCCTTCGTTTTTATGGCTGAATATTCCTCTGTGTGTGTGTGTGTGTGTGTGTGTGTGTGTGTGTACTCCATTTTAGTTATTTACTCATCCACTGATGGACACTTGAGTTGTTTCTGTATCTTGACTATTATGACTAGTGCTGCGATGAACATTCCCGGGAGTGCAAGTATCTTCTCTTCTGATACTGATTTCTGTCCTTTGAATAAATACCCAGAAGTGGGATTGCTGATCATGTGGTAGTTCCATTTTTAATTTTTTGTGGAAATTTCACACTGTTTTCCATAACTGCTGTACCAATTTACAGTCCCTACAACAGTGCACAAGAGTTCCTTTTTCTCCACATTCTCGCCAGCACTCATTATCTTTCGTCTTTCTGATAACAGCCCTAACAGTGTGAGGTAGGCTCTCACTGTGGTTTTAATTTTCATTTCACTGATGAATAGAGGTGTTGAACACCTTTTCATATACCTATTAGCCATTTGTATGACTTCTTTGAGAAACGTCTATTTGCATCTGCCTTTTTAATTGGATTATTTGTTTTCTCACTATGGATTCACCTATTCCAGACATGTCATATAAACAGAATCACACAATATATGGTCTTTTGTAACTGCTTTCTTTCATTTTGCACAATGTTTTCAATGTTTTATCCATGTTGCATTTTACTTTTATATATATTATAAACCCCACACTACATAGTTTTCATTTAAATAATTACCTTTTAATGACCTTTAAATAAGTAAAAACCATACATTTACCCATGCAGTTACCATTTTTGCAGTTTTGTATTCCTTTGTGTAAATCAATATTTCTGCCTGATATTATTTTCCTTGTCTGAAGGACATGACTTCCTTTCACATTTCTTACAGTGCAGGTTTGCTGCTGATACATTCTTTCAGCTTTTGTCTGAAAAAGTCTTTTTCACCTTAGTTTTCGAATGCTGATTTCACTGGGTATAGAATTCTAGGTTGAGAGTTGTGTGTTTTTCCCAGTACTTTAAATACGTTGCTCTGCTGTCTTCTCACTTGCATCGTTTCCAAGAAGAAAGCTGTTTACCCTATCTTTGTTCTTCTGAACTAGTTTGCCTGTGTTTTTGTCTGCTTTGAAGATTTTCTCCTTATAACTGGTTTTCAGCAATTTGATTATGATGTGTCTTTGTGTGGTTTCCTTCATATTTCTTCTACTTGGCTTCATGGGGCTTTTTGGACCTATGGATTTATTTTCTCAAATTTTTTTCTGATTTCTCATCCCACCACCACTCCTCTCCTTAGGGGATTCCATGTGCGTATATATTAGGCCACTTGAAGCTGTCCCACAACTTGCAGCTCTCTTTTTTTTCCTCTCTATGCTTCATTTCAGATATTTCACTATCTTTTCTTCTGCACTATCTAATCAGTGTTTCATCTTATCCAGTGTATCCTTCATCATAGATATTGTAGTTATCATTTCTGTAAGTTCAATTTAGCACTTCTGTCTTATCTTCTGCGCCTCTACTTAACTTTTGAACACATAGAATGTTATAACTATTCTAATGTCCTCTACTAATTCCAACATCTGTGTCAGTTCTGAGTTTGTTTCAATTCGTTCACGTTTATCCTCATTATGGGTTGTATCTTCCTACTTCTTTTCAAAAATGTCTAGTAATGTTTAATTGGATGCCAGGTATTGTGGATTGCACCTTGTTGGGATATTTCTGTATTCCTATTTATGTTCTTGAGTTTTGTTCTAAGACGTAGTTATGTGGAAATAGTTTGATCCTCTTGGGTCTTGCTTTTAAGATTTGTGAGGTGGTATCTGAGCAGCAGTTAGTCTAGGGTTAATTATTTTCCACTACTGAGGCAAGTGCCCTATGAATCATGAAGTGTTCCAGTCTGGCTGGCGGGAGCAAGCATTCTTCCCAGACCAGTGTAAATGTCAGGTACTGTTCCTTCTAGTTCTCTCAGATTGTTCTTTACCCAGCTTTGGGTCACTTTTCTCACATTCATGTGCTGATTTTCCCTCTGAGAAGCACTCTCCTCTGTTACTCTGTGCTACAAACTCCAATGGCCTTGGTCTCCCCAGAGTCCACCAGGCCCTGGGTGGGTTCCCACTTCCTGAGATGAGGCTTATAAACTCTCTCAAGAGAGTAAGCTGGGCAAATATTGGGGGCTCTCCTCCTTTGTTATCTGTCTCTCAGGGATCAGAATCTTTTGTTGCCAGATAGCTAGTTTATTAAAAACCATTGTTTCATATGCTTCATTTTTTTTTTACTATCAGGTGGGAATGTATGCAGGAACGGGTTCGTTCAGTAGGCCTGAGTCGCTCAAATCCTGCACATTACCAGAAAAGGACTATTTTCAGAAGTAGCCCTTGACCCACTCCTGGGAACCAAGCTGGGAATGCTCTGATCAGAGTACTTTTATATGCCTAAGATCTTGGGCCATGCTACACTAACCTGACTAGACAGTTTAAGCTTACAGTGTGATTAATGATGAACATCTGCTTTTTCTCTGGGGGTCTGGTGCTTGAGTAACTGAAGTCAGCCATGTAGCACTATATGCCTCTGTGACTAAGGCCAAATAAAAACTGTGAACACTAAGGCCTGGGTCAGTGCCCCTGGTTGGCAACACTTCACACATGTGGTTACACATTGTGGTTGGGGGAATTAAGCATGTCCCACATAACTCCATTGAGAGAGGACACCTGAATGCTTGTGCCTGGTTTCCTCTGGATTTGACCTATGTTCCTTTTCTCTTTGTTGATTTTAATATATCTTTCATGTAATAAACTGTAATCATGAATATAATAACTTCTGAGTTCTGTGAATACTTCTAGTGAATCAATGAGTCTGAGAGTGGTCTTGGGCACCCCTGACCCAAAATGTAAACTCATTCCCTTTTACTCCACCTTGAGCAGAAGTGGAAGTAGAGACAAGAGTACCATATTTTAACGGTCACTCTGTCCCACACAACTTAACTTTCTAAAGCATCTTGACAAAAAAACATAGAAAAATTCTCTAAATGGCAACAAAGTGATTTCTCCACTCATATATTCAAGTGTCAGCCAATAAGATGTATTTAGAAGTGTGGGTCTTTTAGGAAGTCTCATTAAAGGGAGGGGTACACCCTTCTTTTCCCCCTCCTCCATCCTTCTGGAGCTCTAACTTCCAAACTGAACGATAAGGTGGAGTTGAGGATATCAGAGTGTAAAGACAGAAGCCTGCTGACAAGAAAAAGGTGCTGCATGCCCTCCACTATGTATCTCTGGGATGCTTTACATGAGGAAGAAATAAATCACTGTCTTGTTTAAGACACTTTTATTAATTTTTTCTATAATATGCCTCATAAACTGGTTCTTACAGTGGCCGAGGTGATTCTGGTGGCCAACTAGGTATGGGAAGCACTGATAGTCCCATCAACAAGCAAACTATTTGGAGCCAGAATATATATAAACATCAAAATGAAAGCATTTGGCTTACGGACTTAAAAGAAAAATGGGAAATCACATCAGCATAAGTTAGTATTTTTCTTGAAACCCATCACCATGTCAAAAATCCTAAACCAAAAATTACTCATTTCAAAAAATGATCAATGGAAACTTTGTTGTGCCAGCACAGAAAAAAAAAAAAGATTCATTTTAATCTCCATTGATTGACTGCTAATAGGTTTCTCCATTTTAACTGACACGAATTTTTTACAATATGGCACGATGATGTGAATAAAAATTTACCCAATGTTCATTCGTACACTGTTTTCTGGAAACCTTCCATAACCATCCTTTGCACACTCCCTGCCTTCAATCCACTCAAACCAAGCTATGTTAAACCCAACTTACCAGGCTGTGGTAGATTACACACTCTGTGCTCCCAAGATACACTATCTCTATCAATATTTTTGGACTTAATTTCAGGATTTATTCTCAGCCTAATATATATTTCAAACAAGAAGACAGCTTAACTCCTCTTTCTCAAAATTTTATAACGTTTCTTCTTTGTAGAAATACTTAGGCACATTTTTCTAATGTTCTTACATTGGACGACTGTTTATAATAGCTGATGTTAAATCGGAGATTCCAGTACACAAGGCACCATTCTAAGAGTTTTTCAAGTTGATCCTGTGATGCCATTACTATTATTATTGCCAGTTTATAGATGAGGAAACAAAATCACAAGGAGGTGAAGTAACTTGCCCAGAGAGTGGCAGAGTGTCTTCAGATTCCATACTGTTAATCACTACTCTACTTCCTCCATGGGCAGCAATAATATTACCTTCATATTTACTTTTAATGTATGTAACTCAGATATTGCAGTATATTCACTGTAAATAATGAAATGAGTTTTGTATTAGGACATATAACAATGTAAATAAGACATGAATAAGTCAGACTTAAAGAAAAATCTATTATCTGTCTGTTAGCCACAGCACCTAACAAACTAACTGGTATACATTGATTACCTGTTTCGAGGTTAAATGAAAAGAAAGAGGCAAATCTTAGAAATATTGTTAAGGAAACTCTGGAAGGAGGTGATGACAATGAATGAAAGCTGTAAGAGACAGAAAAATAAGTGTATCTCCCATGTCAGGAATTTGTGATTATAAGAGAAAGGGTAACCACAGAAAATAAAAATTGAGATACAGAACTGGCTTAGGAAAAAGTGTTCAATTCTTTTTGACACATCACTTGAGTACTGGTGTTATCTTACAAATGACACATAGACTAAAAAAACTGACAGTGAAATACAGCATGTTACCAGTGCCTTTCAATTGTTGAATTTGAATGAAGTCCAGACATCTTATCTGAAAAGCTAAGATCTTTCCTTAATTGTGAAGAAATCACAGATGCTCTGGTACCAAAAATACAATTTACAACTTAGAAATGCCAAGTAACACTACTTCCATTATAATAGAAATTATATGCTTAACACTTTCAGTTTATAAAAATTTTTACATATATTATTAGATCATGTGTTCCAATTGAAATCTACACTGTAAAAAAAGAAAAAAAAAAGTCTACTTATGTGCCTGTCTGCCCAACAAGACTTGAGCATATCGACTATAATGAATGGCTATGACTCATCTCAGTACCTTCAGTACCTTGTATAGGTATAACATAAATGAGGCTCACAATGAATTGAATTGCACCTCCTTAGAGTGTTAGAGCTGTAAGGGACCTCCATTTACAGATAGATGAACCTAGGAAGGTGAAAGGAGAACCCAAGTTAAAGGCAGTCAAGATTAGGACCAAGTCTCCTGATTCCATTACTTCACCATATTCATATAAAAATATTACTACAAAGAAGCTACAAAATATTTTGAGTTATCCACTATTTTACATTGCCTCTGACCACACTTCTGACTGGAAGTATATATAAAAGCAGAAATGGAGCAACAATCAAGAAACGTATAAATATTCAGACCAGAGAGAGGCATAATAGGTCAGAAGTTCAGTGTTTCAGATTTTTTGGATAAAACTAGGCTTCTTTTGTTTCCACAGGAAAGATCACATGATCCCCATATTTAAAATAATTCTTTAAGCATTAAAAGTTTTCCATTGCCACTGAAATACTATTCATCTCAAGATGAGTAAATTATCACTGTCACTTTCAATACAAAGCTTCTTGCACTTCAGCTGTCATTTTACAGATTCATAACTGAAAATAAATTTTAAGCAGAGTTACATTGCTGTGTAATGAGTAATAATTTTATCAAATTAGTAGCATTCAGCTTCTAGTGAGATTTATTTTAGTCATAGAATATTTAGTAAAAAGAGCATACAAACAGAACCATTTACCTTTTAAGACTTTTCTAAAATGGGGCATACTACTAGGAAACAATCAGCTATTACTCTCTATTTCAATCTAAATAACTGTAGTAACTTCCAGGTGTTTGATAAAAGGCAATTCCATCACTGTATAGGTCACATAGTTTCTATAAGCCTTCCTGGCATTTAAACTTATTCAAAGGTATAAACATTTTCCTCAAAAATGATGGATATTAACTTGTAATTAAGGTTATTATGTTAGCATAGAGGAGGATTTGACTTAATGGAAGACTCTCTGTGATGGAAATTAACAAGATTGCTACATAATTACATAACAGAATTAATTGTGAGCAACATTTGTGCTATTTACACACTTGTTAAGATTTAAGGAAGCAAAGGCTGGATGATTAATACATCTCGTAGTATTTACAATGAAGTGAAATAAAAACGAAGTACTAGAAATGATCTGTTTGACGTTATCAGAGAATGAGATATCTCAGACTTCTTTTGCTTTTTTTTTTTACATTGAACATAATAACTTTTTATTGGAAAAGGTAAGAAAACTTTAAATACAATGAAATTCAACCCTCCTAAAAATACAGGTTATGGAACTGAAGCATTTGATAACTTTTAAGTATACAAAAAAATGGTGTTTCTCACAATTCATGAATCAGTTCCAAAGTAGAGCTTCTGCCATAACCAGAATCTTGAAATAGGCAAAACATACTAGACTAGCAAAGCAATATCTAATATGAGCAAGGCTGTAGAAATGTCCCGTGTTATTACATTAATTCTATTATTAACATAGCAATATCTTTAGGTTCACTAATATCTTTCTAAAATTATTCCTTGGAAAACTTTTCTTGGAACTATCTTACATTTCACTGTTTTTCACTTTCTAGCCCACTATTTGGTAATTTAAATTAGTTTCAACTGTACTAGAGGAACCCAGAGATCCAAATATTTAATGTTTTAAAAATCTTAATCTTTAGGTGGTCTTTTAAAAAACTGTACTTTTCCAAAACTGCTAGGCAACTAGCCAAAGATAAAAAGAAAAATGTCCAAAAATGTGATAGATGAATCATACTATGGGTAAATTAAAAGCAGGAACAGCTAAAAGTGTTGCCTCTAAAAAAGGAATGGAGAGAAGATGGAGAGAGCTGCAGAGAAGTCAGTGTTGTCGGAGCTGGACCCAGCTCCAGCGGGTACTGGAGAGCCTACAGTTAACATTTTTTCCCAACTTCATGTTTTTAGGGTGTAAAACCTGCTGTGGAGGATGTATCTACCCCCTGGTAATCAGCAAACACTACAAATCATGGTTTCCCTGCTCCCCGTCCCCCTTTCTCCACTCCCAATCAGTAGTTTACCAGCCTATCACTGGGAGGAATAATAAAGAGCACCACTGATTTCCTTAAAAGCTTTTCTTTATTTTTTATTTTTATTTTGTCCATTTGTTACACTAATTAAATTACATTTAAAGATGCCTTTATGGGCTTCCCTGGTGGCGCAGTGGTTGAGAGTCCGCCTGCCGGTGCAGGGGACGCGGGTTCGTGCCCCGGTCCGGGAGGATCCCACGTGCTGCGGAGCGGCTGGGCCCGTGGGCCATGGCTGCTGAGCCTGCGCGTCCGGAGCCTGTGCTCCGAGACGGGGGAGGCCACGGCAGTGAGAGGCCCACGTACCACCAAAAAAAAAAAAAAAAAAAAAAAATGCCTTTATTAAAACAATGGGATAATTCATAGATTATTCCACAGGATTCACTGGGCAGCAAGGTAATCATAACATTTCAGTGACAGTACCTTAATAACATGGAAAGAACTCAAAGTTCCATATTAATCCAAAGTAGTTCCCATGGATATTAAAAGGCACTGGTGAGCTTGAGTAATAGCATGAGCATTTGCATAACTAGTCAATGTAATTTAATATCCCCAGAAAAGTTGACTCAAAGAATAAAAGTTATCAAACCCAAAGGTTGTATTTTTAAACCATAGGTGAATATGGAGGTATACTATTTTAAAATTGAGAAATGAAATATTTACATAGACTCCTGGTTTATTTCATTTTCAGATTAACTGAGAACTAGACAAATTGCTTTGTTTTGAACATTGTAGAGCAAATTACAATTACACAATATGCAACTCTTAAGTATTTGCCATTGTAGTATAATTAATTCAAAATTGTATTAGTACTAAAGATGCAAAAGAGACAATGGTTAGGCTTATATAAATTAACCACAGATCATAGCCTTGTAATGATTTTTTTCTAATTCTCAAATATGAACTGATTGTCTTGACAGTGGCATCATCACTGTTATAAAGTAGAATTGCAAAAGAATAATGTCCTTCAGTCAAGGGATCCAGTGAATGTTTTATAACAAATGTCTAAATGTATAGAAACTAAAGAAAAATATATATATATATACATATAGAATCCCAAAGCCAATTCCAGTTCTGCAGTCCATTTTGCCTATTTTTCCTAATTTCTCCAACAATTAAAGACTGTGTCCTGTCAGAGATCAACATAGCCTGGCAAAGGGCAAAACTGGTCAGTTGACACCATGTTGAGAAGTGATTGATGAAACCTCATCAGCTCCCCTCCACTGCAACCATCTGGCCTGTGGATTAGAAGCCATTCATACCTTGTTTCATTTACACATGTGAAGGACTCCTTGAAGAACTGAATATAAAACATCTTATTGAGAAATTTTGTGAATGCATACAGTGGGAAAAAATGTAACGTTTGAAGGACTTCCCACTCCTGTACTTCTTTTACTCCTCATTTTCATGTCATGTATTTTAATGTCTGAATAAAGAGCAATGTAAAACTGGGCTCATATTCATAGATTTTAGTTTCCAGTTCACTACTGACTTTAGTCGAACCATTTAACCTTTCTATGCCCTTGGTTTTATCATTTCTGAAACTAATATATCTTTGTAAGGCTGGAAACATGTTTTTAAGTAAGGCAGGGAGGAAAAAAGTGCTGTGAGTACACAGACCCACATTCACCCTTCTTAACTCTAACACTGCCAGCTCCTGTACTTACACCTGTCTTACACTTGCCCCATTTAAGCCAGGAGAGCCCTCCTCTACCTGTCCCTAGAAACAGACACCTAACTCATTTTTGGCCCCTGAATTACAGGAGATTGGAGTGAAGGTGGGAGAAGATTATAACACAACTTACATGTATCTCTTTATTATCATTTATTTAATAAAATGAAAATAGTGTAAAGCTAAATCACCAAGCTGCATGAATGTGGATTTATAACATGCATACTTTAATTCTAACACCATAATTCTGAACCATCACACCCAAGCACTTTTCACCTTCTGTCCTGATTTATACTTATTTGTCAATTTGCTTCAAATTCCATTCTGATGTCATAAGCTCATTGAGGGGAGACGCATTTACCTTTTTAGCCAGTTCCCACATGGTACTTAATGTAGAGCTTAGGATATAGCAGATACTTAACAATTACTTATAAAACTGAATGAAGGTATTTACCTTGTTGGTAACTTTAGCTTTGGAAAAATACATATTTAATTTTTAGTGTAGATTTTAGAATGTATCTACTTGGTTCTTTATCATATTTGATAATAAACATATTTCCCCTCATACAACGACTGTACATGTCTGTAAGTTAAAGAACTTCATGATAATATCAGCTTCCAGATGCATTTGTTCTTAATTCATTTGTTCCAATCAATAATAGTATGAGGCAGACAGGACAATGACCATGATCTCCATTTTATAGATACAGAAATTAGCTTAATTTGACAAATCTATACAGTGGCAGAACTAGGACTTTAACAGCATATTTAGGGTTCTCTAAAATATATTATGATATTTAACCCTAATTACTTCCTTAAACTATGGATGTGAATTTAATAAAGATCTTCTCTTTTACAAACTTTAGCTATCTCTACTTCCAAAATCTCATCCTTCCTTCCCTTGCTTCCTTCCACAAATATCCCAGCTTTTTTGCAATTCATATTAAAATCTGTATTCATTTGCTAGGGTTGCCATTAAAAAATACCACAAACTGGGTGGCTTAAAACAACAGGCTCACAGTTCTAAGGCCTATAAGTCTGAAATTAAAGTGTCAACTGGCCATATTTCCTCTGAAACCTGTAGGTTGTCTCTTGGACACTCTGGTGTTTGCAGACAATCCTCTGCATTCCTAGGCTTGTAGATGCATCACTCCAATCCCGGCCTCCGTAGTCGACTATATGGCCATCTTTCCTCATGTATCTTCACATCATCTTTCCTCTGATTCTCCTCCTTATAACTCTGCATTCCTGTCATCTACCAACCCCTTGGTCACCACACCACCCTCTGCCCAAATTCAGTGAAAATTTAACATCGAGTTTTCTTTCCATACCCTCCATTCTTTTCAGCAGTCCAGTGACTTCAACAGCCACTTAGATCATCCAGCATGTGCCTCTTACTCAACAGTCTCACCAACAATTTTTTTTTCTTCCACATCACTTCAGCCACCATCTCCCTTAGTCTTGTTATTAATTATTGCACCACCTCCAAAAGCTTTATTTCAAACACACCACTCTAATCTTCACCTCTTATACTCTTCCCTCTTACAAAAATTCTTTGACCTTACTGAGACTGCCAATCCATTGAGTGCACCCCTGGTATTCTGACTTCCCTCATCTTCAAAACACCCTTAACTCCCTTCCCCTCTCTCACATCAACTTCATTGCCCAGGCAAATCTGAACCCAATTAAGCCCTTTAACTACTTTCTCTAGCTACCCAAGCAGCTAAAAGTGGCTGGAGAATTCCCAATTATGTTCACTGTTCTCATGTTAAATTTTTGACAAATTTCAAATGGAAAACAAACACTGCCTAACAATCCTACTCTACTTTCTTATTGTTTTCATTCTCCCACTTTGCAGAAAATCTATTCATAGTTTCATCTGTTCTTCAAATCTATATTCCATCTTCCTCTTAGCCTCAGTTAACGATATTGCCTCATACGCTTATTGAGAAAATAAAAACCATCAGATGGAAACTCCCTCAATTTCCCACCACCCAATATACCACCTCTCTACTTTTTCTACTCTAATGCTTATATTATCAATCCTATTCCCTCTCACCAAAAGAATCCTTTCATACATGTAATTATCCCTCCTATGTATTCAACACTGGTGTCTCTTCCCACTGGATCTCTTCCATTAACATGTGTATATGCTCTTTTATCCCCTTCCAGCTACTTCCGCATTTCCATGTTCCTCTTTACAGCAGAATTTTTCCCCAGAGTTATCACTTGTCATACTATCACTTCCTTATATTCTGTTCTCTTCTCAGTCCACTCTTATTGGCTCCTTTCTCCAAGCTAGCTATTGTCAAGCTCACAATTTCTCCATGTTAACAAACTAAAAAATCTTTATGCCCTCATCTTACCCTCTCAACAGCAATAAAGACAGCTGACTTTAACACATCCTTCCTCTTTCCCTGGTCTCTGTGATACCAGACTCCTCAGCCCCTTGTCTAGCTCCACTGTCTCTAAGTGGTTTTAGCCCTATAATTCTCCAATATCCATCTCCACCAGGACTGCTTCACTGATCTTCAGATGCTTATTTCCAGCTGCCTATCTGATATCTTCACTTTGATATCAAATAGGGATTTCAAACTTAATGCCATTACATACAACACCTGTATCTCCCTCACACCGGTTACTTCTTTTTGCTCTTTAAACTAAGTTCTAGCCTACCTCTTTGATTTGCTTTTTTTAACTCAAAAGCCATGACAGACTTCTGGTCTTTCAGGTTTGAGTTCAAAAGTCACCTCCATAAGGAAGCCTGCTCTGACTGCTACATATAAAGAAGGCTCTACTAGTCATTCTGCATCATTTTACTCTGGTTTACTTTTACCAAAACTCGTCATACTGTCTAAAACTAACCACACATTTTAAAGTTTTTTTACTGTCTATTACTCGCCTACTGTAGTGCAATTTTATTGAAAGCAGAAATCTTTTTGGTCTTGTTTGCGGATGTGTTTCTGAAATCTAGACCAGTGCCTAGCACACAGTAAGAAATTTATAAATATTTTTAAATGGACAAAACAAAAAAAGTAGATTTCTGTGTTTTTAAAATATCAAAACAACATATTTTCAGAGATACAAAGTCCACTGGAGTCAAAACAATAATTAGTAGCCATTATTAATATTTTAACAGCTGACATTACACAGTTACTATGCGTTAGAACTATTAAAAATATGTAGTACTGAATATGCACTATTTCCTTCAACCATACAACAATCTTATGATATAGGTACTATTACTGCCCCGATTTTTCAGGCAAGGAAACAAACAAAAAAAGTTATTTGCTAAGGTCAAAAACTAGTAAGTGGCAGAGCTAGGATACAAACACTAGCGCTCTCATTCCAGAGCCTATACTCTTAATCACTAATCCATGCTACCCTTTCATTACAATTAAAATAAATAATAATGATCCATTACATATTACCAATAAATATTTTAATAGGTTAAGTCTACTGATCTATTACCATTTCTGAATTTATCTGAGGGTAGTTTTAGTGGATGGTATGTTTCCAAAATAGCATTAGTTTTGTTCTGATTTTGTAATTCATTAGCACTTAATTTTCTTAAAATCGGTGATATTTCTACTGTTCTTATTTGTATTTCTTATTTTCTGTTATTATTATATTAAAATTCTGTTAACATAATTTGTTTAAAAGAAAATGCAAACTATTTTAAAATGTGGAAAAATGTTCAAACTTACAATATTCAAATAAATGCAAATTGAACTAATCAGACAGTTTTCATCAAATTGTTTATTTAAAAATTAAAAATCAATATTAACCTGCAAGGGTATCATTTCATACACATTCATACACTGATAGCAGCCATATGAATTTGTACAACTCAAAAATATTTCAAATCCTTAAAACAGTCATACCTGCAGTGGATAATTTCTTTTCTAGAATCCTTTCATGATAATGTGATCTTAAACATGTATAAAAATATTTTAAAGTTTCGTTTATTACTGTCTAGTTTTGGTGTGAAGGGGTGATGGGCAGTAATATTCATGAACATATGAGAATTTTCTTCTACAAATGTTTTTATCTCTTTCAAAAAATATAGAGGCTTAAGCATACCAATGTTCAGAGTTCAGGTTGCAAGTAAATTTTAGCTTTAAAATGAAGCATGAATCAAAGTTATTTTGGGTCTTCCCTAGCGGTCCAGTGGTTAAGACTCCATGCTTCCAACGCAGGGGGTGCAGGCTGGATCTCTGGTCGGGGAATTAAGATCCCATATGCCACGAGGCACAGCCAAAAGATTAAAATTTGAAAAATAAAGAAAAGAAAATGTTTTTTTAAAAGTTATTTTGGTTAACACATCTAAGACAAAAAAAAGTTTTGCTTTATTAAATTTGTCATGTGAGAAAACTGTGTTGAGGCAAAAGTAGTTACACTAACTGCCCCTTTTCTCTTCCTAAGTACTATAAGGAAAAGAAAAAGGAAAAAATTGCAAACATACATGTGCTTGTGTGTACACACAAACACACACACACACACAACTCATTCTTCTGATATAAAGACCTAAGGTGAAAGAATCCTTTGAGAATCTGGCCTGACAGAGTGATTTTAAAGGTGGGGCTACAATGTAAAAGTTACCATCCTTGGTCACATGTTGCGACATCTGCAGTTGGTGTTACATTTATTCATTTGCAATCACATCCTGAGATTTATTCATTCAAGATAACAACTTGAATCCCAACCTTACTCATCCTGTTCTCCCAGGGCAGAAAAAATAAGGAACCATCATCAGGCAGTAAAGCCACAATCTAGAAATAAGCATCAGATCAGGACTGAATGCAAATCAAGTCATATCCACATCAAAGGAAAGGACATCCAGATGCCTGAGTGTTCCATAGCCTTGTGTCAGTGGTGGGAGGATGAGGCAAATGGGTGATTGGTTCCAATTCCATTTTGTCCTTTCTTTGTACCCAATAATGAGACATTTTTCCATTTAAAAAATATTTTTTAAAAATGCTTAATTCAGTTGAATCATTGTAGGTTAGAAGGGCAGAACTGAAATGCACTACAAATCATTAAAGCCACCCTCTCAAGTATATTTACAACATTTTAAGAATTTTGTTGAAGCTTTATTTTTAATAACCACACTAAAAACAAATGTCTGATAATAAATGTTTTCAATAAACTTTGGTATCTCCACTCCCAGAGAATCATGCTGCCTTTTAAATAGTAAGAATGTAGGGAAATACTTCTGACAGGATAAAAAAGCAAGTATAAAATTATATATGATTCCTTCTCTTTTTTTTGCATGTATGTATTATAGATTTTTGGTCTGTGGTTGATATGAGGTTTATATATAGCTATATATATATATATATATATATATATATGCTTTAAGTTGCTGATCTCTTAATTTCAAATATATATATATATATATATATGCTTTAAGTTGCTGATCTCTTAATTTCAAATGCATTTTAACGACCCTGCATTTTTACTCCCCACTACTACTGTTTTTGACATCATATTTTACATCTTTTTGTTTTGTGTATCCTATTGCAGATATAGATGATTTTACTACTTTTGTCTTTTAACCTTACTAGCTTTGTATGTGGTGGACTTGCCTTCCCCAATGAGCTTTTTCTTTTCATAATTTTCATGTTTCTAATTTTGGCCTTTTCTTATTCCCTTAGAGAACTCTCTTTTACGTTTCTTGTAAAGCTGGTTTGGTGGTGCTGAACTCTTTTTCCTTTGCTTGTCTGTAAAAACTTTTGATTTCTCCATCAAATCTGAATGAAAGCCTTGCTGGGTAGAGTATTCTTGGTTGTAGGTTTTCCCCTTCATCACTTTAAATATATTATGCCTGCAGAGTTTCTGCAGAAAAGTTAGTTGATAGCCTATGGGAGTTCCCTTCTACATAACTCGTTGCTTTTCCCTCATTGCTTTTAATATTCTCTATCTTTAATTTTTGCCATTTTAATTACAGTGTGTCTTCGTGTGGTCCTCTTTGGGTTGATCCTATTTGGGACTCTCTGTGAATCCTGGACCTGGATGTCTGTTTACTTTCCCAGGCTAGGGAAGTTTTCACCTATGATACCTTCAAACATGTTCTCTTCCCTTTCTCTCTTCTTCCGGGACCACTATAATGGGAATATCAGTGAGCTTGATGTTGTCCTAGAGGTCTCTTAAACTGTCCTCATTTATTTTCATTCTTTTTTCTTTTTTCTGTGCAGCTTCAGTGATTTCCACTACTGTCTTCCAGCTCACTGATTTGTTCGTCTGTATCATTTCATTTACTGTTGATTCCTTCTAGTGTATTTTTCATTTCAATTATTGTATTCTTCACCTCTATTTTGTTCCTCTTTATATTTTCTAACTCTTTGTTATAAACTTCTGACTTCTCACTTTGTTCATCCATTCTTCTCTCAAGTTCTTTGATCATCTTCACAATCATTACTTTGAACTCTTTATCTGGAAGACTGTCTATCTCTTCACTTAGTTTTTCTTCTGGGGTTTTACGTTGCTCCTTTGTTTGGAACATGTTCCTCTGTCGCCTCACTTTGCCTAAGTTGCTGTATTTATTTCTATGTATCTGGTAGGTTGGTTATGTTTCCTAACCTGGGAAAAGTGGCCTTCTGTAGGAGATGCCTTATGCATCCCAGCAGTATACTCCCCTCTGATCACCAGAGCTATATGCATTAGTGGTGCCTCTATGAAGGCTGCATGGGTACTTCTGTTGTGGCAGGCTGACTACTGTGGATGGCCTGGTAGGCGTGGCCAGCCCTTCGTCCAGTTGGTTGCCAGGCCTTGCCTTGTGCAGAGGCTGTTGGCTACTGGTTGGCAGCACTGGGTCACAAGATAGCTGGCTGTGGAACCCCAGGGGGTCCTGGGACTAGTACTGGCTCGGTAGGCAGAGCTGGGCTCTGGAGTGGGTGGACGAAGCACTAAGGTTCCTGGATCTAGTGTCGGTCTGCTAGTTTGTGGTGCCAGTTCTGACACAGCAGGCTGTGCGTTTCTGGGTGTCCCAGACCTGGTGCTGGTGTGCTGGTGAGTGAAGCTGGAAATCAGGGCAGCTGGCTAAGGAAACATCTCAGAACTGATATTGGCCTGCTGGTGGGTGGGGCCAGGGTTGGCAGGGCCTGAGGCTTGTGATGGACACTGGCAGCTGGGTCCAGGGGTCCCAGGGCTAGTGCCAGCTCACTGCTGGGCAGAGCCAAGTCCCAGGGTCTCTGACTGCAGGGCCCCAGGGTGTCCCAAGGCTTGTGTTAACCCACTGGTGAGTGGCCAGCCCTAGGGTGGCTGGCTGAGGGGCCCAAGGCTTCTCGGAGCTGGTGTTAGCCTGCTGGTAGGAGGGCTCAGGGCCCACTGGGTCCCAGTGCTGGTGGTGGCCCGCTGGTAAGTGAGCTGGGTCCTGCCAAGGCAGGCTGCCAGGTGCAACTGACCTGGGACTGGTGTCCACATACTGGTGGGTGGGGTGGGACCCAGGGGGTTCTGGAACTAGTATGTGTCCAGTAAAGAGCTGGGAAACAGCTGGGTCCTTGAGTCTCTGGTTGAAGGGCGCTGGGGTGTCCCACTTCTAGTGCCTGCTCCCTGGTGTGTGGCATCAAGTCTTAGGCCCTCTGATGGACAGGGCCATGCCCAGGAGAGGCTGTGGGTTCAGGGGGTCTTAAGGCAGCCTGCTTGCTGGTGGGTGGGGCCATGCACGCACGTGTGTGTGTGTGTTCGTGCGTGCGTGTGTATAATGGAATATTACTCAGCCAAAACAGAGAATGAAATTTTGCCAATTTTTCCATTTGCAATGACATGGATGGACCTTGAGGGTATCATGCTTAGTGAAATAAGTCAGAGAAAGACAAGTACTGTATGTTATCACTTACATGTGGAATCAAAAATTAAAATAAAACACAGCAAATGAATGAAAATAACAAAAAAAGAAACATACTCACTGATACAGAGAACTAGTGGTTACCAGTAGGGAGAAGGAATCAGAAAGGGGCAAGATAAGGGTAGGGGATTAAGAGATACAAAATACTATGTGTAAAATAAATAAGCTACAAGGTTATATTGTACAGCACAGGGAATATAGCCAACATTTTATATGGAGTATAATCTATAAAAATTTTGAATCACTACGTTATACACCTGAAACTAATACAATATTGTAAATCAACTATACCTAAATGAATATTATACGTGATTAAACTATTTTGGGAAAAAAACCTCATGTATAGGAAAATACTAAATTACTATCCGCATGACTGTTTCATGTGGTATGACTGTATGTTTGGGATCTTCTTTTCACTTTTTTTTGCATCTTTTGAATCTTCTGTAATGATCATGAAAAATAATTAATTTAGAGAAATTTTTAAAAATTATTGAAAGTTAACCCCCAATAAAGAGTATTTTGCTGTGAATGTTGTTATGCTTTAATCCTAGGGATCTGTGAAGAGAACTGAATGACTTTTTCTTCTTTGAATTACCAAGGATTTCAAACTTTTCACCAGCACTCCCCAAAATCTGTCATGGAAGAACATTTGGAAGAAGATTCCCAAAGCTTTGAGGACACTGTGGTGCAAAGAGTCAGAGAAAGGTAACTTGAATTTCTGTGGGGCTGGGAATCCACTATCTGTACTCTAGTTTCCGTTGACAGTTATCAATCAAAAAGCACACTGGAGAAACTGATTCCTTTCTGGAATCTCTGGTCTTAATTCCTAGTTAAATACAGCATCACTCTACAGACACACAAAAATATGAATTTATTAATTCCAGATCACCCTCACAGAACTCCAGCCATATAAAGAAGGATCGGACTTTTTCTGTGTGCTCTGGAGAGATTTAGACTTAACTCATTCATTTGATTAAAAAAGAAAAGGAAGCAAGCAAGCATGAAGAAAGTTTAAAAATCAGGTGAATAAGTATATCAAATCCTTATAGCTGGTATAAATGGTGCACTTAATCCCACCTAGCATGTAAAATACAGTAGCTCCACACCACTACCTTGCATTTCCTTAATATGATCACCCAGCAGGTCACGTTTCCAAACAATTTCACCATTGCCATATTGTATCACAAACCATCCGTAAAAGACTGATCAATAGCAAACTCACTGAGGAATCAGCAAACTCTTCACAGTGGTTGAATGATTTCCACAAGGTCAGACAGCAAGGGATCTCACTTATGGAGCAAAAATATCCCCAGGCTTGGCCCCTATCCCAGGATACTTGTTTTAATTAACATATAGTAAATACACATTATCTTCTATTGTTTTGCTGAAGATTTCCTCATGGCCTTTAATTAAACATACTAACATTTCTAAAGTTTTAACATGCTACTATGGTCAATTTTTAATATCATTCAAAGGATTTCACAAAGACTAAACAAACAGATCTACTTAGATGAGTCAATCTTGAGTAGGTAAAACAAGTTGAAAACTGGAGGATGAAGTTTTGGGAGAGAGGTGAAGATGGGGAAGGGCATGGGGAGGATCAGCAGAGAGTGGTAGGTAATAAAATATTGGGGGAGGGAGAAGTACAGTCAGGCTCCATCCTTGAGCACCATCTGTATAAATCAGGCCTGGAGTTGACATGTAATTTTGTGTGGGTCCCCTGAGAAGTGGCCCTCAGGGCTTCATTATTGATGAAGAGATTTTTCTTCAAAGTGGCCTAGCCAGGAGTACCTCAAGGGGACATTCATAAGCACTCATAATATCAATTACCAAGCACCTGGGAGGTAGGGACACGGATTGTCTCTTTAATTATTATGATAGAGGTAGAAGATAGTGAGAATGCTATTACACAACCAAGCTGAAATCCTCAAAGAAATTAAATTACCATAACCTAGTATACAAAGTTTATTATCTGAGTCATCCTTTAGAAAGGGCACACTTTACCTTTTCCTGGTGCAAAATAGGTTATCTCCAATTCCCTCCTTCCTAGGAATTCAAAAAGTTATAAATACAAATATAGTGTGTGCAGGGATGCTTAGAAGTCCGGAAAGAAACTCTCTTTGAAGCTAATATGCTCACTTAGAGAAACTATAAGTTTAGTCCAGTTTACACAAAGAGATATGGAGTTGGACACTTTTTCTTAAAATAATTGTATAGGGATTTCTTTTCAGAAAAGGATAACACCAATCCCTTCTACATATCATTGAGAATGCCAAGAAACCATTTTCACCAATGCTTGCGCCTGATCTCGTCACAAAAACACTCAGAAAAACACCAAAAATATCAATCCATATGTACACTGCAGTAAAACAGCAAGGGTTAGGAGGTAGGAGAACAGTCAATGCTGAATCTGAATCTTATTCCCCAGAGATTTAGATGTGGATAATCCTATATAGACAAAGCCTGTGCCACATACTTCCTTTGAATCTCCTGCAGCTTACACTAGAGGGTTGGTAATACAGTGGGTATTAAAAATATTTTTTAAATAGAAATAAAACTCAACATGAAGAAGGTCTCTTTAATTTGACCTGAATTTTAAAAACTCCCCCATCTCACTGGTAATACTGACCAAAAGAATTCAGGAATTTTCTCATAAGTCATGTCTGCAAAATTTTTTCATCTGTAGTAAGCCTCACTCATAATTCTTTTAACTTCATTAACTCTCCCTTTCTTCAAGTATTTTAACAGCTTTTGATACCACTAGTTAATTCTTGGAGTTGAACAACAGTCTAGCCAAATGACATTTACATAACACAGATGATATATGCAATAATAATATTTACAATAACTACTACCATTCAAAAAGCACATATTTTAAGTGACAGATGCTGTCTAAGGCATTATATGTACATGACTCCAATTAATCCTTATTTATTAAATAAAATTAAATTAAAGTTAATAAATTAAATCCTTAATTTATTGCATGAAATAAATTAAGATTAAAACCAACTGACAGAGGAAGAAATGACTGATAGTCCAGGAAACAACTTGACCACAATCACACAAATAGAAAAATAACAGTGTCAGGATTTGAACTCAGGACCGTTTTAACACAATTTTTGTTTGTTTGTTTGTTTTGGTTTATTTTTCAAACTAACCATGAAATGAAGCTTGATTTTGTGAAATACAAAATAAAAATTTTTATACAAAAATAATGAGTTCCTAACATCAATATATAGATAAGTGTGGTGAAGAGTCTGAAAGAAGTTATATGTTGAGTTAAATACAGCTGTTTCCTATCTACTAGTATAACATTTTAATTAAAAGCAATGGAAGCAGTAATAATTATAAACCACAGGAAAGACATAATCCTATTAAGAGTTATCAGTAGTATAATTGGCTCCAGGATATCTGTGAACACCCACATTATTGATGTTTGAGGCCAAAAAATACCTCTGTCTTAACATGGAGGATTAAGAGCAAATGAAGTCCAGAAGGCAAACACGTCACATTTGAATATCAAAATCCTGATTACAGATAAATTTATAACCTTAGAATGCCTTATTAAATATTTTTTAATTAAGGCAGGATATGAATGACACAGAACTTTCCTTACAGTTTTAAGGACTGAAGATTTCTTCCTCCTATATATCATCGTGTCCATTTAGCTAAGAGGCAGAAAAGCAAATTGGCCAATTCTACTTTTCAATCTCTTTGGCCACACTGAAGCCTAGACTATATCAAATCTCTTACAGTTCCTTTGTCACATTATTTCATGACGATTTTTTTTTAGTCTCATTGTCTTCAATTTTAGTGTTTCTAATTTTCTGACTTAACTTTATGCTAATTACTAGAATTCACCCACAGTGACCACACACGTTTACCTTATTGGAAGGTCTATTTTTCAGCTCTTGTGTTGTTGCTTGTTTATATACAGAGTTTGGTAAAATGCTGTATTCCAACAGTTTAGGAAAGATATGATTGCTTAATGATCATCCAGTTATCTCAGCATTCTGACTAGAGATCTTCTTGGTATTCTTACTAATTCCTTACTGTAAATGTAGACCTTTCCAAAACTGGGTTTTCCTTCTAGAATGTAAGAAAGGAGACTATTGAATTTTAGCACATTTTAACAATTAAGCAATCAGTCAACACTATCTGCTATGATTAAGATTAAGCAGATCCAATCTAAAAATCTCCCTAGTGATAGATTCATCATTAGTCATTAATCTCACAGTTTTTAATTAAACCACTGAAACTAGCCATCTACTTCACATGTAGGAGGTAAAATTCTTTTTAAAACTGTAATGGAATACATACATAACCATCCTTAACTACAGGAATGTGTAGTACCTTAAAACTACAAGGAGCTATCATTGGAATAACTCTCCAAATTTGGAGTAACTTTCCAAATCACATAATCAGACACATTTCTACCACCCAGCTAAATTCGTTAGAAAGGAGAAATACTTTAAAATAAAATTAAGTATTGTCCACGGGACAGCTTAAAATAAGGAGAACAAGCACATTTTTAACAACTCAAACTCACAAAACAAATTTAAAAAAAAATTTTTTTAATGCTTTAAAAGCCTTGGCAAGTCAAGATAGCATTCCCAGAGATTTGTGGTGCCCAATCAATAAAAGGAAGGAGACAAAAATGGATGCAGTAAAAAACATTTAAGTTTAAATAAATAAATAAATAACCCATAACTTCTGCAAAGTTGAATCCTTATTCTCTCCTTTGGATCTATGCACCTCCTCCCTCCCCAGGGGCAAAAGTAGTTATGATAAAGGGCATTCTGAAATATCTTTTGCCATCTCTACCAATTCATAAGCCTGTTTTTAAAATTCTCCTGAAAATTTACTTTCTCCAAGTTGTTTCCATTATACTGCCATTTCCCAAAGCCATCGTTTTATTATCTTATTTTCTTAATTAACAAACACAGAAAATTCTAGATTATCTTCTCAAATGAATAGAAGTCACATTATCGGTAATTCAGAAACCATTTCTACTTAACTCTAAAGCATTATGATTTTGTGGACATTGGACTAAAATCATTTTTTTATTCAACATAAATTTGAAATGAGTTTATAACTCCTTATGAATCATTAACTGATAATTCTAAGAATAGACCTTGATTTGGGATTATGGAAACAGTAAAGGGGTGGACAGCAATTTAGTTCAGCTATAAATACTTACCAAAATTACTAATATCCA
This sequence comes from Tursiops truncatus, assembly GCF_011762595.2. Taxonomy (NCBI): domain Eukaryota; kingdom Metazoa; phylum Chordata; class Mammalia; order Artiodactyla; family Delphinidae; genus Tursiops; species Tursiops truncatus. The sequence goes on along the minus strand of NC_047034.1, from coordinate 97,926,801 downwards.
AAGAATTAATTAAAAGCTCACTGTACCTGCATACATTTTCACTCTGCTATACTTTTACAGTAAATTCTCAATTACCCATGTCAGTGGAGGGGAACAAGACATTGAACAAAAGTGAACTCTTCCAAAATCATTCTTACTTGCTTTTAAAAGTGCAGATATTGACAACAGACCAGTTGTCAGTTCAAACTAAATGAATTATTGTGAAGGTATTGCTGAGGTCAGGTAACGTGATCAATGTCTGATATTCACCTTTCTTAAAACCTTCGCAGGAGAATTTGTATTCAAAAGTCAGTCTTGACAAAATTTAGCTAAATCCAAAAAGTAAGCCCACAAAGCAAAATATCTTTTTAAAGTATATAGCTACCATTAATGAACTTTAAAATAGTAGTTATTTCACAGGCAGTAATTTTCCTAAGATATTTGTTCTATATTTTTATTTTTTAACATGTTTTGTCCTTTTCCTAACAAGATGTGAAGTTGTGACATTTATTTACTAATTTTACATCTTGTCTATGTTTATATCTTGTCTATTTTATATCTTGTTTATTATCTTGTCTATGATTATTTTCCTTACTTAGCAGATTATGCAGATGTGACACAGAGAAGCTAGGTAACCTAAACAACGTCACCTATCTAAAAAGGGGTAGACATAGACCTCAACCACAGGCAGTTTGCTCCAGATCCCAGGCCCTGAACCACATTAATAGGTCTGGAGAAATGTCTGACTTCTCATACATCTGCTACCATTACTACAATTACAATAATTTTTTAGTATATGAGCTAGATTCTATTGCCTAGTATCTATTACCTACTAATGCATCCTTGCTATGCCTATCTTCCGGCCCAGGGATATTTCAGTTTTGGAGTCTGGTGACCTTCTGACTGTTTTTTATGCTCCCAACCCTTCAAACCCTGATGCACTATTGGATTGAGGCTAGAAATATGGAGTGAGCACACAAAACAACTTTGTAAGCCTCAGTAACTTTTTTCCCCAGAAACAAAAATATTTCTTGGCTGCTTCACTGAAACCTGAGGTTCTATAGGTAGCTTAAGGAGAAAATTTAGTCACTATTATAGCGGGTTGTCACCATCACCTTCTGTTCTTTTCACATTCATCAACTGAACACTTACTGTTTTACACTGATAATTTTTTTTAAAGATTACGTGCTTCTCCACATATTTGAGACAAGGCAATGGTCACAAGCAGATCAACCTCTAGACAATGATTTTAAAGAATTCATTCAAAAAAGGCAAATCCAATGTATACATTCAAATTTGATAGAAAATTGAACCTTCATAATTCATTTTGACTCTTCCAAAAAAAAAAAAAAATGAGCTTTGGTGAGTCAATAGGATCACCTGAGACATCTATGCTTGGATGTATTCCTCTAGATTTAATGTATTTTTCCTCACTGCATTATATTTTAATGATTAATTTCACACCCTTTCACGGTACTCTAGCTCCTGAATCGTGCATATTACTTTGAGGGAAAAGAAAATTCCCATGCATGATGAAAGATGTTACTGATTAAAGTGTGGTGCATATATGAACTACATAAAAGGTGAAAAAGCTTGAATGCCACTATTCTATATCAAGTAATATTGGGCCAACTAAGCTTAGATTAAGGGGAGTAAATGTGAGGGCTTGACCTTCTTAAATGGTCTTAGTTGAAACAATTCATGAAATTAAGCTGGTCGTTAATGTTTCACTGGCATCTTTTTCCTTAGTGTAATATGGTTATGAACTGATTTCATGGACAACTGCGAAATAGATAAATTCAAAAGCCAAAAGCCCTCTGACATTCTTATCTCTACTAGTAGTATATCACTACTACCTAATACTGTCAGAAACGTACTATTTGACTTAGCTTCAAAAGGGGGGGGCGGGGCAGAGGGGGCATTTGGTGAAGTCAAAGTAACAAGGACCAAAAAGGACAATGACATAAATCAAGTATCTTTTACCCTGTGCATGAATAAACATTGGGTTAAATATATCATATTGATCAATATGAAAAAGTAAACGATCCACAAGAGAAACTACAAGTAAATTAAGTAGACATGTCCACATAATATACTTTGGCTCTTATTACTACAGTGGATTTTTCAACCCAATGTATGGAATCTGGAGAAAACACTACTATCATCCCCCAAACAGAACACAAAGTTCCTTCAATCACTGACAGAGAGAACACAGAGGCAACACAATGGCAAAAAGCAGCTCTTCTGCAAACAGGTGGTTTTAAAATTTTACTTAAGCCACTGAAAGGACTGAGGAAAGGAAAATTTTTTCATTCTAAGGAAAACATAGGCGTGCACATACACACGTTTTACCAGCGTAGGAGACTCAAATTTTAAAAAGCCCCAAACAAAACACAACAAAAAACTACAAAGCAGTTTATTTTAGCTCAAAAGTGCTGACATTGGGTTAGTACGTCTAAAATCACTGTTTGTTATTATATCTGTCTCATCGCATACATAAAGGTCTTAGGGAGAAGTCAAAGGAAACGGTCATGTATTTCAGGGAGGACTTTATTCACAGGAAGAAAGATGACATTTTGACAGAAACAGAGTGCAAGAATCAAAAACTGTTGACGAGAGGAAAATACAGTTTATTTTGTATTTCTGAAGGCACTGTATTTTTCATATTTTCAATACCTTATCCCATTCTTCTCTATGTTATTTTCATAAGCAATACTAAGGCTAGCAGGGGCTGCTGTAGCTGACACACAGATCTTTATTTCTATACTTTGCAAATATGCATTATTCCGCGACTGGAGGTGGGGCAGCAGACTGGAGGTGTCCGGAAACGCGAAACGCTTACAGGGGCAAAGGGGAAGGTGCGGGATAGACTGCGTGAGAAATGAGCGCTCCTTTGAGAAAATCCATCTCTCTCGAACACTCGTGGTTCTTCAGTCACTGCCACTCAGAGACTTCTTTAACCCCCGCTCCGAAGTAAACAGCCAGGTCCCAAGCCAAAGAACACCCCTACCGTCGCGGGCCCCCCACTTCCCTCCCTGCCAGCCCACACGGGTCTCTGGCTCCTCGCTCCTCCGCCTCCCCGCAAGGCCTCCCGCGGAGGCAAAGTTTCCCGCCTCTCCCACTTTCCCCGGCCCTGCGGTGGCCGCGGCGGCCTTCTGGGCACCCGCCAGCTGCGTCCCCCTCCCTCCCTAGACGAGCCCGCGCGCAGTCGGTACCTCGATGTCCACCACGTCCTTGCTTAGCACAGAGGCCATGGCGTTGCCCACAGCCTGGAGTCTCCTACAGACGAAACCACCCCGCGTCCTCAGGCTCCAGCCGGAGAGCAAAGCAACAGCTTGCCCGAGCGCCTGTGGAAATGGAAAACAGAAGGCAGTTGGCGCGGGGGCGGGGCGGGCGCCGGCCGGTGACGCCCCCGGGGCGGGGCTGCGCGCTCGGCCCCGCGGTTCCCCGCGCGCCGCACCGTGGGCCGAGTGGCGGGAAGGAGCCCGCCCCTGTTTCCCGCCTCCGCCCCACAGCCTAGCAGCTTGTTTTCCTTCTGTTCTCGGAAAGAAGGGAGGGAGAGAGCGGTAGCTCTGGGGACTGGCCTTTGCTCTGTAAACTGTTAAAGGCTGAGCTAGGTACGTAGGGGCAAGATGTGATTCAAGGTAAAAACGGTCGGCGCTCTAAGTAACTAATTACTCCTTTTCTCTCCTTCCGCAGGAGCCCTGCAAGGTGCAGAAACATTGTCTCATGGGCAGCTGCATCCTCAGAATTCCTCAGGGATAAGATAGTAGTAAATGTTCCTCAGGCCATCCAACAAATAGGCGGGAGCAGGCAAGGTCAGTGATCTTCTGAGAATTGACAATCCCTGGGGGCAGGGGCGAAGAGAAAGGGGGCCCGGGATGAAAGTGAGCAAAAATTTCTACAGACAGAAGCTGCAAGTAGCAAGTCCTGTAGGTGGTACAAAATCAAGGTTGTGTTTTTGCAGTGCAGTACGTTCTAATGTCTATTTTAAAAAATTGTTCTAAAATGTGAAGCTCTTTTGAAGAATTGTTCTTTATGTTTTGTTCTAGAGCTTGCTGGGGAGAGGGGAACGACTTCATTTAGAGACAGTCTCAATCCAGAAAATATTCTCCTCATCTTTGAGTGTATCTGTACTCCAGGCGTCCCTCCTTTCTCCCTCCATCGTCCTCTCTTCTCCTGTAACTCGTCCTGCTTACTTCTGTTAAGGCTTTTATCACACTTCTTAGTCCTCTTGGCTAGATAGTGAGCACCTTGGATTCTAGTATTTCCTCTTTATCATTATTCTTTCAACAAATATTTATTAAACATTTTCATTCATTCAACAGATATTTAGTAAACATTTTCAGTTACCAAACACTGTGTTAGGTGCTCTGCCCATAGGCTTCAAGAAGACACATCAGTCTCATGGAAATTTTACTCAGAGTAAGGAAGTGAGCAAACTAATAGGAGACTGAGATGCCAGCTTGGAAGATTAGAGGACTAGAACAGAATGACTGGGGTGTGCGTGTTCACCATCTTGAGTGGTTGGGAAGACTACTTTAAACAAACCATCAGATTACCGTCCAGAACCTGGATAGAGGCTGGATACATTTTTCTTAAATCTAATAGTATATTAAGAGAAAGTAGAAAGTTACATAGAAACCTTGGACTATTCTTTTTTTTTTTTTTTTTTTTGCGGTACTCGGGCCTCTCACCGCTGCAGCCCCCACCTCCGCGGAGCACAGGCTCCGGACGCGCAGGCCCAGCGGCCATGGCCCACGGGCCCAGCAGCTCCGCGGCATGTGGGATCCTCCCGGACCGGGGCACAAACCCGCGTGCCCCGCATCAGCTGGCGGACTCCCAACCACTGCGCCACCAGGGAAGCCCACCCTGAACTATTCTTGACTCCCCTTTTCTCCCACATTTAATGCATCCCAAGCTCTCAGGATTCAACCTCCTAAATACATCTTGGAACATTTCTTCATTTCTCTTTCTTCACTGCATCCACCAAGATCCAAGCTGCTGGTATTGCAGCTTCTACTCTTACCCCTCTTCCCTCCAGATTGAGCTTTAAAAAGTATCGATTGGCTCATCACACACACACACACACACACACACACACACAGCATAAATCTTTCAGTGGTTCCCACTGTATTCAGAATAAAATACAAACCCATAGTGACCTCTGAATAACCTGCTCTTCCCCTCTTCTCCAACCTCACCTAGGACTACTCTTGCCATGAGTCATTATGTTCCAGCCACAAAGTAATCTTCCCATTCTCCAACCACTTTTCTCCTTTTACACATGTCCTCCATTCTACTTGTATTTCAGGTTTCAGAGAAACCTTCCCTGACCTATCCCCACCACCAACAAAATTAGACCCACCCTGTCTCTGTTGTTCTCTTTCAGGACACCCTATTTTTGTCTCCATAGCCCTGTCAGATTTTATTTGCATATTTATTTGAGTGTGATTTGTTTAATATCTGTCTTCTATTTAGAATGTAAGCACCAGGAAGGGAGGGTCCACATCTGGCTTGGTAGCCTACTGAATATTAAGTGTCTAGACCGGGACTGAAACATGGGACCAGGAATACTAGGTGACTGAATGAACTCAGTAAATCCTAAAGTTAGTTTATGCAGTAAGCAATTCATTTTAGAAACTTTAGTTTTACTTTACAGTTTCACTTTACCATATATTCTTCTCAATGTTCCACTTATTCCTGGGAAGTAAAATCATAGTATCTATCAATGATTTTCTAGTTAAAATGTGTCAAACTAACTACTTTTCTTTTCATGGAGTAAAATTCCAAAGTCTGATTTCCTTCATCGTCCTACGACCATACCTTACTCACCACCAAAGTCATCTATATCCTCTTTCTTGGAGATATTTTTTATATATGCATACATATATCATACATACATATACACATATTTAGAAGGCTAGAAAGAGATATACACATGTGTGCATTTATCCACATATAATATGTATATAATATGATATATGTAATTTTAATATGTATGCTTCCTTCTCCAGTTTAACCAGAAAGTTTCAATAGTCAATTTCCTGACCACCAGAGATATGGATTTATGTGTTGTTTTAGGTTGCACACTAATACAAATCTTATCAGTTTGCAATCCATACTTTAGTTGTCCAAGTTATCCTTAAGAGTTAGACACTATATTTCCATTTTGATTTTATGTGATTATTATTCTCCTAAACCACCATAGAGGATAAAAGCCCAAAATATGCTGTCTTTCCAAAGGTGAGAGCTTCTTCAGTGATACTCAATAATCAAATAGAAAATTTAAATGTTATTTTACCATCCTCTCAATCTCACCAAACAGATGTATCCTATTCTGAGATATTTAATTAAGGCATATAATCACATTGCTCACATGCCACACCTATACTCCATGATCAGTGATGGAATCTAGTAATATTTTAAATCCATTAAAATCCACATTAAACACAGTTGTACCTGTAAATAATCCAAGCTGTTTAAAGCTTACTGCAAATGCATTCACACTACACTTTTTTAAAGTTGTAAGTTATGATGGCACTTGTCAAGCTGTCCCTCCGTCTGGAAGCACAGTCAAATATCAGGTGTTCCATTAATTGTTTGTAGGCTTTAGAGGGACAGCATATCAAATAGTGTACAGATTTACCAAAATGCATCTCAGCCTAATAATTTACATTACACAAGTGAATATTATTATCATAATGAGAAGGAAGGCTTATGAGTCATCTTTCATTTCTGGAAAGTTATTCAGTACCATGATTTTGGAAACACAATGAAAATTTAGATTTCCATATGCTTTTATTTCCCCTCTTTAGTCTAGAATTAAGCAATTTTTAAAACATTCTTTGGAAGATGATTTTCTTCCAAAAAGTCAGAGCGTTTGATTTAGCATAAAACCTTTTTTCCCCCATCTGATTTTCTAAGGCCAGATTAACTCCTATCCAAACTGACAAAGAGGATAATGACTAAAAATCAATTGGGCTCAAATGTATCAAGTATTCCTGCTCAAAAATATAATAACGTATATATTTGTCCTATTTTATGGAATAAACATGGTATAATTTATTCAGCTGTGTATGCCATGTATCCTATATAAGCCTGCATGTGCACATGCATACACACATGTGGGTGCTACATGTATGCATATATATTATGTAATGCCATAAAAATCACAGATAACAAAGAGAAAATATAAATTTCTGTCACAAATTTATTCAATGATTACTTACTGGATGCTATTGTTTCAGGCCCTGAGATAGGCATTAGTGATACCTCAGTGTTTAGTAAAGACAATGTCCTTGTCATCACAAAAATTAAGCCACTAGTTCAAAAACTCACACTGTCACATAGTGATTTTGAGTAAGTGATGAATGGGGTTATTATGAGAGTTAAATGACAAAATATGTGATAGTATTTTGTACATTGCAAAACACCATGCAGTGTTACACATTAAATGTTTAAAGATATGTTCTCCAATGCTCATATTCCAGAAATGCACCATTGGGGTATGGTTGACTAGAATGATTTGGGGTAAAATGCAGTGTGAGTTGGAGGTTTATAGACTTAGCCGACTTAAACTAGGGGAAAAATATCCTCTGGAATGAATAGTCCCTGAATTTCTGTCATTACCTCGAGGCCTTTTTCTCAGGCTTGTTGCTTCTCTCTCACAATCAAAACTTACCATAATCCCAGCAGCTGGCAGTTAATAGCTGTCTCTTGGTTTTCTTGCTGAGATTTTACTCTTTCATAGTTTCAAGTGTGTTTATATTTGGGATTGAGACAGAACCTTACTGAAATTATTCAGTGTTTCTTTTGGTCAACTGCAGTGGATGTCTGATGTGCCTCACAGGTTCCCACACTTCCCTGCAAGTTAAGACTAAGGTACTCATTCTCACAGCTGCTGGGCGTGTTGGCAGAAGAGTGACTTTGCTGAGTCACTCTTCGGAAATTGCCCCTGGCTAAAGAGAGCTATTCACTTAAGGGTCATTCCTCTTCCTCAGGTAATGCACATCCAATAACTGATTGATGTGGGACCATAAAGGTTTGGCACTTGCCTAAATTCAAGATATCTTTGAGGGGCCATCCCAACTTCAGAGGTCCCTGGAGGGATCATCTGAGACATTTGTTGGAATTGCCAAGAGTTCAACTTCTCCCTCTGTCCATCCTGCTTCATTCTCCACTCCCACAGGTCCTCATCCAGATAGCAATTCCCAATAAATAAGTTTCCTGCATGCACATTTCTATCTTAGGTCCACTTCCCAGGGGACCTAAGCTGCATTATCACCACTGTATATTGTTTCACTGATAAAATATATTGCATGTAAAATGTACTTAATTATCCACGTGTCTGGACATAAAAAAAATTGACTCATATAATAAAGTCTCATCATTTCTTTCAGTATTCTGAGATATTCCTATATTTGTTCATATATTTATTTATACCACAAATAACTATATGCCTAATACATACTAGGTATAGTAAATAACATTAGAGGTACCATGGTAAGCAAAAAAGAAATGAAGTCTCTGCTTATGCAGCTTGCAGATGAGTTAGAGAGATAAACATTTGTCAAGTAATCACACAAAAATATAGTACTTACTATGAATAACAATATCAAGGAAAATATAGAGAACTATTATGTCAGAAGGACTGGGAAATCAGTGAAGGACACCTTGAGTAAATGACTTTGCTGCTAATTTCTGAAGAACAGTAGAAGTTAAGAAGGCAAAAAAGAAGAGATCAACAGCATTCCAGGCAAGGAAATAATCTCTGCAAAGACTCCAAGAACAGTGGTATCCTAATGGAAGGGAAAGAAGGCTCTGATATCTGGAGGTCAGGAAGCTAGGTGGAAAGTGTTGCAGAGCGAGGCAGTAGAAACAAGAATGGACTGTAGTGTTTTAGTCTTAGTTTAAGATTTTGAATATTATCCTATAAGAAGTGAGAAGTAATGGAAGTTTTTTAAAGCAGTGGAATGACATGATCAAATATGTATTTTGAAGTATCACTCTGATTGCAGTGTATGTGTAATTGCATATTCATATACTCACTTGGGTAAATATGTGAAAATCAACCAAGGCAAGTGATTTCTGGGGATGGGCTCAGTCATTTCCTCCACATGTTAGCCTGGCTGATAGTCACCATGGTCATAGAAACCAAAATAGTGAGTTTCCTACCATATATTAATGACATTGTCATTTATTATTTTCTAATAATTAAAAAGCAGATTTTTTTCTTAATTTTTTAAACTTTTTCTTTTTTAAAATTAATTAATTTATTTTTTGGCTGTGTTGGGTCTTCATTGCTGTGCACAGGCATTCTCTAGTTGCAGTGAGTAGGGGCTGCTCTTTGTTGCGGTGCACGGGCTTCTCATTGCAGTGGCTTCTCTTGTTGTGGAGCACGAGCTCTAAGTGCACGGGCTTCAGTAGTTGTGGCTCATGGGCTTAGTTGCTCCATGGCATGTGGGATCTTCCCGGACCAGGAATCAAACCCGTGTCCCCTGCATTAGCAGGTGGATTCTTAACCACTGCCCCACTAGGGAAGGCCCTCTATTTTCTTTTTAATTGAGTTGTAGATGATTTATAATATTATATTAGTTTCAGATGTACAACACAGTGATTCAAAATTTTTAGAGACTATACTCCATTTGAAGTTATTATAAAATATTGGCTATATTCCATATGCTATATAATATATCTTTGTAGCTTATTTATTTTATACGTACTAGTTTGTACTACTTAATCTTCTAACTCTATTTTTCCCCTCCACCTTTCCCTCTCCGCACTGGTAACTACTAGTTTGTTCTCTATATCTGTGAGTCTTTTTCTGTTTTGTTACATTGACTCTGCCCCAGGATCCAGCCCCACTCACCAGCAGGCAAGCACCAGCTTTGGGACACCACAGAACCCATAGCCAGTGATGTCAGGATCCAGCCCCACCCACCAGCAGGCCAACACTAGCTCTGGGAACCCTAACCCTGCAACCACCCACCCCAGAACCTGGTTCTGCTCACCTGTGAGCCAGCACTAGCCCTGGGAACCTGGCCCCCTCCCCGGGCTTCCACAACTTGGCCCCACCAAAGAGTGGCCATCAGCTTCCACACAAAGCAGGGCCTAGCAACCAACCAGACTGACAGCAGCCACCCACAGCCAACCACAACAGAAGTACCCATGCAGCCAACAGAAGGGGTACCCCTAGAACACATAGCTGTAGTGACCAGAGAGAAGGGAGTGCTCTGCTGGGACTTAGAGAACATCTTCATAAAAGGCCACTTTTCCCAGGTCAGGAAGCATAACCAAGCTATCAGATACATAGAGATAAAAACAGCAACTTAGGAAAAATGAAGTGACAAAGGAACAAGATAAAACTCCAGAAGAACTAAGTGAAGTGGAGCTAGATAGGCAGTCTACCAGATAAAGAGTTCAAAATAATGATTGTGAAAATGGTCAAAGATCTCAGAAGAAGAATGGATGAACAAAGTGAGAAGTCAGAGGTTTATAGCAAAGAGTTAGAAAATATAAAGAAGAACCAAACAGAGGTGAAGAATATAATAATTGAAATGAAAATACACTACAAGGAATCAACAGTAGATGAAATGATACAGAGGAATGGATCAGTGAGCTGGAGGACAAGAGTAGTGGAAATCACTGAAGCTGAACAAAAAAAAGAAAAAAGAATGAAAAGAAATAAGGACAGTTTACAAGACCTCTAGGACAACATAAAACATAGAAATGTTCACCTTATAGTGGTGCCAGGAGAAGAGAGAGAGAGAAAGGGGCAGAGAACGTATTTGAAGGTATAATAGCTGAAAACTTCCCTAGCCTGGGAATGTAAACAGACATCCAGGTCCAGGAAGCACAGAGAGTCCCAAACAAGATCAACCCAAAGAGGACCACACCAAAGTACATTGTAATTAAAATGGCAAAGCAAAAATTAAAGCCAGAGACTAGATTATTAAAAAGCATCAAGGGAAAAGCAATGAGTTATGTACAAGGGAACTTTCAGAAGGCTATCAGCTGACTTTTCAGCAGAAACTCTGCAGGCCAGAAGGAAGTGGCATGATATATTTAAAGTGATAAAGGGGAAAACCTACAACTAAGAATACTGTACCTGGCAAGGCTTTCTTTCAGATTTGATGGAGAAATCAAAAGTTTTACAGACAAGCAAAAGGAGAAAGAGTTCAGCACCAGCTTTACAAGAAACAGTAAAGAGGGGCTTCCCTGGTGGCACAGTGGTTGAGAGTCCACCTGCCGATGCAGGGGACATGGGTTTGTGCCCCGGTCTAGGAAGATCCCACATGCCGCGGAGCGGCTGGGCCTGTGAGCCATAGCCGCTGAGCCTGAGCGTCTGGAGCCTGTGCTCTGCAACAGGAGAGGCCACAACAGTGAGAGGCCCACGTACCACAAAAAAAAAAGAAACAGTAAAGAGACTTCTCTAAGGGAAAAAGAAAAGGCCACAGCTAGAAACATGAAAATTACAAAAGGAAAAAGCTCATTAGTAAAGGCAAATATCTGGTAAAGGTAGTAAATCCACCACATACAAAGCTAGTGAGAAGATTAAAAGACAAAAGTAATAAAATCATCTATATCTGCAATAGGAAGTTAAGGGATACACAAAACAAAAAGATGTAAAATATGATGTCAAAAACAGTAGTAGTGAGGGGGCGAGGAGTAAAAATGCAGGGTTGTTAAAATGTATTTAAAATGAAGAGATCAGCAACTTAAAACAATTATATATATATATATATATATATATATATATATACCTGTAATACATACACACTGAGAAAAGAGAAATGAATTCAAACATCGTTAAAGATAGTAATCAAGACACAAGGGAAAAGAAAAAAATAAGAAGAAAGGAACAATAAAGAACTATAAAAACAACCCTCAAACAATTAGCAAAATGGCAATAAATACATACCTATCAATAATTACTTTAAATGTAAATAAACTGAATACTCCAATCAAAGACATAGAGGGGCTGAATGGAGACCAAAAAAAAAAAAAACAAACATGTAATATGCTGCCTACAAGGGACTCACTTCAGATCTAAAGACACATACAGACTAAAAATGAGAGGATGGGGAAAAAGTATTCCATTCAAATGTAAATCAAAAGAAAGCTGGGGTAGCCATCCTTATATCAGACTAAATAGACTTTAAAATAAAGACTGTAATAGAGACAAAGAAGGACATTATGTAATGATTAAGGAATCAATCCAAGAACATGTAACAATTTTGAACATATATGCACCGAACATAACAGCACCTAAATACATAAAGCAAATATTAACAGACATTAAGGGAGAAATTGACAGTAACACAATAATAGTAGGGGAATTTAACTCCCCACTTGCCTCAATGGACAGATCATCCATACAGAAAACCAATAAGGAAACACTGGCCTTAAATAACACATTAGAGCAGGTGAACTTAATAGATATATAGGTAACATTTCATCCAAAGCAGCATAATATGCATTCTTTTCAAGTGCACATGGAACATTCTCCAGGACAGAACACAGGTTAGGCCACAATACAAGCCTCAGTAAATTTAAGAAAATTGAAATCATATCAAGCATGTTTTCCAGCCACAATTCCATGAGACTTGAAATCAATGACAAGAAAAAAAACTGCAAAAAAAGACAAACACGTGGAAGCTAAACAATATGCTACTGAAAGATTGATGGATTACTGAGGAAATGAAAGAAGAAATTTTTAAAAACCTGGAGGCAAATGAAAACAAAAACACAACAATGGATAATCTATGGGATGCAGTAAAAGCACTTTTAAGAGGGAAGTTTATAGTGATACAAGCCTACCCAAGGAAATACAAAAAACCTCAAGTAAACAACCTAATCTTACACCTAAGGAACTAGAAGAACAAACAAAATCCAAAGATAGTAGAAGGAAAGAAATCATAAACATCAGAGCAGAAATAAAGGAAATAGGGACTAAAAATACAATAGAAAAGATCAGTGAAACTAAGCTTGTTCTTTAAAAAGGTAAACAATATTGACAAACCTTGAGCCAGACTCACCAAGAAAAAAGAGAGAAGGCCCAAATCAATAAATCAGAAATGAAAAAGGAGAAGTTACAACAGACACCACAGAAATACAAAGGATCATAAGAGATTACTACGAACAATTATACTCCAATTTGAACAACCTAGAAGAAATGAACAAATTCCTAGAAATGTACCATCTTCCAACACTGAACAAGAAAGAAATAGGAAATACGAACAGAACAATTATGGTAATGAAATTGAATCAGTAATTTAAAAAACTTCCCCAAAACAAAAGTCCAGGGCCAGATGGCTTCACAGGTTAATTCTACCAAACACGTACAGAAGACTTAACACCTATCCTTCTCAAATTATTCCAAAATATTACAGAGGAAGGAATACTTCTAAACTCATTCTGCAAGGCCAGCATTACTCTGATACCAAAACCAGACAAAAATATCACACACACAAAAAAAAATTACAGGTCAACATCACTGATGAACATAGATGCAAAAATCCTCAACAAAATATTAGCAAACCAAGTCCAACAATATGTTAAAAGGTTCTTACTCCATGATAAAGTGGGATTTATCCCAGGGATGCAAGGATGTTTCAGTATCTTCAGATCAATCAGTGTGATACACCACATTAACAAACTGAAGAATAAAAACTATACAGTCATTTCAATAGATGCAGAAAAAGCTTTTCACAAAATTAAGTATCCATTTATGATAAAAAAAAAAACTTCACAAAGTCTGTGTAAAGGAAACATACCTTGGCATAATAAAGACCATATATGATAAGCTTACAGCTAATGTCATACCCCGCGGTGAAAAGCTGAAAGCATTTCCTCTAAGATCAAGAATATGACAGGTATGCCCAGTCTCACTACTTTTACTCAACATAACAGTAGAAGTCCTAGCCACAACACTCAAACAAGAGAAAGAAATAAAACTAGTCCAAATTGGAAAGGAAGAAGTAAGACTGTCACTGTGTGCGCATGAGATGATACCATAGAAAATTCTAAAGATGCCACCAAAAAACTACTAGAGCTCATCAGTGAATTTGGTACAGTTGCATGATATAAAATTAATAAGCAGAAATCTGTTGCATTTCTATACACTAAAAACAAACTATCAGAAAGAAAAATTAAGGAAACAGTCCTATTTATAATTGCTTCATAAAGAATAAAATGCCTAGGAATAAGTCTAACAAAGGAGATAAAAGACCTGTACTCATTAAACTATAAGACACTGATGAAAGAAATTGTAGACAACACAAATAGATTGAAAGATATACTGTGTTCATGTGTTGAAAGAATTAACATTGTTAAAATATTTATACTACCCAAAACAATCTACAGATTCAGTGCAATCCCTATCAAAATACCAATGGCATTTTTCACAGAGCTAGAACAAATAATTTTAAAATTTGTATGGAAACACTGAAGATTCCAAATAGCAAAAACAATCTTGAGAAAGATGAACAGAGCAAGAGGTATCACACTCCTTGACTTTAGACTATACTACAAAGCTACAGTAATCAAAGCAGTATGGTAGTGGCACAAAAACAAACACATAGATTAGTGGAACAGAATAGAGAGCCCGGAAATAACCCCACTCATTTATGGTCAGTTTATCTACAATAAAGGAGGGAAAAAGATATAATGGTGAAAATACAGTCTCTTCAATGCAATGTGCTGGGAAAACTGGGGAGCATATGTAAAAGAATGAAATTAGAACATTGTCTCACATCATAGACAAAAATAAAATCAAAATATATTAAAGACCTACATGTAAGACAGGAAACCATAAAACTCCTAGAGGAAAACATAGGCAGAACACTCTGACATAAATCAATATTTTTTTGGATCTGTCTCCTAAGACAAAGGAAACAAAAGCAAATATAAACACCTGGAACCTAATTAAACTTAAAAACTTTTGCACAGCTAGGGAAACTATCAACAAAATGAAAAGAAAACTTACTTACTGGGAGAAAATATTTGCAAATGATATGACTGATGAGGGGTTAATATCCAAAAAACATAAACAGCTCATACAACTCAATATCAAACAAACAAACAAACAACTTGATTTTAAAATGGGCAGAAGGTCTGAATAGGCATTTTTTTTCAAAGAAAACATACAGATTGCCAACAGGCACATGAAAAGATGCTCAACATCACTAATAATCAAAGAAATGCAAATCAAAATCACAATAAGATATCACCTCACACCTGTCAGAATGGTTATCATCAAAAAAACCACAAATAACATATGTTGGTGAGGATATGGAGAAAAGGGAAACCTTGTACAGCGTTGGTGGGAATGTAAATTGGTAGAGCCATTATGGAGTACAGTATGGAGGTTCCTCAAAAACTTAAAAATAGCACTACCATATGGTCCAACAATTCCACTTCTGGATATATATCTGAAGAGAATGAAAACACAAAGTCAAAAACATATATGTACCCCAAGGTTCACAGCAGCATTATTTACAGTAGCCAGGTATGGAAGTGGCCTAAGTGTCCATCATCATATGAATGAATAAAGAAGATGTGATATATATATATATATATATCTCCACACAATGGAATACTGCTCAGCCATAAAAAAAGGAATGAAATTTTGCCATTTGCAGTAACATGGAGAGATTTGGAGGGCATTATGCTTAATGAAATGTCAGACAGAGAAAAACAAATACTGTATGTTATCACTTATATATGGAATCAAAAAAATAAAACAGATCTCTATGGTTTTAATCAAAGTCTAGAAAGAAAAACCTAAACCCCAGAAGGAATTCTGTCTCTCAATCAGTGGCTACCTTCCTATTTTCCAACATGAAACTATAAAGATCCATTTTTAATCTTCTGAATAATGAATGACAGGCTATTCTTGTTTCTTGGTTTGTTTTCATGATCACCGCCTCCTCTATATTGTGAGGTCCTTCTTAGTATTGAGTGTGTCGTATCTTTTCATTCTCCATGCCTAACACAGTACCTAGTAATAGTACATACATAAATATGTTGGAATTAATATTATTACTCTCTCTAAACTTGACAGCATACAGAAAACCTGAGAGGAAAAGATTTCTAGTAATAAATGAATAAATAAAGGGCATTAATGGGCCATTCACAAAAAAACAGAGAATACAAGTGGATGATAAAGAAGTGAAATTGTATCAACCAAACTAGTAATCAAATGCCATTTAAATGATAATGAGATATGATTTTTCACCTATCAGACTGGCAAAGAAAATTTAAGGAGTGATCAAGCCATAGGAAAATTAATGGATTCATAAGACTCTATAATGAGTAAAATTTTCTTATGGTGTATAGTTACAGCAGTTTAGCAGTACATACCCAAATTTTAAACATGTTCATCATCTTTGTCCCGGCAACTTCATTTCTTATATTTTTATCTTAAAAAAAAGTTATGCTTCCATGCAAAATTTACCTAAAAATATGGTTCATTCCAATGTTGTTTATGCAAAAACAAAAAGGTAACAACATAAATGTCCTACAAAAGGTGACTGATTAATAACTGTATTGAATGGATACAGTTAAATCTTATGCAGTCTTTAGAACTGGGGTTGTAGAATTTTACCCACAGTGAAAGATACTGACAATATATCAAAGAATATATGAGATTATATGGTCTGAATATACATGGATAAGTAACAAACACATATTAGTTAATTATAGGAAAAAGTAAAAGTTATTTTAAAAACTCTATTGCATCATGAGCAAATACACAAGCGCATATACCTTTTATAAATTTGTATATGTGCATGCAAGGAAGACCTTCCTCACTCCTACCATGGTGCTTGACACATGTTAGGCACTCTGTAATTTTCATATGAAGTATTTTATATGAAAAACTGAATACCAAAAGTGTTGATAATATTCTACCGTCCATTCTATGAAAATAATTATTCATATTGTATTTCTGGATGAACATTTTTTAAGAGTTATAGAAACTGGCACGTAGAATTATTAATATCATAGTCCTGGCTACAATTTTTTAAGTTATAGAAACTGGCAAATAGTGAACACTACTTGAGCCTCATCTAACTAGACAAAATAATCTGAATATTTGAATAATGTCCTATTACAAAATAATTGATTGAATGTATTGATTTATTTAATCTATAAAGTAATAATTACATCAGTCCTTTGCTCCAAACCCTTCACGGCTTCCCAATTTACTCAGTAAAATTTACAGTGCCCTATAAGGCATGCATGATCTAGCTGTCTGATTCCTCTCTCCCCCTAATTCCTACTGTTCTTGTTCACTCCAACTCTATCCAGATAGGCCTTTCCATTTGCTGTTCCCTCTGCCTGCAGTGATATTCTACCAGATATTCTAACAACTAGCCCCTCATCAGCTTCAAGCATCTATGTAAAATTCACCTTTTTGGTAAGGTCTATTCTGACTACCTAATTAAAACTGCAGCTCCCATTTCTCACATTCAGCATACCCCTCTCCTGCATTACTGCAAACTAGCATTCTATTTGTTTTAATTATGTGTCCATTCATCATCTACCTTAAGTTCTGTAAGGTTGTTTTGTTCACTGTTATACTCTCAGTATCTGGACTACTACCTAGCACACTGTATATGCTTAACAAATATTTTGCCTGAATGCATGATACAGCTAGTACATTATAGTCCTCTTTCACCTTTTCATACTTCTGTATTAGCATTTAACGTTGAATATTATACATTTATGAGTCTGTCTCACCCACCAGAGAGAATTGTTCAAGGGCAAGGACTATGTCTTGTTAATCTTTGAATCCTTAGCTTACATAGTGTCTAGAAATAAGTAAATTCACTCAGATATGTGTTGATTGAACAAACAATTGGATTAAAAATCAGCATACTTGTATATTCTCCCAGTAGCACTTGCCCCAGTGCATCCTTAGACATTTAAAAGTTGAAATTTATCATGTATGGCAATCAGAGAAACTCCTGGCTAGAAGCTTACTCTGAAACATGTTTCCTGTTCTCATTCTTGTCTTAGCAACTTACTTGGCAATATTTGATAAATATAGTCACCTGTATAAAGTAAATAAATTTGAAAATATTTCCATTTTCTTATTTCATGTCTTAAACACATTCAAAGAGTTTCATTAGTTTTGTTTTTTCAAGTGTCCTGAGCAGTCCCTTCTCCGTCTATTGAAAATATTATCAAATTATGCTTTAAAAAAAATTGCATCTAATTTGCAGAATGCTAGAGAACAATTGTTTGATAGTGTTGGGGAGCAGCATTTGACAGCCCCAAATATGTCTCTTTGGCATATTAATTGTTTTAAATTGGTTATTTTCTGAGAAACAGCAGACATGGAAGGGCTCTGAAACCCACGTAGAAGTTGCCCTTTTGGAAGAAACATAATTTGTAAGAGGAATCTCCATTTTAAGTGTGTCTTTCTGTGCCTGAGAGATGGATGACTAAATATCTAGAAACTCTTATCAGTAGAGAAAGCAGTGACTTGAACCTGCATCACAATCACCCTTGTTTACTATGCTTTTCCTGATACCTCCCCAAACTGATTCTCCCACTCTCAATATCCTCTTTTTTCTTAAATTTTTATTGAGGTATAATTGACTTACAATATTGTGTTAGTTTCAGGTGTACAGCAAAGTGAATCTATTATACAAATACATATATCCACTCTTTTTCAGATTCTTTTCCCATATAGACCATTACAGAGTATTGAGTAGAGTTCCCTGTGCTATTCAGCAGGTCCTTATTAGTTATCAATTTTATATATAGTAGTGTGTATGTGTCAATCCCAATCTTCCAATTTATCCCTCTTTTGTCTTTAGCTGAAGATGGTGTTTATGGTGAGGGCTTCAGCCATTTTGGCGAGTTATTCAGTTTTTCTGGGTCTCTCCCATGTATACATGTTATTAAATTTTTGTTTGATTTTCTCTTGTTAATCTGTCTCATGTCAATTTAATTCTTAGACCAGCCAGAAGAACCTAGAAGGGTAGAGGAAAATTTCTTCCTACCCAACAACAGTTTGTATCATAGGCAGGATAAACGTTCCTAAAGTATTTTAACACTCTTTTAGAAGCACTAATAATTACATGTTTGTGCCATTGTATGTGACATGTTTGTGTGTATATAGATATATTTTATCACTCAGTATACTGTTTAGATTTATTGCTTAAGGTTAGTCATCACTGAACTCATAAATTCAACTATCTTGTTTTAAACTTTAATTGAAAGAAATTCTTTTAAATATCGTCTTATTCTTTTCCTTTTTTTTTCAATCAGAGAAGTGGGAAGATGAGGGATACTGATTAGCATGACTCTTCCAAGTAGCACAAATACATTTCACAATGTGATCTTTGATAAATGTCCAAATGGATTTTAAAACTAAGTAAATTGAACTGCTTTTTATTGAGTCCCATAATTTATTCCAACCATCTGTGTTACACACACACAAAAGTTTGTTTTTTAAGGGTTTTAGATTTTTTTTTTGTCCTCAGCACCATCATTAGGATATAAAAACATTAACATATTTCAGGATTGACTTTTGCCCCCTAAAGAATATATCTTTCAGTCAAGAAACATTTTTCAACACCACTATTTGCAATTTGGAGATTAAAAAATATGAACCCAAAAGCATCCTTTTGGCATCATACTTTCTATTTAAAGGCCACCAAATGTTTCTTTCTGAGAAATTGTATTGAACAGTTAGGATCTTGGCATGCACTGTTGTTCTAAGGAGAGATATTCCTGGCCCACACTTGTTGCTGGGTAATGAATGACTAGAATGTGTGGACGGAGCCACCTTCCCATCTGTACTAGCCTTAGCTACCATCGATTGCTGTGTGGTGTCCTCTGTTGAACCATGCATGCTTAGTCATTAATTTTACTTAGGACTAATAAAAATACCTGCCTTTATTGATCAGCTACTGTATGCCTAGGACATTACATATAATTTCCGATTTAATCATCACAGCAATCAGAATTTAAAGATAGAGAAACTGATGCTTATGTATTTTATGGGAATTTCTGATAACTACTTTTTTGTGTGTGTGTGTAGAAGTTATTATTGATAAAACAATGTTAGAAATGTGTGGATTTTGTTTGTTTGTTGTAAATGCACTGGAATTTAAAAAGTGCATTTTTAGTTTTCTTCAAGGAGAATGGTACTAACTTTTAAAGTGTCTACTATGCTAAACTTCATATTAATTATCACAGTGAAAAGAAAAGAGGCTTAGTAAGATTAACTGTGTATCTTCTCAAGACTGAATCCAGGCATATCCTGGATTCTTGCCTAGGACTCCTTCATTCAGTATGTGTTTCAACTTGAAATAGTGTACTGGTAGCCTATATTCTCCTACAGAATCCACCTATCTTCCTAACTATGTATCTATCTATTCTAGTCTAGTCTAGTCTAGTCTACCTGTGACCTATAATAATCCTGATGTTTGGGGAATGATATTATCTAAATGGTGACTTTTCTGTGCTACAGTAAGAGTCAAACATATAAGTTACATGTGTAACTATATGTATCAACCACATCCTATGTAAATACATGTATTTGTGGTTGATTCATACAATAAATCCATGCCTAGGTGATAAGCTCTATTGTCATCTTTCTCCCGTCATTTGCACTAAGCTGAATTACTAAGCATGCAACGCAAATCTCAAAACAACTCATATGATGCAATGATACAAAAAGCAATTCACAGTTTAAAATAGATTGTTCTGAGAATAAGAAAAAAATTGGCTAAAGCAATAAAAGTAGAGAAAGATGAAGGAATTTGAGATCATTTAGCCTAGAGAAAATAAAGCTTGCTGAGTTTGAAAAAATGATTCATTTAAATAGGTTTTTTATAAGAATAGTGAACAGTTTTCTATTCTGACATCAGATCAAGAAATGAATTAATAAATTATCAAAGAGTTTAATTGGCTATAAGGAAAATAGCCTCTATGCCAAAGTGATGAAATATTAGAACGAATTACTAAGGAAGATATGAAGTCTTTATACTGGAAATCTGCACAAAGAACATAAACAAACATCCTGCCCCCAAAGGTAATCTACTGGACAACAAGATCTCAAGTAGTTTTTTTCTAAATTTTTGTTTTATAGACATCATAGCTCTTTCCTTACTTTTCTTCCATCTCTCCCTGCCATTCATAACAATATCCTAAACAGTAACAATTTCTGCCTTTTCTTTTTTTTTTAAACATCTTTATTAGAGTATAATTGCTTTACAATGGTGTGTCAGTTTCTGCTTTATAACAAAGTGAATCAGTTATACATATACATATGTTCCCATATCTCTTCCCTCTTGCATCTCCCTCCCTCACACCCTCCCTATCCCACCCCTCTAGGTGGTCACAAAGCACAGAGCTGATCTCCCTGTGTTATGCGGCTGCTTCCCACTAGCTAGCTATTTTACGTTTGGTAGTGTATATATGTCCATGCCACTCTCTCACTTTGTCCCAGCTTACCCTTCCCCCTCCCCATATCCTCAAGTCCACCCTCTAGTAGGTCGGCATCTTTATTCCCGTCTTGCCCCTAGGGTCTTCTGACCATTTTCTTTTTTTTTTTTTTTTTAGATTCCATATATATGTGTTAGCATATGGTATTTGTTTTTCTCTTTCTGACTTACTTCACTGTGTATGACAGTCCCTAGGTCCATCCACCTCACCACAAATAACTCAGTTTCGTTCCTTTTTATGGCTGAGTAATATTCCACTGCATATATGTGCCACATCTTCTTTATCCATTCATCTGTTGATGGACACTTAGGTTGCTTCCATGTCCTGGCTATTGTAAATAGAGCTGCAATGAACATTTTGGTACATGACTCTTTTTGAATTATGGTTTTCTCAGGGCATATGCCCAGTAGTGGTATTGCTGGGTCATATGGTAGTTCTATTTTTAGTTTTTTAAGGAACCTCCATACTGTTCTCCATAGTGGCCGTATCAATTTACATTCCCACCAATGGTGCAAGAGGGTTCCCTTTACTCCACACCCTCCCCAGCATTTATTGTTTGTAGATATTTTGATGATAGCCATTCTGACCGGTGTGAGATGATATCTCATTGTAGTTTTGATTTGCATTTCTCTAATGATTAATGATGTTGAGCATTCTTTCGTGTGTTTGTTGGCAATCTGTATATCTTCTTTGGAGAAATGTCTATTTAGGTCTTCTGCCCATTTCTGCCTTTTATTTATTTATTTACTTATTTATTTATTTTTGGCTGTGTTGGGTCTTTGCTGCTGCGCACGGGCTTTCTCTAGTTGCTGCGAGCGGGGGCTACTCTTCGTCGTGGTGCGTGGGCTTCTCATTGCAGTGGCTTCTTTTATTGCAGAACATGGGCTCTAGGTGAGCAGGCTCAGTAGTTGTGGCTCACAGGCTCCAGAGCACAGGCTCAGTAGTTGTGGCACATGGGCTTTGTTGCTCTGCGGCATGTGGGATCTCCCCGGACCAGGGCTCGAACCCATGTCCCCTGCCTTGGCAGGCAGATTCTTAACCTCTGTGCCACCAGGGAAGTCCCTGCCTTTTCTTTTTAAGCACATCTGATTATAAGACTATTAACTGCAGTTTGTCTTTTACATTCCATTGTCAAGAAGTGAAAATAGTTATATATGAGCCAGTTTTTCAAGAAAAATGCAGATTGCAAGGGAGAGCACACTTAAAATGTATTCCTTACATACATGTAGGGACTAGATCGATGATTGAAAAATATTGTTAAATCATAACACTCCCCTGTTCAAAACCTATCAATGGCTTCTCATTAAACTAAAGTAAAATCCAAATTCTGTAGTATGGTCTACAAGGCCTTTCAGGATCTGAACATTCTGTATCTCTGTTCTCTTCTCCTCCCATTCTTCTCCAGCTCACACCACTTCAGCCACTCTGGTCTTATTACTTACCCAACACACCAGCTTCTTAGCTCTTCCTAGTCTTTTTCCTTGGAGTAATACCAAAATGATACTGAACAGGTGACCACTCAACAATGTTGTATGAGGATATTCCACACTCAGGGAACAGCAAGCACAAAGCTCTGAATGCTCTCTTTCTGTCATTTTCTCCTGAACATGCATAGGTAGACATACATATCAACATCCATATCTTTCTACTGAACATTTTTCTTTGCTGCACATCCACTGACATTATATCTGTTTTGTATACCCATTTAGTGTCAGTTTCTCCTTCTATGTCATGAGTACTATGATCAAAGACTGCTTTCTTTCTTATTCTCTGTTATATTGCCTACACCTAGTATAGTATCTGGCACATGCTAGACATTTAATAAATCAGCCTTTCATTCCACTTTCAATTTAAACGTAGACATTATTTCCACAATGCCAAAATCTGATGGAAAAAAAATATTGTTTATAGTTGTGACTATAGCCAAAGTCAGTATATTTGTGACTGAATATTAAACTTTTCATCTGTATGGTTTGTCATAATGGAAAGAGAGATGTAGTCTGAAGGTGAACTGGGAAGTACAATTTGAAGAAATTATATCATTTATTCTTTCTAAAATGAATCAAGGCTTATTGTCTTCGGGTAAAAATGTATTATTAAAAAAAATCTTACAGTGAACTTCTTTTCTCCATGTAAGAAACCATTTGCTATTTAAAAAATGTGATTCTCTCTCTGATGTGAGAAGAATTTATTCCATTCCCTATCCTAGAATTTCATTGCCATTTGCATGTTGCCTGGAATACAAATTGTACTTAGTAATCAATCAGTGTTTAATTGCTGCTCAAGTAAACCCTCGTAATCAGACTTGCTGTAAAAATGTTAAGGTGTGCAAAAAGCATAAGGTGGCATTTTCCCCTCCTTCTTATTATGCCTGTGTAAGTTCCATTAATACTAATAGGAGGCACAGCTGGTCGTCAACAGGAGATTACAGGTTGCTGTTTAAATCATATTTTATTTTTATACCTTGACAAGATTTATGTATTGAAATCAGTTGGCCAGATTTTTGCTGTTGTTAAGAAAGCTGTTCTCTGAAAGAATGAGATTGGGGAAGGGAAATGGAGTCTCATATTTTTTATTTTAGGAAGATAAAGACTCGAAATCCAAGCAGCAGCTTGTCCTTATACAGCAAGTCTGTCTTATGCTTTAGCACCAGCTGGAGTCCCATTTCTAATTTGCTGTGAAGAATTAAGTGATTTGAGACACATACCCTGGAGTATTTGACCTCCAGTGTCAACCAGCTAGCTTGCAATTCCCTTGGCTGGAAAGTTTCTCCAGAATTGATTTGAACTAACATCAGTTAAAATACTCTGCAATATAGTAGTAAATATCATTGAAAATCTGAGGATGACTTTATAGCCATGAAAATAAGCACACTGTAGAATATTAAGGAAAGGAGTTTAAAAAACATGGGAAGCTTGGTGATCAGAAATGTTGTGACAATAGAACTTTTCACCTCAAGGTCATCGGTTTGAGTCTGGCACAGTTGGGTAGCTTCACTGGCTGAAGGTGATTGTGAACTGTGTCAGAGCTCTCAAGCTTATTTGTCATAAAACAGCTATTCCTGTTATTGTCAATTGCCACAGTGTTGACAATTCTTGAGATTAAAAGGACTAATAAGGACAAAGTTAGGGCAGTATCCTCATTACCCCAATGCAAACCAGCCTCCATTTATTTGTCTTCCTTTTCCCATGTTGTTGCCCTCTTCTGGATTGTTGTCCATTTTTTCTCTGTACCTAATCTAGTTCTTCAAGTCATTCAACTCATTCCTTCTCCCTCTCCATGATACTTCTCCCAATAATCCTAAGGATTATTATTTTCTCATTCCTGACCTTGCTTGGTATCCAGTTACCTGATGATAAATATACCAGTATGAGTAACGCTATTATAGGTGGGGGAATAAATGTCACCATTCCCATATTTCTTGAACTTCTCTATCCCTCTATTTTCTCTTTCCCCAGATTCCACTACAGTTAATTAGCCACATCCCATGGAGCCATATCCTAATTCTCACTCCAAAATCTCACCTGGATCCTCACCCTAGTTCTGGTGCCCCTAGTTGACACTGCCTACCCTAACTTGCTGTACTATCCACTCTAAATCATGAAGGATACAATGAAAGCTTATAACCAGGGACATCCCCATCCCCTTAACATGATAAAGTAGATAAAGGAGAAAGTAGATGGAAAGTGTCAGTTATGAGGTGAGATCAAAAGGTAGGGGTAGCTTCTGAGAATCCCTAGTTGGAAAACTACATAGTGATTACCTTTCATAGCCTATTTTCCCATATTTATTAGAGTCATATGTTTGTTGGGATACTTAGTGCATTTAATACTACATTTCAAGTATAGTGTGAGTTCACATAGCCTTATGACTTTACATAATCCCCTAATTCTTTAACTTCTATGTTTATTCCCAGAGTAAAACTACATGGTGGGATGGAGTAATAAAAATATCTACCTTTTATTGAGAGATTACTCTATGCCAGGTACTGCCTTGAGTGCATTATGTATATTATCTCATTCAATACTTAAATCTATCTCAGGAGATATTATTATGCTTGTTTTATAGTAAAGGAAATTGAGCCTTCAAGAGTTTAAGTACATGACCAAAGTCACACTACCAGAAATATCAAAGTTTCAGGATGAACATAGATATTTCCAAATTCATAGCCCATTTTCTTAACCAGTATTGCCCACGATGTCTTCAAATTCTAATATTTTGTGATTTGATCTACCTATTTAAGCACCTAAGGTCTAGCCTGAGATTTAGCATAATACATCAAGTTTGCTTCAAGGAACACTATGCATATGCATTCAACTCAGTGCTTTATTTAATATATTTGGTAGAATGAAGTAGAGTTAGCTTATGTGCCATTGTGTACCAATTCTTGGTTAAGTCTTTGTCACCCAGTAAGATTTTGAGTGTAATAATGCAGTAACTGACATATATTTTCTTTTTGTCTTAGAAAACATATGGCACATTATTGGGCACTGAATAAATGCTCAGCAAATGCTTATAGCTTTGAATTGATGTTCTAATAAAATTATCAGTTTATGGAAATTCAGAAGTTTGTGCCCTGCAAATTTTGATTTTAATTTGAAAGAAAAATTATCCTACTTGCTATTATGGTACCTAAGACTATATACAATCCACTAGTGAGGTTTTGAGGAATATGTGATCATTTTGTATTCATAATTTATTTTTTCTGAATATGTGATAATAAAAATGTAAAAAAAAATAAGGGAGAAAATATGTAACACTCATAATTCCACCATCAATGCTTTAATCTATGTCAATTTATACAACTGTTTTACACAGTTGGAATTATTTTAATAACCTTGATTTGTAACCTGATTTTTTTCACTTAACACAAAATATGATATTTAGTAGATTCATGTTATTCTAAATTTTGAGTGTTATTAAGTATAGGTTAGGTTATGCTGCAATAACAAATGATGGCAGAAATTTCAGAGGCTTAATACCACAAGGTTTATGTCTTACTCATGATACATTTCCCATGTGGGTCGACCCAGACCCTCTGTTCCATACAGTCATCCTGGGACCTAGTTGCCAGAGCTTTCACTTTCTTTTGGTTGTACCTTCTGGAACATGTGGCCTCCTCAGTCACTGCAGCACATTAAAAAGATGCAGGAAGTTTTCATCTTAACAATTAAATACTTAAACTAGAAATGACACGTGTCATTTCCACTCATAGTCCAATAGCCAAAACAAGTTATATTACCCTCCTAATTGCAAGGGGGCTGAAAACTGTAAGGAAACATACGGAATATTTTATATAACTAATCTTCCTCACTTTTTTCCTTCAATATAATTCCTTCAGTTTTATATTTAACAGAGATTTCTCAAAGTTATGATTATCAAGAAAGGCATTCTTCCCATTTTTCAAGTGTTGATATAAAGGTAGCAGTTACTAACCTTAGAGTTCAGACTCAGTTAGGTTCACCAGAAATGTAACTTAAATTACTCTCTAACAGAACTTAATTTTTATTCTGAATCCTTAATCAGTCAAATGGCAAAACCAAAATCTCGTTCATTTTAAGGCTTCTCTTCCCTTTCACACAGAGTTGCTTCTTCTAAATTCTAGGCAGTTGACAAAGTGCCGGTGTCTTAGTAAGGAGGGTGGGCACCTGGTCCTCGGTCATTTTCATGTTTCTCTGTGATAAAAGATGAGATGACCATCATCCATTCTGTTCACTGTCCACACATGTAAGTACAGTTTGCTTTTCTTTCCTGAAGACAAGGCCTCCAAAGCATCCTGTTCTCTCTCAGTTACTGCTGTGCGCCTATGGAACAGAGGGAACACATTATTTTGCTACTGTAGCTACATTGGGAATGTGTTAGGGATGGGATGAGTGTGAGGGGAAGCAAAACAGGCAGAGCTCAAGTTCTTTTCTGAGAAACCCACAAGTGACTAATCTTTCATTCTTGATAGGAAAAATGAGGAATATAGAGATTGACCACATATTCTTCCCAAATCTTATGATGTAGCATAACCTTGTTCCTGGATCTCAAGTTTTAAAATGAAAAAGAAAATCTGACTCATTTTACTCGTGTTTTACAACCCTCATTTCAGGCTATAATCTGACTGAATAAATAGAGGAAACACAAAAAATGAGGAAAGGAAAAAGAAAAATACATAGCAAATTATCAAGATATTATTCTGTAATCTGCTAACCAAGTACTCATAGCTGGTTTCTTCTGTGTAAGGTGGCCATATTCTGCACCATGCAGCTATGTTATCTAATAAATTCTGACTGTCTAGTGTTTATTTGGGATCCCGGAGCCAAACTTCTCCTGTAGTAATGTGTGGCTCAATCATATTCTCAACCTTAGAATTTTGCTTAGAGACTCTGGTGTTCCTAGGAATAAAATTTTATTATATACCTTTAGAAGTGGTGGTAGTGAAATGGGGGATTATTGCTGTTTGTTCATTTGTTGGTTGGTTGTTGCTTTAGAAGAAGCATTTTGTCTATCACTGTGGGTAGGTGATTCATTAGTTGTGAATGTTAATTCATTAATTGTGAATGGCTTGTGAATTCCCTCTCTCCCTTCATCTGGCTCCTGGGAAGGAAGCTCTCTCTTGTTTCTAAGGAATTATTTTCCAATCCTCCTGCCCATCAAACAAAGTTAGAAAAATAGATTATTTTGTCATTCTGGTGGAGGGATTTTTGGCTGAAGAAGCCCTTTTTGAGATATGAATTCATATTCTGAGAAAGAAAAGGACAGGGATAGTAGAGGCCTTATGTTTTGGGAGTGGGGTGAGAATGAGAGTTGACCCTCAGTCCTGAGTGGAAATGGGAAGGAGTGTGAAAAAACAAAAGTGAGTGCAGCTTCCACGGAGTAGAAGCCCTCTGAACAGGTAGGGTCTTAGAAGCTGAAGGCTCGTTTTTGCAAAGACCCAGTGCTAAGTTTCACACTTTTGAGGATCATGGCAAGTGTCCCCCATAACTTAGCCAGATAAAGTGGAAGTTGACCTTCCTTTGGAGCAACAGTCCTCAAAGGCACTGTGTTGTCTAGGCAGGAATTCTGATAAAAAATATGAAAGAGCACATAGTGAAAGATCAAAGTCTAGTATTACATGACATTACGCAGACCCTAGATGGTCTCTTTATTTTTTTATAAACCTTTTATTTTAGAAAAATTTTAGATTTACAGAAAAGTTGCAAAGGTAGTACAGAGAGTTCCCATGTATCTCACATCCAGTTTTCATTATTATTTCCATCTTAGATTAGTATGGTACATAGGTCAGGTTAATGAACCAATATCGGTCCACTATTACTAACTAAAGTTCAAACTTTATTCATATTTCTTTATTTTTTACCTAATTTTTTTTTTATTGTTGCAAGATCCCATCCTCTATACCATGTTATATTTAGTTGGCATGTCTCCTGAGATTCTTCTTGGCTCTGGTAGTTTCTCAGAAATCCTTTTTTTTAATGGTATTAACAGTTTTGAGGAGTGCTGGTTAGGTATTTTGTAGAATGACCCTTAATGAAGATTTGTCTGATGTTTTTCTTATGATTACACTGGGCTAAGGATTTGGGGGAGGAAGACCACAGAAGTAAAATGCCATTCTCATTGCATAATATCAAAAGTATATGCTATCAGTCTGACATCACTTCTGATGTTAAACTTGATCATTTGGCTGAAATAGTATTTGTCAGGTTTCTCCACTGTGAAGTTACACTTTTTCCCTCTCTCTTTTTCCATACTGTATTTGCGGGGGGCGGGGGGCGGGAACGGAGTGATGAAGTCACTATAAAAGCTCATATTTAATGTTTAGAAAAAAGAAGATCAGTGGTTGGTGGGGAAGAGTGAATAGGTAGAGAAGTATGTAAAGGAGATAGAGTCTGATCTGTGCTTCGAAACAGAGGTAGGTTTGGATAGGCAGAAAGAACAGAGGATGGGGGTCATGCTCCCCTTCCTTGAGGACTGAGAATCTATATAAATTACCTGTAATTCTTCTGCATGGAAGCTTTTAAAATTCTCTCCCATGTATTTACTTATTCAATAATTAATTTATATTAGTGTAGATTCATGGATTTTTAAAAATAGTTTAGGTTATAATACAGTACCACTTTATTTTGTTACTCAAATTGTTCCAGCTGTAAACATTGAGAGCTCCTTAAGTTGGCTTCTGTGTTGCTTTAAGATTCCATTTATGTGTGTGTGTGTGTGTGTGTGTGTGTGTGAGTGCGAGTATTAGTCGACTCAGGAGGCTGCTATAGCAGAATACCATAGACTGTGTTACTTAAACAACAAGAATTTATTTCTTACAGTTCTGGAGGCTGGGAAATCCAAGAACAAGATGCCAGCTCATTCAGTTCCTCAGTGAGGGCCCTCTTCCTGGTTTGCAGGTGATTGCCTTTTAATTTTATCCTCACATGGTGGGGAGAGAGAGAGAAAGAGAGAATGAGAGAGAAAGAAAGAACAAGCTCTGATTTTAATGCCGTCATGGGGGCCCCACCTTCATCTAAACCTAATTATCTCTCAAAGCCTCCATCTCCAAATTGGGGATTGGGGCTTCAACATATGAATTTGGAGGAGATACAAACATTCAGCTCATAACTGTGTGTGTGTGTGTTTTACCACTTTCTTTCTGGCACTACAATATGCTGCAGGCTCATCGTGTGTACTTCCTGAACAGTCTGGAAGCAACGATTTCTCCAAGGAGCCCTGGTTCATTTTATTGGAGAATGATATTAGAAACCAAGATCTGGGCACGAGGTATGCTTACTGCTACTGGAGTGTCATTGCTTCTAGGCCTTCTCAGCAGACAGAGCAAGGAAATATGTGTATGTATACTCACCCTCGTGTAGATAAATATCTATAAATATTTCCTATGTATCCTTCTGTGACTATATTAAACTAAATGTGAGTTTATACTGATGTCTTCAACTCTAATCCATTACTACGTAGATCATCTAACCTTCTCCCCTTGCTTTTCTGTAACCTCTTATTCCAACAGTGAGAGAACTGACTCCCATCATCCACCATCCATCATCCACCATCCATTTACTTAATTGTTCAGTTTCAGTGCACATGTATAGCAGTACCAGAACTGTTAACCCATGCTCCAGTGGGAAGCAACAATACATTGCTTTTGTAGTTACTTTTGCCTAGTTTTACAGACTCTGCTAATTTCCAAAGTTGCTTTGGTTAACACCTGTTCCCCCACTTCTTTCAGTGAGGTTATTTTGTGCATTTGTAATACAGTTAGATCCTTTTGTCACAGTCTGCATTCTATCTCGGGATCACTTGATTTCCTAAATAATTTCTTTTTAATTTGCGTACATTAAAGTTTGCTGTTGGTGTTGTGAAGTTCTATGGGTATTGATTGACAAATGCATTATGTCATATATTCTCTATTAGCATCATGCAGAATAGTTTAATTGTCCTAAAATATCTCCTTTATTTCATCTATTCAAACCTTCCCTCTTCTGGAATGCTTGGCAACTATTAGCCTGTTTACCCATTCTACAATTTTACCTTTTCCAGAATTTCGTTTAGATGGACTCACACAGTATGTAGCCTTTCAGACTGACGTCTTTCACTTAGTAATATGCATTTAAGATTCATGCATATTTTTGTATGCCTTGCTAGCTCATTACTTTTATCACTGACTAGTATTCTGTTATTTGGATATACCACAGTTTGTTTAACAAAAAGAAAGACATCCTGGTTGCTTCCAACTTTTAGTGACTATGAATAAAGTTTCTGTAAACATGCATATGTAATATTGATTTTTATCTTACTTTAAAAAATTTTTTGACATAATTTACATACCATAAAATTCATCCTTTAAAGATGTATATTTAAGTATTTTTAGTACATTTACAATGTTATATAATCATCACCACTAATTCCAGAATAATCTCAGCACCCCAAAATGAAAACTTGTATCCATTAGAAATTACTCCACGGTGTCCCTTGCCCCCAGTCCCTGGCAATCACTAATCTACTTTTTGTCTCTATGGCTTTGTCTATCTGGGGACGTTTCATATAAATGGAACCATACAGTATGTTGTGTTTTGTTTCTGACTTCTTTAACTTATCATAATGTTTTCAAAGTTCATCCATGTTGTACCATGTAACAACACTAATTGCTCTTTATGTCTGAATAATAGTCCATTTTATGGATATAGCATACTTTGTTTATCCTTTCTTTAGTTGATGGACGTTTGGGTTGTTTGTACTTTTTGGCTATTAAGAATAATACTGCTCGGGCTTCCCTGGTGGCGCAGTGGTTGGGAGTCCGCCTACCGATGCAGGGAACGCGGGTTCGTGCCCCGGTCCGGGAGGATCCCATATGCCGTGGAGCCGCTGGGCTTGCGCGTCCGGGGCCTGTGCTCCGCGGCGGGAGGGGCCACAGCAGTGAGAGGCCCGCGTACCGCAAATATAAATAAATAAATAAAATTAAATTAAAAAAAAAGAATAATACTGCTATAAATATTTATGTACAATCTTTATATGAGCATATGTTTTCATTTCTCTTGGGTCTATACCTAGGAGTTGAATTGCTGAGTCATATGCTAACTCTATGTTTTACTCTTTGTGGAACTGCCAAAATGTTTTCCAAAGCAGTTTTACTATTTTAAATTCCCACCAGCAATGTATGAAAGTTTCAATTTCTCTCCGTCCTCACCAATACTTGTCATTGTCCATTATTTTTATTATAGCCATCTAAGGGGTATGAAGCAATATCTTCCTAGAGTTTTGATTTCCATTTCTCTAATGACTAATGATGTTGAGCATATTTTCTTGTGCTTCATGTGCAGATTTTTGTATGAGCGCAGTTTTCAAATCAATTTGGCAAGTACCTAGAAGCATTATTGTTGGATTACGTGTTAAGACTATGGTCTCTTTATTTTTATTCAATCGAATAAATATGATATGAATTGCAACCAACATTTGTGGAAAAACTCCTACCTGTTACAAACTATGACAGCCAGCCATTTGTTAGCCAGAGAGGAGGCAGAAAGCTCCTATTACCCCATGTCATTCTTCCCTGAGTGGGGAGGAGACATTTCACCCTCTAGGGAAGCTTGGAGAAGCGTTGGGATACTTTTGGTTCAACAACGACTTGTGTGCTACAGGCATTTATTGTCTGAGGCCCAGTCAATACTGTGCAGTGTGTGAAAGCGTCTTGCACAATCAAGAAAAGCCCTATCTCAAATGTCATTGAGCGTCCCAGATGAAAATAACAGCCAGACGTATGAGTCAGCAGAAACCAAAAGGTAGAAAAAAGTGAGGGGTAGAATTCAAAATTTGCAAGTGATGGAAAGAAAATAGTGATTAAGGACAACTTCCTGGGACTGAGAGGTGATACGATCTTCCTAGAGCTGTCTTGAGTCATGTCATCTCTGGGAACTCTATATGTTATGGTCTCTATTTAACGACCCCTGGGTCACTTGAGAATCTTGTTTTCCTTATTTATATTTTGTATCTTCAACCTGACCACCTAACATTATGTAGATTACCTAAGTGAGTGCCAGGTTTTGCAATCAGGAGATGCTAAGTAGCATACCTTTTTTCCCCCATAAAGATATGGAGAGGGTGGAATTTGAAGAGGGAGGTCCACTTTACTCTGAAGTTATTCATTATAAGCTGTTAGGACTAATATTTGCATGTGGTTAAAATGTTACAAGTAATGGTGGTATCTTTAAATATTAACCTGGCAAACTCATTATTTGGGATACTTTGATTTGTTGTTTTTTTTCTATGTGATTCTAGTAAATTGGTTTCTGAGAAAACTCCACATTATGAAATGGAAGCAAATTTCATACCAAATATTTGCGGAGGAGAAAAAAAAGCCAGTACTTTGCAAGTTTACTCACACTGTGTGGTTTGTTGTTTCAGAAAGCTTAGTATTTCACAAATGTATTCAACATTATAAATCATGAATTAACATAGAAAAAAGTGAAAACTTCTCAATAACACCCATAGGTAGGAATTATAGCTTAAGTTGTGGTTAAAGTAGGACTTTGTCAAACGTATAACCAAGTTACATTCTGTATACACTAAAGCATTTACTTTCCATATACTTGAATTTTGCATGTTACCAAAATGCTGAAGTCATTTTTTCCCTAGTGATTAGAACCTGGAATACATTGTTCTGTATTATCAAGCTGCCAAGGCAATAAGTAGTGGTTAAGCCATGTGGTAGTCTATTACATTGGTGGCCCCGGATGAATTAGTCTCCTGGTATTTGTCCCCTTGTGCAGTCCTTTCCCTGTGAATCTGGACTGGACTAACAATGTGCTTAACTAAAAGAATAGGTCTAAGGTGACTGTGCTAGTTCCAGGCCTAAGCCTTAAAAAGTCTGGCTGCTTCCATTTTTGCACTCATAGGAGGCCTTGATCCTCTAGACAAGAAATTCAGCTATGCTTTTGGAAAGGCCATAAGAAGCAGCGAGGAGAGTGAGAGGCCCTGAGACTACATGAAAGAGAGATGCCTAGCCCTCAGAGAGATGCCTAGCCCTCTCAACCTCCCTGTTGCCCACAGCTG
This sequence comes from Tursiops truncatus, assembly GCF_011762595.2. Lineage (NCBI taxonomy): Eukaryota > Metazoa > Chordata > Mammalia > Artiodactyla > Delphinidae > Tursiops > Tursiops truncatus. The sequence continues at coordinate 97,892,826 of NC_047034.1, read as the reverse complement.
ACTTGCCCGCTGAATTTACCTACAAAAGTGACCAGCAATAGGACCATCAGAAGAATCAGAAGCTGAGCCCAGCCCAGACTACAAATGTGTAAGCAAATAAAACAGTTGTTTCAAGCCAGTAAGTTTTGGCTATGAATGACCAGAAAAAGCACTTACAGAATATCTGACACTGCATAGTTTGCCAAGGAGGTACAAAGAATAGATGATGGAGTGATGCATGTTTGACTTCCAGGTTTATTTTATTTTATTTTGTCTTATTTTATTTAAATTTTATTTTATTGAGGTAAGAACACTTAACCTGAGATGTACTCCCTTAGCAGTTGTTAAGTGTAGAATACCATATTGTTGACTATAGGTATGACGTTGTACAGCAGATCTCTGGAACTTGTTCATATTGCTTAACTAAAACTTTATGCTTACTGGTTAGTAACTCCTCTACCCTCTCCCCCCAGCCACTGGCTACCACCTTTCCACTCTGATTCTATGAATTTGGATATTTTAAATACCTCATATAATTGACTTCCAGGTCTTGAGCTTCCAGTCTTGAGTATACTATACATCTTTTCACTGAAAGTTTTAGAAACTACATTTTTTATTAGTAATATATTTTAGCTACATTTTAGATTATCCAAAATATAGCATGGAATATTAATTATATTTAGCATTTTTGTGAGTGAATAAGTTTTCATCTTCTAATAAGTAGCTTATAAATGAACTTTTGGAAGGCATTAGTTTACTGAGTGTTGTCTGTATCATCACATATAGTACCTCAAGGTACAATTTTCAATTATTGCAGTAATTCAGGCAAGGGAGAAATTTGGACCTGCCTGAGCAATTCAAGAAAGGTGCAAGCCACTTTGGTACCCGGAACTGATAGGAAGGAAAGAGTTGGAGTGAGCCAGGTGTAGAAGAACAAGACAGACCTTCTGAATGAGGTGTGACATGCTAAATGAGGCACAGTGGCCTGGGGGAAGCTGCCATCTTAGAAGGGTACTTAAAGACTTGGTTTAGATTCACACTGGATGGGTTAAGAGGATTTTAAAGGAATTACCCAAAGGTAACTTAGCAAGGAAATTACATGATTAGGCCATGTTTTAGACTTATGAATCTGGCAGCAATTCTGAGGACAGAGTAGAAGAGGGAGAGGTTTAACAAAATCATGAAAAATCTTACTGACATCCAGTGTTTTCAGAAACTTTCGCTAGTATTCAAAAGAGATTTTTTAAAACAGAAGTATAAAATAATTGCAGTAAATAGTAATAAGTACTTTTGCTGTTTAGTCAAATACTTTCATATAATGTCATAATAACAACAAATTAGAAAAACTACCATATCTTCTTGATCAAAAAGTTAATTCTTTGGTCATGTAACTTTAATGATCATCCTGGGCTGTTCCATGATACTGTAAATAAAGAGATGTATACTTTTTGCAACCATAACCTTTGTCATCCTCGAGCAATTTTGTTAATGTTGACTTTCCTTAGAAACTTTAGAGTGCCTGTATACGTATATATGTATTTTTCTTTCGGTCTCTTATGCTGGACATGATTTTTCATATTTTGACAAATGTTAAACAGCAGAGCATTTTCTTACACATTTAAATGTCACTAAATAAATGTGAATGTGTCTTCCTGTAATGAAAAAAGATGTTCAAGACAAAGAAATTCAGGCGGACTCTAAAGGAATAATTGAGTCAGGATGAAAAATAAAACGAAAAATGTTCTCCCTATCTCTCAACTTAGTCCAAAGTATCTCTTAGAATATCTTAAAGGTATCCTCTGTGAACGTATACCTATACTTCATATTATTATTTGTAATTGCATAGGGAGTATCACAAGAACTGAGAAAAATATCTTGTTAAAATGTATTACCTTTATAAAATTTGTAACCAAAGATTTATTTATGCACAAATACTCTTCAAAGGGCAGGCCTCATGTTCAATACCCAGTTATGGCTAGAGTTAGTGCTAGAAAGGCAGGTCCATAAGGTCTGTCCAATTTATATTCCTAGGAGGATGAGCTGTGTTAGGATTATTTCTAACACACAACCTGAATATTCTATTCTATACAACTTTGTAGAATTTGGTGGAAGCCTTTCCAAGTTAGGTAAAGCTTTTTAGAGGGCTTAGTATTTAGCTAAATTTCCTGGATTGGTCTCGGAGCTAATTTAGGCTTTAGTGACATGTAATAACAACTTGAGACATTTCCTTGGCCAGAATTTACGTGATATGTGCTTCTGTGATTTAGAGTGTTATGTTGTATCACTGGATTACAGATAATCCATTTCCCATTGAAATATGTAGCCACAAACTTTAAATGAATAAAGAATGAGTCGAATAAGAAGCATAGCAAATGTTGCTAAAATGCAAAGTCTGCATATATTTTTAGATTTGTCTACATTAGGACCTATACTATAAAATATGGAAATTCTTTTAAAATCTGGAGATATTGCATGGTTTTGGAAGGCATTCCTCTAAATGGATCTAATTTAGGTTTTAAGTATTGTTTGGGATAAAATATTAAAGGTAGCTTTTGATTTGAGATGTTTAAATTAGAGTTGCCTGTAGATTAACTTCAAAGATTAAAACTCATAATCAGCTGTTAATTCTAATTCTTTTTACTGTCATATAAGTGTAAAATTGTATTTTTATCTCTAAGGTAACATAATGAACCATGAATCTACAATTTGAAAAACTGTATACTAATGAACTTATAATTCCCTTGTGCATATGTTGGAAGGCTTTTTTTCAAAGCATATCTGAAAGTATAAAGAATCTCTTTTTAGTGTTTGATTAGCAGCAAAATTAGTGAGTTAGAAACATTATTCATACTACAATAGAGACGTAGGCAAGTTGGAAACTCTCCAATTGGGTATTTGGAAACAGGGACAACTTAATTGTTCTGAGGTTGAGAGACAAATTATTGATTACATTTTCCCACTAAAGTGTTCCCTTTAAAATGAAACTGAAATTTGCGGGGTGGGTGGTGGTGGTGGTGGGATGAACTGGGAGATTGGGATTGACATATATACACTAATATGTACAAAATATATAACTAATAAGAACCTGCTGTGTAAAAAATAAATAAATTAAATTAAATTTTAAAAAATTAAATTAAACTTATATTGTTGGTACCTTTTGCTAAGGAAACACTCATCCTCTACTGGAAAGTGCTTGGCAAATGGTAGGTGCTCAATAAATATTTTCAAAATGAATGCTAAATGCAAACATGTCCACTAATTATGAATCTTCTGCTGCTTATTTGAATTGAATAAAAATTGTGTTTTATTTTCTTTATTGTACAGATTAGACACAGTAAAGAGATATGAATGTTGATGCCATTTTTGGTGACTTTATGAAGCAAATATGTGATTTTCAAATTTTGACTCAATATTTATATTTCTAGTGCACAAATAACTGATTTCTGGAAAATATTAAAGGCAATTTTTTGTGTATCAAATGTTTTGATCTTTTCAATAATGCCTCTTGAACATGAATTTTGAAAATATAAACCCAAGCAATGAAAGAAAGAGTACAAGTGTCTAGATATTAAATGAAATGTTTAGAGGTGTATATCTTAAGCTATGTCCACTCAAACTGAAAATAAGAATTTTCTGTGCAGCATAAGAAATTATGGTGGAATGAGTTGCCTCTGTGTGTGTGAGTATGTACGTACTTGGGTTAGTGTTCTGTTTGTTTTACAGTAAATGGAAAAATAAATGATTCTTCTTGTGGCTGAGTGAGAATTTTAGTGTCCTAAGTTGTGTATGTGTTAGATAAGAAAAAGTCCTTAAATATTCAAAATTGGTATTATTTGTATATACATTAAAGAAGTTCTTTCACTGAATAGGAGAAGCAATGCTTACAGCAAGCTTGGAGTTGGGTGAGGAGAAAGAGGATCAAAGCTGAACAGGGATAGAAGTAAGGATAACCATGAACTAAACAAAAGTGTGAAAAATACTTTTATTACTCATTGGACAAGAAAATTACAGAATCAGGGATGCAGGAAATCCACACATTTTGATGTGTGTAATTTAGTTTCAGTTTAAAAGATGCTGCTAAATAGAAGAGAAACAAATTCAGATATTTCCAATTGAGGCTTGTGTCCAGAAGAAGGGATTTCAGGCTTTACTCAGGTCTATCACTAAATGTATCTGATACCATCATTAAGTATGTATTAATAACCTAACACTTATGTATGTACAATACTATGTTAGATGATGAGAAGACAGAGAATCGTTAGACATAGTTAAGAATCTTAAGTTTTCCAATCTTATTGGAAATCCAAGAGACACCTATAGAAAGAAGATAAGATCTGGTATCATCTGCTATGTTCCAAATATGTGTACAAATAATAAGTGTTATATTCAACTATGATAGAAGGTGGAATGTGATAAGTGTTAAAGCCAAGTAACATGGGAGCACAAAAGGTGGAGAGATTAAAATTGGGGAAGAGGAAATAGGATTTTAATACACTAAGTTTTCATGTAGAGGGAACAGTATAGCAAATGTACTAACGTAAGAAAGATGGAGCAAGATTGTGGAGTTGCCCTGACTGAGCACACATACAGGGTGTACAGTGGTGTAAAAGCCTTAAAAAAGTAAGTTGACTGTAGTAATGGAGAATTTCAAATGTTGGAATATGAGGTATTAATTGTATTAAATAGACCTGTAAAACTGTTCACAGTCTTTCAAGACTCAAATCCTGGTGTAACATGATGAGATTTTGGTTTAAGATGAAAACTCTGGTAGTGGGTAATGAAAAGAATAAAGTGAAGGTGTGGAGACAAGTAAGGAAGTTACTATAATAATCCAGGTGATAGGGATTAAGAATCTGAACTAGGACAATTACAGAATGAATGGAAGCAAGAGGTAGATGATGTTGCAGAGATGAAATAAAAATACTGTGCAAGCAAATAGTTGTTAGGACAGATAAATGAAATAAAAATGTTAGTAACTACTATTTGTTACACATTTTTATATCCATATTTATTGTCTAAAATTGTCTTTCTGAAATTCTTGGAAAGGTACAATTTTCCAAGACTGAACCAGGAAGAATTAGAAAATATAAACAGACCTATCACAGTGATGATATTGAAACTGTAATTTAAAATCTTCCAACAAACAGAACTCTAGGACCAGATGGCTTCACAGGCGAATTCTATCAAACATTTAGAAAAGAGCTAACACCGATCCTTCTCAAACTCTTCCAAAAATTTGCAGAGGGAGAAACACTCCCAAATTCATTCTACAAAGCCACCATCACCCTGATACCAAAACCAGACAAAAATATCACAAAAAAAGAAAATTATAGACCAATATCACTGATGAACATAAATGCAAAAATCCTGAACAAAATACTAGCAAACAGACTCCAACAGCACATTAAAAGGATCATACACCATGGTCAAGGGGGATTTATTCCAGGGATGCAAGGTTTCTTCAATATATGCAAATCAATCAATATGATATACTACACTAACAAATTAAGGAATAAAAACCATATGCTCACTTCAATAGATGCAGAAAAAGCTTTTGACAAAATTCAACACCAATTTATGATAAAAACTCTCCAGAAAGTAGGGATAGAGGGAATCTACCTCAACATAATAAAGGCCATATATGACAAACCCACAGCAAGCATCATACTCAATGGTGAAAAACCGAAAGCATTTCCACTAAGATCAGGAACAAGACAAGGATGTCCACTCTTGCAACTCTTATTCAACATAGTTTTGGAAGTCCTAGCCACAGCAATCAGAGAAGAAAAAGAAATAAAAGGAATACAAATTGGAAAAGAAGAAGTAAAACTGTCACTGTTTGCCAATGACATGATACTATACATAGAAAGTCCTAAAGATGCCACCAGAAAACTACTAGAACTAATCAATGAATTTGGCAAGGTTGCAGGATACAAAATAATGCACAGAAATCTCTGCTATTCTTATACACCAACAACGAAAAATCAGAGAGAGAAATTAAGAAAACACTCCCATTTATCATTGCAACAGAAAGAATAAATAAAATACCTAGGAATAAACCTGCCTAAGGAGGCAAAAGACTTGTACTCAGAAAAGTATAAAACACTGATGAAAGAAATCAAAGATGACATAAACAGATGGAGAAATATACCATGTTCTTGTATTGGAAGATTCAATATTGTGAAAATGACTATACTACCCAACGCAATCTACATATTCAGTGCAATCCCTATCAAACTACCAATGGCATTCTTCACAGAATTAGAACAAAAAATTTCACAATTCATATGGACACACAAAAGACCCCGAATAGCCAAAGCAATCTTGAGAAAGAAAAATGGAGTTGGAGGAATCAGGCTCCGTGACTTCAAACTAAACCACAAAGCTACAGTAATCAAGAAAGTATGGTACAGGCACAAAAACAGAAATATAGATCAATGGTGCAGGATAGAAAGCCCAGAGATAAACTCACACACATATGGGCACCTAATTTACAGCAAAGGAGGCAAGAACATACAATGGAGAAAAGACAGCCTCTTCAGTAAGTGGTGCTGGGAAAATTGGACAGCTACATATAAAAGAATGAAATTAGAACACTCCCTAACACTATACACAAAAATAAAATCCAAATGGATTAAAGACTTATATGTAAGACCAGACACTATAAAACTCTTAGAGGAAAACATAGGAAAAATACTCTTTGACATAAACCACAGCAAGATCTTTTTTGACCCACCTCCTAAAGTAATGGAAATAAAAACAAAAATAACCAAATGGGACCTAATAAAACTTAAAAGCTTTTGCACATCAAAGGAAACTATAAACAAGACAAAAAGATAACCCTCAGAATGGAAGAAAATATTTGCAAATGAAACAAGAGACAAATGATTAATCTCTAAAATATACAAACAGCTCATGGAGATCAATATCAAAAAACAAACAATCCAGTTTAAAAATGGGCAGAAGACCTAAATAGACATTTCACCGAGGAAGACATACAGATGGCCAAGAGACACGTGAAAATATGCTCAACACCACTAATTATTAGAGAAATGCAAATCAACACTACAATGAGGTATCACCTCACACCAGTCAGAATAGCCATTATCAAAAAATCTAGAAACAATAAATGCTGGAAAGGGTGTGGTGAAAAGGGAACCCTCTTGCACTGTTAGCGGGAATGTAAATTGATACAGCCACTATGGAGAACAGTATGGAGGTTCCTTAAAAAACTAAAAATAGAGGCTTCCCTGGTGGTAGAGTGGTTGAGAGTCCGCCTGCCAATGCAGGGGACATGGGTTCGTGCCCCAGTCTGGGAAGATCCCACATGCCACGGAGCGGCTAGGCCTGTGAGCCATGGCCGCTGCACGTCCGGAGCCTGTGCTCTGCAACGGGAGAGGCCACAACAGTGAGAGGCCTGCGTACCACAAAAACAAAAACAAAAAAATCTAAAAATAGAACTACCATAAGACCCAGCAATTCCACTACTGGGCATATACCCTGAGAAAACTATAATTCAAAAAGAGTCATGTACCACAATGTTCATCGCAGCTCTATTTACAATAGCCAGGACATGGAAGCAACCTAAGCGTCCATCAACAGACGAATGGATAAAGAAGATGTGGCACATATATACAATGGAATATTACCCAGCCATAAAAAGAAACAACATTATTTGTAGTGAGGTGGATGGAGCTAGAGTCTGTCATATAGAGTGAACTAAGTCAGAAAGAGAAAAACAAATATGGTATGCTAACACATATATATGGAATCTAAAAAAAAAAAAAATGGTACTGATGAACGTAGTTGCAGGGCAGGAATAAAGAGACAGACATAGAAAATGGACTTGAGGACATGGAGTGGGAGGGTGAAGCTGGGGTGAAGGGAGATTAGCATCAACATACATATACTAACGAATGTAAAATATTTGGCTGGTGGGAAGCAGCAGCATAGCACATGGAGATTGGTTCCATGTTCTGTGATGACCTAGAGGAGTGGGATAGAGAGGATGGGAGTGAGGCTCAAGAGGGAAGGGATATGGGCACATATGTATGCAAATGGCTGATTTGCTTTGTTGTGCAACAGAAACTAACACAGTACTGTGAAGTAATTATACTCCAATAAAGATCTATTAAAAAATAAAAAAATAAAGTTGTCTTTCTTATAATGTAATTGTCTGGTGTGTGTGTGTCAGAGCAATGCCAACCTAATAAACTGAGTTACTTCAAATATATTTTATGCAAAGATATTTGCATTATTTTGAAGTAGCAGAGCATCAATTTGGGGTATAGAAAGGTTCTCTCAAATGAAGAAGGGATAATAGGCAAAATCTGATAGAAATTCACATTTCATGTGAAATGTATGGAGTATATGTATGTGTGTGTGTGTGTGTGTATATATATATATGGAAATATATATATATATATATATATATATATATATATATAATACTCCCCATCAGCTTTATATCTGAAAATATTATTGAGAATCATTGTTGGAAAATGTGTTGGAATAAGGAAGTTTATTCACCACCTAAACCAATTCATTTGAAGTGGGATTAGATATCATCTATTTAATAATGAGAAAAACCAAAAAAAATAAAAGCCATACCTGAATATGTTAAATAGCAATACAAGACAATGGAAAAGAAGCATCTGCTTGACCTGGTGAAAGGACTTTTTTCTGAAAGTGATTTGCTGCAGGAACCAGAAGGAAATATTAGAAAACAATCAGCGTTCAAAAAAGTATGCAAGAAATCATTGTTTTTTACAAAACAATAGAAGAAAGTCATTAGAGAAACAATGTTCAAGTGAAATGATAAAGGAATGACTTAAAATAAGAAAGAATTGTAAAGAAATTAAAAATTATATTAAAAGAATAACAATCCATTGATATCTCAAAAAGCTTAATGATGATGTAGAGGATAAGCTTGAATCAAACAAGAAAGAGAAGAACAATAAAACAGTAGGAAATGACTTTTGCTATTTTAGTCTCTGATGTTTTAATTAAACATAAAATGCATTATGGAGAAATTTGAGAATAAGATAAACTCCGTGGATCTTTTCCCCAGAAACAGGTACACATGCATATACACCTAAAACTCGTCAATTTTAAAAGGTTCGCAGACCTCCCAAATTGCACACATGTACCCTACGTTAAGGTGAAGAATTCCCATTATGCAGTGAATCTGAATAATCTAGTTCAATATTTCCAAAACCAGTATTCCATGGAATACATTTTTTCCCCAACTGGCTAAGACCTAAGTGTCCCATACTCAAGTTTGGGAACTGATAGAATAAACAATATTAAGCAGATTCCACTACTTCATTACTTCTCAGAGCCTTATATATGCAATGTATCAATACCTAACTGTTTTTAAAAATGCTTACTCTCTGCCAGACAATAAGTGTTCAGTATAATATATATTCATCTTACGTCCTCAGAACAGTCCTATAAGTACTGTACTGTTATTGACAGTGGAATGACATGGAAAGTGAGGTTAAATAACTTGTGAAAATTCACACAGCCTGTCAACTGGGAGAGCTAGGATTCAAACAATCTAGTTTAGACTCTGTGTTATTAACCACTACAATAAAGACAGGAAGCAGGGCATATAGGGACTATTAAACTTTTGCATTTTGAGGTGAACCTATTAATATTCCACAGAAGTATTTTATAGAGCATATATGGAAAGTGTTAATATGATTAAGTAGTTGAATAAAATATAAACATAATGCGAAACTTACACACACACACAGTTACATAGCTTTGAAAACTAACAAAATACAGAACATGTTTACAAAACGTGATCATTTTATTAGGCAACCAAAAATATCTCAACATATTCTGGGCAGAAATTATGCTTTCTATATTCCTTGTTAACAATGCAAAGAAACTAAAAATTATTAACTGTATTAGTTATGCTATAATTATAGCTGCTGATACAGAGCCTCAAAATAACAGCTCTTAAATGAGTTAGAAGTTTATTTTTGTCACACAAAGAATTCTATCATAAACCATCAGGGTGGATAGGGCAGCTCCTGGTATCAGGGACCCAAGCATCTTCTATTTTCTTATTCTACACACCTCAACCTTTTGCTTCCACATCGTGGTCTAAGTTAGCTGCTTCAGCACCTCTCTCCTTCATGTCTGCATTTCAGACATTGAGAAGAAGGGAGCACACTCTTTCATTTTCAGAGTAAGCATTTATATCACTTCATCATTCCATCACTTTCACTCAGGTCTCCTTGTGGAACTATTACATGGCAACACCTAGCTTCAAGAGCAACTAGGAAGTAGTAGTCTTCAGGATGGTGACCATGTGCTCAGCTAAAAAACATATCACCACATAAGAAGGGGATAACAGATATTGGGATGTTGGGGCAACCTATAGATTTGGCCAATCTAGAAGAAAATATTCTCTTTACTCAGATACACAATGAAATCAAAACTATAGTTACAGCAGGTTTAAAACTGGTGGGATGCTGCCAAACTTACACTCAGGAAAAAATTGAATGCTTAAATGATCTTGTATTAAACAAGAAAGAATGAAAATGAATTAATCACTCAAGTGAAGAAGTTAGAAATAATTCTTTATAATGAGTAGAAGAAAAGCAGGGAAAAATTAATAAAGATAAAATTGCAGGTTAATAATTTATAAATGAGAAAAAACAGCAGAATGGTAAATAAATGTAAATGCTGGCTCTGCAAAAGACCATTAAAAGAGACAAACTGCAGAAAACGCAAGTCAATAAAAAGGGAAGATGCAAGCTCTTTACATTATGTATGAAAGAGCGAATATAATCACAAACACAAAGGAAGATTTACAATCATAGGCATATATCATCACCTAGTGCAGTGCCTACCAGAACACCTAACACAAGTAACAGGAGCTTAGTTTTAATTAGTTAATAGGCCCTAGCCTACAAAAAGCTCTTTCTATAAAGTAATTAATATATAAATCTGTTATAGTAAAAAAATCAATTTAAGATGTTGGAAATATGAAGCAGAGAAGAAGGAAGGAAATCAATATTTTTGTAGCACATTCTGTATGCCAGGTACTTTACATACTTTTTCTCATTTATTTAAGCTTCACAACCCTGTAAGGAAAGATTACTACATTTCAAAGCTGAGGAAACAGATTCAAAGAGGTGAGTAGTTTGTTCAATCTCAGGATCTAAATGATTGAAATAGTGTCTGTTCAGGTTAGTCTGCCTAACCTGAAAGCTGATGTTCTTTCCACTGCTTTGTACACTTTTGCTCATTCTCAGACTTCTCTTTGCCAAGAAAATCTTTTCGAGTTCCTTATATCTAAGCAGGCCCATTTAATCTAGTTTATTTTTTCAAATAGCAGGAATTTGTATACAACTTCTTTTGAAAAAGCAGTTTACTGCTCAAAAAAAAATTTTTTTTTTCTTTTTAGTTATTGCATCTAGGTGGGAGGGAACTTGCCTAAGGCAGAAGTTTCTCTCAGATCTCAGGACAAATCATATTGCTTCTAATCAACCGGTATACTTTTTATCTTTCAGACACTGGTCTCATAACTGACTGCTTCTTTCCTCTTTGGCTTGTGAGAAGCTCAAAAAACAGGCAGGTTTTTTCCAAAACCCTGCAAAACCCATGCGTGTTTTTTGTACTAACCTTATCTCTGATTTTATTTTCTCTATGCTTTTTAATTTTTGTTTGATTTTAATATGTTTATTATATCCATGATGTTCCAAATACTTTTGCAAGCCATTTAAAATAGTATATGTACTAAAATGTTGATTGGATAAGACATATATATAGGGCTTCCCTGGTGGCACAGTGGTTGAGAGTCCGCCTGCCGATGCAGGGGACACGGGTTCGTGCCCCGGTCCGGGAAGATCCGACATGCCGCGGAGCGGCTGGGCCCGTGAGCCATGGCCGCTGAGCCTGCGTGTCCGGAGCCTGTGCTCCACAACGGGAGAGGCCACAACAGCGAGATGCCCGCATACCGAAGAAAAAAAGAAAGGAAAAGGTAAGTATAGGAGTAAATATAAATGAATATTGATATTAAGGAACAATACTAATGTCTTGAGCACTTTACAATGTTATATAATTAAGTGCATCATAATAATAAAAATTATCTCAACGAGGATAATATTTTCATAATGTATACATAAATCATAACATTGCACACTTTAAAAATCTTAAAATTTTATTTTTACCTCAACTATACCTTAATAAAGCAGACAAGAAGATAACACAAAAGGGGAGAAGGGAATAAATTGAGGCAAATCATTCCAAGATCTCAGCAATGAAAAAGCAATAATTTATAGACAAGGATGCATATTTTAGTAACTATGGCAATCACAGAAGGAAAAAGAACATAGAACTAATAAATAGTAGGGAAATAGAATGGCAAAATATAATTAACCCCAAAGAAGTTAAGAAAGGACATAAAACTATAAAACAGATGGGTTATATAGAAAACAAATTATATAATACCTATCAACCCCCTCAGTAACTCTACTAAATAAAAAGGCATTAAATATTCTGACTAAAAGACAAAAAATAAAGCTTAACTATGCTACTTATTAGAAGTATGTCTTAAGTATAAGGGCACAAAAAGAGTGACTGTAAAAGGATATGAAAAGATATATAAGAATGTATTCAAAAGGAAGTTGGGTATTACATTAATATAAGACAAACTCGATTTTAAGATTAGAAGAATTTGTACAGAAAAAAGAACTATTTCATACTAATAGTAGGTCAAAGCAACAACAGAATATACAATTGTAAATTTGTATACACCTATTAACATAGCAAATATATATTATGATGGATAGATAGATAGATAGATATAAGCAAAAGTTGACACAAGTAAAAAGAGAAATAAACAAATCCAAAGCATATGAGAGAGTTTAAGTCACCATTATTCATAGCTGATAGAACAAACAGACAAAAACATTGTAAGAATATAGATCTGAACAACACAGGAAATTATTTATTGGCATAAATTGAACAGTGCATACAATCATGATAGAATATACATTATTTAAATGCATATTGAATATGTACCAAAATCTAAACTTGGCAAGTTCCATAAAAATAAGAAGAATTCCAAAAAAAAGTTTCAAATAATTGAATAATACAGAGTATAGGCTTCTGGTCACTGCTGAATTAAGCTATAAAGTAATAACAGAGATAACTAGAGAATCTCCAACTTTTGGAAATTAAGCAATTTAGTTTGCATGATTGAAAGACAAAACCACAGTGGAAATCAGAAAATCTTAGGAACTAAATAATAATACAGCACATGAAATCTTAGTTACAGCAATGTTCTCTAGAGACAATTTATAGCTTTAACATCTTATATTGGAAAAGAAAGGGCTAATAATGAATATCAAAGTTTCCATCTCAAAAAGCTAGAAAAAGGAACAGCATATTAAACACAGAATAGTAGTTTGAATGAAATAAAAGTAGAAAAAGATGAAATAGAAAGCAAACACACAACAGAAAAATTCAACAAAGTGCAAAGTTGTCTTTTGTTTTTGAATAATAAAATTGATTATCACTTGGAGATAGGAGACAGGCCTGACCAAGTTTTTTTAAAAAAAAAGGAGAGAGAGAAAATCATTTTTACGAAAATCAGGAACAAAAATGAGATGTCATTATAGGTTCTATCGATATTAGAAAGATAATAAAGGATGTTTTGAATAACTTTACACAAATACGTTTGACAGTTTAGATGAAAGGAATAGATACCTTAAAAAACAAAATTTAGGGCTTCCCTGGTGGCGCAGTGGTTGAGAGTCCACCTGCCAATGCAGGGGACACAGGTTCGTGCCCCGGTCCGGGAAGATCCCACATGCCACGGAGCGGCTGGGCCCGTGAGCCATGGCCGCTGAGCCTGCGCGTCCAGAGCCTGTGCTCCGCAACGGGAGAGGCCACAACATTGAGAGGCCCGCGTACCGCCAAAAAAAAAAAAAAAAAAAATTTGCCAAAGGCATCAGGAAAAGTAATAGAAAATTAAATAATTCTGTGTCTATTTTAATAATGGAACCCATTATTGAAAATTTTACACAAAAATATCCCGTCAAGTTGATTTCACCAGTGACTTCTTCAAAATATTTATGAAGAAACAACACCAATTCTATAGAATCACTTCCAGAGGATTTAAACAAACAAACAAAAAAAAAACAGAAGAAAAACTTCCCATTCTTTTTATGAGGCTGTATAATTCCAGAAAATCTGGAAATATTTAAAAAAATTAAAATCACACAAATTTTTTTACATGAACACAGATGAAAAAAATCCTGCACCAAAAAGTGCAGTGTGTTAAAATGAGTCAGTTTTATTCCATGAATTGTAATGGTGTTTTAGCAACAAAAAATAAATCAATATAATTGACCTTAATGGAAAAAAAGGAGAAAATAGATACAATCATATCAATAGATAAAGAAAAATAAAATACAATTCATGAAAAGAAAAGAATTGTGTAAGCTGGGAACAGTTGGGGTCTTCCATTTTATTGAAAGCTTTCCTCAGAGTTTGGGAATGGGACAAGAGTGTCTGAAGGTTTCAGTCTGTGCAAAAATATCTGAAAAAATGAAATGAAAATAATATTACAGGAAGAAATAAACTGTCATTATTTATAAACAATATAATTACATATGTGGTAAATCCAAAAAAATGTGGAAAAATTACTAAAATTTATAAGTGAATTCATCAAGATTACTGAATACAAGGTCAATATACCAAAAATCAACTGTATAGCTATATATCAGCTACAGAAAATATAACATAGAAATGGTAAAGATAACTTTTACAATAGCATAAAATATAAACTATCTAGATATAAATCTAGATAAATCTAAATACAGATAAATCTAGATAAATCTAAATACAGAATATGTAAATTCTGTATCCTAGAAACTACAAACATTGTTGAGAGAAATTAAAAACCTAAATAAATGAATGGATATAATATGCTCATGAATTGGAAGATATAATAGTGTATAACTATTTTCCCCCTTATAAGTGATCTATAGATTCAATGCATTCCAACTAAAACCCCAGAAGAGTTTTTTTTCTGGTAGAAATTGATTAGCTGATTCTAAAATTTATATAGAAATACAAAGGTCCAAAAATAGTCAAGAAAATCTTTAGAAGAATAAAGTGGAAGAATTTCCAGTGCCAGTTACCGTGGCTTATTATCAAGCTGCAGTAATGAAGATGGTATGGTACTGACAAAATAATAGGTGAAAGAAATAGATGAGAATTCAGAAACAGACACACATTCGCCTGGTCCCTTTATGTATGGCAAAGATGACACTGCAGGGCAGTGGAGAATAAGGGGTACTGGTTCCATTGAATATCCATATGAAAAAATGATAGTTGTTCACGCAGCTTTATTAAGATATAATTGACACATAATTCTGTGTGAGTTTAAGGTGTACAATGTGGTGATTTGATACACTTATATATTGCAAAATGATTACTGCCATAGTGTTAGCTAACACTTCCATCACGTCACATAATTACCATTTCTTTTTTATGGTGAGAACATTTACAATCTATGCTCCTAGCAACTTTCAAGTGTATAATACAGTATTATTAACTGTAATCACAATGCTGCAATTAGGTTCCCCAGAACTTATTCATCTTATTTTATAAGTTTACCTTTTTAGAATCCACATATAAGTGATATCATACAGTATTTGTCTTTCTTTTCTGACTTATTTCAGTTATCATAATGCCCTCAAGTTTCATCCATGTTGTCACAAATGGCAGTATATCCTTCTTTCTCATGGCTGAATAATGTTCCATTGTGTATGTGATATATAGATAGATGATAGATAGATAGATAGATAGATGATAGATAGAGATATATCACATCTTTATTCATTCATCATTCACATTGTTGTTTCCATATCTTGGCTATTATGAATAATGGTGCGTTGAACACAGGAGTGCAGATATCTCTTCAAGGATCTGTTTTCATATCCTTTAGATATATACCCAGAAGTGGGATTGCTGGATAATATGGTACTTCTGTTTTTAATTTTTTGAACAACATCCATACTGTTTTCCATAGTGGCTATACCAATTTACATTCCCATCAGCAGTGCACAAGGGTTCCAATTTCTCCACATCCTTGACAGTACTTGTTATCTCTTGTCTTTTTGATGAAAGCCATTCTAACATGTGTAGTGATATGTCTTGTGTTTTGATTTGCATTTCTCTAATGATTAGTGATGTTGAGTACATTTTCATGTAACTGTTGGTCATTTGTATGTCTTCTTTGGAAAAATGAATATTCAGTTCCTCTGCCCATTTTTAATTGATTATTTTTTGCTATTGTGTGAATTTTTTATATATTTTGAATATTAAATCTTTATCAGATATATAATTTGCAAATACTTTCTCCCATTCCATGGGTTGTCTTTTCACTTTGTTGATCATCTCTTTTGCTGTGCAGAAGCTTTTTAGCTTGAAGTAGTCTGACTGATTAATTTTTGCTTTTTTGTTGCTTGTGCCTTTGATGTCATATCTATGAAATCATTACAAGACTAATGTCATGGAGCTTTTTTCCTATGCTTTCTTCTAGGAACCTTACAGTTTCAGGTCTTAGGTTTAAATCAACCATTTTGAGTTAATTTTTTGTCAGTGGTGTAAGATATGGGTCCAATTTCATTCTTCTGAATATGGTTATCCAGTTTTCCCAACACCATTTATTGAAGAGACTATCCTTTCCCCACTTAGTATTCCTTAAAGGCCTTTGATTCTGTTCTGTTGATCAGTGTGTTTATTTTTAATGCCAGTACCATACTTTTTGATTACTATAGCTTTGTAGTATAGTTTGAAATCAGGAAGTGTGATGCCTCCAGGATTGTTCTTCTTTATCAGTATTGCTTTGTATATTTGAGGCCTTTTGTTGTTCCATACAAATTTTAGAAGTTTTTGCTGTTATTGTGAAAAATGCCACTGGAGTTTTGATAGGGATTGCATTGAATCTATAGATGCCTTTGGGTAGTATGAACATTATAAAGTTATTAATTCCTAATCCATGAACATGGGTATCTTTCCATTTTTTGCTTCTTCTTCAATTTGTTTCACCAAAGTTTTGTAGTTTTCAGTGTATGGATCTTTCACCTCCTTGGTTAAATTTATTCCTAAGTATTTTATTGTTTTTGATGCTACTGTGAATGGAATTTTTTTCCTTGTTTTGTTTTAGATGCTTCATTGTTATTGTGTAGAAATGCAACAACTACTTCATGCCATACAGAAAAGTAAATTTCAGAAGGATTGTAGATCAAATTATTAAAGTTAAAACAATAAAGATTAAGAAAAAGCATAACGGATTTTTTGTTTGGTTTTGGAGGAAGCAAAGATTTATTCATCAGGACACAGCATTAAGTTTACATAAAGGAAAGAATGATTAACTGGATAATATTTAAGTTAAGTATGTAAGTTTTACTGCATAGAATTAAGAATGTTCAGCGATCAAAAACACCATTAATAGAATCAAAACCAAGACACAGGGCTTCCCTGGTGGTGCAGTGGTTGGGAGTCCGCCTGCCAAGGCAGGGGACATGGGTTCGAGCCCCGGTCCGGGAGGATCCCACATGCCGTGGAGTGGCTGGGCCCGTGAGCCATGGCCAATGAGCCTGCATCTCCAGAGCCTGTGCTCCACAATGGGAGAGGCCACAACAGTGAGAAGCCCGCGTACCAGAAAAAACAAACAAACAAACAAAAAAACCAAGACACAATGGTAAAGATATAGATATATGATAGATAGATAGATAGATAGATAGATAGATAGATAGATAGATGGATATCTGACAAAAGACTTTTATCTAGAATATATTAAGAATATCTTCAAATCAATAAGAAAAAAGCATACAGTCCAGGAGAAAAAATAGGCAAATGATTTGAATAGACAGTTCACATAGGAGGACATCCAAATGGCCAGTGAATAGGATAAAACATGCTTAATATCATTGATAATCAAGTTAGTGCAAACTAAGATGAGATTGGGATAACATTACTCACCCACCAGAATGAGTAAAATGAAAAATACAGGTAGACACCAAGAGGTGCATCATTTCTTGATGGTTCCCATCCCAAATGGTTCCCATCTGCCCAGCTGTTGGACTCACTAAAATGTAGAGGACAGCACTGATGAGGATGTACCTTTAAACAGCCCAGGATAAGAAGGAAGCTCACTGTCTTCAGACCTTATGAAGCTTTGTGGTGAAGTGAAACCTAAAAACAAGCCATGTGGCTGACACGGTCTTGGTGTTCCAGCCAGGTGTCAGGCCTGTGCCTCTATGGTGGGAGAGCCAAGTTCAGGACATTGGTCCACCAGAGACCTCCCTGCTCCACATAATATCAAATGGTGAAAGCTCTCCCAGAGATCTCCATCTCAATGCTAAGACCCAGCTCCACTCAATGACTAGCAAGACACAGTGCTGGACACCCTGGACCAAAAAACCAGCAAGACAGGAACACAACCCAACCCATTAGCAGAGAGGCTGCCTAAAATCATAAGGTCACAGACACCCCAAAACACACCACCAGATGTGGACCTGCCCATCAGAAAGACAAGATCCAGCCTCATCCACCAGAACACAGGCACCAGTCTGCTCCACCAGCAAGCCTACACAACTCACTGAACAAACCTTAGCCACTGGGGGAAGACACAAAAACAATGGGAACTACGAACCTGCAGGCTGCAAGAAGGAGACCCCAAACACAGTAAGTTAAGCAAAATGAGGAGACAGAGAAACACACAGCAGATGAAGGAGCAAGATAAAAACCCACCAGACCAAACAAATGAAAAGTAAATAGGGAGTCTACCTGAAAAAGAATTCAGAGTAATGATAGTAAAGATGATTCAAAATCTTGGAAATACAATGGGGAAAAATACAAGAAATGCTTAACAAGGACCTCGAAGAACTAAAGAGCAAACAATGATGAACAATACTATAAGTGAAATTGAAAATTCTCTAGAAGGAATCAATAGCAGAATAACTAAAGCAGAAGAACAGAGAAGTGACCCAGAACATAAAATAGTGGAAATAACTATTGCAGAGCAGAATAAAGAAAAAAGAATGAAAAGAATCGAGGACAGTCTTAGAGACATCTGGGACAACATTAGACACACCAACATTCAAATTATAGGGGTCCCAGAAGAAGAAGAGAAAAAGAAAGGGACTGAGAAAATATTTGAAGAGATTATAGTTGAAAACTTCCCTAACATGGGAACGGAAATAGTCAATCAAGTCCAGGAGGCACAGAGAGTCCCATACAGGATAAAAGCAATGAGAAACACTCCAAGACACATATTAATCAAACTATCAAAAATTAAATAAAAAGAAAAAATATTAAAACCAACAAGGGAAAAACAACAAATAACATACAAGGAAGTCCCCATAAGGTTAAGAACGGATCTTTCAGCAGAAACTCTGCAAGCCAGAAGGGAGTGGCAGGACATATTTAAAGAGAGGAAAGAGAAAAACCTTCAACCAAGATTACTCTACTCAGCAAGGATCTCATTCAGATTCAATGGAGAAATTAAAGTCTTTATAGGCAAGCAAAAGCTAAGAGAATTCAGCACCACCAAACCAGCTTTACAACAAATGTTAAAGGGACTTCTCTAGGCAGGAAACAAAAGAGAAGGAAAAGGTCTACAATAACAAACCCAAAACAATTAAGCAAATAGTAATAAGAACATACATATCAATATTTACCTTAAATGTAAATGGATTAAATGCTCGAACCAAAAGACAAAGACTGGCTGAATGGATTCAAAAACAAGACCTGTATATATGGTGTCTACAAGAGACCCACTTCAGACCTAGGGACACATACAGACTAAAGTGAGGGGATGGAAAAAGCTATTCCATGCAAATGGAAATCAAAAGAAAGCTGGAGTCGCAATTCTCAAATCAGACAAAATAGACTTCAACATAAAAACTATTACAAGAGACAAAGAAGGACACTACATAATGATAAAGGGATCAATCCAAGAAGAAGATATAAAGATTGTAAATATTTATGTACCCAACATAGGAGCACCTCAATACATAAGGCAAATGCTAACAGCAATAAAAGGGGAAATTGACAATAACACAATCATAGTAGGGGACTTTAACACCCCACTTTCACCCATGGACAGATATTCCAAAATGAAAATATATAAGGAAACACAAGCTTTAAATGATACATTAAACAAGATGGACTTAATTGATATTTATAGGACATTCTATCCAAAAACAACAGAATACACATTTTTCTCAAGTGCTCATGGAATATTCTCCAGGATAGATCATATCTTGGGTCACAAATCAAGCCTTGGTAAATTTAAGAAAATTGAAATTGTACCAAGTATTTTTTCCAACCACAACACTATGAGACTAGATATCAATTACAGGAAAAAATCTGCAAAAAATATGGAGGCTAAACACATGAAGTCTAAACAATACACTACTAAATATCCAAGAGATCACTGTAGAAATCAAAGAGGAAATCAAAGAATACCTAGAAACAAATGACAATGAAAACACGACAACACAAAACGTATAGGATGCAGCAAAAGCAGTTCGAAGCGGGAAGTTTATAGCAATATAAACCTTCCTCAAGAGACAAGAAACATCTCAAATAAACAACCTAACCTTACACCTAAAGCAATTAGAGAAAGAAGAACAAAAAAAAACCGAAAGTGAGCAGAAGGAAAGAAATCATAAAGATCAGATCAGAAATAAATTAAAAAGAAATGAAGGAAACAATAGCAAACATCAATAAAGCTAAAAGCTGGTTCTTTGAGAAGATAAGCAAAATTGATAAACCATTAGCCAGACTCATCAAGAAAAAAACGGAGAAGACAAATCAATAGAATTAGAAATGAAAAAGGAGAAGTAACAAGTTACACTGCAGAAATACAACGGATCATGAAAGATTTCTACAAGCAACTATATGCCAATAAAATGGACAACCTGGAAGAAATGGACAAATTCTTAGAAAAGCACAACCTTCCAAGATTGAACCAGGAAGAAATAGAAAATATAAACAGACCAATCACAAGCACTACAATTGAGACTGATTAAAAATCTTCCAAAAAACAAAAGCCCAAGACCAGATGGCTTCACAGGCAAATTCTATCAAACATTTAGTGAAGAGCTAACATGTATCCTTCTCAAACTCTCCCAAAATATAGCAGAGGGAGGAACACTCCCAAACTCATTTTACAAGGCCACCATCACCCTGATAGCAAAAGCAGACAAAGATGTCATAATGAAAGAAAACTACAGGGCAATATCACTGATGAACATAGATGCAAAAATCCTCAACAAAATACTAGCAAACAGAATCCAACAGCACATTAAAAGTATCATACACCATGATCAAGTGGGGTTTATCCCAGGAATGCAAGGATTCTTCAATTTATGCAAATCAATCAATGTGATAAACTATATTAACAAATTGAAGGAGGAAAACCATATGATCATCTCTATAGATGCAGAAAAGGCTTTTGACAAAATTCAACACCTATTTATGATAAAAACCCTGCAGAAAGTAGGCATAGAGGGAACTTACCTCAACATATAAAGGCCATGTATGACAAACCCACAGCCAACATCTTTCTCAACGGTGAAAAATTCAAACCGTTTCCTCTAAGATCAGGAAAAAGACAAGGTTGTCCACTGTCACCAGTATTATTCAACATAATTTTGAAAGTTTTAGCCACAGCAATCAGAGAAAAAAAACAAAAGGAACCAAAATCAGAAAAGAAGTAAAGCTGTCACTGTTTGCAGATGACATGATACTATACATAGAGAATCCTAAGGATGCTACCAGAAAACTACAAGAGCTAATCAATGAATTTGGTAAAGTAGCAGGATACAAAATCAATGCACAGAAATGTCTTCCATTCCTATTCACTAACGATGAAAAATCTGAAAGAGAAATTAAGGAAACACTCCCATTTACCATTGCAACAAAAAGAATAAAATACCTACAAATAAACCTACCTAAGGAGATAGAAGACCTGTATGCAGAAAACTATAAGACACTGATGAAAGAAATTAAAGATGATACAAACAGTTGGAGAAATATACCATTTTGCTGGACTGGAAGAAACAACACTGAAGGTGACTATACTACCCAAAGCAATCTACAGATTCAATGCAATCCCTATCAAACTACCACTGGCATTTTTCACAGAACTAGAACAAAAAATCTCACAATTTGTATGGAAACACAAAAAACCCCAAATAGCCAGAGCAATTATGAGAAAGAAAAACAGAGCTGGAGGAATCAGACTACCTGACTTCAGACTATACTACAAAGCCACAGTAAACAAGACAGTACGGTACTGGCAGAGAAACAGAAATATAGATCAATGGTACAGGATAGAAAGCCCAGAGATAGACCCACGCACATGTAGTCACCTTATTTTTGATAAAGGAGGCAAAAATATACAATGGAGAAAAGACAGCCTCTTCAATAAGTGGTGTTGGGAAAATTGGACAGCTACATGAAAAAGAATGAAATTAGAACACTCCCTAACACCACACACAAAAATAAACTCAAAATGGATTAAAGACCTAAATGTAAGGCCAGACACTATCAAACTCTTAGAGGAACACATAGGCAGAACACTCTATGACATAAATCACAGCAAGATCCTTTTTGACCCACCTCCTAGAGAAATGGAAATAAAAACAAAAATAAACAAATGGGACCTATTAAAACTTAAAAGCTTTTGCACAGCAAACGAAACCATAAACAAGACCAAAGGAAAACCCTCAGAATGGAAGAAAATATTTGCAAACGAAGCAACTGACAAAGGATTAATCTCCAAAATTTACAAGCAGCTCATGCAGCTCAATATTAAAAAAAACCAAACAACCAATCCAAAAATGGGTAGAAGACCTAAATAGACATTTCTCCAAAGATATACAGATAGCCAACAAACACATGAAAGAATGTTCAACATCACTAATTATTAGAGATATGCAAGTCAAAGTTACAATGAGGTATCACCTCACACCAGTCAGAATGGCCATCATCAAAAAATCTACAAACAATAAATGCTGAGAGGGTGTGGAGAAAAAGGAACCCTCTTGCACTCTTGGTGGGAATGTAAATTGATATAGTCACTATGGAGAACAGTATGGAAGTTCCTTAAAAAACTAAAAATAGAACTACCATATGACCCAGCCATTGCACTACTGGGCATATACCCTGAGAAAACCATAATTCAAAAAGAGTCATGTACCACAATGTTCATTGCAGCTCTATTTACAATAGCCAGGACATGGAAACAACTTAAGTGTCTATCGACTGATAAATGGATAAAGAAGATGTGACACATGTATACAATGGAATATTACTCAGCCATAAAAGGAAACGAAATTGAGTTATTTGTAGTGAGGTGGATGGACCTAGTGTCCGTCATACTGAGTGAAGTAAGTCAGAAAGAGAAAAACAAACACCATATGCTAACACACATATATGGAATCTAGAAATAAAAATTGGTTCTGAAGAACACAGGGGCAGGACAGGAATAAAGACGTGATGTAGAGAATGGACTTGAGGACATGGGGAGGGGGAAGGGTAAGCTAGGACAAAGTGAGGAGTGGCATGGACTTATACATACTACCAAATGTAAAATAGATAGCTAATGGGAAGCAGCCGCATAGCACAGGGAGATCAGCTCAGCGCTCTGTGACCACCTAGATGGGTGGGATACGGAGGGTGGGATGGAGACGCAAGAGGGAGGAGATATGGAGATATATGTATATGTATAGCTAATTCACTTTGTTATAAAGCAGAAACTAACACACCATTGTAAAGCAATTATACTCTAATAAAGATGTTAAAAATAATGAAAAATTCAGATAATGCTAGTGTTGGTGAGATGATGCTACAACTGAAACCTCATATAGTGCTAGTATGAATGTAAACTAGTACAACTACTTTGGAAAACGGTTGGACAATATCTACTAAAGCTGCATATATGAGCTACCAGCAATTCCACTTTTAGGTATATGACCAATACAATAGAGTATATATGTTCACCAAATCATTGGAACAACATTTTGCAATGAGAAAAGAGGAAAAGAATAAAATCCTAAAATAAATCTAATTTGAGTTGGGTGATGTTTGAAGCAGCTACTACCTGTAGGGCTAAGTTAAATTCTCCCAGCTCAGTGATTCTAGAAATGCTCTCAAAAACCCCTTTAGCTGGGCACAGGTTCCTGGTCTGTTGACTTGGTCCCAGTTTCAACATCTCACCCCATCTTTCTCAGACAGAGGTGTTAATATAGTGTTTTGCCTGATCCCAGGCTTGCCCTTGGATCTTGACTTTCTAATATTTCTCTACTCCATATTCTACAGTCTGTGAAGGAATTTCACCCTATTCCTATGATCAGGCCTATCTCACAGAACTCCATCTCAGGAATTGCCCTCAGAGCCCCTCTTTAGCTGGGATGGGAAACTATAAGGTGTCAGCGAAACAGGCAGAAGACTAGCAAACATAGAAGAGTCATATTGATTAGATGGCCATTATTTTTCTAATTGTCCTGTCACTTTTGTGTCACCAATTGGTTTTTCCACGTTGATGAAAATTAATTATAAATTTTCTAACACACTGATTTCATGGCATCCTTCTGGGCATATACTTATTATCAATGTAATTAATATGTTTTCAGATACTCTGCTTTGGGAGAAAGTTCAGGTAGTTGAACTCCCTCTTTAGCAAACACTGTGTCTTGCCTTCATGATAGCCTTGTCTTGTTTATCAGGAGAGTGTCATGGGAATTTTTTTTCTTTTTTAAAAATTTTTTTAAATTGAAGTATAGTTGCTGTACAATATTATGTAAGTTATGTGTGTACAATATAGTGATTCTTAATTTTTAAAGGCTATATTCCATTTATAGTGATTATAAAATATTGGCTATATTCCCGTGTTTTGCAATATATCCTTATAATTTATTTTATACCTAGTAGTTTGTACCTCTTACTTCTCTATCCCTGAATTGCCCCTCCCCCCCTTCCCTCTTCCCACTGGTAACTGCTCGTTTGTTCTCTATATCTGTGAGTCTGCTTCTTTTTGTTATATTCACTAATTTGTTCTAATTTTTAGGTTCCATATACAAGTGATATCATACAGTATTTGTCTTTCTCTGTCTGACTTATTTCACTTAGCATAATGCCCTCCAAGTCCATCTATGTTGCTGCAAATGGCAAAATTTCATTCACTTTTATGGCTGAGTAGTATTTCATTCTTTATCCATTCATCTGCTGATGGACACATAAGTTGCTTCCATATCTTGGTAATTGTAAATAATGCTGCTATGAACATTGGGGTGCATGTATCTTTTTGAATTAAAAAGTGTTTTTGTTTTTTTGGCTATATACTCAGGAGGGGAATTTTTTATTTTTATTTTTTTGCAGTACGCAGGCTTCCCACTGTTGTGGCATCTCCCGTTGCGGAGCACAGGCTCCGGATGCGCAGGCTCAGCGGCCATGGCTCACGGTCCTAGCCACTCCACGGCATGTGGGATCTTCCCGGACCGGGGCACGAACCCGTGTCCCCTGCATCGGCAGGCGGACTCTCAACCACTGCGCCACCAGGGAAGCCCCACTCGGAAATTCTTTACAGAATTCTCCAATCGTTTCACTCCTTTTGTCCCATTCCCTTGTTTCCTTATTCCCTCTGTTCCTTCCAAAGTTTGCAAATTTCTGCATAGGTGTGGAATATCTTCTTGTCATAAAATGTTATGTTCCTCCACCTTCCACTAAGCTTGTTAAAATATATTTACCCTTCTTTTCTGTCTTCCAATATTGAGTTATATCCCATCAAGTTGTACCTAGGAAACTTTTTGGTTAACATTTCAAATAACTTTTGTATTATATAAAGACATACTCTATATAGGGTCTAGAACAATCAGCTTTACGTTTTGTTCTTATATTTTTTACAGTGGCTTAACTTCATAGCCTCATTCAAAGAATCACATAGGATAGTGAGAAACTTCGTTATCTAATTGACATATTGCTGGATGATGGACCACTCAAAAGTAGAATCAATTTTAGAATTTACACAACAAATCCATTCTCACTGCATTTAGGAGAAGTTAAAAAATGTATTTTTCATTCTAAAAGTATTCATAAAGGGGTAAATGTTAAGAAGATCAATTCCATAATAAGTGAAACATGTTTGACATGTGGTTAGTGGGAGGGGGGATGAAAATAAGAAAAAAACTAAAGATGATATAATTTCTGAATCCTTACAAGTTTTAAATATTCTAAACCTAGCATAATGTCATCTTCTTTCTCTCTGCATTTCTGTTACTCTCTGCACTTTTTATTCCTTAAATCCTTTAATTATAGCACTGGACCAGCTGCAGCAATGAGGACTGTAACTATGATTTGCTAAAACTCTGTAAGCTTTTCAGTTTCTTACAATTCACTACCTCCTAAACAGATTGGACTTGCACCTCGGCTTTCAGAGAAAAAAGTGTGGGCTCTTGTACTCACATGAGATTGACTGCAAGCTGATCCAAGTGGTGCCAGGGATGGACCATACGGGGCTTGGTTTATGCACTACCTGAGATCTGCTTGAGACCATCTACATCTCCAGACCTCAGACACTTCCCTCACTAGTGATGGGGTAGAGGAAGTGACACGCTAGCAAATAGTCACACCTTCCACAGTTATGAAGCTCCGGACACTGCCAGTGCCACTGCCACCTTCATTGCCACAAATTTAGAAGCCTTCACATGTTGTACCAACTGACATAAAGACATTACATCTGCCCGTTGGCTGTACTGCATGCCTGGAGCCTCTGGATTCCCCAGCATATACCTGGAGGGGCCAACTAACACAACCCAGAAACTGGGGAGCTATTATTGCATGGGACATATAGAAAACAGGATACTGCAAATAAATTGTTTGCTTTTCCTTTCCCTCACTGGACTGTTCCAAGTTGCAATTAGTTACATATAACACTTCTGGGATATCCTGCAACAATTAACAACCAACTGTGATGCAAAGCTGTGACCAGCTCAAAAATATACTCCTTATTATCCTCAGTTTTTCCTTCACTCCTGCTTCTCTGGGATTGCATACCCAAGAAAGTCATAGCACATAAGCTTTGCCTCAAGGTCCATTTTCTAGGGAAGTTTATTTAAGACATGGACTAAACATCAACTAAAAAGACAATTTTAGAGTCCCTCTTCTAAATGGCCACCACTAAAACATAAGGACATGAAAAAGTTGAAAGAAGTATAGAAAAATATATAGCAGGCAAATGTTAATTTTAAAAACCCACTGTAGTTTTATTAAAGACTGATAAATAAACTTCAATGAATAAAACAGGATAATTAGGAATAAAGTGGCCAAATACATGTCAAAAATTCATCAGAAATATTAAATAATTAAATTGTGTGCACCTAATAAAACATCTCTAAAATATATACAGGAAAAATGGTTGAAACAAGAGCAAAGTGATAAATTTCCAATCATAGAGACTTCCAGTCGCCCTTTCAATCGTTAACACATTAAGAAGAAAGAAATTTAAAGATAGAGATAATTTGAGCACACAATAAACATATTTTAATAGAAATTTTAAAAACTGGAAAAAACCCAAAATATTCTTTGTTAAGTGACTGAATTAAGAGACTGTTATATAGGCACTCAGTGGAAAATTATGTAGCCATGAAAATGAACAAATTATAGCTACATGCAACACAGTGAATCTAAGAAACATAGCCTTGGGTGAGACAAGCAAGTTGCAAACCACGAAGTTAATAATACCATGTTATATATGTCAAAATCTAGAAATAGATACATCTACAACAGAAACTATTTGAAAAAGCAGAGGAACAATAAACCCAACATTCAAGGTATTGGTTACCTTTTGGGATTGGCAGGGAGATGGGGTTTGGAGGAAAGCATATGTACAGCCTCGGTGACATGGGTAATATTCTACTTCCTGAGCTGGCTGCAGGGTTCATGACTGTTATATTTTCATGCTTCATGATTTTTATATATAAAATATTTTTACTTATATATATCAATTTTATATAACAAATATTATATTATAAAATAATATGTAAAATTTTAAAATTAGTCTTAAAGATCATGTCTATTGAGTAAAATATTGATATATCATTAGTTAGTGATAAAATTGTTTAAGAAAATTAATTTTGACAATTTCAATACCAAATTTTAGTCACTGTAGATCTTGAATTGTGGTCTACTCAGAAAAAAAAATCATACTTTATATCCTGAGTCTCCTAGATTCTCAAAGTCAATAAAAAAGTAATTTTTAAAATGATAAACTCTGATTCAACTTAATGGTCTGCTTTCCAATTCAATTCAGTATTTTTTTCAATATAGAAGGGGTATAAAGTATGTCCAGGGAAATATGGCATGTTTTTCTAATGGTGTTCAGAGGTGTGTCTATCTATAACTTTGAAACTATCAGTGAACGTGTATACTTTACTTAATGTAGAGAAATATTAGTGTTGCTACATGTCATTTAAATATTCTTCCTTGAATTACACATGCTATACATACAGTGCTATATCCTCCCACTCCCATACCTGTAAATTGTTAGTTCAGTCTGTGCACAGAGCTATGAGTGATAAGCTTAGAGAGCACCAAGATGATGTGCTAGTCTGTTCATTTTATTCCTAAATGCTGCCAAAAACCCATATATACCCCATATCTTAAATACACATATTCATTAAGAGATAGCATAATGATAACTAGCTGATTCCAATCAAACCTTCAGTTTATTCACTTATTAGCTGTGGGTTACTTATTATCTTGCTGCCACATTTTCTGCATTTTAAAAATAGAGATAATGTTATTCCCCAATTTAGACGTTTGTTGTGAATATAAAATAATATAGGTGAAGTTCATAGCACAATGTCCTTTTTATTCATTGAAAGTGCTCAATAATTGTAAACTACTGTCATTATTATTATATAGTTGAGGTAGTGCTTACACCTGTGACCAGTGTTTTTCTCAAAGGAAATAGTACTGGTGTGCTATTTTACTCTTATGTAAGATTTCAGACTACATAGGCTCTATAAGAATATCATGTTTATATGTATGGAGATTGGAAATAAAGGAACGAGTGTATCAGTTTTAGCTGCAAGATACAGAAGACCCAACTAAAAGTGGCTTAAACAATAAGGAAAATTTATTATGTCATGTGTCAAAAATCCTTTTTTAGATGTAGGGTGGTACTACACAGTTGGTTCAGAATCTCTCTTTTCTGCCATCCTCTGCATGTGTGTTACTTTCTTCAGCCTTACAAGAAGGCTACAATAGCTTCAGATACCTTCTCAAAAGACTATTCAAAGATTGAATGAAAAGGCATCCCTCCCCTTTGTCTGAAGAGTATGAAAAAAATCTTGCAAGATGATGTAGTCTTGTGTCTCATTGGCCACAACAGCTTCACATGTCCCTAGAAGAAGCAGGGGTGGAAGGTTGTGAAGGTAGGTAGTGACAGTATTTGTCACATTGAGGATGGGAAGGAAGTGTTGGAAGCAGCATTTAAAATGTTAATCAATCAACAATCAACAAATATTTACTGTACAACACCTAGTATAGAGAATTATTCTATAAATATTTGGGGTAAATACAAAAAAAGATGGCAGTATGTCATTAAGAAGAAAAATCAATAATAAATTTTTTATTAAAAAAGAAAAATACTAGCAGGGACATAGATTCAATTAAAATAAGAAAAATGTACAGAATTATAAAGTAGAAGTATCACATTATTTGTGTATAAGCAAATGTTCTTATCTATATATATATATCTCCTTTTTATCCTTAACTACATTTCCCTCATGGGAAATAACACTCATTTTATTTTCAGTGTTAGCATACCACATGGTTTGGAGAAGTTCCTTTTTTTTCTGGTTGTTACCTGGACACTAACATTTAAAAAATAAATGGAGAAACTCTAGAAAAGTTATGCAATTTGCAATTCAAGATGCAAATTATAATGATAAACTAAGCACTTAGCATGTATAAATATTATACTTAGATTCTAGGGCTTACTGACAAATGATAAGCATGAAAACACTTACACAAACAAGGAAGTATATCATATTTTAGTTCAAAGCCATCACAGAAGCCATAAAATTCCTTAGTGCACATTTTTGAATTTTGGAAATATTGATGATTTCTACATGCATATTGAATCAAAATGGTCATCAAGAGAGTAAGCAGTAAATATTTAATGGATTTGTGAACATTAGGCCAATTATTTTTAACTTGTTTCCATTATAGATAAAAGGAATATTGAAAAAAAATTCTCAGTGCTGTTTTTTTTGAAGATGCCAAGTTTTTAAAGGCTCTGAACTCATAAAAATTTTAAAGCTAATAGAAACCTTATAAATTATTTCATCCTTTCTCCTAATTTTACTAATGAGATTCAGGTAGAGAAGAGGTTAAGTGACTTTTCCCAGTTCGTGCAGCTGGCTAACTGCTTTCTGGGACTGGCTTGCACCCTTTTCAGGCTGCATTTGAACCTTTTTCACAGATTCTTTCCTTTTCTTCTCTAATGTATTTGTGTCCTTCATTTCTTCTCTGGCATGCTTGGAATACACAGAAACTATAAAACCTGGATCTTAAAGCAGGCAAATAATATATTTTACTTAAATTTTAAACAATTCTGTTAAAAACATAATCTGGAGAGATGGATTATGTTTTAAGTCAGTTGTGTTTCCTCCCCACCCCTCCACCCCAGATTTACTGAGGTATAATTGAGAAACCAAAATTGTATATATTTAAGATGTAATGATTTGCTACACATTGTGAAATGATTACCACAATCAAGCTAATTAACAAATCTCTCATCTCACATAGTTATCGTTTTTGTTTCGTTTCTTTGTAGTGAGAACACTTAAGATCTACTCTATTAGCAAATTTCAGGTATACAATCACACTATTATTAACTATATTCACCATGCTGTACATTAGGTTCCTCAGGATTTATTCAACTTATAACTTACAGTGTGTACCCTTTGGCCAACGTCTCCCCATTTCCCCCTCCACCCAGCCTCTGGCAACCACCATTCCACTCTGTTTCTGTGAGTTTGAATTTTTTAGAATCCACATTTCAGTTGTCCGTTTCTTTGCTCAAGATTGGATTCTAATATCTGGGATGATTACTTCTCTGACAGTTGGGAAATCTAACCAACAGCTCCATTCCTCACAAGCTCACCATCCTCAAGCTTACCCAAAAGACTACTTGATAACACTGAAGAATAACCACTGTAATTATAGAATAACAGAACAGAAAATCAAACTGGTTCAAAGTCTCTACCCCAACTGTAAGAGACCCCAAGGAGTCTCTTACAGTTCTCCCTGTAAGAACTGCGTAGTTCTTACAGGGAGATTGTTCTTATGAATAAGAATTTTTATCTCTAATCCTTGCCCATGCACTAAAATCTACCCCTTCTCCAAACAGGAATGTCCTCAAGGCCACATGGCTCAACGTTATCTTCTGAAAATACCTCTGCCATGTCTATGTTGCTTAAGTCATTATCTGTTTGATAGAAGCACACCCTTTAGGCAATTTCCACCTGGTCTCATTACAGTTCACGTCCGTTTCCTATGTTGGTAAAATCAACCAGCTATTTTCCATTCAGAGATTCATTCCTTCAATAAATAATGGTTAAGCACTTGGCTTATTCCTGGCATCCTAATAAGCTCTGGGGATACTTTGGTGCACAAGAAAGAGACAATTTCTTCCCTTAAAGAGCATTTAGTCCACTAGGGAAGACATGCAGCTAGACAACTAAACTCAACGCGATTCTTGCTCTGATCCAGCAATTATGGAGTATAATGAAGGCACGTGACAGAGAGGCCTGATGTAACTTCCAACGATGGTTACTTTTAAACTGAACACTGAGTAGGAAGCTCACAGGCAAAATAGGTCAATTTCCTTTTTACTCTTGTGTTTGGTAATTAGTTTCCTCATTAGTTTTTCAACAGAATTGTTCCTCATTAGTTTTTCAACAAAATTGTTCGTGAAAGAATATTTAAAAACTAGAAGCTTTTCTTCTGGAAACCTTAATTCTTTTTCTCCACACTATTTGCGACATCTACATTTCTCCACTTCCTGGAACTGACTCTTAATATGTGAATTTAATTTCTGTCATGGCTGTGGTTTCCAAAGAAGAGTCACTGA
Source organism: Tursiops truncatus (assembly GCF_011762595.2). Classification (NCBI taxonomy): domain Eukaryota; kingdom Metazoa; phylum Chordata; class Mammalia; order Artiodactyla; family Delphinidae; genus Tursiops; species Tursiops truncatus. The sequence goes on along the minus strand of NC_047034.1, from coordinate 97,860,659 downwards.
CCCCCTATCTCAGAATCACTTAGGGTAATATTTAAATATGGAGATTATAGGTAAGCCTCCTAGTCCTACTGAAACATAATCTCTGGGAATGTGAGGAGAGGAAGAGAGAGAACTAAAATTTGCATGCTTAACAATTCCCCTCATACACACTAAGGTTTGAGACTTATTGGCTGCCATCATTGAGTGTATATTCAGAATGTAACTAAAATCCTCTTCCCCAGTTTTCTTCTCATTGCCTCCAAATGGAGTATATGTGTCTTTTCAAGGAGAACTATTCCTAGCTGTCCAAGTACCAAAAAACTCACCTTGATTATTTCCCATTATATTACCTAAGGCACTATGTTGGTATATAAGTATTTCTTGGGACTAAAATGACACATGCCTAGGGCAATCACCAGTTGTTGTGGCTCTCTTACTTGGTAGAAATAGGAATTAGTAAGGTCAGTTTTCAAAATTCCTGCTTAGCCTATCTGGAGTTGTATATTTTTATCTAGGGAAACAAAATCACAGTTCCTATAAGTGACTAGCCTCTAGCCAATTCAGAAAATTAGGGCAAAATTTATCAAAGTACCCTAGAGTTTTTGACCCAAGATCCAACATTCTACTAACTAAATCATTTGGGTACCAAAATATATTGCACAAAACTATTGTATTAGTTAGGATAAGATTAGTCTGCTGCCAAAAAGACTCTTAAGGAGAATTCAGTGGCCTAAGGAAGATTCAAGTTTATTTCTCTCTCATGTTAATAGTCCAACATTAACTCATGGTCCAAGTTGGGGGGTATGGCACTGCTCCACATGGTTTTTAACTGACTAAAATTCCTTTCATTGTATCTCCTCCATTCTCTAGAGCATTCTACCTGTCTGCATGGTAAATCAGATTTCTGTACATTCCAGTTAGGGGAATGGAAGGGGAAGGGGAAGGGGAGCATGGAGAAAGCACAGTAAATGCATACATCATTTCCGTTCATAGTCCAGAAGTGAAAACTTTGTCCTGTGGTCACACACAACTGAGAATCAGGCTCATAGTTGTAATCTCTGACTGAGTGGCTATAAGCCTGGTGCCAAATGTATTACTATGGAAAAAGGAAAAAACAGATATTGGTGTACAGCTAGCAGTCCCCATAACTGTACTTTAGACATGCAAACTGAAATGGTATTATTTTTCCCATAAAAGAGATTATTGACGCTGAAAAAAATGCATGTATTTTGTTCATGAGCATAGGACTTTATTAGCTTAATAAGAAATGAGATATACTCCCTTTTTTGGAAAATAAGTCTGTGTCATTTTTCTATTGCTACTTAACAAACCACCCCGAAACTTAGTGGCTTAAAACAGAGATCAGCAATTTTTTTTTCTGTAATGGGAAGATAGTAAATATTTAAGGCGTTGAAGCCTATATAGTCTTTGTTACAACTATTCAACTCTGCCATTGCAGTGTGAAAGGAACAATAAACAAATGACTATGGCTGTGTTCCAATAAAACTTTATTTTCAAAAACATGTCATGTTCTACATTTGGCTCATGGGCTGTATAGATTGGCTGACCCCTGGCTTCAAACAACAACTATTCTAGTTTTGCTTATTATTCTGTGGGATGATAAGTTGATTGTCCAGTTAGCAGACAGGTCATCTAAGGCTAAATAATCTAGAATGGGCTTGCTCATGTACCTGGTGTTTAGCAGGTTGGTTGATATTGGGGACCTTAGATGGTATGTCCCATCTCCACCCCATGTGGTCTCTCATCCTCCAGGAAGCTAGTTCAAGCTTCTTCGCATGTCAGTCTCAGGGCAGCAAAGACAGCAAGCCCAGATGTGAAAGTGCTTGTCAAATCTCTACTTTCAACATGTTTCCTGATGTTTTATTGGCCAAAGCAAGCCACCTGATAAAGCCCAGATTGAAGGTGCAGAGAAACTAGCTCTTGATGAGAGGAACAGCAAAGTCATAATGCAAAAGGTGTGTGCAGACAGGGATAGGAGGGATTATTTTAGTCACTTTTGTAAACAATCTACCATGAAATCATTGAAGTACTAAAGGACATTACAATTCAACTTGATATTTTTAACAATAAGATGATCTTCATACTTTGTGAGCTATAGTGGAAAGTGGGTAGGTATAACATCTTAAAATATTACAAAGAATTATATTCCAAGGCCAGAGAAATGAAACAAGGATCTTAAGAATAAATCCATATTGAAGACTACCTAGATGAGAGAGTTGTTAAGTAAGCAACTAAGCGGGGTTATCTCTAGACTGTTTAATCTTTTCTTAAATTCCTTATTTCCTGCAGTTGCTACCTTCAAAGTTTCAAGGTATACATACAACCTGTCATCTTGATAGACATAGTGGCCTCTGGCTCAGAATTTTCTGTTTGAGCTTTCCAAACAGTGGGGTATACAGCCAACATCAGTCCTTGAATTAACTTATCAAGACGTTTTGAAGAACTAAAGCCATTTACAATCTAATTTAGTGGATGGTGGGTTAAAAGCCCAAAGGATGCCCTTGAGCTTCTATATGAGTCACTGTAGAAAGCAGAAGTTTTTCTAAACTAATGTACAGAAGAAATATACTATACAAGTATTAGCAATTGTCTTCTTTACAAAATCTAAAAATATATAGGAGAAATCATTCCATCTGTAAAGCCAGTGAAATAATTTTTACAAATCCTCCTCTCCTGGAATTTTGATTAACTAATTGAAATGTTTTCTAGTGTGTTAGAAAAGCAAAATGGTTCAGTGTTTTATGTAATAGGATGAATTAAATTACTAGAGTGCTACCATTATTGATGTTTATACTACATACCAGGCATCATGTGAAATATATCATCCATGGAAAGGTATGCAGAACATTATGAGGACCTGTCGTATTTGTTTTTTCTTCTCAGATGAAAAAAACTAAAAGCCCAGAAAGATTAGGGAATTTCCCAAGGTCCAGGGATGTGCTGGTAAGCTGGCACATGGGGGTAAAAGCCCTGATTTATATGGTTTGCCAATTTTTGCCATGTAACTGATCTCAACCTGGCTGATTTCAAATTATCAGTGTGATGTCAGTGAACACGATGTTGGGAAGAGCTGCACATAATCAGCTATCATGATCCAGTAGGAGGTGGCTCTGATACTCCACTGTCAAGATCATAAGCATAATAGGAAGTTGGAGAGCCAGGATTTGAGCTCCTGGCTGTCTACAAAGTCCATCCTTTAAACCATCATACAATATGCCTTCTGACATAATAAACTATTCACCTGAAAAATCACAAAAGATCATGAAGGTCTACAATATCTTTAATCCCAGAAACATAGATACTTCTTTATTCTCTATTTTATTGAAACTAATACAGGAAATAGTCTCAGAATTATTCAATAACCATATGTTAGAGGCCAAGAAAAACGGTGTACTTCATCCATCACCATTTCTATTATTCTTCCCTTTCCATTATCTTAAGCTTTCACAGATTTTGCTAGTGTTGCTTCTTATTCATATTTCATTGCCACTCTTCATCTTAATATCCATATACTTGGTCCCCAACAATTTTTTTTGCTGTTTCAGAATGTTGGCTGCTTTTTTTCATTTTCATAGTTTATTAAATTTTTTCTTACCTTATAGTGTAACTTTCTCACTTATGCTCTTTAGTTCTTCAACATTCTGGCATTCCTTGTTTGAGCAAGTAAGTAGATGGATAGAAGTCTAACTACTAAAATAAGATGGGTTCACATTTTAAGAATTATTTAACCTTTTTTAATACCAGAGTATCCTCATCTGTAAATGAGGATAATAAGAGTACTTACCTTGTGATGTGTGAGTGATTGATCATTTAAAAACAAACAAACCAGGAACTATAGCAGGAACAAAAATGGAGGGTATGAGATGGTGGTACGGATGATACTTTGAGAATGTATGAGATCCAACATCATTTTATGCTGATGAAAAACATCATTTGATGTTTGGTGGGAACATATCTCAAAGATTTGTAAACAAAAAAACTCTTGAAAATGATAGCATTTTTTTCATAGCATGAAATAAAATTGCACTAGATTATTTTCTTTGCATAACAGATTTTATACTAAGAATTTCATCCTTTGCTAAAATAATTAAGATACTCATGAATACCATTTACTGTTACCATGAATTGAAAGAATGACAGATGAGAAAATGAATTTTTCCCAAATATTCTCATATGTGTTAAGCTTTAAGAAAAATAAAGAAAACAATTTTGCAAATTAGTATGAATTTTTATCTGATTGGTAAGAGGAAATTTATGAAAGCATACCTGTGATGATAGACCAATACATGTTTATACTATGCTGGAGAAAATGAGAATTTTAAAACTCATCAGAATTTTCATAATTTCTTCAAATAGCTGAATTGAAGTGAGTGGATACCCAGCAAAATTATTTTTCATATACTTCTGTAGAAAAATAAAAGTACAAATTGAGGTGATTTCTCTTTTTATAAAATGAGCCCCATTATATATTTTCTTCCCATATAAAGATAGAACATATACTGCAAAAGAACAAACTTAAAATGGAGAATTCTCACTGTCTAGTAGTAAAACAAAATCTTACCTTCTGTTTGATGTATTATTCTTGTTACTCATAACAAAATTCAGTGATATCACGATTTTCTGTTGAAATTATTATTTTATCATGTAGCATACCCTAGAGTTTTGAAGAGTTGTACAGAATGGTGAATAAGAATTTTTTTGGACCTGATGCATTTTCAAGTACATCCAGGCAAATGAAAATAAATAGATAGGAAACAGAGCTAATTAAGAAGATTGAGTTTCAAATGAAATAAAACCGGCAATAGGAACAACATTGAACTCTGAATCAGGAAATGAAGCCATGAGTGAATTCGATTTTAAGTAATGGTTAATTACAATTAAGCTTCAAACATAACTTGTAAATCATATATCAGAGCATTATATAGAAAATATAACGTAGTTTGTGTTTAATATATTTTAATTTACTTTCCTTCCTTAACTCCTACTCTAACATTGTTGTTATACTATGGAAAGCCAAGTTTCATATGACCAATAGAAGGTAGTTTAATAATGTAATAATGTCAAGGGCTAGAAGGAAATTCTGGAGAGAAAAATCATTGACTTAGAATTTAACCAATATCCTTCTAATAAATGGAAAGTACTGATGAGGGCATAAATGCTGCATCAACATAAAGAAAAGAAATCTATTGAATATAATACCTCTGTTCTTTCCAAAGTCAAATGATTCTCTTTACTATTCCAATGGCTTCACTTGTTAAATTTCATCGCTTAGCAGACAAAATGTGCAACTTGGTAATAATATAGTCATATTGGCATTTTTTCTTCCTACAATTAAATAACTTGAACTTTCCCTCTATATAGCATATTACACTATAGACATATATTGTTTCTCTTCAAATTTTGGTATTACCGTAAGGTGTGAGCTTCACTTATTAAAACAAGATAATTGAGAGCTTTATTTTATTCAGGGGAAAATATGGGGGTTAGTTTTTTGTTTTTATTTTTTGCGGTACGCAGGCCTCTCACTCTTGTGGCCTCTCCCGTTGCGGAGCACAGGCTCCGGACGCGCAGGCTCAGCGGCCATGGCTCATGGGCCCAAACGCTCCGAGGCATGTGGGATCCTCCCGGACCAGGGCACGAACCTGTGTCCCCTGCATCGGCAGGCGGACTCTCAACCACTGTGCCACCAGGGAGGCCCGGGGGGTCAGTTTTTGCATAAAACTTTAGACTGTAGTAAATCTCATTTTTCTCAGTATTCTGGGTTAGATTTTTATTGACTAGTAAAATAGCATGATGTTTAAAACATTTACAATAATTTATTTTATATGTAAAACTGTATCACTGACGAATATTGAATCTAAACATACTCTAGTTTAAACAGATTGTAAAGCAGAAGTAGTGAGAAAGCTAAATAAATGATAGACAAATTAAAGAGGAGTCAGGATTAGTCACAAAGTGAAAATGAAAGCTCTAATAATGACAACGTTGTGAACTAAACATTTAAAGAAAATGCAAGACATATCTTGGATTTCTAAATTTCTATTTCCTCATAGTTTCTCTGGGCTTCATTTTATTATCAGGTTATGAAATCTAGCCTAATGGAATAATAAGCATGCTGAACTTACAAAGAATGCTACCGAAATTATCTTGCAACATAAATATGGATTTTGTATTATCCTGAATATAATCACTATACTGTCAAGATGTTATATCTAATAGTTTTTATCCTGCAATGTAGACTACTATAATTCCTCAAACCTTTATTTATTTTTATAGACAAGCCATTTTATTATTAGAGTTTGCTTTTTGTCTTGAACACTTTATTTTTATATTAATTCTACCTTCTAGAGAACAGTGGAGAATGTTTAAATTGACCATTTTTATGGCGTACGTGATTTGTCATGAGCAATATAAATAAATACATTAATTGCCTTATCATACTTGTATCTGACAGATGGGTCCCCAGGCACAGAGCCTAACCTTTTATTTTGACACCTGCCACATTTTGCCAGCCCTGACCCTTTTTCTTTGCCAGAGTGTCGCTGTGCTGTTCACCATGGTTGCACTAATCCCCAGCTTTTAAAAGGCATAATATTGGAACCCTTCTGAGAATCGCTGCTATCAATCAGCTGATACCACAACATAAAGCATTTTACAGATCCATCCAACATCCTTTCTTTCCTGTGATTCAAACACATTTTCTCTTATTTCTGTATCCTACTGGCTCAATAAGATTACATGGAGTTTGTTTTAATCTAATACCCCGTATTGTTACCTTCTGATATAAACCATTTAGTTTAGCAGTAATTTAAAATTTAGAATTTATTGGAGAATAATAAAAGAAGTTATGTTTCCATTTTTAAACTAAAAGATACTTCTTTACTACAAAGCAAGTATGCTACTTTAATGTAGCTAAGGAGTTAAAAATAATCTGAACACGTTAATTTGAAAAAAAAAAAAAGCATCGGGACAATAAAATATGTTTTGAGAATTACTGTGCACTCAATCTCAAACCTGCACCTTTGATTTCTGGGGTGATTCCAAAAGCCACTAACACATGATATGTGTCTGGATTCATACAAACTAAAAGCACATGCCTAGTCCATTAGACAGAGGTCTGGTTCTAAAGAGTTCTGCAACTCAGAGGACAGACAGAAGGCAGGTAATCTGTGGAGGCGCATCCATTACTGAAATAATTTAATATAAATTTTAAAGGATTCCCTCTTTGAGAAAAATCAGACTATAATTAATTATGGAAGATGTTGTAAGCAATATTTTGGAGGGAATATGTTGGAAACAAAGAATGTTAGAAGTAGATAAGTAGGTGGGAGACAGATATTTGATAGCAAACATAAAGTTCCACCAGACCAACCCAGTTTGGCTTACAATCTCATTGCGGACTGGAAGCCAATTAGAGACGGGTACACTAACAACATGCCTTTCAAATACGGCATCTATTGCTTCTGAAGTAAGCTTATTTGGAATAAGGGAAAGAGCCTTGGACTATGTCTTAAGCTAACTTTCTTCTATAATTTAGACCCATTTATGCCAGCTAGGATATATATGTACATTGCAAGAAGTATGGGATCTGTATCTTAGGACATTCAAAGAAAATGCTGTTTCATGCCTGGGGCTAAGAGATATTAGAGTTAAAAGGCAATTCTAGAGTTATGGCAGCTTTTTGTACCTCAGCGTCAGCGTTTTTGAATCTTTAGTGAGCCACCATTAATATGACTCAGCTGTATTTCACTTCTTCCTCTTTCTTCTCTGCCCCAATCCAAATTTCACAGTTTACTCAGAGTTTCTGATAGCTTATATTTTAAGCATGTACAAAACCTTGGGCTATCATAGAAAATCATTTTTTCACTTATTAGATCTAAATCCAGAGACAAAAAGACTGAAGGGCCCGTCATCTTTTCAAGCCTGGCCACAGTTCATAGGTTGCTAGCCAGCCTATTCTTTGGTCCCAATTCAATCAACTCTAAATGGTGGGAAGCAGAGATTACTTGTGAGTAAACATCTCCACTTAGGTGGCAGATGTTCTGGATGAAAATGATTCTCTTAGAAGGAATATGTCATGACTGACATAGACAATATTCAAAGCGTAGTCCAGAGACTGGAGCTGGTCCCTGTGCTATTTGTTACCCAACCAGAATGATAAGCACATTGAGGATAACCATGTCAGAACTTTTACAGCTATTTGTTAAAGTCACTTGATGGCTGTTGAATCCCACAATAAAAAGTTTAGATTTGTGTTTTGTATACATTTTTGGGTTTTTTTCCTAGTAATTCATTTATATTATATTATTAAAAAATAATGGTGACATTGAAAGTGGGTGGTAAACTCATCTATCACTACAGATATTTTGATAGGCACTGGTTTAGAAGGCTCCTAGAGTTCTAATTGTGGTGCTCGCCTAGCTAATTAAGTAATAATGATCAAATCTTTGCAGTCATATTATAATCCTCTAAATATCAGTTTCCTCTGTAAGGAAACTCACCTTCCCAAGTTATTATCAGTCATAAGGCAATACATGAGAATAAATTTGAAAAGTTGTAATAGGCTAATCAGAATTAACTTATATTTAATTGTTATTAAAGTCTCTACATACATATATCTATATATATCTTTCCCATATAAATATAAGATATAGCTGCAGTGGAGATTTTATTGCTTGTTTATCTTGTATTTGCTATTTTTTGCAAAAGGCAATCAGAGATCAAATTGATAAAGATCTACTCAGGAAACAACCTGTTCTCAATAATTTTACAATTTAGTTGATTGTAAATAAAAGTTAAGTAAAAATATTTTAGCAGTGTAACATTCCAAGAACTACGAGGAAGAAGTATATGTGTAATAAATTAGTCATATAAACATTAAAGACTAAAGATATTCAAAGGAAGGAGAGAGAATTTCATGCTATGGTGATTAAGGAAAATTTTTAGAACAGGTAGGATTTGTACAGGATCTTGAAGAATGAATGAAATTTGGAAAGGTGGGAAGGACAAACTAGGTTATTCTAGGCATAACACAACTTTCAAGCAGAAGCATTGAGTCAGAACATCTATGTATATGTGTGTGAAATGGGTGGGTATTCCAATAGATAGATAGATAGAAAATAAATAAAATTAGAAACAAAATAAATAAAATTAAAAATTCTAAAAATTAAATTACAATAGGCAGTCTTAAGTTTTTTGTAGTTTTCCTCACCTAAAGCATGATCTTAAATTATTAAAACTGAAACACTTGAAATAGAATTGCTTTTACATTCATATCATTTACTGTCACATGTTAAATGCAAACAATGGAAGTGCAAAATAATTTAATAAATCATTTTCTTCAAGTAAAACAATAATTTAAATGATAATTTTTAAAAATCTCATAAACAATTCAAAGAATAAAAACACAGTTATTAAAGTATTAGTATTCTTTCCTGTGGATATCTGACATTTCAGTCTAATGTAAAGAACAAAACTGAATGGCAAGAGAATTGCTTCCCCTAATAAGCAACTTATTACCTTAGCAATTTTATTACTTTACACTAGGGTCATAATAATTAAATTACAGAATATCATAGAGCATCATGTAAATTTGAACCACTGAACATATAGTGCCTCACTTATAAAAGTCCACCAAGTATGAATGCCGTTATTTTAAGGCAGAAGAACTAAGATATTATTAGCAAAGCAGTGATTTCAATACAGGTTTTTGGTATTTCACATTCAACTCTATGACACCAATTTGAAGTACCAAGGTACCAGTAATTTTGTTTGTATAATATTTTTATTTTTATTCTGAAAATTTTATATGATAAGATTAAATCAACAATTTATTTGTTCAATTTGTACAAAAATGACAAACCAAAAAATAATCTACAATTCTAAAGTGGTCACTGCCTAATATAATAAGCAAACATATCATGCTGCTGCAAACATATATTGCAAGAATCATCCTACTCTGATGGCATATAAATAAGACAGTATTGAAAGTGAAAGAGTAACTCTGTGTAGGAATCTCCAAGTATATAAAATACAATTAAAGATGGTAAAGACAAACTGAAAATGTTTAAACAAAAAAAATCAAAACCACAGTTCTGCCTTAATTTTAAAAACTGCAGTTCCTGGAAAGAAAAAAGGTAATAAAAAAGATCTTAAGCTTAGGAAACAATAGGTGGAATTACATGAAAATGAAAGAATTAGAGGAAAATGTGTAGAAACAGTTAATAACTTCCTCGGCAGCATTTCCCAGACCACGTAGATGTGACAAGAGCTTATCAATCAGTTAGAAAAATACAATAAAATGGATTGAATGAAGCTTTTCCACTTAAGATCACAAATTTATAAAGCCAAAGAATTTTATTTTGGTTTCAATTTGTCTTAAATAATTAAATTTTCTCTACATTTCTAGTAGTTTAATAATACTTTTATTAATTGACTCTATGAATAATTTATACTAAAATTTGTTTAATATTCACGTTATAAATTCTTGCATTTTGCTTTGTAATGTGTTTGTAAATGTTTATCTTTGAACTGTATGAACTCTTTAATTTTGCTTTCTTTCATTAATTTTTAGCAATATTCAAACTACCTAGCATCAGGCTTATCATTTTATCTTACTATTAATTGCCTGTCCAATTGAAGTTCAGTATTAATCAAGCCATACTAGTTGATCTCAGCTGAGGACTCTTTTAAGAAAAAGACGTGATGAGAAGATTGTGGTTGTCAAATGATGTTTAGTCAGTGAGCTGGCTGCTCCTTTTACTCTGTTTCTTTCCACTTATTCTAATCCCTCCTTTCCATAAACTCCTCTGCAATGTAGCAATTAGACTTATTCCTTCAATTAAATATGATATCCGTATAACATATACTATTAAAAAGTTATCTTTTTCTTTTAAAGATTATGATTCTTCAAAGAACGGTCAATATTCACCGCTTTGTTGTTTACCACACATTTCGCCCCTCAGCTATTTTTCAGTTTGGCATCCTGTACCCCAGCTGTAGATAGCAAGAATCTTTAGTTAGCAAACTCATGACCTTTCCTCAGAACTAATTCTGAGTCACCTTTTGCTTTTTTTTTTTTTTTTTTGCAGTATGCGGGCCTCTCACTCTTGTGGCCTCTCCCATTGCAGAGCACAGGCTCCGGACGCGCAGGCTCAGCGGCCATGGCTCACGGGCCCAGCCGCTCCGCGGCATGTGGGATCTTCCCGGACCGGGGCACGAACCCGTGTCGCCTGCATCGGCAGGCGGACTCTCAACCACTGCGCCACCAGGGAAGCCCTGCTTTTTTATATTACTTATCACTCTTATCTTAAAATGTATTTCTTTCGGCTTCCTTGACTTCTTGTAACTCGGACGATTTGTTTGCCTCCTGCCCTTTTTTGCCCTGGAATGCAGGTATTTCCTAAGGATCCGCTTTCTTTTTTTCCTTTAGTTTTCTAATCATCTGTGGAATGTAGCTCTTGTCTCTCCCTACTTTAATCTCTGTGAGGATTTTCCTGAAATCACTCTCTCTCACTCCACACCACCCACTGGATCAACCTGACATACCACCAGCACCTCAAACTCAACGCGTCCAAAAGCTTTTCTCTCCTCTCTCCACACACTTTCCTATTCCTTGGGTAGCAGGACCATAATCCTAGAAAACCAGACAGGAATACTGCACTGGGGTCTCACTCCCCACCCCACCATCCTCACCACATGTCTTGAGTTTAGAAATTGTGTGGATTTTGCCTTCACAATATTCCTAACATCTGCTTCCCCATCCGGATTCTCATTTTTACTGTTAGTCTCTCATTTAACTTTGATCTAAAATATCAAAATAATTATATAACTTGATTCTCTATATTCACTTTCTTCCTGTAAAACATAACTCTGATCATGTTCAGAAACCTCCAATGATTTTTTATGAGAATTCTAAATTACTTGTTTTTAAATTTCAATAACCTCTACTATTTGGCCACATATACTTGTCTAGCCTTATTTTTAAATTCTGTAACTTTTAAGATACATTTCCCGTCTTTTCTCCCTTACAATACACTGTAAGTTTCTTAAGAATTGGGGCTTGGTTATTATTTGTCTGCGTGTTCCTTAGACCTTCACACAACATTTTATTCTAGGATCTCATTATACATGTTTTCATAGTGAATGAATAAATGAATGAAGTAGCTTTTACCCACCACCTCTTCATCCTGGAAATTCTAACATTCCAGACTAGCAATAGAATTCTCTTAAGATCAAACCTAATAAAAAAAAACCAGAGTGATGGGTCACAGCCCTGGATGCACCCTGGAATCACTGGGAAGATTATGAGAAACAGTAATGCTCCACCTCCAGAGACTCATTTAATCGTCCTGGGTGGGATTCAGTAAAACGGTATTTTTAAACGTTCTCCAGGTAATTTGAAGTACGCCCAAAGTTAAAAACTTTTGAGCTAGAGAGAAAGTGTGGGCTGGGGAAATTGGAATTTTGAATTTAGTTCAAGATTAATTTTCACATACTATATTTACCCCAACAATAAAATCCACCCAAATGAATATTTTCACTGTCTCTAGCATCAGAATTTGATACTTAATAGATCTACGGCTAATGGAAAATATACATAGAAAAAAGAATTAGTTTTAATAGAATATTAGACTTTTAAAATCTATAGGTAATTATCTGAGATTAAACTATTCAAAAAGAATATTAGACCTGAAAGTAAACCATCGTAATTTATGCCTGGTTCTTTTATTCTATTTATGCAGTGATCTGTTTATTCAACCAACATTAATATTCAGTGATGTTTTGGTTGTTTATAATTGCAATTTTAATTTATACAGAAGTAATTTCATATCGGATTGTTTTAAATTCTAGAGTTTATTGATCCTTAATACATCCTATGTAATCATTAACAGTATTGAGTTATTGGACCTTGGTAAGATCTTCAAGCTCACTAAGTGTTTTGAATCCTTTACGCTTTAAAGAGGGAAAGGGTACAAATGATGTAATCATTTCTGAGTTTTTAATATTCCATTATTTTGTCTTGCTCTCTCTTTAAATACAGATATAACACATATTTGGAAATATGTTTTACATTTTAGATATCACCAAGCAGCCAAGTGGTATTGTTTATCTAACCCTTATTTTTTTTAGAAAGTAATTGGTTTTAACACCACCATTTGTGACTCAGTAATTCATTAACTAGTTCTGAAACGCTAACCAATTTTTTTTCTTAATAAGTCCCTCCTGTGTCACTTCCCTACCTCCTCTACCCCAACTCTGCTCCAAAACTGTCAATATTTCAGAATAATATAGAGGTAAATGCAGAAAATTTTTTTTTTTAATTCTGAAACTGGTTTCAAAAAACCTGAAGCCCTTGGAGTTATGGAGAGGACTCAGAGTATAGATATACTTATGAGAGGGAAATTTGTGAAAAACTAAAAATGTGTCACCCCCAGCCCCCATCTAGGCTTGCTGGGCATGGAGCAGGTGGAGGAGAAGTGATATAAAGAGATTATCTATCATTAGAAATATAGAAGGGATGAAATAAAGTGAGCCACCTGAAAGAGTAAAGCAGGCAGGAATAAGGAATGTGTAATAGATGATTACAAGTGTGGACTCAAGCCAGACTGCCTGTGTTCAAATCCCAACTCAGGCATTCACTAACTGTGTGACCCCAGGCAAGATATTGGCAATTATGTTGCCTAATTTTTTCTATCGTCTAAAAAATGAGGATAAATAAAATATCTACCTCATAAAGCTGGGGCAGGAATTAACTGAGTTGGGGATGCTGGAGAGGATGTGGTCTCACTCAGACCTCCCAGCTCCCCACGTACTTCACAACATCTTTTTCCTCCCTTGGCTCTGTGATGATGCTTCATCCTCATTCCTTCCTATTATCTTGACTATTCTCTCAGTTCATGTAAGACCACTGTCTTTAAGCGTTGTCTTCTAGCCAACACTCTAGGTCACAGGCATCCTAGAAAGACCCTGACACCTGCTTAAGACACTTCTCCAAGCTTTGCCTCCTACCACCTAAGCTGAATTTCTTCATTTTTCTTTGCTCAAACCTTTTATGTGGACCTTGCATTTAGATGGCATACCAGGCTTTTGATTTGGCATCTTCTCCCCTGCTTCATCCTCTCAGCACCTAATGTGCTTCTGATAAGAGGAGGACACACTGCCCCTGCACTGGACCAGACTTCCAAGATTCTTCCCAGACCCCAGGTCCGGAAGCCTCACCTCCCTTTTCTCCTTGGGATGATCACACAGCCTCCACAGTAGACTTCTGTCTATCCAACTACCCCTTAAAGGATCAAGGATCCTCTCAATTTCTCATTTCCCACATTAACCCAATCTCCTTTTCCTCCACGATTCCAACATTCATTGATGGGCTAATAAAAATAATGACTTAACATCGATTGAATGCTAATATATACCAAACACTTTTTGGAGATAGGTAGTATTACCTTCATCTTGCAAATGAAAAAATTGAGGCACAGAATGAGTAGGTAACATAACCAAGGTCACACAGCTCATAGATGGGAAAGGAAAGAATGAAAATCTGAATCTCCACACCGGATTTGTACTAAGTGTGTTTTTTAGAAGCAGACTGTCTGGGTTTGAATCCTACTTGGCTGGGAGCTGTGTGACCCGAGGTAAACTGTTTAATAGATCTGGGCCTCAGTTTCTAATTTATAAAATTGGGATCGTTATGCCTGTCTCCCAGGATTTATGGGAGTGTTAAGTGGGATAATAAATGTAAGGCACTTAGAACAATACCAGCACTTAGAAAGTGCTTTAATGGTTTCTTATTGTTATTACTCTTTATTGCCTCTTCCTGATGGCTAAATCTTTGTTCCCAGTTTTTTGAGCACTGACCCATGTATCTGACTCTGCTAGATGTCTGGATGTTCCACAGATGTCTCAACTCATTATTATCTCCCCAACTTATCCTTCTAGTAGAGCTTACCTTGGCGAATGCTATTATACAAAACACAGGAGTCATCCTGGACTGCTCGTTATTAATCAGTTAATCCCAACAATGAATTTCCCCATATTTTTCCAGCCTTAAAAGTTATCTCATCTTCCCTCCTCTCACTCCTACCTATAGCAGACTCATTTCTCATAATACTGAAATACTTAATGATAGTTTACTATTAAAAAACAAACAAAAAAACAGGAACACTGCTATGTGCCAGCGAGTCAATGACAATCATAAAATGAATAGTATCTAATCTCTTCTCTCAAGGATCTCACAGTCTAATTAGGAAAAGAACACATTAATAATTGAACACCAAGTGGTGAGCGCTTTAACAAGGCATATGTCAGGTATTAATGGAAGGTGGAAATGGGGATTATGGATGGTGTGGTGAAGAAGGCAATACCAAAGGTCAGTCTTATTCAACAAGCCAATGATACAAGGCTCTGTGCTAGGTGTTGGGTTATTTCTTCTGACCTGGAGAATATCATAGTCTATGGGAGAAACTATAAATATACATTTCAGTATAAAATAGCAAATGCTAAGACAGAGGGAGACACAGTGAGTTCTGAGAGCATAATCGAGGTCTGCAGTATAAGAATAAGACATTTTAGAAATGTCAGGATCTAAACTAACTGCCTCTGCCTTATTTGACTTGTCTTACTGGAAAAACCTATTTTTAAGGCTCTCTTCAGATGTTGCCTTCAGTTTGAGGCTGATCCTGGCTTCCTTCCAAGTGGGTTTGGTTCACAGTGTCCGTTTTACCCCACTCTCATCACTCCACCCTCAGCCTTTTACCTCTCCTTGACCACTCCTCTGTGAGAGCAAATATAATTTCTTTTCTAAATAATTATTTGCATGGTACTCTTTCTCCCAACCTAATATCAAGTGAGACGTCTCAATATGTGGGGAGTTTGCCACCATAAAAGCCTCATTTTCTTATAGTAATCCACTCAATTATCAAATGCTCTACCCAGTTAATAGCAAACTGTACTTGGTGACTTCGGAAATTTACCATGATTGAAAATGAGAGTTAAGGATGCAGTTTACATTTAATCTAGGTGTTCCTTAATACAAATAGTACAAATGGGTATAATATATCTTCAAAGCTTTAATTTTCTTTATCATTATAGCAGTCAGATTACATTTAAGATGTGTTTATATTCAGCGGAGTTTTAAAAAATTAAAACATTAGTCACAATGAAATACCTACGTATTACATATAATACTATATGTAAGAACTCAGTAAAGTTTAGTTATTGTTCAATCTCTTGTACTTAAATTATCTTCATTGATAGCCAAGATATGGAAGTAACCTAAGTATCTATCAACAGATGAATGGAAAAGGAGCTGTTGTGCGTAAATATATATACAGTGGAATGTTAGCCATAAAAAAAGAATGAAATTTTGCCGTTTGCAACAACGTGGACAGACCTGGAGGGGATTATGCTTAGTGAAATAAGTCAGTCAGAGAAAGACAAATATTACATGTTTTCAATTATATGTGGCATCTAAAAAATACAACAAACTAGTGAACATAATAAAACAGAAACAGACTCCCAGGTACAGAGAACAAACTAGTGGTTACCAGTGGGGAGAGGGGTGGGGGGAGGGGGGAGGTAGGGGATTAGGAGATACAAGCTACTAGTATAAAATAAATAAGATACAAGGGTGTAATGTACAGCACAGGGAATATTTTATAACAACTTTAAATGGAGTATAATCTACAAAAATATCTAATCACTATGTTGTAAACCTGAAACTAACAAAATATTGTATAAATTAAAAAAATTATCTTCATTGAACATACGAGCACTTCCCCAGTATTTCCTATGTGCCAGGCACTGAACAATCTGACCTAACAGGGCTGCCAGCCACTAATTCATATGGCATCGTTGTACAATTTGGAAAAGACACTCTTCCTCAGGACATTTTTGTGTCCATGTTGAGGAATTTGTCATAATAAACTAATTTTATTAGAACAAGCCACCATACTGCCATCTGCAGAAGAGTGTTGTAATAAATACATAAATTTGCAAGGCATACAATGTGAATGGCTCCTCTAGGATTGTGCAGTAAGCAACCTACACAACCATTCACCGAGGTCCAGCTTAGTCTATCCTTGTCCTCAAAAAGAATGTTACATTTGGTAAGAAAAATAAATGCTTCAATAATGCACTAAATCAGAAATCATAAGTTTATATAAGTAAGCAATTTGCTATAAAATTATTAAAAAGAAATACCATCTTAATAAGTAATGAGTATCATACATGGTTTCAATTTGGCAAAATGCTATGCTGACTGTGAGACTCTGAGAAGTCACACTATAAACAGTGATGAACTTTTGACTATGGTCATTATTTAGAAAATCTGTTTTTTAATAAAAGCAGCTGAGAACCTGTCAGACACACAATTATTGGGTTGAAATTGACCTAAATAAGTCCACATGTTCAAAATCCTGTTTCCAGAAAAAAAAATCCTTAAACCACCTAAAATAAATATTTATCTTTTTAAAAAAATATTAACGACTCATATTATAAGAAAATCCTCCTTATAGTTAAATCCACAGTACTTAGAATTTAATGTCTTTTATTCTCTCAATGTGAGAATAAATGATACAACAAATGTATAGTGCCTGGATAGGGTAGGTACTCTATAGGTGATGAAATCCTTCTTATTAATGCATTTAGAATACTTTTCAGGTTTCCTATATTATGACAGGTTACAGTATTAACTTCCTGCAAGCAAATATAAATGAATAATCAACTAGTTGATTACAGTACCTGAAATTTTCTTTATAGAAAGTGGATATGGCAGTCTGTGATCTCAGGTTCACGTTAGAGCATATGTTGCACAAGTACAAGATTTAACCAGGAGATAGTAACATTGTAAACATTATTCCAAATTTGAAGAAAATGGCTTTTTAATATTTATGTCTATCACTGACTTTTAAAAATTGAGAATGCCCAGGTTTGATGAATTGAGACAATGGTAACTAACTAATTAACTAACTAAATAAATAAATAAAACTAAGCAATGCCTTTTCCTTACCATGGAATCCCTTTACCTGTTCTCTTTTTCTTAACGATTTCTTTATGTTCTCTTTTTCCCAACATTTCTCAATTCTTTTTCCATTCAGCTTCTTACTGCCACATATAACATATTAAAATTTCCCACAATTTCTTTTCTTTCTTTCCTTATATTCTTTTTTTTAAATCATAGGTTACCTAAGATATATTAGAATACGAATGTGTTTGGATTACTGCAAGAAGGATTCCATATGATCCCAATATCTATATTGAGCTGTTTTCTTCAGTTTTATGTAGCCCAATTAGCAGCAGATGTTTTTGAACATTTTATGTGTAGAATGTTTGTATTTTTCATAGTAATTTTTCTTCTAATTGTGTTGGCACTTTTAGTGTATTTCTAACCTTTTTATTGTACAGAAAAAAAAAATCCTCTAATGCTGCATCATGAGAGATAAAAGGGACACTTCTATCTTCGTGCTTCATAATTACAACCTGCAGCCAGGAATGGAAGTCATGGTGGCACAACTAGAGAGTTGCTTATCAGGGACATGAGATTAAGGAGTCTGAAAGAAGAATGCACCCATTAATTGTGGAGAAAGAAATAAGGGGATCATTTTCTTAATTACATAGAAATGTAGGAAGAAAAAAATCTAGGAAAAAAGGCTAAAAATTGCATTTCTGTAACAATTAGTAGAGAAAAGAAAACTTTAATCAATTTATTTTCACAGTTTCTACACAAATAGATTCAAAAAGAATTATCCACACCAAAATGATTCAATTACTTATTTTTTCAGTGAATTTAGTAACTATTTTTTTCCTGATTGAGTGAACCAACCAAATGTTTGATAACTTCTAGTGGATGTTGACAGTGTATTGATGTCAGTCATGCCAACAGTTTTTTTTTAATAAATACTAAACTGAGACTATCCTTTGAATTTCTCATTAAATATGAAAGTCCATATTATTTCCTTGTTGTACTCTTGAAAAAACTCTTACAAACAGGGCCAAACATCTCTTAGAGAGGAAAAAAGGAATTTACCTCCTTGACTTTACCAAGAACTGTTACTCAAAATTTGTTGTTATTGTTTAATTCAGGGGAAAATGCTATATTAAGCAGTGAAAAAATTAAGAGAACATGTGATTTTTAAAAAATATAGCTACGATATAAATGAGAGTAATTGATCTGTAGCACATCAACCCAACTTCATAAGAAACCTTCTAAATTATATAATAAATTGCCCTTTTTTCTACCACATAGGCCACTGCTTTTTGTTGATACTATTTACTATAATAGTACTAATGTCTATGACTTGAAAAAGCAGACTCTCTCTGATAAGAAGAAAGATTTTTAAGACAAGGGCCTTCATTCTTTGTGAAGAGCTAATTATTCAACAATTACATGTGTGACATATTTTACACGTTAAAAACTATGTAACAGAACTGATTGTTGCTTAAAACAAAACAATCTTTTTAGGGAAAACTAGTAACAGTAAAATCTGTTTTTAAATCCATAGAGTTTAAGTTGCTATATAAATGATGATATAAAGGAAAATAAACTGATTTTTGATTATACATTTAATGTTAATTCAAGTGCCTCTTGATATCACCTTAAATTAATTTTAGCTATAAAATTGCCTGTTGACAATCTGTTTTTATAAATCTCTTAAGAAAGATTTGCATTATCTATCATTTAGTTCTAGTTTGTATTTAAACAATAAAACTTAGTGTTTGTAATATTACTGTCATTTCTACCTAAAACTTAGTTAGATTTAGCAATATACTTTACCCACTTATTTGCACAGTGGCTCCCTAATTTATACTTTATAAATTATTTATTTATAAATAAATAAATCTCTATGGATTTATTTATTTATTAATGAAATATGTCCGTTAGTATTTCTTTCAAGTGACACACTTTGTGTGTCATTGTATGTCTTTAAACTTTTTTATTCTACCCTCTTTTGTAAATGTTAACTTTACTTTGAATGTTATTTCCTCAGCACTTTGAATTTATTACTCCATTCTCTTCTAGCCTCTCCTAATGATGATGAGGTCTGTTATCAGTCTGATTGTTCCTTTGTAAATAAGGAACTTATTTCTCCTTTATCTCTATTTGATTCCAAGATTTTCTCTTTGTCCCTGATGTTCTGCAATTCATGACAAAAAGTGACTAAGTATAATTTGTTTTATTTTTTATCTAACTTTTTGATATGAGGGCTCATTTCTGTCTTCAGTTCAAGATATTTTTCAGCCATCATTTCAACGATTTCCCCCTCCCTATGAACACTATTGTTTCTTACTTGGATTATTATTAGACATATGTCAGAGCTTCTTGATTGTTTTTTTGTCTCCACGTCTTTTAAATTCTCTTTAATGCCTTTTTTTTTCTTTCCATCTCTCTCTTTGTGCTGCATTTTGCACGCTTCAATCTTCCTATTCACTCATTTTCTCTCCATCTATGTCTAGTCTACTTTATATACTTTTCATTATTGTTTTATTCCAATGACTTTATTGTTTTATTTGATTGAAAACTGTTTTTGGTTTATACTCCTGGAAGCTGGGAACTCAGGATTCTATACTAAGTCTTGAATAAATAATGCCAAAATATTGAGGTTGTAATTCCAGAGAGGAAAATCCTATGATTAAGCTACAAGATGCATGCAAGAAAGGATGAATCATTATCTTAGTAGCCCTAGCATCTAGTAAACAGCCTGGCAAATTGTATATCTCAATAAGCATTTACAGTATAGATTAAATATAAACCAACTAAGTGATAAACTTAGCAATAGTATATGCTAAGCATTGATAGGTTGTCTTTTCTAATTGTCAGTGGTTCAAGTACAATGATTCTCAAACCAGAGATATTAAAAACAACACTTCAGGAGAACTTTAAAATGAAGATTTACAGGCCTCACCACAGAGTTTCTGATTCAGCAGGTTTGGAAAATGTCTAGAAGTCTGTATTTTCACATGTTTGATGTTGATTCTGGGAGTACAGAAAGTATTTAGAGAAATATTACCTGAGTGTAATCAGATTTTGAAATGATAGTAGAGGTAGGTAAACCAAAGATTCCTCTACATGATTTAGTCAGTAGAGAGGACAGTTGAAACTGACAGGAGAGAAGACCTTTGGAATAAAGCTGAATAACAGGAGAAAAATTTGAGAAAGGCTGATCCTGCCCTTATCAAGTATTATATCAAAGCTAGATCCTTTAAAAAATTTGTAAACAATAAATGTTTGGTCATTTGCTCTAGTAAAAAGCAGCATTTTTCAGCATACATTTTTAAAATTCTTTACATTGTTTCCTTAGTTAAAACCATTTGAAAATCTGTAGAAAAAGTTAATATTGAGTCTTTTTTTCTTGTGGATTTATTTTTTTAAAAAAAGCTTTGCATTGAATTTTGTAGCATCACAGAATGATAATGTAATGTAATTTAGCTTAATAGCTATTTTGTGTTAGATGACAGTTTTATTAAGCAGAACCAATAATCATCTTTATTCAGAGTCATAACGACCCATTATAAATGGTCTTATTTTCCCTAAATTTAATTTTACCTCTTAGAGTATGCCTTTCTAGAATTGCTAAAATGGTTACACTTGGTTTCTTTCATAAATATAATTTTAACAATCACTATAGAAACATGAGTCATCTGGTAGTTAGTACCACTATTCTATATATTTGATACAAAACTATTTTAGTGTCTTGGTTTGTTATTAAATTATTATCGGTTTGTTATTAAATTAAACTTTCAGACAAGGAAATTTCAGGAAATTAAATTACCATCCTTTATGTGTTGGAGGCTTAAACTGAGATGAATATTCTTTTCTTTCTAGGATGCCACCTTTCAGACCCCTGTATGTATTAGGGTAGGGATTAGCAATCAGATTAGACAAAAGTGGGTTTTGTCCCCAGCAACCTCCAGAATAACTGGATTCACATTCGCCTCTTTAAAAGTAACAACAAGCTAGGGTGGTTTTATGTTTATCAGGTATTTTAGCTTAAAGTGAAAAAATTTAGACAACAATCAGATTATTTTTTGTCCCAACAATTGCACTGATAAATGAGGGGAGAGAATGAAGTTATTTAGGTCATAGATACTTCAGAGCAGAGAGGACATCAGAAGTTCTCCAATTTTAAGGTTGTTTTATATAATATTAAATATCTATTCAATGTCATATAGTTTACAGAGCATTCTCACTTGCATCCTTTTATATAGGCCTACACCTTTTCTTCCAGAGGAACATTATTATTATTCTAAATTTACACTGAGGGGACTAAGTGTCAGAGAAATTAACTCACACCCAAGACGGTTACCTAGTTCAAGTGGAGGCAAAGCTTATGCTCTTTCTCCACAACATCAGAGTGTTGACAGTCAGAGCACATCCCAAAGGCTCTGGATGCCTGGGAACAGAGGCAAAAGGTCAAAGAAGTTCAAAAAATGGAGGGTGAAGGTCACCTCAACTACAAACTTTACCGGCTTTATATTATTGTCCTGGGACCAGCATGCAACAATTGCTTAGAATTCAAGGAAAGTCAACTCCTTTCAGCTTCTGTCATGGGCACTATAGGTGGCTCCTGTTGCTTTTGAGTAATAATTCTATTTCATCTATACATGATTAAATATAACTTTCTTCTATAAAATTTGTTCCTAAGTGAACTAAAGATGTATTTCCAAGAATTCAAGGGTACTATGAATCAAGGGGATGCAAATATGAATTAACCTATGATGCCATTATGTAATTTGATATTTTACTTTATATTATATATTTATTTATTCAATAAGTAAATAGTGAATGCCGGAACTGCATTATACACTGCGATCATAGAGAAAAAGACACAGTCTCTGACCTTATAAAGCTCATACTCTGGTTATGGAGAACGGCATTGACAATACAACATGGTAAGTAATATAGTAGAATTCATAGGAGGTCCTGAGAATGCAGAGGGACAACCTTTAAACCAACCTTCCAATTGTTTTTGAAATTATTGTTTTGCTGTGATTCACTTACATACATGCATATCAATTATTTGAAAGTTTGCACATATGTGTATATACATATAGCATGTAGCTTTACTCTTTCTCAGTTGCTACCTACCTAATCTGTAAATAAAATAATGTTCCCGAGTTTGTTCAGACAGAAAAAATTCATGGAGAATGGTAAATTAGAATTGCTTTGATTGCACTTGGAGCATGTAGTTAATACAATGAATACTGGGCTATCTATTTTTATAGGGGTCTTAATAAGCCATGCTGATAGTGGCATTTTAAAAAGTCTTGGGTAAATTAACAAAAGAAATGCTTTTATTTTTAGCCTAACAGATGTTTAGTTTCTGGTTTATAACTATCTCTTAAAACATTAGAATCACTGGAATGCTGCAACTACCCAGGAATTCTGCCAGTCTAGCAGAGTCTCTAAGATAAATCTAGAATAACTAAGAAAATAGGATATCTCTGTCAATTATGTCCCATATCTATAAAACTCTTGGTCACAAATTATGGTTCTCCAAAAATCCGTGTTCTCCACTTGGGTTTTTAGGTCAATAGTTATATCCATTTGTTAGTATAAACAATACAAATTATCTGAATTCTATCAAGTTTTTTGGTTATGTTTATATTATTTTTATTTTAAATAAAAATGATCATGGTATTTGGAGTAAGTCTTTCTGGCCAGATTCTGAAGCTTTCTCTATCTTTGGCTCTAGACAAGTTATTTACGCCAAGATTTAGTTTACCTTGAAAATGAAGATGATTCTTAGCACATAGTTCTATTGTCAGGATCAAGCACAATATATTATATAAGGAACGTGTATAGCACAAGGCATAGGGCAGTTTCTGGGTCAGTGATAGTTTTTATTTTTGCTTGGCTATAAAACCTGTGCTGGATAATACTTTAACATTTAAACACACCTTACAACATTCCGATGGTGGCATTTAGTTAAAAAATGTACTGATTCCTATTCATTTATTTTGTGGGGACATCAAACTCACCTGTCAGTGATTGGCCTGGCCCATATGATCCGACCACTCAAAATATTACTTGGGTTGTGTTTCCTCACCAAAAACGGGTGAGACATACAAAGTATTTTCCTTTTATTTTCTCATAGTTGTAGCGTTAAGTGATGCCTGACATTCTATTTTGAATGCACAGGCTGAAGGCTGTACAATAAAAAGGAACTGGGGATGCTTTGTGAAATTCATCAAGGTATAATGACACCAGTTGATTTTTAAAACTGGATTAAATGTAGTTGTATTATTTGACACCATATGGATATTTGAGCTTAGTTGGTCAGAACTTGGTACTAGTATGTCAGGTTAGGGTATTCAATCTCCCTCATGTACCAATTACAATCTGATTGATTTTTCACTCATCAGATTTTTGTTTTGTTTTTTTCTAGGCTCTCTGACTGCAGCTGTAACTTCAACTTGCCAATGTACACCATTGCTCACAAGAAGACCAGATAAGAGAGTGTGAATGAGTTTATTGCCAACCCTTTCCTACTCCCAAAACAAAACAATTTTGTAGATTTGTTATTGATGGGTCATAGCACCATCTTCATATACAAATGACAACATTTCATATGGCATTATTTTCAGTATAAATGATAATAGAGATCACGGGGAGACTGTACAAATTATCTTGGGCTATTGTCTTATTTATAGATTAAAGTACAGTTACGTTTTCCACTGATTTACATTCTGACATCTTAGCTGATTATGTTATTTGCTTCTTTTATGCTCGTCCTCCCCTTAGATCTTGCATAACTATACTTTTCTTTACTATTCTTTCCCTTGTTAGATTGTGTATTTTCTCTGAGCGGCAAAATACGTTTTTTATTATTATTATAAGAATGCTAAGTATTTACCTAATTACCCTTCAGAGAACACTAGAAGAAAATGCAGTTGAACAAATGGATGAATACTGGAAAGGGATTACTGAATACTTATATTATTTCTGGAAGTCAGCAGCTGTTTTCTCTTACTTTCAACTAGTTTTATTCTAGGTTTCTATTTTTTTTATGACAGTTTTTCAAGCTTAGAGCTGGTAATTTTTCTTCCTGTTTGAAAAAATATTCCAGTAGTGTGCAAGTACTCAGATAAATATTTTCTATTAAATATTCATGAATTTCAGAACTGATTAATACATTTGTTCATTTTTAGAATGAAAAAATAATATAGTATTTATTTTTATATCATGGATTTCAGTTCACATATAAGTTCAAAGAATTTCAAATTAAATTTTATGCCAATCCAAAAATTGAATAACTGATATAAGTAAAAGGGCATAAGCCCAATACAAATAGTCAGACAGAGAAGAATCTCATTAATTTATTTTAGGCAGTCAATCAGTCACCATCATACAATATCAAGAGCATAACTTTGTGCCAGGGATTTCTGTAGATACAAAGTTGAAAAGACATAGTACGACTCCTCCAAAATTACATACTCTATTAAGAAAGGTAGATGATGTGGATGTGAAAACAAATTAACATCAATACAGTGCAGTCAGATGTATCATAGAAATACGTAGAGTCACTGAGAGACTACCTAGCCCAATGGATAATCCAATCTGGCAGACAACGTATACTATTTCTGTTTCAATTTGGAATGCATTCTGATTGTGGCCAAGCAAGTTTGTTTTATTAACTTTTGTGCTGGATTGGCTAATCTTTAAATTGTTTTAATTGCTTACATACGTATTATTTAGGAGTAGGACAAATGATAAAATATAATGAATGATAGGATAAAGGATCATGTGAGATTAAACATTAGTAAAAAATAATTCAAAAGGTGGAATTCATTCCTGAAATGGAGAAGTAATTGCAAAATTAGGAACATGTTTGTGGAAATTCAATAGCATAGCTTGGCACTGACACTCTGATTCACGGCTCTCTTGCTATCTATTCACATTTTTCCTTTAGGGGAAGTTTGACAATGATGTCTTGCAAATGGGTTGCCACTTTCAAAGCATCTTGCTAGCATTTTAGCAAGGGGAAAGCAGCTCTGGCATTTTAAATAAATGTTCTCCAAATCTTCCCTGCCAGACATCTCATTAAGTAGGAAGCCTCAATAGAGTAATATGGAAAAGCAATTTTAAATAAAAGTTTGATCCAAAACATGGTGATTTTTGTAAATAATATTCTGGGAAGTCTTCTGTGCTTTTTATAGATTTAATTTTACTGTTGGAGTTGTATGCCTCTCGCTGTTTATTATGACCAGAAATATCACCCTGCCACCCACCGCTCCTTTTCAAGGAGAATGGATTGTAAATAAATGTATGAAACCATTCCATAATTTACAGAAGACTATTCAAGAAATGACAATTTCTGAAAGGATCGTTTATTCAATATGTTCCCACATAAATATCCTCTAAGATATTAAATGCATCCCCTTCTTTAATATGATGATATTTTTTAATAATATCATTAGAGACCTTCTTTTAAATACTATATTATGATAATTGTCTCTGCCTCATTGTGATTCTCTTGCTAAAAGTGGACCCCTGAAAGCAGGGGTCATATGCACTGTATACACATTTATATCTCCAACCTGACCACAAACATATAAGTACTTGATTAATTTTTTTTTTTTGCAGTACGCGGGCCTCTCACTGCCGTGGCCTCTCCCGCTACGGAGCACAGGCTCCGGACGCACAGGCTCAGTGGCCATGGCTCACGGGGCCCAGCCGCTCCGTGGCATGTGGGATCTTCCCGGACCGGGGCATGAACCCATGTCCCCTGCATCGACAGGCGGACTCCCAACCACTGCACCACCAGGGAAGCCCTGATTAATATTTTTGAAGCAATGACTACTAGCATGACTTATCAATGTTAGGTACTTGCTGATACCTATTTATTTCTTTTATAAATATGACTTTCAATGTGATTGATAATCTTAGTCTAATATTCTTGTTTGCTGAAATTGGTTGGAAACAATCCTGTGCCATTCTATCTGGATTGCCTTCATTCCAGTGCATGTTCTCATCCTCTCTTGGTTGGATCACAGAAATAACCTTCTTAGCACTTACCTGGCATAAGTCAAATGTCCCCACCCACTCTATGTCTGACTTCACTCCCAAAGTGATATTTCCAACATTCAAATCTGATTATGTCACACTCATGCTCAGAACTCTTCAATGCCTGCCTTTCACTCCACAATGAATCAAGACTCCAGGGTTATTTTACCTGGACTTAGTTCTAGGAGTATATGAAAAATCCTGTCTTTTCACTTTTCTCCCTGAAGTGCTCCACTTAGGAGGTTCATTAAATATTGTTGAATAAACCCTGCAGAACTGAATAAATATAGATGTCTATTGTAGCCCACTTATGCCAAAATTTGGGCAGTCAAGTTTGTTCATGGAAGTTTTTTAATAGAGATGTTTGTTTGAAAATGCAGATGGGTGCTTTAGGAAAGCATTTCACACACTGGGCCTGTTGATAAAAATCATCCAAGGTGGAGGGGTGTGTGTGTGTGTGTGTGTTTTGCTTTTTTTTTTCAGTTTTTATTTTATATTAGAGTATAGTTGATTTACAATGTTGTGTTAGTTTCAGGTGTACAGCATAGTGATTCAGTTATACATATACATATATCTATTCTTATTCAGATTCTTTTCCCATATAGGTTATTACAGGATATTGAGTAGAGTTCCCTGTGCTCTACAGTAGGTCCTTGTTGATTATCTATTTTATATATAGTAGTGTGTATATGTTAATCCCAAATTCCCTGGAGGGATAAATGAGGTATATTTTTAAAATGAATATTTCTGGAATTAGAATTTGCTAAGGAAAACTTGAGAATCTTTAATTTTTTTTAAATAATTGCTCTAATCGATTCTCTTGTCCAGGCAGGTTTGGGAAAGATCTCTTGGAGTTATAGCTAATATCTGGAGACTAGATGCCTGCTCAGTGTGGAAAGCTGAGATATGTGACCCTAAAGTCATTCCCTTCCATGAATTTTGAGGAACTGGGATTCTAGTGGAGGTCACAGTTTACACATGTGCAGATGCAGATAATTGACTTGAGATTTAACTGAATGCAGATAGGAGGAGTTTGGGAACAAATGACTGGGTCCAGGGTCACCAGATCTGGAGAGTTCTGACCAATTGTCAAGGATTCTAAGGGAAATCATTCTCTAACCCCACATTTGTTTATTAATTTAACAACTATTTGTTGAACACCTATTATGTGCCAGGTATAGTTTTAGGTGTTGGGATATAGCAATAACTCACATAATCTCAGCATTCTTTTAGGTGATCTGTCCCAACTCACCATGCTTGACTCTAGAACTCTCCAGTTAAGAGTAATTTTCATAGCCACTTGGCTCTTATGCAAATTGAAAACAATCTTCCCCAAAGAGCCATCATCAAAATAAGTGTTGAGGTTTTTGGTCTGACTGAAAACTCTGAAAGTATAACAGTTGGATCCAGGTTATCAGGCACAACTTCTCACCCTATGAAACCTGTTTATATCCTACATGAACTCTTATGAAGAGTTTATTCTAGGCCTAGCCCAGAATCTCTGACTATTAAATGCCCTATCATTTTAGGTGAAAATACATTGTATTTCTTATTTTTATCTTTTGAACGTGGCATTTTTCTGCTCACATTGATAATCCTATAAATATTTCAAGCTGTAGAGGCAGGATGGTGAAGTGTGGAGAATTGTTCTTACCTCACAAGCTGTGAAATTAAATGAGTTATAAAATGGTGTTATATTGACTAGCATTTAACATCTATACATTAAAATTACTGTGTTAATTTGTCTGCATTTTGCAGGATGTTAAACTGAAATTTGAGGTGGCTACAATGACTTGTAAATATTTATTTATGATAACAAAAGTGTCTTCAAACACTGTCAACTTTTTAGTACACCTAATGTTTCTATGAAGTATGGTGAGTTAAAATGATGGCCTTGAGACAATGTTTTCTACTCTATTTTTAAAATCCTGTGCGGTAGTCAAGGCTTATGTTTCTTGGTATTTCATTTCTCTGTGGTAACATTAAAATTTAATTACTACATTTTTACAAGGAAATCGTTCTAAAGGCAAAGTCTACTAAATTAAATCTAAAGACAATAAAAGACCATAGTGAAATAAAAATAGAACTGCAAATACAAAAACTAAAAACAAAATAGTAAGCATGGGGGTTTTTCGTTTTGGTTTTTAACCAACAGTTTTATAGATGTGGATGCTTTGGAAAATGGAAGAATTTTCAACAAGAGCCAAGAACGTCATGGTGATTTCTGTGAGTGTATTTCCAAAGACCAGAAGAAATATATCGGCCACTAAATGGGAATTATATAGACTCTTACATAGATAATACACCCACCAAAAAGCAAAAGAACTACCTTACTTTTGGAATTTCCCTAAAATTCCACTTGTAGTTGCAAAAATAAAACAAGAAAATGGTGTTTATTAGCAGTGGTCTTAAAGTCTATGGAATGGTGCACTTGACTTATGAAAGTAGAAAGCCAGGGTATCCAAATAAATATCCTTTTTGTCTTGTTTATTGGAGTGAGAGGGAGTTTTACTAATTACTATGCTGTAAATATAAGAAGTTAAAGCATTTAATAGTTTCCTTTACTGTTCACGTTTTTCTGGGATGTTTTGAAGATGACTGCATCAAACACAAACTATTTTAAAAACTAGTAGATTAAAAAGAGAAGTTACCGCTTTTCCTTCCAGGGGTTTTATGAGCCCACATTTAAGTATTTATCATTGAAATTAGGATAATTCCCAACACTACCACCGACATCAACATCTACCATGTATATTGTACAACAGGGTTTCTTAAATTCTTCCACATCATAGCACTCATTGAAAGTAGCATTTGTATAGCACACTGGGGTGAATAAAATCAAAAAGAAGGTTTCTTCCTGCAGAGTCTGAAAGCTGGGGAAGGTCTGGGCCCCAGGCCCAACCCAGAAGCCCTGAGGGCTGCAGGCATCACTATTCTGGCACACTCCTGGTCCGTTTGCATGCATCAGGGTGTATTGGCATACCTGTTGGGGAGCTCTGTGTTTGCTTTTAAAGAGATGGTAATGCTAAAAAGACTACGTGTTCCTTTTTTTCAGTTTCCTTGAGCCAAAATTTTAGCAGGAAATATTTCTGTATTTTATATCTCAGCTTTCTACTGGAATAGATTGCTTCCAATGTCCCCAGTGATGAAGATGATGAGAAGTAAGTACTTGAGTTTTGTCTCAAATAAATGCAATTAGCATAAGCGAATCTGTTTGTAGTGACTCAGGTTTTTCTTTTTCCCTGAAATTTTCAATAAAAAATTGGGGGTTCAAAGTAGCAAATTGGATTGCTTAGCAATTTTTTTCTAAGGTAATTATTAATGGTTTGCAAGAAAAGAATAAGGTGGCATATCCATGTAACTTGATTTATTTTATTTTAAATATCTTTTTTTTCTAGTTTAAGATATAGTGTTTTTCATCTAACTCGTGTATAACAATGACAATCTCTAAAACAGAATTAAGCATACCAGCCAGTTTAACTTCAGAAAGAAATGTCTTTAAAGCAATTAGAGAGGTGAGAGTGGGTGGGGGAGAGAGGATTGATTTATCAGCTTCCCTTAGTGTGTTCAAAATTTAACAACTCTTCCTGTCTAGAAACTGTTATATGTAGCTTTAATCTCTTCTACTACAATGCAACTTCATTTTCTTTTTTTATGTCTTGTAAGGCAGAGGGCCCCAAGAGTGTAAGAGAAGTTAAAGAATAACCAGCTCTACAACTGTGATTGGGTAGCGTTGCCACAACTATAAAATGAAAGCTATTTCACTTGTTCTATAGCCCTTAAACTTTGGAAATAGTGTCCAATAGTGGAAAATTAAAAGAAAAAAAAGTCTTCCTTGTTGTCCAAAGGAAAAGAATCATGAGTCTGTACACATGATAGATTAAGTCAATTGTATTTCTTTCAAAAGCTTTTAAAAGCACAAGTGAAGTCTAAAAAAGGTTGTGTGTCACCATGAAGATGTCAGTAACCTATGACACTTAAGCAATTGATTCCTATGTTCATTCTGCTTTATTAATAATCTTTTGTATATTTCCCAACACATTAACCTGCTCGTACTTCCATAATAATCTCTTCAATTTTGAAGATAGTCTCATTGCAACATGTACTCTTGAGCACTAGTCTCATCTGTTGGAGACTGAGATCATATACCAGGAATACCCTTTGAGCATTTGTGACCTTAAAACCAGTGTGAAATTGGATCACAATTACAGAAAAATACCCAGTCTGCAACTATTTGTCTCAGACATCTTAATGGCAGCTCTTGTACTTGAAATGACTTAAGAAGACTATTCAACATCAAATCTTTTCTAAGGAACTTATTGAAGTACATTTGAACTTTATCATACTCCTAGAAAGTTTTGGAGAAACTGTTGGTTTCAACATATATGTCCCTTGATTGTGCCTTTTGTATTGTGCTTCAAATGGATAAACAATGGGATTTTTCCCATTTTTAAAGGGCACGATGGATCCATTTCCTCAACATTTTGGAATGCAGAGGACATGAAACTATATACCAACTATCCCTAACATATTTATAACATTTCTGATGATCTTCAATAATTTTACATATAATGTATTAAATTTACACAGTATATCAACTATTTATTAGAGTTTTATTACAAACATTGAATTGACACACAGTAAAAATGTCGCAAAATTATTAAACACATAGGGAGTACACACTATTGTTATTCTATAGCATTTAGAGAAACAAATAAGGTGAGTTGGTGCCATCTCACGTATTATCTAGAAATTGTTACTCTCATATTTTTCCAGATTGATAATTAATCCTGGGCACCAATAGATTGCGGGGGTGGGGGGAGGTCTTTCTGTACATGTGTAACTTCTGAAGTTCTGGTTAGAGAAACACATTCCACATGCCCACACAAAAAACTTTCACTCGTGAATAAATTTATATGATGGTTAAATTTATTTCTAGAACATTTTAAACTAATGTTTCCTATTAAGCCATTTTACAATTTTGAATTGATATAAATTATGCCATTTCTGAGTTATGATTCTTCTGTAACAGTTTTTTACCAAGTACTAACTGAACATATTTCCTAACTCTGTCAAATGAACTTTGCTATTTTTTGTAGATTCTTGATTTGAACTATCAGCTAATTACAATATTATCTTTTCTATGAACTTGGTAGGTCTAAGGTTTTCTCTATTCAGTAACCAATTTGAATGAATTTATTTTGGCAACATATGGAATTAGTCTAAATGATCTTTTGTTAAGGTGAGTTCAGTTTAGATAATAAAATTTAATTTCAGAAATGTAGCTCCATTCACCATTTTATTAACTGATGCCAGTAGCTGAATATATGGATTAATAAGTGAAATGTTATTCATGAGAAAGTAGAAAAGTCAAAATAATTTCCTGATTTTTAAAATCTGATTATTAGTGATACTGTTATATACTTTTACCAGTTCCTATAGTTAAAACTGTATAAAGCAAAGTAGAGTTATAGATGAAGCTTTGTGTTTTTAAAGACAGTCACATAAGGTTCTTTCCAAATCATTCAGCAGCTACTTAGAAAACTGCTATTTTGAATGATATCATTTTGCAAAGATAATTATCACTAAATTATTACTACAGCATAAATGGATAGGTTGTCTCTGGTTATCTACCAAAGAATCTCCTTCATCTATAAATTTATGAGTACATTTTAATGTGAAGTTCATATTTTAAAGACACGAAGACAAAAGGGGTGCATCCTGGTCTATGGATTTGGGAAATTCTTTTCTTTCTACCTCAAAAGAGGCTATTTGTTTGGAGGTCAAGTCCAACACATGTGCAGTGTAAAATTACAGAGTTGTCTGGCCCTGAGCTTCACCTGGAAGTCTGGTTACACGTTTATTAGTGAGAAATTCTAGCCAGGCTAGATCACTTGGGGGACCCCACCATCTGCTGTGAGCCTATATCTTAATGCAGTCTGGCCTCCTCTTTAGATGATGGGGGATACACTTTTAAACAACATGTGATACCACTTCCGCTATCAATTTAGCAACATTTTACTGAAATTGGAACTTACAAACAATACAAGGACAGTGGGATCAACGTTTTAAAACATGGATAGTGGGAATGAATTGATAATTGTAAAAATCAATTTGGCAAAAATGCATCAGGAACCTTAAAATATTTGTATCATTTGAGGTAGTAAATTCTATTTCTGGGGATCTGTCATAAGGAAAAACTAGAATATTGACTAAAAGTTGTATTGAAAGGTTTTTATGACAGTGACATTTGTAATATGGGAATAATTTAAACATCCAACACAATGTTACTGGGTAAATAAATTATAATACTCTCTGAGGAAAAGAGATTACAAATAATTAAACTTGTTCATAATATGGGAAATGCTTTAAAATAAATAAAAAATGACAATTGAAAAACAAACTTTAAGAAAGGATTACATAAATTCATGAGGAATTGTATCTGCATGTATGTGCATAACTATATTTTGTACCTATTTCTGCATTTTTCTAACTATATTTAAAATGCATAATGAAATGTCCTTAAGGAGATAATGAAATGTCCTTTGTGTTCTTTTAAATTTCTTTACACTTTTACACATTTTCAAACTTGCATAAAATTAGATATTATTGTTATAATCACAAGAATCTTATTTTAAAAAATAGACTCAGCCCCTAATAATGGAGAAAGAGTGCCCTTCATCAGCTGATGTGTCCATCTGACAGCACAAAAAATACACTATCAGACTGTCCCCATATACTAAAACATTCCATCACTTACTCATGGGTGACAAATTGGGATATATTTGATAACATGGTTTGTATAATTATTACTAATAATTGAGGCACTTGGCTTCATGTATAGTAATTTCCAATACTTCTCTTTTTCAAGTGTAAGACAACAAGAGTGAGTTGAGAGTTTTTGTAAAATCCCAAAGAAGGTGTGAAAATAATAACTGAGAAATAATTTAAAAATCATACAGAACAAGACCTTTTTAACTCATAAAATATACTATAAAATTATTTCCTGAGGAGATTATTTCAATGTATACTTTAAGTGCCTTTTTTTTTTTTTTTTTTTTTTTTTTTTGTGGTACGTGGGCCTCTCACTGTTGTGGCCTCTGCCGTTGTGGAGCACAGGCTCCGGACGC
The DNA here is from genome assembly GCF_011762595.2 of Tursiops truncatus. NCBI lineage: Eukaryota > Metazoa > Chordata > Mammalia > Artiodactyla > Delphinidae > Tursiops > Tursiops truncatus. The sequence continues at coordinate 97,826,525 of NC_047034.1, read as the reverse complement.
GCAGGCTCAGCGGCCATGGCTCACGGGCCCAGCCGCTCCGCGGCATGTGGGATCTTCCCGGACTGGGGCACGAACCAACGTCCCCTGCATCAGAAGGCGGACTCTCAACCACTGCGCCACCAGGAAAGCCCTAAGTGCCTTTTTATAAACAATATTGACTGGAGAACTTGAGTCTGAAATGTTTGGAAACTAATAGGAGTTTATTAATTTCATTTAGGGTATTTCAAAGCCAAGTCTTATTAGAGTTGTTAAAGGACCTTTGCCATAGTACTAATGATTATTGTGTTTTATTATATTGCCACCAAACTGGGAACTACAGATATGGAAGAATGGTCTTAGGACAAGAATAAATTGGAAATGGTACAATAGCTCAATTTTGTCCTGGTAACAGAGGTCTGAGGAGGAACAATTTTGCTATGAGATGATTTTTGTTCATGGTAAACACCACAGTTAACACCTTTATTTCAGCATTTTTTTCACTGAATAAATACAGGCAGGGAAAATGTTTATGAATGAAATGCATTAAGTTAACGTGTATGAAATTTACTGGCACCAGGCACGCTGTGGCACAGCATTCTGTTCACAATAGGAACAAGTTGAAAAGAAAGTAGAATGAATGAATAAATGATAGGCATTTAATGAACCCTGATTTCCTTCTCCTTCATCACTGTTTCTTCCTTAATTGATAGGTGAGTCAAAAATTCAGGTCTGCAGTGTGGCCTGGAAGATTTCATGCTAAAAACAATACAAAACAAACAAACACAAATATATTTATCAGTGTACAACCCAATGGTATTAAATTTATTTTGAGTAACATAATTTTTTAAATCTCCAGAGTAAATTCAAATAGTAGGCAAAATGCCATGGTTTTTAGTTAAAATCTCAGGAAAGTGAACATTTTTATATGTGCCTATTAATAACCCTATAATATATGTTTTCATGAGTAAAATAAAATTACTAATAGACCCCTACAGTTACACTGCTGAGAGCTGCATATCAGGATGAATTTGCATGAAGAATGTAAATTTCATTTTTTGTCATAGTGATCTGACTTTCATCACATGTGGCTATTACATTTTTAATGGCTGCTTAGCAACTGAATCTATAGCTTTTGTTTGGTAATGTATATTTTAGGGAAAAAATCACATTCAACAGGAGTTTAGAAAAAATTCTGGTTTTTATATTGATTGATGCACATTAATTGTTTACCAGAATATTTAAACATCCCCCAAGCTCATCTTCTGAATAAATCATTTGCAAACTCATAGGCAAATAGAGCATAATTGATGGGAGTAGCATTCAACAAATGCCTTGTGATTTGAATTTTATGTGTGTTTTATATATGTGGTTTTATGGATAGCAGAAACTGAATAATATATTTATCTTTGGGTAGAATTTTCCCCAGTAAGCTAACTAAGAAACTAAAATTTGATATCTCTGTTTGGGGTAATTTGAAACTGAAGTTGCATTTGTTTGAAAATAATTTTAAAGTTTTGAACTACCCAGTAATACTAAATAAAAGTTTTATTGAAAACTACAAATGCAAAGCAATTGAAACGATCACTGAAAAAGAAAAAAAAAAAAAATAGAAGTGGGGGTAAAGGAAGGAAATGAGAAATGGTTTTATTTCTCAATAAACATGTCATTGCTGATTAAAGAAAGATATGAGATTTCATTGTATGCTACAACAGAGGATGACATCAAAGTGTCCTGTTGGTAGCAAACTAGCTATGTAAACCAAAAAATAGAGCTGCATTAAAAATACAATACATTGAAACAGTAATTTTTCAATGCTGGGTAAATACTGTGGACATTTTAAATTCAAAGATAAGCAGAATCAGCAGACAGTGACAGAGTTAAATTTGCTAAAAATCAATAGAAGAGCAGTAAAATGCAATTTTCTTAAACCAGGCTGTAACTTCAAGTGAGCTGAACCATTCCTGATTCAACTGAGAGATTTTTAAATAGGACTTAAGAAAAGTGGATTTAATATTGTTTCATTTTATTAGTGCTTGAGCAACATAAATGTGAAACGCTTTGAAGTAATCTACATTATATTTTTATTAGCTTCAGAGTTTCTATATACATATTTTATGTTCTTTTCATAAGCTTAAATAGTATTACATTCTAATTATTATTTGCAGATGGTATTTGTTTTTCTCATAATGACCAGTCAGGAATCAGTACTCTGAGTTCATGAAAAAGAATCATTTCATGTTGAGTAGCAGTTACTCAGTATGCATTCTAGCTCTTCCTCTCAGAGGGAAAGATTTAAATAATGTATGGCGGGTTCCTTTGTAATGAGGTGCTCTTTTTTTATGTTTTGTTGCAATTTTGTCACTTTAGAGGAAATGTCGTTAGTTAAAGGGTCACAAATCATATCAAGGATTTCATCGATGCCATATAATTGAGCTATATATCTTTTAATGGGTGGATGAATGTCATTCAAGGCTCTTGGGCATTTAATTCAAATACTAAATTTAAGAACCATGAGCATATTGATGAGTTAGGAAAAGATATAGAATTTTTTGCATGACACGAGACCTGGGTGAATATCTCTTTTTTTTTCCTTTCTTTCTCATTAAAGATTGATCTAAAGATTTTTTTGAGGGAGACTTATTTGATAGACGTAGCCACTTTTTTGATTCCCAGAGTGGCAATAAAAAAATCGCTCAATAAAACACCATTTCCCATTTCTCTTGTGTCCAGTACTCCCTTCCTCTTCAAATGCAGCTGTTTTCTTAAGAATTCTTTCAAAAGTGAAGGCCATGGGAAAAAAAAAAAACAAAGACAGTTTCTGAAGAGCCAAGTAGCTTCTTAAAGCACTGAATTGAAGTGTTGCTTCTAAGCATTGTGTGGCTTCTAACATAGGCTATCTTGAAGTAATAAAAATAAAAATAACAAATCTCACCAAATTTTATTTTAACAGAAGAGTAGCCTTCCCAAAGATATCTTTCATTATTTTGTCATCTCCTTTTTTTTTTTTTCGGTACGCGGGCCTCTCACTGTTGTGGCCTCTCCCATTGCAGAGCACAGGCTCTGGACGCTCAGGCTCAGCGGCCATGGCTCACGGGCCCAGCCGCTCCGCAGCATGTGGGATCTTCCCAGACCGGGGCACGAACCCGTGTCCCCGGCATCGGCAGGCGGACTCTCAACCACTGCGCCACCAGGGAAGCCCTGTCATCCCTTTTCTTAAATGTTTCCTGCATGTGAAATCTCTTGTATCCTCTGGCACACATGACTTGTTAGGTATTGATATTTATTTTGTTCATTTATTTTTAACATCTTTATTAGAGTATAATTGCTTTACAATGGTGTGTTAGTTTCTGCTTTCTAACAAAGTGAATCAGCTATACATATACATATATCCCCATATCTCCTCCCTCTTGCATCTCCCTCCCACCCTCCCTATCCCAGCTTTCTAGGTGGTCACAAAGCACCGAGCTGATCTCCCTGTGCTATGCGGCTGCTTCCCACTAGCTATTTATTTTACATTTGGTAGTGTATATGCACATTTATTTTTATTGCCTACACATTTTGCTATTATGCCATGTCAGGCCCTTTGTCAACTGACAGTATGTGTAGCCCTGTATTTGGGATACATGTCTAGGAGGCATAATAGGTAGCAGCAACATAAAACACAAAATCAGCAACATCCTATGCCAGAGAAAATATTTTCTTTTTACAAAAGTTTTGTAATATTCTCTTAATTTAAAACACTAGCATGTTAATTGTACCTGTTTCCAAAGAGCATGCCATTATTATTGACATGCTGCTAGCTTTATGGTCCCAGGATGCACGAATTATTAGTGTTGCTTGACATTTTAAAATCCCTAACTCTATAGCCTATAGCTATATTCCCGTTAGCTATTACAGGCTTTAAGAGGTCATGCTAGTTCTTGATCAGTGATTGCTCAGTATTTCAGAGGTGTCAGATTCTCTTGTTGTTAAAAAAAAATCTTGGTTGTTACTTTCGGACTTTGTCTAAATAAAATTGTAAAGCACTGTTATGTGTCTGATGCTTAGAGGACACCTACGATGATTTTTGTAAAGAAACTACAATTACTTTTCTACCACTATTTTTTTTAACACTAAAACAATACTATTCAAATGCAATTATTATTAGATTTCAGTGCCTTTCTCTCAAAGCATTCCAATGAAATATTAAAACAACACTGTATCATACATAACTGAATATGTCTGAATACTTATTATCCAAAAAAATCCATCTGATTAGGAGGAATAATGAAAATAGTTGAGTTATAGGAAGGTATAGCATATTTATGAGTCTTTAATTTTCCAGGAACAACATACTGATTCATATCAGACTGAATGGCTATTTGCTTGTCATGGAAAGATACAAGCATTGGAAGCATGAAACACAAAAACAGAAATATCAAAGACATCTGATTTCTTTTTCAAAGACTTGTGATACTTTACTTTTGCATTCTCAGTTTGTATTTCATTGTGAGAAGATGTTAACTGACAAATTCTTTGAAATATTTAGGCAAATCAATGAATTCCCAAATAATATGTCTGTGTTTGGGGGTTTTAATTATTAATGAATTACAATGAAAATATATTTTGTTTCATTTTTTTCCTTTAATACACACTTACCCTCTCCTATCAGCAGGAAACATTTTAAACTAGGACACCTGTAATGAAACTCAGCACAATTAATTGCCTGTTAGTCTCTTACACTAGATCTATACTACTAGTTATGTTGCTAAATTGTGGGTTTGGAAACTTGCTTTATACAGGTTGACTCCCAGCTCATCAAAGGATGTATTCCAAAGTCCCAGTGAATTAGTTCCAGTGATCAGTTGACAATAGGAAACACAGTTTTCAGTGTTCTCCCACTGTCATATTTAATGGCTGATTTTAAGTCCTTGTCCCAACTCATCTCTCTGAAGTACTTCAATCTGTGGGACAATTCTCTATATCTTGAAATATTCTTTTCCTTTGGCTTCCATTCTTCGCCTTCTCTTCTCATCGTATCACTAACCGATCTTTCTCAATTTCCTTTCTGGGTCCCTTCCCTTTTCCCATTCCTTAGATTCTCCTTTTTGGTTCTCTTCTCATTTATCCAAAGAACGTTTGTGAAGCAATTACTATGTGTACTATAGTGTGAAATCTCTGAGGTATTCAAAAGTGCATACAATAAAGGCACTATCCTGAAGACCTTGACCTTTAATAGTGAAGAAAGCATGTAAACATAACTTTCTAACTGAATGATGTCAATGCTTCTCTTCTCTGCATGTTCTGCCCAGGTAATCTCACTGATCCTCAAGACCTCAACTACAGTGTGTGCTGCCTATCCCTGACACTTACCTGCAGCTGTATTTCCAGCTCCTTACTAGACCTCTCTCTTTGGATGTCCTCTAGACACTTAAAACTCAATGTGTCACAAATTAAATTTTTTCTGAACCAATGATACTTTAACTTCCAGAAAAAAAAATTCATAGTTCATCTACTTGATTCTTGGTCTTGAATGTTGTCACTTGTGTTAATACTTTCTCAGTCTTATAACCTCTAAATTATCCTTGACTAGTGCTTTCTATTTCCTTTCTTACACTGAATGTGTTTTTTTTTTTTTAAAAAAGAAAAAGTCTACTTATTTTCCTTGGAATATAAGTCTGCTTATTTTCCTTGTCTTCTGAATATCAATTCCTCTTGCCACTTTCTTATTTCAGTCCTACTTCACCTCTCATCTGGATGAATGGCAATAATTTCATATCCTATTTCCCTACCATGTAGACTAGTGGAAATATACGGGGCTTTGGAATCTTTCAAAATGATTAAAAGCACAGCTGCACCACTGACTATATATGTGATCTTGGATAGCGAACTACTTACTCCAAGCTTCAGTTTCTCATGTATGACATGAAATAATAATATGAACATTTCAAATTTGTTGAGAAAATTATTGTATAATATAATTTCTGGCATATATTAAACACATACAAATATTAGTTACCTTCTCACTTCAATTTATCCCAGACAATACCATTAGAATGATCTTCCTTTACAATTCTGATCATATTTTCCTATTGAAAAGCTTCACTGAATTCCCACTGCTTAAAAATTACACTCACCTGGATATTTTAACTCCAGTCCACTTCTCTAACCTCATTTCCTGTCTCTCCACTCCTGGTTTCTATTGACTAAATTGTACCAACCTTCTCACCATTCACTGAGCTCTCCGATCCCTGTGAATACTCTATGTCTACCCAGACTGTTCCGGCCCCCTCTTTGGAAGGGTCTTCTCCCAACTCTTCTCTTGGTAAAACTCCTTTTCATCTTCAAGACCCAGATCAAATGGCACATCTTCTGGAAGTCTACACTGACTCATCCAAGAAGAAATAGTCATTCTGCCTTTTGTACTTCAGCATCACTTTGTTTACAAACAAGGGCATGTTAATGTCTTGTGACCTTTCCTATATGAGCTTCAGTTTGCTAAACAATAATAACAAGGAGAACAACAGTAATAACATTTATGGAATACTTCCTATATGTAAGGCATTGTACTGTGCCCTTTACGTTGCTTATCTCATCTGGACCTCACTGCAACACGGTGAGGTATCAATAGATGTTATTTCATCCCTAGTTTACTGATGAGCAAACTGAGGCTTAAAAATTTGCAATTAGTCCTAGATGAACCACTTAGGTAGATCTAACTTCAGAATCCATGCTTTTAAACACATATAATTATTTATTTTAAACATCATATGTTGATTTGCAAACTCCTATAAGAATATGATAAAAGTAATTTTTAAAATACCGTTTGCGGGCTTCCCTGGTGGCGCGGTGGTTGAGAGTCCGCCTGCCGATGCAGGGGACACGGGTTTGTGCCCCGGTCCGGGAGGATCCCACATGCCGCGGAGCGGCTGGGCCCGTGAGCCATGGCCGCTGAGCCTGCGCGTCCGGAGCCTGTGCTCCGCAACGGGAGGGGCCACAACGGGGAGAGGCCCGCGTACCGCAAAAAAAAAAAAAAAAAAAAATACCATTTGCAAATCCATTTCCATATCATGTAGCTCATGGATCTTCTGAGGAATCCACTGATCTGAAGATAAAACCCTTTTCCTTACAGATCAAATTTTTAATTCTATAATCTGATGAAGAAATATTATCAAACTTTTCATTTTTAAGTAAAATCCACATTTAAAATGACAACCTACAGTTATCTCAATGATGTGGCTTCTAAGGAAATTGAGATCCTTTAGGTCTCCTGAAACAATGTTTGAAAAACACTGGCTCAAGGTAGTGACATGTTCAACTCCTCAGAAAATGTTTATTTCTCTTCGTGTTGGAGAGTGAGCTTGTTATGAACTGTACAAAATTTATCCTTGCATCCCATCATGAGTGTTTTGAAGGGTTATTTACTCAATCAAGCTTTTATCTGAACATTTCAATGAGGTTGGGATTTAAAAGAAAAGTAAAACATGTTTCCACAGCCAAGGTAAGTTGGGCAAAGTACTTTTTATCATGAAAACTGAGCAGCATTGACAAATAGCTGACATGAATGGAAATGTGTTGATCCAGATTATTGAGATCACCCCCAGACATATTTGGATCAATGCTCAAACATATGAATTATAAGTTAATCAGTGGGAACAAAGTTGTTCTTACATACGGATAGAAGAGATTGCAAATTGGCTGCCCGTGGACTGAATTTGGCCCATAAACATGTTGTTTGTTCTGCCTGATATTTTTTAAAAATTTAAGACAGTATTTAAACACCAGGGTATTTGTTTTTTACATGAATCTCTGGGTTTACAGCTTCTCTTGAAAATTTGGAAGCTCTGATAACACTGGGTCCATATTCTCACATGGCAACAATTGGCTGGAACTGAACAGCAGCTGTTCCCTCTACATAGGACTTGTACTTTCCAGTGTAGCACAGCCTCCAGCAGACCCATTTCACCCATTTACCATACCTGCCTGTCCCTTGTTGGTAGTTGTAAACTTAGAAGACTGGTCTGGAAATTTGAAGAGTTTATAGGAAACTGTTACTTTTAATAATGCATCATGTGCTGCAATGCAAAATGAAATCACCTCTTCTAAAGTGTAGGTTAGAGGGCTTCCCTGGTGGCGCAGTGGTTGAGAGTCTGCCTGCCGATGCAGGGGACACAGGTTCGTGTCCCGGTCCAGGAAGATCCCACATTCTGCTGAGTGGCTAGGCCCGTGAGCCATGGCCGCTGAGCCTGCACGTCCGGAGCCTGTGCTCCGCAACGGGAGAGGCCACAACAGTGAGAGGCCCGCGTACCGCAAAAAAAAAAATAAATAAATAAAGTGTAGGTTAGAGATATACACTCCTAGATAGTCACTGAGGCTGCTGTGACTCACAAAAATAGTATAAATAGAAAAATCCCACGTTTAAATATTTGGAATCAAATACTTTTGACTATGGAGAAACAAAAGACTTGAATCCTCACCTCCTGGTCAAATCTTCGCCTTCTTGAATCCAGGTACCCTATGATGAGTATGAAATCAAATCCAGAAGCCCAATAGTATTTCAATGAATAAGTCATCCACAGTTCAATGTAATTTTAATATTGATTATCTATAAGAAAGATGGGAGGAGGGGGTTGGAATGAAGATCTATTTTCTTTTTATTCTCTTTAGTTTGGTATTATTAAATTTGTATATCACCTTGTAATTAGAAACAACAATATAAACAAGCAAAACATAAATGGGCAAACATGTTATTTCATCATATTTTACAATTCTTTGTTTTCTAGTCTTTAGTCTTTTCAATCTGGTGGTGATGATGCTAGTATTATTAAAATGGTCTAGTAGGTTATAGTATTTCCGGTTATTCTAAATCCTTACAGTTCTATAGGACCTTGAAGGAAATTTCATCATGAGAAAAAAATTAACCATATCATGGTTTAATTGTTTGTGTTGGCTAATAAATGTAACACTAAATTTCTATTCCTACTGCTTTGCTGAATCTTAGACTAGAGGATATATTAGAGGACTGATTTGATTTAGAAGGACTTTGAGTCCCTTAAATTATCATGAAAAAAAAAAGCTCAAATTTCTTTGATGTGTCACTCATCTTTCAGCAGCCCTGGTAATGTTAGAGCACTTCATTTTTTTCCAAAGCACTTTCACATACTGCAAACTTGCCTTTAGGTATTGCAATTAAGTTAATTTAGGATATTTAGCCTAATGGAAGTATGAACAAGGATAGCTCAAAAAGGAGGGTGACTGATTGAAGACTTTTCTTTCTGGTTCAGCAGTCTTTAAGACTGAGAGAGATTTAATAATTCTGATAAGTAGGTAACAGGAGAACCAATACCTAGGAAGACTCCGGAAATGTGAACATTGTCATTTGTATTAGATTCTCACCATTTATGGATTTACCATTTGAAATTTGACTCTTCACAAACTGCCCCAAAGGTTTATGACATTTAAAAGCTGTGATCATTTTTTGAACCTTAAAATTTGAATTATTTTCTTTTCAACTCTGGTAATTTGAAGAAAATCACTTAGCTAGTATGTGAACCTAGTTACTCACTGGACATCAATGCTGCCTGTTGTTCCCTAACCATCTCTGCATACAAAGTATCTCACTTAGAATGGTTTAAAAAACACAACTATTTCTTTGTGGAAAGGAACTGGTCTTCAAAAGAGAAGAGGAGATTAGACAGTCAAAAACAAAAGTGATTAACTTCTGGTGAAAGAATTTCTCAACTGAAATAACCCAACACTGAAAGCAGTGTTTCTGTTTATAAATTTGGAAACTTCAGATTTCAAATATCGAAAATATCAGGAGTCTACTACCCTTCTGGTATATCCTTTAATACCAATTCTCTTACTTTCAACACTGGACACATTTAAGTTTGCTAAAAGGTCAATTTAATCTTCATTTAGTCAAACAAAAAAATACTCATTGAGTGCCTATTTATGCAGATTATGGCATTAACAGAGATTAAAATAAAGCATTGTTACAAATAAGGTTCCTTCCAAAGATATTCCTCACCTTCTGGATTTAAAGACTTCTATTTCTGGTCATATGGTCCTCTGATTATTCACTTTCCTTTTCATTCTGCTGTATCTTTGCATATGCCTTTTATTTCCCCTTAAATGATGTCTATGCCTAAGTGCTGTATTTGTTCCAGATTCAGCTCAGGTGGTAATTTCTCCAGGAAACATTGCCAAGGAGAGTGGAGCATCTTTGCTTGAGTCTACTCAGCACTCTATACTGACTTCTCATGACGTTTCCCATTGTAATGAGATTATCCATTCATGTGCTCCTCTCTACACTGGTATCTCCATCACTAGGACTTCAGCTTATTAAGGGGTTAGACCATGTTTCTTTTTCAATTAGTGGGTATCCCAGTGCACATCAAAGTGCCTAGAAGAGTAAACATTCACTTAATTTCGATAAAGTTGGGAGAACCAGGTGGAGAAAAAGGCCCATCTGGGAGAATGGGATGATGAGGTGAGGTGGATGCTGTCCTGGAAGGAAGAAAAAGCTGAAAGGCAGCAGTATTCAGTATATACAGAGCATCGATGTGCAGTTAATTGAGAGCTGACAGTACACTGCCAAATGAGAAAAGAGCAACCTCACTGGAGAATAAACTTGCATCAAATCCAAGAAATACAGTAGCCATTTGTTCAATGATCATATGATTGGGTTTGATTCTGAGCCTACCAGGCAGTACTTTGTCAAAATGATTCAAACAGATGTGTTTCATATCCAGAGGAAATAAAACATTTAGGATAATGCAGTAATGTTCTAAACTTAAAAAAAATGCAAATAAAATATCTTCTTGAAAGAGGCATAAATTACAAAACTCAACCATATATGTAATTTAGGTTGTATCTATGCATTCAAAAAGATAAATTATAAATGTATGCCACTAATTTATCTTTTAATATCTTCATGTTCTTACATGTTTTCTTATTATAATATTAAATAATATAGATACCAGATCTAGAAAAATTTTTCTTAGTTTGATAATTGTTCTAATTATGAAAATCTGATGAAGCAAGAATTCAATCTGGAATAGCTCTCTTCTTTTGATTCTCCTTTAAACATTTTATATTTATTCCATTTAGTGTGAGTTCTGTCTCTTGATACAGAGACAGAAAACAAATAGTCTTTAACATATTGTTTTATTCATATAAGATTCCCAGGAAAATGCTGATTTTTAAGATTAGGAATCTTTCATAATGACAATATGTCTAAAAAATAGGTCTAGTTATTTGTTTTTGCCTGAGGATATGACTTAAATCAAGGCTTTCCAATTACAATCCAAGGAAAGGAAAACAGGTTGTATAAATAATTTTATGACCAAATATTATTATCTTCCTACACTGAGGGCTGTGACATCCTGAGCACCATACTAGGCCCTGGGACAACCAAAATTAATTAGAGAAAGCTCCTGCTTCCGAAGAGTTAATAATCAAGTAGGAAGATAGACACAATAACAGAAAATGCAAATATTTGAAAAAGAATTAGCTAGAGCTTTGTGCGAGTGCTATAGGGGCAGAGAAGGGAGGGCATTTGCACCAGTTTGAAGGCTTTATAAAAATGCGGTGGAGATGATGCTGAGTCTTAAGGGTCAATAAAAGGAGGTGAAGGGAGTTCCAGGCAAGGGAGACAGCAGGTAGCAAGACATGGGGTTAGACAATAGAGTACCTGATGAATCAAGCAGGTTCCCATCTCAGGGCCCTTGCACTTGCTGTTTTTCCTTCTGGAATGCTTATCCCCCAGAAAGTTAAATGGTTTTATTTTCTCTCATTTCAATCAGTTCTCTGATCAAATGCCAGGTAGTACTCCCTAATCTGTACTCTCTGTCTCCTTACCGTACTTCATTTTTTTCTGAGGAGTTATTACCATATGCTTATTATTTATTGTCCACATTAAAGCTCACATGAAGGCATGAACTTTATATGTATCTGGATTCAAAGTCCCTAGAACAGGAAATTACTCTCCATAAATAACTTGCCAAATGAGTGAAACAATGACCCTAAAAGTATTAATAGCAAATGAGCATACCTGAGATTCAACTTTCCCTCTGTGACTATTTCGACACATAAAATGACTTAGGTCAGGAAACATGTTAAACAACCCTGAAGTTGAAGATAAAAGCATGAATCATGGAGAGGAATAAAGTTCTCCATACTCCATTCCTGTTCCTAAAACTGCTCCGTCAGTTTCGTAAAGCTTTTCTGAAGAAACCAGAAGCCTCATATATTTATAGGATCAAGAGTTAATCTCACATATTAAAGTTAAATTTCAAGCCCAAACTAAGTGATATTAGAGCATCTAGATCAACATATTTTTGAAAGAGCTTATGTCATAAATTATTCTTGCAATATAGTCATGACTATAATCTGAAGATTTTCTGGCCTAGAAACCCTACTCCCATAAAACTACAATTTTTCCAGGATTTCTCAATTCTCTAATAAATGAAAATATAAACTTCATTGTCACAAACCAACACATTCATAACTTTTAATTTGGTGCAATTCTCCTTGAAGTTCTCAAGAAATGTGTATTTCTTTCCAAATATATAATATATTGTATAATTTATATTTGCACATGTCTACATGCTCTAGATATGCTGAATACAGATTGTGGGAAAATATTTGAATTATATTAATAGGAAAAGTGATCTAGTGGTTATAAATACGTCCTGCTAATTATTAATATCACTTACTATACATCTTACACTTGAATTTAATTACTTCAAGTTAATAAAAAAAAGGGCAGCTATTTTATTTGATTATAGAGTAAGTTAAAAGACCTATTTTCCTAATCCTTGTAATATAGGTCATGCACTTTTAAAATATTTGAGAACATAATTTGATTTTATATTATTTTACATGCTTGCCAAACTTCAAGCATGAATACAGAATTAGTGCTCTATAACTACAGGTTAAATTACATTTTGAAGAACATATATATTATGTACATGAGGAATATATATATGTTAATATATATATATGTTCAGAATATACATATATAGTTTGATGTAGTCCCACTTGTCTATTTTTGGTTTTGTTGCCTGTACTTTTTGTGGCATATCAGTGAAATCACGGCTAAGACCAATGTCATGAAGCTTTGGCTCTATGTTTTCTTCTAGGAATTTTACAGTTTCAGGTCTTACATTTAAGTCATTAGGCCCATTTTGAGGTGATCTTTTTTTTTTGCATGGTGTAAGATAAGGGTCCAATTTCATTCTTGTGCATATGGATATCCAGTTTTCCCAACACCATTACTGAAGAGATTATCCCATCATCATTATGTATTCTTTGTACCCTTGTGGAAGATCAGTTGACTATATATATATGGATTCATTTCTGAGCTCTCTATTCTGTTCCTTTGGTTGATATGTCAGTCTTTATGCCAGCACCATACGGTAGCTTTGTAATATATTTTGAAATCAGAAAATGTGATGTCTACAGCTTTGTTAATCTTTTTAAGATTGTTTTGGCTCTTTGAGGTCCTTTAAGGTTCCACATGAATTTTAGAATTGTTTTCTCTATTTCTACAAAAAAATTGCCATTGGGATTTTGATTGGGATTGCATTTAATCTGTAGATTTCTTTGAGTAGTATGGACATTTTAACAATATTAAACGTTTTAATCCATTAACACAGGATATTTCCCTATTTTTCTGTGATTCCATTCCTTAAGTTCTTTCATCAATGTTTTGTAGTTTTTTAGTGTACTTCTTTAATTGCCTCAGTTAAGTTTATTTCTAAGTATTTTTATTCTTTTTGTAAATGAAACTATTTTCCCATTTTCCTTTTCGGATAGTTCACTGTTAGTGTATAGAAATGCAACTGATTTTTTATGTTGATTTTGTATCCTGCAGCTTTACTACAGTTGTTTTTAGTTTAACAGGTGTTTTCGTTGTTGTGTTTTTTTTTTTCTGTCTTTATGGAATAATAATCAACAGAGTGAACATATGGAATGGGAGAAAATATTTACAAACTATATATCTGATAAGGGGTTAATTTCCAAAATACATAAGAAATTCCTATAATTCCATAGCAAAAAAATCTAATAATCCAATTTTTTAATAAAGGGTTAAGGACTTGAATAGACATTTCTCCAAAGAAGATATGCAAATGGCCAACAGGTATATTAAAATATGCTCAACATTGGTAATCATCAGGGAAATGAAGAACAAAGCCACAATGAGATATCACCTCACATCCGTTAAAATGGTTATGATCAAAAAATCAAAAGACAATGTTGGCGAAGATGTGGAGAAACTGAAACCCTTATACTGTTGGTGGGAATGTAAAAAGGTACAGCTGCTGTGGAAAACAGAAGGCAGTTCCTCAAAAAGTTAAAAATAGAACTGTCATATGATCCAGCAGTTCCACTTCTGGGTATTTATCCAGAAGAACTGAAATCAGGATCTCATCTCAAGGAGTTATTAGCACTTCTATGTTCATTATAGCACTATTCTCAACAGCCAAGATGTAGAAACAACCTAAATGTCCATTAAAAAATGAATGGATAAAGAAATATGGTATATACATACAATGGAATATTATTCAATCTTCAAAAGGAAGGTAATTCTGCAATATGTGACACCTTATGCTAAGTGAAATAAGTCAGTCACAGAAGGACAAGTACTGCATGATTCCACATATATAAGCTATCTAAAATAGTCAAACTCATAGAAGCCAAGAGTAGAATGGTGGTTGCCAGGGGATGGGAATAGGGAGAAAAGAAGAGTTGCTAATCCATGGATATAAAGTTTCAGTTATGTGAAATGAGTAAGTTCTAGCAATCTGCTGGACATTTTATGCATAGTTAACAATATTTTATTGTACATGTACAATTGTGTTAAGAGGGTAGATCTCATGTCAAGTCTTCTTACCACGATTTTAAAAAAGAATATATATATATATACATATACATATAATTTAAAAATCTATGGGTTACTTAAAATATTCAAATGCTTTTTTCTTTTTGTTTTGAAAAAATAAGTTCCACTACTAGAAGTAATTGGTCATTTCTTTTAAAATCAACATTACAGCGGAATGGGGGGAAAGGCCTTTTTTTTAAACTAGACATCTGAAATAGCTATTGAACTTGAACTACTGTAACTGGGAAATACATAATTATGAAAATTTGAGAAACCTTCAAAATGTGAATATATATTTCAGAGTTTTTCACAGTATAGCTACATGAATCCAGCAGACGTTGGTTATGTGTATTCATATTCTTTGTAAGTGGTGTAAACAGCATTATTTAGCATTTATATACTGCCTGACAGAGAAGTCAAGCATCACAAAGACATTTATTTATTAATCATTAAAGGAAATAGGTGTCAAGAATAATTTACAGTATATTACGTATGTCTCCAATAGGCTAATTTTATAAACCTTACAATCAGGAAGAAAAAAAGCCACAAAGAAAAGCAGTCTTCTGGTTTTCATAGTTTAGGAAAATTGGACTGTTACATAGAACACATAAGAATTTTCTCCCCTATGTGATTTTGGGGAATATTTTTCCATGTATAATAGAAACTTGAGAGAAAAAGTGAGAGAGAGAGACAGAAAGAGACAGGTAAAGGCCCTAAATACATTGATTATGTAACTTTACATGCTGAGAATGAATTGGCTATGAGGTTATGAGACAGGAATCAGGTCTAACACCTGTGCCCTAACTGCTTTCATGAATGACAACTGCAGATATACACACAGGCACAAGTAGAGAAGTAGAGTATATCAGACCTATGACATCTCCATTTAAAATATGGAGATATGACACAAAGTAGTTTCCTCTTTTTCAGATTTTCAACTTAAGATAGATTCCATAAATGAAAAAAAAGTATATCACTTCAGAGTTGTAGCTTATAAATTAATTTTTAAGTTCATTAGTGTAATAATATCTCATTAGCATAAAAATATTAATTTTACCACATCCAATCTGTGTATGCCTTTTTCATTCATACCTGGGAGTCAGTTCTCCAAGTGAAAGGTAAGAGTTAATATTCGAATAAGTGATTTCACCCATTTAAACTTAGAGCAGGCAAGTATTAATTTTTACATATTCATGATTGCCAATATTTTGATTAATTTTCATGAATTTCAACTGATATTGATACTTGAAATAGGTTTTCCAGATCTTTAATGTGAGTTATTCATATAGACTAAGGCATTATCAATACTTCTCCTACGAAGAAAGACTAGATGTAAAGGGTAAAATACCTTAGGAATGTATTGATCAGTTTATAAGCAAAAAAACCCCTACTAAAATTAATTTTCATTGAATTGATAAAATTATTTACATATATCAAGAATTCCTGGCATACTAATTTTTACCAAACCCTTAGGGAAAAAATCAGCTATATCAAATTTCATCTAGAAGCAACTAAATCTTAATGCTAGCTACCAAGCAAAGATGCGACTCCTTTCAAATGTGAGTTTTCTTCATTTCTAAAAATAATGAGTACCAGAATGTTTTAGGTAGATTATTCTAAGGGAAGCAGAATAGCATGGTAATAAATTTCCGAAAGGGCTCTTCAGTCGGATTGCTTTTTTAAAGCCCTGCTCTGACATTGCTAATATTTTCTCCTGGACAAATTGCTTAACCTCTCTGTGCCCGTTTCCTATCCATAAGATGGAAAAAATAATGCCTATCCCACAGGGTGGTTGTAAGAATTAAATAGAAGAATCCATTTCAACTAAGCACTGTGCCTGACACATAGAAAATTCTCCATACCTTTTCAGTATTAGAGTAATGCTGTTAAAATTGAGGTAGTCTCAGTTTAAAAATAAATTGGTCAGTAAATTTTAAGACTGTGGAGTTTGACATTTTTACTTACAGTTTGAGGGGTGTTGGTTTTAAGAAATGTTGACAATATTTCAGGAGAACATATTTCTGACTTCTTTCTTCCTTGCAAACTTAAATGTGGAATTTCAGTTGTTTGCATTGCACTTGAACAACTATTTGAACATGTTTCTAAGATACTATCTCTAAAATTACCTCTAGAAGCCTCCTCTCTGTTTCCTGTAGCTTATATTCTACACCAATGTAGATGAGATAAGTATAGCATTGCGTGCTAAAATATTCTGCAAAAGTCAACATGGGTTTAAATAGTTTCATTGATTCAATTATCATTGGAGTTATCTCTATATATGTATCATTTATATTACTATATACTCCAACCAGCTTCATAATAAGATGCTTAGTAGGAAAAAGTAACTAAGATAGATAGGAAAAATCAAAACACGCCCCTTATATTTTCTCTTTATGCATACATTTACTTCGTACTTCAGAGTCCTGTTCTGGCAGAGCTTTCCAATACTTGTACTGGGGGCACAATTAGTAAACTTGGCACTGACATGTTTCAATGGTCAAAACCATGCAAGAATATAGTTCCTTGCTTTGTCTGAAATTGGCCAAGACTTTTTGTGATAATAGCAAATAAATCATCTGCTATATTTTGCACATATACACATAAAACCTCTCTATAGGTGTCTGTGAGATTAAAATTTTTCTCAATGATAGGAGTAGGTGTATGTAACCTAATATTATAACCCAAATAAGTTCTAAATGTTAGGTGTTTTAATAAATTTTTTTAGATTGCTTTATTCTACTGAAATTTTAGAAAGCAACTATGACCGCAGTATAAAGTTGTGGGATTTATACCATAAAGAAATACTACATAACACCTAAAGTTTAGAGTGTTTGCATTTCTTAAAAATTTTGACCTGAAAAAAGTAAATGCAGTTGAAATAATTCAATGTATTTCAACATATTCTATAAAATATTTTCATTCTATTATCTCATTTACTTTATGAGGTTATGGGACTTTGTCATAGTTATAACATCGCAAAGTAAATTATTTTAGATAACAGAGAATTTAGTAAAATTTAAGTCAGCAACTTCCTGTCAGTTAACACAGTACCTTTTAGTATCCTAATTTATCTTCCCTCTTTTTTCTCTTAAGAAATGGGTGTTCCTCAGATATCTGCATCTATCTTTCCATGTCCATATGGTTTTGAACAAGTGGGGAAAGTATTCACTATTTGCTGTGTACCCACACTTGTATAGTTTAGCTGGAACACCATTTGGTGTGGTACTCTTCCCATTTTCCTCATTTTGATTGCTTTCTCAATCTGGAATATGGTAGGTTGATCATCCAACAGGTCTCCAGATGGCTGCTGGATCATTCTATGTAGTATCCATCAACAATATTTGATGAGTTATTTAAAGTTTATCCAAGATTTTTGCAAGTTAATTATTTGGTCATAAAATATAAATTTTATCTGGAGAAATATCATAATCAGATTTTAGGAATGAAATCTTATGGATTATTTAAAGAAAGAAACAGGAAAACACATTCATATCTTTTTGAGAAACAGATGGCTACTCTTACTGTTGGTTATCCAAAATTGTTTCCATTTTTACCCTTCTATACTGGCTAAGATGACATTTTAGTGGAAACAGCATCCTTACATACAGACCATCTTTGTTCCTTGAAGGACAACTATTGAAATAACAAAGTATATGAGTTTAAACTTCTGCATGACAATGAGGCAGACCCACAGAGCTATAAGGATCAATCAGTGGAAATGGAATCAGATCATAATGATACCATGAAGATGTGATATGAGGCAAGAGTGTAAAGATGTGAGGAAATTATGATGTATATCCTCATGTGAATATAAATGTGTCTATAGAAGATCATGGTTTATCAACCTCCTTTTCTGCCTCTCTACCAAAACATGCCAAATCTTTACTGCATTTTGGAACACCAAAAATGTATAGTTTCTTAATTTATCCTTCAACATTCTCCATTTCTCCATTGTTTTGTAAACAGGACTGGTGTAAAAAATTGTTTTCCCCTCTCTCTAACCAACTCCTGTTTTATGCTTAGCTGATTGTAATTTCATCTCAGTTACATTTCCCATTCTCTCTTCTCATTCATTCATTTATCCTTTCCTTTTAAGTTTACTGAATACCTACTGGAGATTCAGGAAAGATAACAGGTGATTTAGAGAACATCACGCAGGGAGCTCTTAATAAGGAGGAAAAACGGTATGTGAGCCAGTAATTACAATAAAGTGCGATGGGTACCATAAGGTATTCATAAGGAGATGTGAAACCACAGAAAGCCCCCTAACTCTGTTAGTTTGATTCCAGATTAATGCATCTTCATGTTTTCCTGAATCACTATCTGTACATAAATATCTGCTTTATTTTATCTTTCACGCAAGATTTGCTGAAGCATGTTTAATGACATCATTTGTTGTATAAGTGGAAGTATTTGCAGCGGGCTTAAAACCTTAACAAGCAAACCCTAACTGAAATTGGAACATACTTTCCAATTTGCCTCATCTGTGTAATACATGTATGAAATATTTCTGAATTAATTATTCCCTCTTTCTTTTTCCATGCAAAAATGGAAAAGATGTTCATGATTCTTGCCTAGTGACTATTCATTCTTTGGGTAAAGAATATATATATTATAACCTTTATAATGGGACCAGAATTTAGCTTCAACTTTCAAGCTTTAGCCTCCAGTTAAAATTATCACATGTTGTATTTTATGAGCTTTTCTGAGAAATTCTTGATATCTTCAACTTTCACAAAATGCTTGCTTTAGAATTTACCTTCTTCAAAGTGGATTTGGATTCTGTTTCTTTCATCTCAGAAGAGATGTGTTAGTCCCTATTAAGTTCTAAATTTATTTCAAAATTGATTGAACAATGACATTTAACTGATATCTATGTTTTAGAATTAATTTAAATGAGAATTAGGATTGTCAGAAGTAATCTGAAGATTGGATGATGCCTATTTCAAGTACTAGGCTAAAGATTTACAAGACGTATACTAGTTTTAATTTATTTTAAATCTAATGGCATTATCATCTGATAGAGAAATGCAAAGTTAGTGAACTAATTCAATTTTGTATTTAATTCTTGTCACTTTATACTAGTCAATTAAGAACATTTAGACCTAAACAAATTTCAGAATAGTCATAAAAATGCAAATCCTTATATTTTGTGTACAAAACCAAGTTAATTGATTTTTCTGTTACTTTTTATTAATTTGATTTGGCATTAGGTAGATATGTTATTATTATCATGAATTTGTGTGTAAAACTGATTAAAATTCATTTTCATAAAAAACATCTATAATTATTTCATGAAATATTATTTAATTTATTTTTTCATCATACAATGTAAATATTTCAAAATAAAGTAAGGCGGTCTCTAACTAGCACCCATGTATGTGTATAATATAATGACAGGATAGTGTAGTAAATCAATCTTTCAGATAGCCCACGTCTTTTTTTCTGAAACAATGAGTTTACATGAAAATATTTTTAGACGTTTTTGACAAACAAATTTTAGCTTTTTCTGTCTTCCCCAAATATGGTGTGTATTTTGGGACTCAAATGCTTTCATTGTAAATAAGAAGAAACAAATAAGAACAGTTACTCCTCTAAGGACAGAAAATTATCAGAATAAGTTTTGTGTTTTATAAAAACACATTAAACTATCTTATAGACTACTATAAACAGAAAATTCAAGCAGAGATCTTTGCTCTGGGATATGTTTCTTAAAAATATAATATCCAATAAGTAATAATATTTTAGATATTAAATACTTCATCTACCCTCATTCTTTTTTTTTTTTTTTTTTTTTTTTTTTGTCGGTACGCAGGCCTCTCAGTGTTGTGGCCTCTCCCGTTTCGGAGCACAGGCTCCGGACGCGCAGGCTCAGCGGCCATGGCTCATGGGCCCAGCCGCTCCGCGGCATGTGGGATCTTCCCAGACCAGGGCACGAACTCGTGTTCCCTGCATCGGCAGGCGGACTCTCAACCACTGCGCCACCAGGGAAGCCCTACCCTCATTCTTAAAGCTGTTCCTTAGGAGTAATTTCTTTATTTTTCTAAATTACTACAACTTTAAAAAAATGCCTTCCTTTAGCAAATCTTTCAATAGAGAGTTGGAATTTTCCTGAGAATCATGCTAATTAATGAAACTGAAGGACAAAGCAGACAATGTATTCCTAAACTATTTTGATATGTCTCAGTGCCTTTGTGCTTGATCCTGCCTTAGCTTAGAACACTCTTCACCGAGCACTGGTTCCATTCCTGGCTTTCCTGATCTCAGAAAGTCACCTTATCTCGGTTGGCTTCCTCCAGTTAATCTTTGTCTCCTCAAGGTGTTAATTTCCTTTGTGGAAGTTTTCACAATTTGTAATTACTTTTCTCTCTATTGGTTTAATTGCTTATTGGTCTCTCTTATTGCACTGGAAGCTTCAGGTAAGTATCAACTTTGTGTTTTTTAGCAACAAAACCCAGCACCTTGCATAGTGTCTGGCATGTAGTAGCAGTTCAAATAAATATATGTTGAATAAATAAATGAGTGAAATCAAAACTTAACCACACTTCTTTTTTGGCCAAAATTTCTACTAGCTCAAAATAGCCTAAAGTGACATATTTTTGTGTGTGTGAAAATCATATATTCCAAGAAAGTGTTCTAGGTGCTTACAAATTCTGTGGAACAATTATTTATTATTATTTCTAATCCAAAAATTGTGGCATTCTGCCAATATTTATGCAATAGCAATATGAGGGCACAGAGTAATAACTGCTGAAAGAAATGATAATTCTTTTCACTTTGCCATCATTTACATTTTTGTCAACTTTAGAAAAGGAGAAAATGGTGAGAAAAATCTGTAAAAAGTTTACACACAAAAGAATATTTCAACGAAGGAAAATATGTCAGCTTACTATACCATATTTTGTTCTTTCAAAATATTACAAAATTGACATGGGACATAATGATGTTTGATGTTCTACGAAAAATACAATATGTTTAGGAAACTGTATATGTGATATGGATGCATCATTGTGAGAAATACATAAGGAACTGTTAACATTTCAAAAGCACAGATTTTCAAAATGGTATGTATATGTGTCTGAAATTGCTGGTGTGCTACAGTTAATTTTTATTCACTTATCTTTTATAGACAATTTCCATAACATATCATGAATCCCTAGAGCTGCTATGATTAAGTCAATATATGTACTTGAATAGTATGTAAATGTATTTAAGTATTTAAATATAGTGTTCTTGATATAGCCTAAGGTGTTTCACATGAATATATACAATATTTTTGCTTTTTGAGGGAGATAAATGTATTTTTATGCTTCATCACACATACTGTAAATATCCTTTATGCTTGTACTAAATTCCCACCTTGCTTCACATCATCCATTTAATTTTTTTATATATGCTGCATAATAAATGCATGATGCTAAATTCAAACTCTGTAACAGTCTGACCCATGATAAGTCAATTCCATATCTTTCTCTGTGCTTCACTGATCTGGTCAGAATATGGACTTCTTTTTATACAAACAGGATTGTTCTGTGATTGAAGCCATGAAATCAGATGAGAACCTGGGAAATACTGGAGAAATATTGTTCAATGGCATTATTACTGTGAATGATTTTTTTTTCAATTTTCTTTCTCAAAAAAAGAAAAATCTCTGAGATTACTTAAAATCACAGAAAGCTACAGCTAGTTCTATCACTTAATTCTACAGATGAAGGAAATGAGACACAAAGTGCTGGTTTAAGGTCACATTTCAGCTAATGGCCGAAGCAGAAATAGAGCTCAGTTCTACTAATTCCCAAACTGATGCTCTTCTCAGGCATCACGCATCTTCACTGGTTGTTTTAAGAAAACATGGAAATGGCAGTGAAGTGGGAAGAACTGAATATAAAGTAGCCCTTAGGCTCTTGAACTTATTAGCTGTGTGGCTTTGGATATGTGACAATCCCTATGAAACTCAGTTTTCCTATTTATAAAATGTCAATAATAGTACCTGACACAGTTTCAGAAGTAAGTAAAACGAGATAATAGATACTTTATACAATGCCTGCCATGTGGGAGGCATTCAAATAAAGTATACTATTATGATTATTTACAATTAGCATTCTTTTAAAAGTTAATCATTACTATAAGCATGAGTAATCACAGCATTCTACAGTATGAGACAATCATTGGGTGGGCAGAGCTCTCCTGACATTGGAAGGATCTAGCTTTGCTGTGGCAGACCGTGGCTGCACCCAGTTTAGCAGTAATTAGTCCTACTCAACCAAGGTAATCGGGGAAATTGGCTCTCAGACCATATTTGCAGGTTTATGTGGAGGGAAATGATTCAATATTCAGTAATGGTTAGGTTCTTTCAATGTTCAACCTTGACGTCCTTGTGTAAATAGGATCATTGTTGAAATGGCATGGAAGTTTTGTGTGCAGAATGACAGCTGGGGCAGCCCCTTAATCAGATTTACACAGAAAAGGAGGGGATGTGCCATCATGGGAATGCCAATGAGAAGATGCGCTGAATGTGAAAATCAGTTATTTTTAGTGTTAATGTAAGTATTAACAGTAATAACTGGACATAGAGTTGTCCTTCTAGTTTCTATGTTCCGTAAAGGAGAAAAGAATCCCATGTTTATTTGTCATGTTATGTTTAACAATATTTTCACTTCAAATAAAGGCCTAGAAATATTTTATAAATTACATAAGTTTCATAAATTACCCAGTAATTGAGTAAAGAATGTGACAATTTGGGATAAACTATGGGAGGAAGAAATTTTTTGTGATAATTATAGAAATGATCACGCAAATACTTGGCAGGTTAAACCCCATACGTGTTGAACTAGACGTGATCCATGACTCTGGAGTTGTTACTATCAGCAGGACTTTTCTTGGAGAAAACAGTATCATATTAAGACTGGAAGTTGTAATTTCTCTAAAGCTCAGTTTCTCATCTTTAAAATAAGAGTAATTGTACCAAATGACCATTTAAGTCTGTTTCAGCATTAAACTCTGAAAACAATTCTATCATCAGTTCAAAGATAGAGTCCTTCCTATACATGCACCCAGAATCCATCAGGACTGAGGCTTGAGGGGAGATATTCTACCCTGTGAGGTTCCTATTCTCAATCAAACCAATACCCAGGATTATTAGAGGATTTAGGAGTGATTCCAGAGATACTGCTTCTATAATCACAACCTAGTTTGTTCTTGACCCTTCAGGACAGCATAAACCTAGTTTTGACTTCAGCAGGAAATCCTAAATTCAAGGCCAGAAGCAGAACCACACTGTTGTCCAGAACTGGGAAATATGTTTTAGTATACTAACCCATTCCCTCGGTGGCTGTGACATAAGTGAACTCACAAAATCAGATTCCCTTTTTTTTATGCTCACATATTTTGACACTTATAGCTTGTTACGTCACAAATTATCCTTCATCCATGTGTTGTCTGGAACATGGCTGAAGGTATTCAGTGGTCTTCAAGCCTCAGGATTCCAATTTTACTAAATTTTAAAGAGACATCCATTCCAAATTTCCTTTGTTTAACCTACTCCAGAAATCGAAGTGCCTTTAAAGGTAAATGACAGGATAATAGATCTCTAAGTCTTCTTTGCAATGAATATTATACTTTCATTTTGCACAGTAGAGCTCAAAATGCCTCACTTTATGCTGATGGTGGGCACTTTTAGAGTTGTTTCATCCTCCTACAGTTAAAGCATATGACAAAGTGGCCACTTGCAAAAAGAGATGAAGGGGATGAGAGCATGAAATTCACAGAAATTAAGATCACATTAAACACTAAGTAGATGTACTTCCATCTACCTCTATTTGTAGTTTAAATTTTAAATTTGCTATACCAAGAATTTCACATTGACAAATTACTTTTATGGTTAAAATTAGATACCTTGGGGAAAAATATAATAATCATAGTAAAGACAAACTGGAAACACAGTAATCCTCACAAATCAATGTAAATCAAATACATAGATATGTATGAATAACATTTAATTATTCATAAATAGTTCTTAAAAATATACTACTAAAGGAACTTAATACATTACAGTTTAATGTATTTTTTCAAAATAATTAATTTCTGTAGCCATATGGATCTACCACAGAAAGCAAATTATGTATATTAGAAAATGAAAATAAAATAAAGAAAATGCCTTTCCTAAATATAAACTTTATTCCTTAAGTTAGTGTAATTTTGTATTATAATAAATGTAAAAAAACAAATCCATATAAATGTCCCTCCTACTAAATAGTGGAGAGAAATCGAAATGAAGCTAATTCTTTGAAAACAAATTTCTCTAAACAAATTTTTACCATGTGTTCTTTCTGCTGATAAACAACATGTAAAGTTAAAGAGAGGAAAATGAAAACAGTAATCACCATTCACCAAATATAATTTTGGGAAATCATTTCAGAATCTTTTAAGTCAACCTGGATTTTTATCTCTTGACTGAAAATAATAGTGGCTTCCCCAACACAATAGCCTAGTTTTTTCAAATAAGCTAGTATGACTAACAAGTGACGGTTATTTAAAATATTATTTTACATTTTAAAATTTATTTAAATAAATTTAACTAATGTATATGAGATATGTGGGATTCCTTTTTAAAGACTAAGAAACCAAGACAAATTAGGATAGCAGTTAATAAATCAGAACAGAATTTCAAATTTGATATAAAGTTTTTTTAAAGAAAAATAGATCATAATTTTAAAAGGATATAAATGATATATTTTATAATTATTTCTACATTAGACTAAGATATTTAATCATCCTAAGACTGGACGTTTTGTAAGTGGTCATATTTTTCTAAGAGATGTAAAAGCAAAAGTATATCATGTGATGGTCTTTTATCATGGCCTAGCTTTGATTAGAAACCCTTAATCCCTATTAATTTAACTACTAAAATATTTTGGATTGTTTTTATAGATTTTTTAAAAAGCATTATACACAGTGATAGGAAAGGATTTAAATTATTTGAATACCTTGTTTTGTCATCATCTAGGAGTACTTTGAAATTAGTTTTCCTGCTTTATTGGCATTCTATGGCAATCTTTGTGCTAAAATGTCAGCCCCATAGTTTCATGAATCATTATAAAAACATCATGGAGTATCATTTATAATGCACAATAATTCATTTTGACACAAAAAAAACAGACCTTGTTGCAGTATGCCATTCTTGGATTCTATTTTCATGAAATTTGAGGTAAGTGCTAAAAGTTTGATCTGGCCTGGTTCTTGTTAGTGAGCCAGTCATGGCATTAAAGTTAATATATATCAAAAAGAAAGAACAGAAAGGTCGGGTAATAGAAATAATTCGATTTAATAAACATGTTACACCTAATATTTCATATTTTAACATGCTAATTTTAATACTTGGACTTAATACTTGGCCAAAGTGTGCTTTCACTTTTATTTCCTCAGTATTTTTTTCCAATTATCTTTTCCTGTATGGCTAAAAATTTCAAGTTTTCTTCTTTACAGGAAAATGTTTTTTATATAAATATTATTTGAGTGTTTTAGGAAATTTTGTTTACTACAAACTTTAAAATGTACATCATTTAATAATTAGAGTTCAGAGCTTCCCTGGTGGCTCAGTGGTTGAGAGTCCGCCTGCCGATGCAGGGGACACGGGTTCGTGCCCCGGGCCCGTGCCCCGGGCCGGGAGGATCTCACATGCCGCGGAGCGGCTAGGCCCGTGAGCCATGGCTGCTGAGCCTGCGTGCCCGGAACCTGTGCTCCGCAACGGGAGAGGCCACAACAGTGAGAGGCCCGCGTACCGAAAAAAAAAAAAAAAAATTAGAGTTCACAAACTATAAAATAACACATTTTCCGGTGGATAATCGTTTAAAATTTCCTGCATAGATATACTTTTATAGGCATATGAAAAACTTTCTAAGTAGCATCAGGTAGCAGTTTGCAAATAAAATGGTCCAGATGTGACTAAGTCAATTTTGCAAAAGGCTTCAAGCATTCTAGAACAGAGATGCTAAACCACTAATGTTTTATTGTTGATAATTAATAAGCTCACATCTGATAAGTTTCCAGCTATCAACATACTAATTTATATAAAGTATAAATCCACAATGATGAGATGATCAGCAATATACGTCCACAATAAGCCAAATGAGATATGGCTAAAAAGTAAATCTATATACTCATTTGAGAAAGATTCTAATGGGCTTTATAATGTTAACAAAATTTTCAAACTGACTTTTCCTTTATAAAATGTTTAAAGTTACATTTGCTACATAAAAAAAGAATGTGTGAAACATCAACAATGTAATAATTGAACACCTCTGAATCCACCCTATAACTTAAGAAATAGAACCAATAATAAACTGAAACATTTAATAAAAATACAATAGAAAAATAAGCTGTTTTTGACATTTCCAAATTGTATCTTTTCTGCTTAAATATAGGCTACTTGGTACTTATTTTGTATCCTTTTTACAGTCACACCTTCTTTGTTTGAGGTCTGAAGTACTAGTCTGAAGTACTAACCTTTAAATTAGTGTCTATTTAATTTAATAACTAAATCCATCAAACTTCAGACTCACTAAAATGATTTCATTTTCCTTTCTGGATAATCTGAAGTGCTTAATCTTAAATGTTAACTGTCAAAATAATGGACTTCTTTTTTCCTCCATAAGAATAACTTGGATTTCTCACATATCTCTGGTCAATCATTCTGTCTAAACTGGGTGTGCATAAATTGTTCCACCACTGAGATTCTCTCTTTAGTGTTTAAGTCTGGACAGCGTTGCTCATCTCTACTGTGAAAAAGAAATAAGATCATATTCTAAAATTAATATATAGTCTTTTGCTCATAGTCAGAATGTATTTTTAGAGACAGAAAGTTCTATTATTCTGACAAGTAATGGAGCAACTATAAAATTTTTTTTGAGAAAATAGGATATTA
Source organism: Tursiops truncatus (assembly GCF_011762595.2). NCBI lineage: Eukaryota > Metazoa > Chordata > Mammalia > Artiodactyla > Delphinidae > Tursiops > Tursiops truncatus. The sequence continues at coordinate 97,798,758 of NC_047034.1, read as the reverse complement.
TAGAACACTTTAATGCATTAAAATTATAATGTGAAATACTACACAATTTATTATTTAATGTTATACATATTCTCCATTAGGTAATTTTTTGATATTTGGGCTACGCCTTCTCTCTTTATACATTAGTAATGGTTGTATTTTTACTAAGAAATATTATTATTAGTTGTTCATTATATATTCTGGCATCCTATAACGCATATGACTAAACTTACACTTTGTCATAAGCAAGTACAGTGTCTTATTAAAAGAAGGAAGAGGTTAGACTGAGAAAAATTTCAGTTATGTTGCCAATCGGTTACTTTAACATTAACTCAAAGGTGGTTTGAGATTATGTTTTGTGCTAAATACAAAAGACAACTTTAATGGATCAGAGAACTATTCTAGGTCTTACAATCCAGAGTGATATAGTTTATTAGTTGTCCTTTTAATTTGAATTTAAAGTATAAAGAGAAACAATTCCCTGCACTTTAGAGCTGTGTTATTTTAGCCTTTAAATTCCTAGTATTTCCATGAAAGCTTGAATAAAAAGCTGTGGTCTGACAAACTAAGAACATATTATAGTTCTATGAAAGTCTCCACTTGGCATAATGAGAACTGATATAATCTAACTGTTTAATCAGTAACATTCATTTTTACTATTATACAATAATCTATATTCTAAGTAAATTTTAATCAAATGACGTTCTAATAAACATATTTAGGAAATTTATTTTACACTATTGCATTACTTACTGGAACGTTTTGTAAATGCTCAAAGATTTTGATCAGGGCAATTCACTTACATGAGAATTTAAAAATTCTTTGTGTCATTGATGAATGAGAAAATGTTAATAATGATCCATGGGACAATAACACACACACAAAGTACTTATTAAATGCTTTACGCCTTTTATAAAATGAAGCTGATTCTCCTTGCTTCTGCACTGGGACACAATTTAACACCAGAGTAAAATTTGGGAAGCTATTGGAATTACTACAATGATAGTAACTTAAATCAAAAGAAAAGTTTAAATTCTGGAAAAATTCAATTCAATATGCATTATCACAATTATAAAGCTATTAGCAATAAGAGTACTATTAAGAGTATTATATAACACTAATAAGAGTACTATATAAGTTCCATACACATAGATCTCCAAATAAAGTGGAATATTTGGGAACCTAAAATATTTCCCAAATGTTACGGAATTTGCCAGTGAGGTGCAGTCCTGATTTTGAATTTAAAGTATCTGCTATAATTAGTAATTAATAATAAAGTATTACTATAAATCTACAACAGAGCCTAAATTATTGATATTTGGGTCACTGTGGCATAGAACCTGACTTTAATTGTGAATTATCTTTAATCAGTAGGAAGCAGTGGTTCTCAAACTCTAGCAGGCATCAGAATCAGGCTTGTTAAAACACAGACTAGCAGGCCCTCACCTCCAGATTTTTGGATTCAGTGGGCCTGTGATGCCATCTGGGAACCTGCGTTTCTAACAAGTTCCCAAGTGATGCTGAGACTACGATCGAGAGACCACATTTTGAGAACAACTGATCTTAACTGTAGCATTGTACTCTTAGCACCTTCTTTGAGAAAGCCTATCATCACATTCTCACAAGACATTTTTTGACTCTGGAGCCTAAGATTATTAATGGATTTGGGAATTACATGTATTCACTCTCATTTTAATAGTTACTAAAATAAAATTTCTGATAACCATAGATACACTAACAATTTTTCCTAGGACAGTATAATTATGTGTAGTTATAAATTGTGTTATAATAACTTAGAAATGGTAATAAAGTATTGCTTTGAGGTGAAAAACTGTGTACTTAATTCTTTTCTTATCAGGTGCTTCCTTGGTCTCTTCGGTTCTGAAAGGTAGTCTATACTCTAAGGAAAAGAAATACAAGTCCTTTTAGAAATAATTTTTAATATTATATCTGTGATGGGTAAGTGTTTTCTGGTGAATAGAGACAACAGTAATGGCTTAGAGCAACATTCACTTTTACACAATTTAATATTTGTTATATTAACCACAATCTTGTAAATTTCTTGAAAGGAAGATGTTACTTTTTTGCGGTCTCTCACTGTTGTGGAGCACAGGCTCCGGACGGGCAGGCTCAGCGGCCATGGCTCATGGGCCCAGCCGCTCTGTAGCACGTGGGATCCTCCTGGCCCGGGGCACGAACCCGTGTCCCCTGCATCGGCAGGCGGACTCTCAACCACTGCGCCACCAGGGAAGCCCAGGAAGATGTTACTTTACATTCTTTTGAATCCCCCACAGAGCTCGTCCACAGAGCCTGGACTGTGAGATGTCTTAGAGGGCATGCATGATTTAATGACAATGTCACCCCAACATTTAGAAGAATGCCAGGTACATAGTAGGTGCTTAATAAACGTTGACAGCCATGAATACATGACTCATGAAGAGTACATGCATAATAGATATTTACTGATTTATTCTGAAAGACGTCCTAGATCTTTTGACTATACAATCTGTTTGATCTCAGCATGTTCGTCAGAAGCTGTAAAATGAAACGTGGGATGGTCTAAATATTCTTGCATTAAGGCAGATGACTTGATAAATACCAAATTGGCCTTAAGTTATTCATTTTGCCCATGTCTATGCTACAGGCATTACAATAAAAACCTGTTTCTACATTTTAAAAGTTTTCTCATTTTTAATAATGTAGCTATGACCCTGTATAAACAAAATATATATTCAAAATACACATATTATCACTGTTACTTGTAGTATAAGCTACAGGTTTAATGAGACTAGAATGGTGAAAGCCAGATTTGGTTCTACTTGTGGCTGATGAGAAAGAGATTTATAACCTAGAACTAGGTCTTCTGAGGCTTAAATAGACCTGTGTATTGCACCTGAAATGTGAATTTAATTTCTGCTTTTAAAGTATATTAACTCAGATATTATCTTTGTTTTTTCATCAGTTCTGAGAATTGTACCCTAACATATGCAGGGGGATTTAACTGCATACGTTAAATGACAATTACATCATTACAAAGAAAGGATGAGTGTGAAACCCAATGACAAAAAAGTTATGAAGGAGTTCTGTCTTCCTCTCACTGATTGGTAACCTAAAAGCCCAGGAAAAACAATTACAGCATATAGGATGTGTGGTACGGGAGAAATCGCAATAACATCTGATAAACCCAAATGCCTCGATACAGCTGAACTAATTTTTTCTAACACAATATGAAAAACCACTGATGACAAAACACTTTAATAACAGAAGTCATTTAAAAGTTTTTCTTTTTTTTTTTTTAAGGAAGAAAGAAAACGAAAAATGAAAGAAAAAGTCCTACTGCTCTGCGTCTATTTTTAAGACTGACCCCCAATACACCAGTTACAGGACACAGTACTGAGGCCTGCTGGCTGTGACAGCCCATGTGACTCTATAAGGAGACGCAGCCCCGACTAACACGCCAGCAGCCCTGCTTCTGGCAAATATCCTTTACCACCTTCAAAGAAAGAACAGGGTGGGCCAGAGCTGTAATGCTGCTTAACACGAAAGACTCTTTCTGCTTCCTTCTCCCTTTCCTCATAAAGTGAATGAACTTTTGTTAGAAGACAACATACAACATTAAGTTAATGTAACTTAAAAATTTACAGCAGGTTGTATGCCTGGAGGCACATTCTGGGGCCACCTGTAGGCATCTAATTTCACTGAATATAATGAATACTTGTGGAGAATTTCTCCGAGTCTAGAGGAGAGTGGGTAAGAAATGTGTTGCTGGTTTACTCCAATACGGATTCTGTCGTGGAGGATTAGAGAACTGTACTCTCTCCAACAAATAGGAGTAATCTTTCTCCCCACAAAAGATCCGTTAAATGCAACACCAGACACCTGGGTGCCAGATCTACACAGCCATTTCTTGGGCACTTTTGATAACCCACCTGCGGCAATTGCCACTTGGCAATTGCTTAATATAGCACATTGATCCATTTGAGGCTTTTTTTTTTTTTTTTTTTACAGTATAGAAAGCTATTTTGTCTCTCTATATCCTCTTTATCTCTTTGAAGCCTCCTCATATTTTGGCAAAGGTAGCAAGTGACAGTAAGAATACGCTTGATATGATTCCAAGCGTTTATTTGGGAGAAATTAATATGTGTAGTTTAGCAATGCTCGGCAACCTTGACCTTTTTCAACTGGAAGGTAAAATTAATATACTGCAGAGCTGCTTTAAAGAGAAAGTGTTTGTTATTATGCTTTTGCCACAAGGTAAGTAGATTTAGTACTTATCCTGTAGCTACTTAAAGTATATATGTTGTTTCAGATCCTATTCTGCTGTAAGATCAGTGAAATTTTCCACACACATACACACACAAACTTTTATCGAATAAGTTCTAAAAGCTAGCCTAATTTTCATTCATTTGGGTTATAAATTACCCATAAACGTTATTAATGTAGCCCTTAGTCTTAGAGTCCTTGCAAATACTGTTTGGATATTTAATTATCCGACAACCTTTCTCCACAACAGTCGCATGGTTTTGAATTAAGAAAAGTACATTTAAATTATCATTTACGTACTGAGGATTGGATTCTTGGTGGTATTAAGGTTGACGTTTCCTTTTGTTTGTACTACACAAAGGGTTAATAAGGTTTGCATAACCTTTTCTTTGATGGCTTTACAGCAGAGCATTACAGGATTGCTGCCAAAACAGATTTTAACCCTTTTAATCGTACTGTTAATAACCACATCGCGAAGAGTACAACCTATGCTGCACAGGAGGCAAAATAGCTCTGAACACAGTTTTGACCTGATAGCCAATCAAGGAAAGTTTCCTAGAGATACTTGCCATTTTGGTTGCTATGGTGAGTTTCATATTTTGTGGAAACCACTGCTAGATGTCTTAAAATAGACCTTTGCCAAGAAAAACATTGGTCCAGTGGCATATGCTGGCAGAGCATTGCAAGGTTGCTCAAATTCCCTTCCTTTATTTTTCCCTCTCTCCCCTGGGGCAACTGCTCCAAGCATCAGCCCACTAGTCTGGCAGGCTAAGAATCCAGAAACTTGCTGCTAATTACAATGCTGACAATTCCCAACCTGTTTACTGGCGCCAGCAATCAAACCGCATCCTCTGGAGTGAACCAAAAAGCACTTGTTGGCTTTAGCTTCCTGAGGTTCCAAGCTGGCTATATTAATTACTGTTAACTTAAAGCTGTATGTTGTACAAAAGAAGCTTAATTAGCTGGTTTGAGGATTAAAATCTATCCTCTACAAATTTTAAAGCCTTCTGTTCTTGACCAAATTATGTGAATCCATAAAACATCTTTCCTTGGACAAAATGTTATTATTTTAGGTGTGGCTTCTCAGAGTCAGTTTTGCAACTGTATTTATTACCTTGAACTAGGCACCAAAATAATCAGAAGAAAATCTCTCTCTCCTTCTCTCTTTCTCTCTCTCTCTCCCCCCCTTCCTCTTCTCCTCCCTTCCTTCCTCTCTCCCTCCCTCCCTCTTTGCTTCCCTCCCTCCACGTTTCAACTCTTTATCTTTCTATCTATCTTAGAGTTATGTTCACATTTTGTTTTTTAAAAATTGAAGAAAATAATGAGCATAATTATTTACAGTTATTGTTTACAGTTAATGAAAAAGGAAAACCTTTTGATGAGGACAAAATGGTCAAAAGATATATTTTTATCTTGGTAAATTTTAAAACCGTATAGTTATTTACACAATTTTTCAAGTGAACTCTCACTGCTGTGAGTGAGGTCTGATTTTGGAACAGTCATCTTTCGAGTATAAGAAGTGTATTTCCTTGATTGATAAGCTGGGTGACTACACAGTGAGTAATCACCCTCTCAGGCTCCTAAATGGTTAGTATTACAGGTACTACATAATTTTCATACACAGCATAATAGCAATGGACAAGGGTTTAGTAAAACTGAGAATTTTATTTTGACTCTATTCTAATCCAAGAGTCATTCTGTCTTTCTTTATTCAAGATAGCTTTGAATACTTAAAAGCTGAAATAACAGAGAGTAAATACAATTTTAATTTGTATATTAAAGATGTGATTTGATTTCTGTTCTGCTGTGTGAAAATCATTCAGCCAGTGTTACTTACTAATCTTATTTTAAATTTTCCATTGAATGTACTACATGACAAATATTTGTCACTCCAATCTTTTAGCCAATATTTTCATCTGGGAGCTTATTAAATTGAGCTGATTTAATTGAGATTAAAATTTTCCTTTTTTTACTGAAATATTGAAACTTGGGTAAAAGATCAAGCTGTTCTTTTAATTATGATTTATGTTTGTTTCAGCATTAACATTAATTTGGCCTATAAAATCTTCCTAGATTTTGAAAAAACCCTATCCATAAGCACACTGCAGACCTTTAGAATCTATTCGCACATTCACATCTGTATATACAATATTTGAACTTGAAAAGGTTAAATCAGATAATAACTGACTAGTAAGGATAATATAATTATTGTCAGATACCAGGAAAAGCAAAATTATAATAAAAACCTCAGTGTTGAAGTTTTAGTGTCATGTGTTAGAAAGAAAACATCCGGAAAACTTAGAAAATGGGTTCCAAGTATTAACTGCATGTCTATGGGGACGTTACTTAGATTCTCTGTGTTGTGAGGATTTCATGTATAAAAAGTAGAAGTATGACCATACACCAAATAACTGGATCTGAAATAGAAAATTATCATGACAACTAAAAATCATAAGAATGTACTATAGGCTTATCTAAGACTCATGAAATTTTGTACTCTGTGTGGATAATGGACTGGAAAATAATTACATCAAAAGAAAACTAATGATCAAGTGGGAATGTTATGTCTTTGGACACAAGAGCCAAGCCAGAGAAGAACAAGTGTGTCAATCTTCTATAACTTTACCATTGTTAATTAACAAACAGTCCTCCGCCCTAAAATTTAAATTGCAGTGAAAAGGAAAAGCTAGACTCTTAGACACAAGTGTCCTTTTTATACTGAGAAATATTGCTAATATTGTCTTAAACAAATCCCCCTAGGTAACTTTATTTCTAAAGCAGGCATTCAAATATAAAATATGTCTTTTCCAATAGAAAAATGGATTAAAAAGGCTTTTTAAAGCCATGTTCCCCTTAGGCTTAATTTTCCACAAGTCTGTCTTTTCAGACTGATGATCTTTCCTTTGACCTGTGAAACATCCAGATTTCATGCCTTTCTCAATTTTCTACCTGTAAGTTCCACCCATTTTACTCAGACACTATTTCTATTTTAATTGATTCTATACCATTTCTATATAGTTCTGTACTAGAGCATGACTTTCTATCTAAATAAAAGCAAGAACTTTTGCGTACTATGAAAGAAACCCTACTATATAGTTACACTATATAAAATCAGTACTGTCAACTTCCCATATTTTGGGAAAAGGACACTATATAAAACAGATCTCTTGTAAAGTTTCCTAAAAATTGGTATTTGTTCAATGTGCATTGGTACTAGCTATTAGATCTGCCAATAAAACTGCCACAAATAATTTCATTATTGTTTCTTTAACACATCACCCCAAACTGCATGATCCTCTCTGCAGTTCACATCCTTAATATGGTTACTTGCTATCACTGTCCCTTGTCTCTTGTCAAATCCAATTGTTATCTGCACAGATCGCCAGATCTAAATGTGAAACTGTCTAAAAAATTTAACGTCAACACTGATTCTTAATATAGCAGCCACAACTAACAAAAACCTGTTTGGAGTAAAGAATTTCGACTTTGTCCTAGTATATAGTATTAAACAATGTCAGAGCTGTTTTGGACAACTATATCCAGCAACAGAAAAGAATATGAGATATTTTAATTGAAGTGTAAGTAAATGGCTTCTGAACCTTATGCTCCTATCACCAGAAATCTATTTGAAATCAATTGCTTTTGAAAGCTTTACAGAACTTTTATTAAACGTATTCTCAGAGTTTTAAATGGACATGATGTGTCATATCCATCATTAAACTGTGGATGAAACATTATGTAAATTATCTGGATAAAACAATAGCTGACAAACCATATTATTTTAATTTTAAGAAAATGGGTGTATTCTTTTGTGGTTAAAATGTTAACTTATATTTATTATACTTGGAACATCCAGGAGAGTCACACCTTTCAAATAAAACTATAAATTAAGTTTGCTTGTAATTTAAATTTGCTTTGCTAGTAAATAATGAAAAAAAAATATTGCACAGATCCTGACCTTAGAAAATATATCTATCACAGTAATTATTATATGGGATAAAATGAATTTCTATTTATTATTTGTTTAACATTTTATGAATTCTTCTAAGTATTTATAGATTTAATATTAAATAAAATATATTAGGTAATATTTTCTACATCAGAATTCACATAGAATGAAATGAGTCTTGATTAAACAGTTACTTACAATTCTAAAAAGCATACCAGCTTAAAAGAAATGTTCCCACAGATTTTTCAATTATTTAGGAGTTATATCTGAGAATCAGAGAAAATGAATTTTCTATCTTAGCAAAGAATAAAAGCACTATTAACACAACATTATAAATCAACTATACGTCAATTAAAAATTTAAAAAAATAAAAGCACTATTAAACAAATTGATAATTAGAGTTTACATTAACATTAAATTAAACTTAACTACATTTAGTTCAACGGCCATTTTTTAAAAATGACATTAACTATGGAAAAAAATGTAAAATTCTGTGTTAACATGTCCTGAAAGGATATAGTTGCTTTCACTAAATTAATAAATATTTTAAAGAAACTATCATGTGCCAGACACCGGACTAGATATTTTAAAAGGATGTACCATTGCTATGCTATTTTAGGATTAACTATCCTAGACAAATATTAGTCCTTTTCTTTTTAACAGAATGAAAAATAGTAATTTCCCCATTCCTCTAAAAATTGTAATTAAATTTAATAGCAGAAACATTTACACACAGAATAAAAATTTTAAAAGGCCCAATGTTTAGTCTTTACCCACTATTATTGTATACATAGACTTTGAAAAGAGTTGTTTGTGATTTGGTCTTATTAACTTGAAATATTTTTGAGCTGTATCCATGGTTTGAGAGTCTCACAAATATTATACATATAGAGACATACACATACACGCATTCCCACAAAAACACACTAGGATGAATCAGTAAGTCATTCTTTTGGGGTTTTCTTTCCCACTGAAACTTCAAATAAAAATCAAAGGGTGAAGAAGTGATAAAAATGTCTCCATGTGCTCATGTTTTAAAATTTTACGTAAAGATTGTTTAAGTAAAAACAATTTCCTGTTCAATATCAAGACAAAATATGTTGGTGAATACCTTTGAAAGATTTATGTCTTTTTTAAATCTGCTTTCTTAGTTGTGGTATGGATTTGCTCACCATCTATCTATATATAAAATAAAGAGTAGAATTCAGGCCAAAACAAAAAGGTTATTTTGGAAATGGAATTCATGAGAGGTAGAAGGGCCTTGAGAGGATCTAAATCCAGCCCTCCTGTTGTGGATGAGACCCTGAGCGCTGGGCAAGCCCTGTGGCTAGTCACAGTTCACAGCAGAATCTGTACTCAAAATCAGATTTCCCAGCCTTTATTCCAAAGTTCTTTCTACCATAAGATGCACTTTCTTCCATTAAGTATCATATAATTGAGGAAAAGACAAGATTCAAGTTTTTTCCATATAACTGCCTCAATTCTCTAATTTGCTTTGTCTTTGTAAACACCGTGAAAGCCTGTTTAAAATAATAGTTATGAAAACAAATTGTGCATGAAACTGGACCCATAAAGTAACCATTCTTAAATTTAATTCCCCACAAGTTATGCATAAAATAATTTAGAATATTTGTTAAGTCTTATCCTAATATGTTTCTATTGTAAAGGAAAAGATGTTTTTGCAATTATGCTTCTGATAGAATATTAGGCATTCATTCATTCATTCACTCATTCATTCATTCTTCTTGAAGTCCCAAAATGAATGGAATATTTACCAGATATACAAAAAAAATCTTAAATAAGTAACTTTAGTTTATCTTGGGATTGTTTGAAGCAATTCTTGAAATTGGTCACATTTGCTCACGGAGATAAAATTAGACCGCAAACAATTTCCACTTGTGTATTGGATATAAATTTTTTAAAAAATTACAAGAAATATCAATTTTCTAGTTAAATTATATCATTGTTATGAAAAGAATTTTTTAGAAAGTGTCTCTTAAGAGCACACATTTTATTTATTTAAAAAACAGACACTACTATGAAATTATGCAATTATGCCACTACTGTAATGTAACTTGTCAACTTGAAAAAGTGTACTATGATATAAACTGTATTTTAACCATGAATTGTATTAGTAAATAGGCTACAGCAATATAAGTGTTTTTTTAGTTTGAAATTTGAGGTTCAGTATTGTTTTGAAGCTAATAAAATAAACACAGGAAGCCTTATTTAAAATCCTTTGAATATTTTAAAGTTCATAGTTCATTCTTGGCTTTTTTTTTTAACTTTTAGTTTCAGCTATAGGTGTCATGTGTATAAATTTTCAGATACCATGGATTGTTACTGAATCTCAAAGGGTATTTCCACAAACACAGCAAATGAAAAGTGTTGTCTTTATACTTGTATAGACAGTATAATACTTTTCATTGGTTGTGGAGAACAGACTGTCTTACTTAGCTCTCATTATTAACCAGGATAGAGAACTCAGAACTCAGAACATAAAAGATTTAGGTAGTCACATATTTGTAATCTGGGACAATATAAATATTAGGACACATTGGTTCCACCGTCAAGCTGCACTCAGCAAACTCAACCAGGTACTAAACATATTTCAAGAAACTTAAAATTTCATAATATTTCTTTAGCTTACAGTTTTTGCATGAATTGCAATGTCTTCTCAATGAAAAAGCTTATAATATACACTCACATGAAAGGTTTTGTAAATTTAAATTTGAGTTCTAAGTCATGATTTAAAGTATAGGTGCCAGAGGAGAAAATCTCAAAACATTTGAAAAACAAACTGTACTACAAAACTCATTGTTTAAAAGATATTTAGCACTTATGTTTATAGGTGTATAACTACCAATAACTATAATGTAATAGCTAAATACGATAATAAAACTCTTTAAGTATTGTCATTAATATGTTTTCTTCGTATTGAGAACATTTATCATCAAATAAATTTACTTTCAAATAGTAAGTCTAACATGCAGATTACACTACTTTATAAGAGTAAGAACATCATCCTGTCATTTCTGTGATTCAGTGACAGCGGAAACTGTACAGTATTGAAAAGTTGTGATCATCTTATACTGGCTTCTGTGTCCTCAGTCCTTCTCTGTCCTACATAAAAGCACAAAATCTTCCCCAATATACCCATCATCTCCACCTAGACAAAAAAAATGTCTATTTTTATACTTGAAAATTTACTAGTACTGATATGGAATATAATTTAAAAAATGGTAATATGACTTATGGAATTTTCCTCCCATCAAAATGCTACTTCATCACTCTCCTTTGCCTGGACATTCATTGATAGTACTGTTCTAGTTCTAGACTGGCACTGCTGTAACACCAAGAAACATATCATTCTAGAGCTAACAGTGGACTTGGAGAGAGATCCTGCCTCCAGGACATGATTATTTATTTAAAAATGTACTTGGTCAGAATCATCTGCACAATAATTTTTTTTGGTATTCACACAGAGGTTGTCACGACCCTCAATGGATCTTTAACCCTGAAAACCACCATTCCCTGCACTTCTATTCAAGCAAAAATATCAGAACATGATTCACAAACAAAAAATAAAACCAGAAAATTCTTTGTAAAACGCAGTTTCTGTGAATCTCCTTACCTGAGACTCAGTAGTAAACCATCAACCAAGATGGTGTTTCTTACACCTATTAATGAATATCATGTTATAAATTTGAGTGTTCTAGACATATAAATTTCAAAGAGAAAACGAAAATCTTCTATCAAAAGCCATAAATTGTGTTCATAAAGATTTGAGTACTTAGGCAGACTTCATTAAGGTAAAAATAGCAGACAAAAGCAATTTTCACAAGTTTACTCCTTCCCTGTCCACTGTGCCTTAAGTATTACTGTCAAGTAAACAGTCTAAGCTGTATCCATATGCTTTTCTCAGGTAGAAATTGTATCACCTTTGTAAAGCAAACCATATTTTAGAAAAAGGATGCATACCCTTCTAATATTTGGACATCAATTGAAAAACAACCCACCTATTATGATTACTTAAAATCACTTGTATCTAGCATGAAAAACATACACAATCACTTTGTACTTCTTTAATCTTGTCTATGGATACCCACAGGGCAAAAGTGATAACAGGCTAGTGGTGATGTAATTTAAAATTCTATTTTCTGAGGGAGAAAAAAAGCTGCCTTATAACAATAACAATTAACTACAGCAATTTCAATTGAATAAAGTTTTGGGGATTTTCCTCCTTCTTATCTAAAAAGGCCAAGTATGGTAAAAACCCATATTTTTTTGTTTTGTTTTGTTTTCTAAATTTAAATAGGAACCAGCTCAGTCAGACTGACACTTAATGGAAACTTTTTTAAGAAATAATTCTGCACAGGAAAGAAAGCAATGAGATACGTAGTTAAACCACTTGAACCAAGAATATCAAATACTTTTTGTGACCATGAGATGAGTACAGGTTTCCTCTAGATTTCGTCACTAGCATTTAAAAGTATTCCACTCTAAAAAATTATTATTCATTTATGAAGCAATTGCAATCATAAGCTAAAGTACCAGTGGCAAAGAATTGAATGAAACAGCTTATTTTTCAAAAGTTCTTCCTTATTCTCTCAACAAATGCCAGAGTATTACATCTTTCATTTCTTGCAAACTCTGTCACTAGGTTCCCAACTCCCTTTCTGCCTTTCAATCTCATACACTTATTTAACCAACCAGCATGAGGCCAACTTTCCAAAGATCACCGAATTACTGGATTATGCAGGTTCTCTCTACTTTCCCAATTTCCTAATGAAACAAGGGCACCAGTAGACATATTGAATTCTGTTAAATACACAACAAGCACAATATTTAAAAGCCCTTAATCACCAACTGGTGAATCCCGAGTGAAAGAAGGTAATTCATGGAACGATGAAGGAAAGAACAGCAGTTTACAAATTCTCTTGCTAGTGATAGAATTTCGAGTGCAAAGGTAGTATCTGTGTTTTCTTTTCTACTTAGACTCCTTCTTAAAACGGGATCGCCAGCCCTGGGAGCTTCTGAGAAGGGCCACCACTCATTTTCCTTGCAAACAACCTTCCCTGAGCGTAAAAGCTATGAGTGCTGATACCCTGAATGTGGGATCAGATGCGGTGTGGTAGGAATAGGGACAGGGAGAGGCGTGGCATAGTGTACCCTTCACTATGAATCCAAGACACTGGAAGAAAGGCGAGACTCTAGATGGGGAAGTGTGAGAGTGTGCCTGCCTCCTCTGGGGCACTTTGCTCTCAATGTCTCCATGGCTCAGGGCTGCTCTGGTGGGCAAGAACCCATCGGGGTACATGCACGTCGCGCCCGGGAAAGGCCAGTCCTCCCAAGGGAAAAGGTGTCTGGGGAGTAGCTCGGTTTAAAGCTGGTGTGGGAGCGCCGCAAAGGAGAGCGTCGCAGGCTTCTCTCTCTCTTTTTTTCCCCTCCTGCAGCTTCGACTTCTCAGGAATTCAGTCTTCGCAGCCCGTGCAAAATCAGGGGCCACCACGCAGGTAAGAAACTTGGTCTTAGGGTCCTATGAGGTTCTTAATGAGCCTCGTGGAACCTTCTGGGGGCCTGGCACGTTCTAGTCCCCAGCATTTTCTCCTTCCACCTATGAAGCGCCGCCACTGGGCAGGCCCTGGCGCCTCCCTAGAGGGAAAGGAGAGTTGCAGAGCCGCGTGGTCTTAAGCCCACAAGAGCTGAGAGCTGGAGCCTCCTTGGCCCGCGTCTTCTCCGGTGGATCACCTTTTCCAGCACCATTTTGGGCATCTCAACTCCCGCCACAGCCGGTCGTCCTCAGATGTGTCCGAGTGTGCGGGGTGGGGGTGGGGGGTCGGTGGGTGGTTGCTAGCTCTTCGCTAGGACCCCTCCTCTGCTGGACAAATCCGTAGGGTTTGATCGTCCATTAACATTTGAAACAAACAAACAAACAGAAACTGTAAGTAGAAGTAGGGAAAGGCTCTCTCTTCCTCTAGTCCCATCGCAGCAGACCTGAGAAGGGGAACGTGCCTTGGGTTTGTTGATGTTTGAGACTCATCCTAACGGCAGAGGCAGGGAAGACACGACGAAGAGGTGTCCCAAAGAAACTGGACGACTGAGCAGTCCCTGCCTGCCCCACCGCTTTCGGGAAGGTTCCAGTTCTGTGCCAAACGGCAACCAATCCGGTTCCCATGCTGATTCTCCACCCCTTCGCGGAGAATCCGAAAAGAAAATATGGGCCCCTGAGAGACCCAACACACTTCCAGCCTGGAAGTTCCGGGGGACCCGGGCCCGGGTCTCCCGCCCGCTCCCCACCCGGGCCGCCAGGTCTGGCTGCGGAGTGGCACGGCTGGGGGTGGGGCCCGGGATTCGCGAAGTCACAAGCCTCCGCGGCTTGCGGGGGCACCTTCGCCCACGGACACGCCCTTTCTGCGCAGGCAGCCCGCAGCGACCCTCTGCTAAGCTCCAGCTCCTCACTCGCGACGTTGCCAAACTGCTCAAGGCCTTTCCATCACTCCTAACTTTCGAGATTCGCCCGGGCCGCGTCTCTCCCCGCAGCCAGACCCCAACGGGGAGAGGAGCCTGGAAGGCCGGGGACGCCGAAACTCCCCGCAGGCTTCGCGGAACAGACCCTCATCCTTTCCCCGCCCCTCCCCTCCGCCTCGACCCCCGCCCTTCTGCACGCACCCATTCTACAGCTCCAGTCACCAGAGGCGCGGCGCACACAGCCCTTCTGGTGGGATGTGTCTTGCGATCACCTAACACGCGACCCAGAGCGAAAACACCGAGGAAAGGAAAAGATCAAAAAAGTGCTACCTTGGCAACCACAGGCGTTTAGAGGCCAGCTGGTGGGCTGGGAGGGGCGGCCGCTGCCCGCCTGCCGCTGGTACTCTCCTCGACTACGCGTATTCTTAAGCAATAACAACGTAATCCGTATTATCCACCCAAGAATACCCGTCACCGAAGAGAGTCAGAGGACCAAGCTGCTGCTGCCGCTGCTACCGCTGCCGCTGCTACTGCCGCCGCCACCAGAACTCTTGCTGCTGAGCCCGCCCCTGGCTGGGGCTGGGCTGAGCTTGACCGGGACCATAAATCCATAACTCGATTTCCCTAAAGAAGGATCCAAAGCTGTGCTCGGCTGCTTCCTGCCCAAATCCAAATGGCTGCTCTATCTCCAATTCTGAAAGACAAATCACAAAACCAACCACTTAACACAGAAGAAGAGTGCACTCTTCCCAGTGAAGAAGGAGGACGTGGGAAGGCTCTTTGGGCACAGGGTGGGCGTGACAAGTAACCTTTAGTTTACCTGGTGCTCTCCCAGTGCCTTCCTCTGTCCTTGTTCTGCTTGGTACCCCCTCTGGTCTCAGCCAGCCCACTCTAGGTGCTTTGATTGAGTGTCATGGCAGCGAGAGAGCCCTGTAAGAGACATGCATAGTTAAGCACACAAATATTACAAATGTATTTGCCTAGACGGCTTTAAGAAGAAGTGAGGCTCAAATAAAGATAGGGTCATGCATGGGTGAAATTTTCAGCAGTGTGTTTTGGAAATGCATTTTCTCAAGCCCAAGATCACAGAAAATAAACACTCATTCAATTTACTACTTGAAATCAAATACTTATAGATCTACAAAAATAGGCATCTCTCCTTTGAAGGCCTTAGAGCTATACAACATAATGATTTTTAAAGGGAAAAAAAAAGCTTCAAAGCACAAAATAATTAAACTCATTTTCCATAGTATCAGAACTCACTGAATTGGCAAGCTGGTAGAGTTTCCATGATTTAGGCACTGTTTTGTAGTACCACGATGTGTAATTCCATAGCCCACATTTTTAATATACAGTATAAATACATTGCTGTGCAGTTGTTGTGAACACCTCTACAGAAAAACCTTTGAAGATCTGTCTTCATAAAAAAAATTTAAGAAAAAAAAAACCAGTATAAACTCATTTGCAAATTGACTGTAATTTTGGTTTCCAGAGAGAGAATCTCTGTGATTCTTTGATGATCAATATGGCTCTTACTGGAAAAGCTTTGTCTTAAGATCCTGCAGTGAATATTCTGATAATAGGGGTTTATTGTTCACTAAATAAAATGAACAAGTGCAACGTCACTACCCAAGACATGTTGTGGTTCCATTAGAAAGTTCTCAATTTGCTTTTCCCTTTACTCTCAAATACATGGAAGTACATCCATGTGAGTGGAATAGGGAGGGGTATATGGAAACATGGCAATAGACGTTATGATTCCTCAAATTATGTAAGTGCAAATAGCTCTTCATCAAGGGATAATTATATAACAGAATCTCTCCCACTACCACAACTCATCTCTAACTGACCTGGTTGCAATTTAAGGCATTTAGGTCGTGCTTTCTCTTATTACTGTTATTTTTTAAATATATGACTTCTCCAACACACCAACTCATCATTTTCCTGACATGTTACTTACAAATAGAAAAATCAACATGAATTCTAGGTTTTATGAACAGCTGTTTAGTATATAATGCCTGATGCCTAAAATAACTCAAAAGAAAAGAAGCATTGCCCAATTAGTAGCCTATTTTACAGTATTTTCAGATGACTTTTAAGTACACCTTTCACAAAAAGACAGATGCCAATTAAACAAATTAATAAGTGCTATTTTCTGCCATTACCTAACATAGCTATAAAGTGAAGCTTTTCTCTGGGGATGCTACAACCAAACACACACACACACACACACACACACACACACACACTCACACAGAAAGCTGACAGGTTCTCTTCAGCTTGAACTCCTAGAAACAAAAGCCCTTAGGGAAAGTAATGCAATAGTCTGTGAGCAAAGTGTACATTTGTTCCTGAACTCTTCCATTTAAAATCAACTAACATTAAAAGGAAAATAAGAAACACATTTTAGAGACAGATTTTGATTTAGTAAATAGAACATTCCTTTTGAATTAAAAAGGATTATCAAGGCATATATACACCACACACACAAACACACATACATACATATATGCATATACATACATACATACATACACAACAATACATGGCATATCAGAATCACAGCATAAATACCCACACAGCTTTTCAATGCTTTCTGAGTAATCTCCTTTAGTTTTGCTTCCTCACAATTGGAATAAAGCACACACACACACACACACACACACACACACACACACACACACTGACCCACAGACTCACACGCTTTAAGAAACTAGAACAACGCAGTCAATATGCTTTCTTTTTATCCAAGTAGTCAGTGCCAGCCCTTTCCCTACCTACCTAAATGTTCTCCCAGCTTCAGCACCTGGACGAGTGGACAGCTCAGCCCGGGCCGATTGCCGGCAGCACTCGCAGCAGAACTGACTCTCTGAGCTCTAACCAAAGCTCTCTCGTGCTTCCGCGGGGCAGCCTGACTTACGAGAACACCATTTCCTACGAGACCACTGCCGCTGGGTGCATATTCAATTCAAGCCTCCTTAAGCTGTCGGATTTCCCCCACCCATCCACCCTCCCCCCCTTCTCCACCCTCTACACAAAAAACGGAAAAGGGAAAAAAAGCCCAATACCATCAGGGCGTTTGTTGATCAACTTACACTTTGCTTTTGAATATTTAGATACTGCTAGCGGAGCAATATCAACGGAGGCTTAGGTCTGCATTAAGTACCTTTGTTCATCGACTCCTGCAAGCCATGTTTATTAGAATCTACATTTCTCTAGCTCCCCAATAACTAGAGGTGTGTTTTGCGGGCAAGGGCTTTCAGCACCTTTTGATCTCTCAAGGCCACCGCGACTGACTGCCAGTCCCCACTACTTTCCCACCCTGTCCCCCGCACTCCAACACCCATCCCAGTCAAACGCTTGGTAATTTGCGACCAAATATACATAAAGAAACGCGACAAAGCAATCGGTTTGAGGAAATAAGCCAATTAAGCTAAAGCAGAAATGCCTGTCTCTCTCCCCTCCTCCCCCTTGCCTCCCTCCCTCTCCCTCTCTCTTTCCCTCTGAAGTAGAAAGGGGGAAACACCGAGGAGAGGGGAAAAATCGGGAGGAGTGTGATAGTCGACTCTTACAATCAATGGAAAAACACTATACACATCTTACTGAATAATACTGTCGTTCTCAGACAAAAAGAAACAGATTTATCGATGTAAACATAGTCTCCCTGTTCCACACATCCTACATCCTTTACGTTTGCTGAGATTTGTCTTGCGGTATAGCAAAGTAACTGTCACAAATCCATCTCGATTGAAGAGCTTACCCTCTAAATCCAGGTTTCAAGCGGAACTCCAACTGTGTGTAGAAGCCAGAGAGTCATCTGATGAGCAGTGAGGTAGGCTCTGGGCAGTGGGAGCTGCTTCCCTCGGAGTGCCGGGTTACAGTGTTAACAAGCCCTAGGAAGGGACCTCGGTGCCTTGCGCTGGCTGTGCCCCAGTGCCTTCGCATGGTGGCGGCTTGCTCACGCTTCCGAGGAGTCCCAGGCGGTAGCCTTCAGCTGATGCGAGCTTCCAGAAAGGAGTGGGGAAGGGAAAAAAAATCATCTAATGCAATCAAATCGATCTGATCTACACCATCTGTCGCCTGCCACTATACACAAACGTTAAAATAGGAAAACGGAAAACACTGACAACCCGAGAGGGCTGGTCTGCAAAGAGTTCATTTTTAGCAGAGCATAATTGGGTATGGTCGGCGTACAGTTACAAAAGCTGCTGTTAACCATCCAGTAGTGGATCCCAAACATGCTAATGGTGGATTAATTGAGGAAGATCTGACGTGCAAGCTTCATAGTCTCTTATTCATGACTTCCCAATGGGAAAGGACCAATGCCTTGTGGGACCATGGTAACATACAGTCAAAAAGCTGCTAAGAAAATGGCTGTGTGTTCACAGCACCTCTCTCTGATAACAAACATATGTCGACTAAAACGGTTTAGTAGAATGGGGGGGGGGGTGTTGGAGAATAAAATTTTCTTTCCCAGTATAAGCAACCCCATCTTCCTTCCTTAAAGAAATGCAAAAATAGACACCATATCTTTACCACAGTGGAGGAAAAAAAGATGTTTTAAAAGATTTTTTCAAGATTAAATTCTGCCACATGAAAGAAACAACACTCCTGTGCAGCAATTCTAAAAAAAAAAAAAAAAAAAAAAAAAAAAAACTATTATCATTTTTTTCCTTACTGTGATCAGAGTAGATCTATAGCATGTGCAGTATATAGAAACTCAGCCCAGTTAATCCTACCAGGATTGACTGGATGTTGTTTAATGCCAGATACCCTTTTGATTTCCTGAAATCAGGATGCCTCTTGGGCAAGACATTTTGCATCACTGAAAATTGACATAATGAACGTTAAGTGTGATTGCAGTGAGGAGATGGGGAGAGTTTTCTTTTTTAATTCTACAGTTATTCCCTCTGGCCAAAATTCCTTTTGGACTGTTTCCAGTCTTTCCTGATCAGCTGATGGGGGAGGTATAGGGAAGGGGAGGGAGTGTAGATACAGGGTCAGGGGGAAGAAGGAGGAGGGAGACTGTAGATTACCAATAGCCAATAAATTCAATTCTACCTGTAATAAAAAAACTATGGCAATAAAAGAGATCACTTACTAATTGCTGATCATGATATTTAAATATAAATATAAACCAGTTTTTAAAATTAGTGGTTTATATGTGGAAAGAAAATAGTGCAAACAATAGAGTGACCATCCCTTACCCATTTGTATTTTTAAAATTAAAAAAGGAATACAGAGTTTATTATCTAGATATGTGATGTTCTTTTATTATCTATGTCCAAATAGGCCGCGTTTCCTCTCATTTTGTCATCCATTTGAACGCTGAAAGTTGTATTTATTTTGATTTGGCTGCCTTTGAGAATATAAATTACATATATTCATAGTAAACAATTAGTGTTTAGGATAATTCTTGAGAAAGCTGAATATGTCTTCTGAAACTTTGATCATCTCTTTAAGAAAAAAAAAACCTCACAGTTATGAATTAGATTAGTCTCAAAATATATCTTGAAGACAAACCAAACAATTTACCTGATCTTTTGTTTCAATATACATTAATTAAGCACTCTTTCCAACCTACACAACATTCCAGGGTCATAGTCAGAAATCCCAGTCTAATAGCTCAGCAACCTTTGTTGTCATTCGTGTCAAGCTATTGCCCCCTGCAGGTTAGGCTGAAAGTGCAGGCAGAATTTGGCCAAGTCCTCGTAAATTTATGGTAGTCACGTTACTCATTCTCTCCCAATACTTAAGTAAAGTCCATTTATTAACTTTAAGTTTGTTTACATCATAGTTTAAACTGTTTAGAAATAGCTAGTAAATTGAGAAAAAAATGAAATGAGATTTGTAGATAGAAGATTTCAGTTTTCCTTCTGAGAATTGCAGGGTGGAGCAGATTACCCACTTTGTTGTCACACGGGAAGTACCTTTTTGCACTCAATATTGTTTCTTCACCTTTTCATATCCTTTCCCCACAAGCTCCAGCAAAACTTAAAAACAAATGCAACAGAATTGGAATTATGATTTCTCAACAATAAAGAAATTATTCTGGGTAATTTACTACTTGATGTCAGTGTGCTCTAGGTAGACTCAATGAAGTGCATTCGAATCAAACCCTTTCAGAGTCTTCCTACTACTGATATGAGGACAATTACAATGTTTTTCTTGAATATAAAATGAAATGTTATTTCAACGTCCATGCTCCCGCCATCCTATCCTCCTCTCCTACAATCAACTTTTCCAAACAAGGCACCTCGCCAAGATGAAATAAATTTAGTGTTGACAGAATAGAGATTAAGTCAACTTCTCAACAGTATTAGAAAGTGGGGCAGGTTTATGGGAATGATTTCAGAAGGCTTATGGGAAGATTCTTTTATATTTTCGAAGTCATGATATAGCTACTTACACTGAGTCATAAAGAACCCTGCAGTGGTATTTCCCTATTATTTAAATACATATTTTATTGAACAGTGGGATATCATTATGCAAAATATCATTGATTTTAATGTCAAATTAGCAATCAATAAGAATTTTACCCAGTCAAATGTTAGAAGTACTATTTCCACATTGTGTTGAAGTAGTTAGAAACATGAAATGCATTATTCTATCTTAACAGCTATTCTGAAATGCACACAAAAGACTTAAATAAGGATAGTGGCAAGACTCAGGGCTTTCTTGGAGGATTTTTTTACCCTACTCACTGATACTTTTTCCAGACCCTCTGGAATAAAAACATGGTATGGGAACTGGGGATGACTATGTCATATTTTGAACAAATCTAAAAACAAAACCAACCAAACAACAAAACCTGAAAACCTACCCTTGTTTTATTACATTTTTAAAGCTTGGTAAATTTCAAAAGGACAGTACATCTATAAATTAAGATCTTTGCTTCTACATTTCATTAATACTCTTGATCCAAGCAAAGAGAGGATTTGGACTAGGCTGTTGGACTATTAATTGCATAACTTGTTGTAGCCAGAAGAGTGACTGGTTGCCTGCAGCTGACATTTCTAGCTGTCTTTGAGTGGACATTTTTCTTTCAAAATACATATCATATATTTGATATGATTACACATGATTATATATATATATATATATATATATATATGCACACTGCTATTGAGCAAGACAATTTCAACTATTTTGATTCAAATGTCTATCAAACGTCTATGGACAGAGTTGCTCTTAATTAGCGTCCAGAAAAGAGAGATGGTGTCATTTGACCTGCGGGTCTGAATCAAGGGCAATGATTTTTAGTTCTCCCCACACACGACGCAACAGATGGCCCGCAAGTGCCCTGAAAAACACAATTCTCTTCCTCTTACTATCATCACTATTATTCTAATTGTTTCTAAAGGATCCGAACAGGGTTCCAGAAACCTTGTAATGTTGTTATTGCCGGAATCCTGGGTTATTGGACATTCTTATCCTCAGAAGCTAAAGGCCAGGCAATCTTATTCATTTGTGTTCTATGACTCAACTCAGTTTCCAGTTGGCGGGCCGTGTGTGGGGTGTGTGTGTGTGTGTGTGTGTGTTCATCCTGAAAGTGCTTCTTTCCAGAGGTTTTCAAATGCAAATGGAGTGGGAGCGGTGGGAGTTTTGGTGGAGTGTGGTGTGTGGCTTGAGGGCATTTGGGGAGAGGGTGTCTCGGGCAGTAACTTTATACAAATTCAAGGCCATCACTACTGCTGCAGATCTAAACAAGGTAGTTCTGAGAGACCCCTTAAAAGATAGGAGTATCTTCCTTATCTCCACCGAGACGAGCTAAAGGCAGGTACCAGTGCTCGCGCTGTTTTGAGAGAGGGTCCCGAACACCGCCGGAGGCCAGTTCTCGCGGGCGGGCCGGGACTCAACTCTCGTGTGGCGAAGGGCAGCGCGCCGGTCGCCAGGCCCAGTGCGCCAACGCGGAGGAAGGCCAGCCGCCCTGGACCCCGGCTCGGCTCACTTTCCCCGGACGCCCCGGCGTGGGACGAGGGCACCGCTTTAGCCACATCCACTCTAGTTTCAGCAGCTGCGGCCCGCCAGCGCGGTCTCGGACCCGGGCCTCCTCGGGGAGAGTAAGGGAGCGAAAACTCCACCTCCACCTTGGCTCTCAGCTCGAGGAAAGGAAGCCAAAGCAAAGCTGTGCTTACACCGGACAACGATACACAAACCGTTGCCTCTTTGGGTTAAGGCGGCCTGCGTTTTGCAGCCCCAGGAGCGCAAGGTGCGGTCCGCGCGGGGACGAGGGCACAGGGAGTCGCCGCCCCCGCTGTATCCCCACCGCGCGCTCTCTCGGGCCTCCCGCGTCTCGGCCAGCGACGTCGGCTCGCCCCCTCACACCCTCGCCGGGAAGGCTGCCCCCAGCCGAAGGCGACCTGGGCCGGAGGCCGGAGCGAGACGGCGCCGCGGCGCTTGGGAGCCAGAGTAAAGCGGAGGCGCGGACCCTGTTCCTGAAAACGCTCGATTCCTCCAGAGTTTGTCAAGTGTCAAGCAGCTCCAGGAAGGCGAGCTTTCGGGGAAACCCACTGTGTGGCTCACCCCGTTTGGTCTCTGTCAAGCCCTCGCCTTCCTCGTCTCTCCAGATCCTCCGCGCTCCCGGGGTCGTGGGCAGCGCGGGCTGAGCCGGCCGAGGAGGCAGCGCGGCTTTAGGCAGAGCGAAGGGGCCCCCTGCTGGCCGGACGCGGCAGGCGCGGCAATCCGCTCCTGGTTCCCGCCGCCCGGCCGCGCAGCCCCGCCCCGCCCAGCCCCGCAGCGACCCTCCAGCGCCCCCGGCGCTGAGGACGCGTTAAAAGAAACAGAAAACAAAACAAAACAAACAAAGCGCCAAAATCCACTCTCACCTCGTCTGCTGCTTAAAGGTAAGTGTGAGTCCAGCCTCTTCTCCCATGCCCCTCTCTGACCCTCCTCTGGTCCTCTGGGCTGAGATCTGGGGGAGACAAAGGGGCAACTCACCCCACCCCAAATAAATCGTGGCTGCTTTTGAAAGCACGTTTTGCAAACATAAAGATCAAACACAGACAGACACACACACACACACCCTCATCCAAACCCACACTTACCAGTCCGGAAGAGGGCTACTGATGTGCATGTTTCTGGAAGCATTTCATTAGCTGTTGGAGGAAACGTTTACTGATACTGCAGGTTGTAGGCAACTCCAGTAATTCTGTGTATTGGAAAGAGGAGGGAAGACGAGGAAAGATTCCCTTTAGTTTAATCCTCCCTCCCATACCTGGACGTGAGTCCTATTTTCAGTCTCAAGTCCTAGCATGGGTAGAAAAGTTTTCATCCTCTTACTGAGAAGGAAGAGAGATTCAGCCCTTTTTGGGGGTTTTCCTGTGTACTGCTCCCATTCTTCACCAGAGAACTGGCGAAGGGATTGTTTTGTTTATCTAGACAATTCATAACTTAGTTCTGTATGGTGTTTTGAAATTAGTTTAACCTTGAAATAGTCTATGTGCTTTGAGTGGCAGGTTCTTCTGTGCTTAGGTACAGGTTATTAAAAATCACAATGTTTCTTTCTATTCAGGCAACCTTGAGTTAGAGATGGGCATAATGTCTTACTATTGTGACTTTCAGTAGTGTCTGTTGCCTCTGGATGTTTACTGTCTTTGGAGAAGGAGTAAGGTTTAAAAAATTTGTTTTATAAGTTTAGGCAAATAATAAGTATAGGTCCAGTAAGAAAAGATCAGTACTATTTGCTTCTACTTTCTTCACACACTCTTTGGGGAAGAGAATTAAGGATTTTGACTGTCCCTGAGACTAGTTTATAGTAGGCCAGATCTAGAAGAGTATCTTTTAAAATGGTGTGTCTTTTTATTTGGTATTTTCAGATGGATGACAGAATATTTGATCTGCTAATAGGAAAGGGAGTAAGGCTGATTTGGAGTGGGATCCGGCACCTCTCTTTTATATCCAACAGTCTGGGAGATCTGAGCCGGTCACAGAGGATTAGAACTCCAGAAGATAACAATAACAATTATAATAATAAGAACTAACATGTATTGAGTGTCTGCTCACTACCAGGTGCTAAGTTTCAGCCTTTACCTTCATTATCTCATTTAATTCTCACTACAGTCTTATGGATAAGGTACTATTATAGTTTCTCATTTTACAGATCAGGAAAGTAAATCTTAGAAAGGTTTATTTATTTGACTAAGGAGACAACAGGTGGTCATCATAAAGTAAGGATCTGAAAAGTAGGCAGTGGGAGAGATATCTTGAGAAATGATGCTTATTGTATTGAATTCAAGGTGGCAATAAACTAATAGTTTAAGTCTGAGTTTTGTCTTTCATAAAAAAAAAGAGAAAAGGTAATCTTTTCTGGAAAGAAAATATTAGATAAAATGGGAGTATTTGTTGCAAAAAATTCTAGTCATCAATTCCCTATTCCTATTTCCCAGTTGAAAAAACTGAGAGAATGAATCGACTTAGCTTCCCTGGCAAGGTGCACAGCCAGGCCTGGAAATGAGATTTTCTGATTCCAGCTCCTCTGTCCATTCTACTTAACCACACTGTCCAAACACAGAAAGGGCCTTGGTTTTTCTCAAAATGCTAAACAGTAAATCATTAACAGCTCATAGTCCATATATCTCAGTGAGTAAGCTTTCTTTCAGCTTAATTGTGAATACCTTTTTATACTTAAAAGGATGCAAATGTAGAAATTGTGCTGTTTTCAGTGGTGAATTAAATGACATAAAATTCACAAAAGACTAAATAAGCTACATCAGCTTTACTTGAAAAGCAGTTAAAGCAGTTAAAAAGATATCTGAAAGGCCTGAGTACAATTTTAGTCTTCTTCACCCCCCACAAGACCGATCTTACCCCACGCCAGGTAAGTCATTCCACATTACATTTCTGCTAGTTTTTGTTCATGAAGGAGTTTAACACTCACAAGGTTTTGGTGCTTTTCATCTCCATTCATATCTTTCTTCTTTGTTCTGTGAATGGTTACAGTAAAAATATCAAAACAAATCTCTGGAGTGGCCACTTTAATGACAAAAAATATATAAAACTAATTGGCAAGAGATTTTAGACTGGCACCCACATTTTAAGACACACTTAAAATGCACTGAAGTATATTGTGTAGAACTGATTCACTCTGTGTTGTAAAGTTAGCTCAGGTACAGAATGTGCTTCATAAAATGGTCTTAGGGTTACTTCATTTTCAGTAGGGCTCAAAAGTATCAGAAAAAGCCAGATGAACTGCCTTAAGTCACTGATTGGACTGCAGCCCATGTGTCTCATCTTTCTCAGTCATTTGTGTGCAGATTATTTGGCCACATGGCCTCCTGTCATGTTGGGGATCTGTGATTTTTCCAGAGGTTTAATTTAGTTGAATATGATTGTTAATGTCAAGCTGGGAATTTTCTCTCCCAACCTCTCATTAAAACCATTAGTATCAATATCAGTTTGGAACTATTATGTTATGTAATGAAACTTGCTTGTCTGCGTGAATTTGTACCAAAACACTCTCAGATTTTTAGATTTGAAGGGCTTTTTGAAATTATCTAGTCTAATCCTTTTATTTACTGATGGATAAATTGACGTCCTAAGAAGTAATTCAGAATTCTCCATGTCACTGCCTACTTAGTGGAAGAATGAGAACTGGAACCCAGATTTTCTGTATTCAACCTCTAACGCAGAAGTGCATTGCCACAGCATCATGTTCCTTCTTTATTTGATTGTCAGAGATTCAGTCACTCATTCAACAACTAGTTATT
This sequence comes from Tursiops truncatus, assembly GCF_011762595.2. NCBI lineage: Eukaryota > Metazoa > Chordata > Mammalia > Artiodactyla > Delphinidae > Tursiops > Tursiops truncatus. The sequence continues at coordinate 97,772,388 of NC_047034.1, read as the reverse complement.
GCCATGAACTTGGCAGCTGTCCTAGACATTAGAAATTCAACAAAAGGAAAAAATAAAACAATCCAGAAAAAGGCTTTAATTTGTTGAAATTTATATTTTAATTGTGGACAAAGTCAAATGCCAGTCTTAACAATGGTTAGAAAGACATTTTATAAAGACATTTTTCTTAAAAAATACCTTTAATGTGTTATAAAGTGAAAGGCAGCAACAACATGCTAATATTCTTCCACATTTCCTGTGAAAGAAATTTGGGGATCTCCTTAGTGCCAAATAATTAATTGACTGGAAATTGGTAAATGGAGAAAGCACACTGTAACCACGTAGGCAGGACCCTCTCAGGTGATCCATTCATGGATCAAGGGTAATTCTTTTCCAGAGTCGTCTTGTGATTTGGGATTACAGGCCTGTGAGAAAACATGGACTTGTGCAGGAACTAGCATAAAGAAATAATAAAGAGATCAAAGAGGAAATTATTCAACAAGATGTTTTTAAAAAAGATACATTTTCAAATGTATATTAGATTATCCTAGCAGATGAACCAAAAGGCCAGGAGAGTACTAGCTTGAGAGTTTAAGGCAGAAGCCACAGGGTCTATTATAATTGGTTTTTGTGATAAGCTCAAGTTTCCCCTTTTAGAATATGATATACAGTAGCCCCCTTCTCCACACCCCCCAGTGGAATAATTGGGGAGGGCAAGGTATAAAAAGTTGAATCCTGTAAAATCCTTGGTCTCATTATTGTGAGATTCATAAAAAAATAACATTTTTCAATGTTATTTCAATGTTATTCAAGTAGAACAGGCCATTACAAACAAGACATACACTGGACGTTGAAATGAAAAATTATCAAATGATTAGGATACAGCAGCTTCCTAAAATCCCTCCCCTGCTGCTTTTCCTGCAACAATTTTGCTTGTCAGAGTTTAAACAATGAGGACCAACGGCCAATTGTCTCATGTCCACGTTTACTACTAGTGAGGGGCAGGGTTTTTTTTGCAGGGTTTTACCATATTTTGCCTAGTAATGAAATGAAGTTTTCTTTTGACAAATATATAAAGTCAAACTTTTAGAATTGGGAAGAGTGGGGGGATGCGGTAGGGAGAAAAGAGTTTTGTCTGATAAAGCAGGGGGAAAAGGTACATTTACACACTGAAATTTCTTCTCTTCTCTTTCCTGACAATTTAATTTGTATTTGTTCTCAGTTCCAATAAAGCAATAATATAACATATTAGTTGTAAAGTAGTTAATAATATAGTATAATATATTCGTTAATAAAATAGTAGTTTGGCTGTTTCGCATTTCGGCAGTCTATGTGTTAGTCATGTGATAGACAAGACTGACTGAAATAAACTTGGATGACTGTTCCATAGTTAGGGCCACCCAAATCCAATTCACTGTATTGTGAACTATTAAGGAACTCTTGCAGAATTTCTCTTTCATGTTGCCTGGATGTCATGTGTTGGTATCAACCAAGGAAATGATTAGATTATATCCTCAGGAGAATCACTGATCTATTTTCTGCCTCCAAGTGTAATCAAGATTAAACTGCAACTGCACGAAGTGTTGCATTGGAGATAAATGGTTGAATTGTTATCCCTATTACCTGTATTACTGAGACTAGAAGTTGGAAGTAAAGAGCTCTGAATCTCTGACTTTTCTGCCCACAGACCCACTGAAGAAGCAATAGCATACTCCCCCTCTAGGATCACTGAAAAAAGTAGCAAATCTTAAATGAAGAAAAACATGAGACCTGAGACCTTTTTGATCTGCTTTAAGATCCGAGTGAGCTTATGGAACAATTATGTTGGAGCACCCAAGTGATGTGACTGAGGTTATCTTTCTGGAGGGGTGAAAAGGTCTTTGTGAAACACACAGCTTTTGGAGCCTACTCTCTGTAGAAAGAAAGACAGGAAGGAAGGACGGGAGGGAGGAAGGCAGGCAGGAAGGAAGGAACAGAGGGAGGAAGGGGGAAAGGGAAGTGAAGGAAGGGAAAGGAAAAAGGGAGGAAAGGAAAAAAAAATCTCTTTTGAGGTAGGGGTTGAGTGACAAGAGAAACTTTTAGCCTTCAGGTTTATTTTCTCTGCACTAGGTATATAATAATATAGTTTTTAAATTTGTTATTAATTTTCATTGGAGTATGGTTGCTTTACAATGTTGTGTTAGCCTCTACTGCACAATAAAATGAATCAGCCATACACATACAGATATCCCCTCCCTTTTGGACTTCCCTCCCATTTAGGTTACCACAGTGCATTAGGTAGAGATCCCTGTGCTATACAGTATGTTCCCATCAGTTGTCTATTGTATACATAGTATCAGTAATGTATATGTATCAATCTCAGTCTCCCAGTTCCTCCCTCCCCACCCCTTTCCCCCTTGGTTTCCATACATTTGTTCTCTACGTCTATGTCTCTATTTCTGCTTTGCAAATAAGATCATCTATACCATTTTTCTAGATTCCACAATACTATAGTTTTTATATCTTTAAATCCATACTTAGCTAGGCATTAAACATTAGGAATAATCTGTTTATAGAAAATAAAGCCATTTTTATTTGAAAACAAATGGAAAAGATAATTATTTTTCCCCAAATGTGTACCCTTTTAATTGATCAAATGCATCCAACAAATTCTGCCGGCAATTTGAACACTCTGTAGGTGTTGTTGCTGCTCTAAATTTGTCTGCAAGAGGAATTGTAAATGGTATTTACCTTTTAATTAAACAAAGCATCTTGCAAATTAAACACATGTTCTTGCACATCAAAATTTAGTTAACATTCTTTTCATTGTTCATCCTGCTGATACTCTGACTGCATCATGAGTCCACACACAATATAGAATCACGCTGCTCCCCCCTCTCCTGCACTTTGCATTCTTCAGAGTAGATGATATCACATGCTAGAGTACACTCTGTAACTGACTTCTAATAACTGAGCAGCTTTTCCCATTTAATATACTTAATATTGTGTAAAATATGGGGCTGCATTGGTGTGTCCAGAACCTGGAAAGCTTTGGACACTGATCTGACATATGTCTTATAATCTTACACTGGAAATTTGACAGTGAATGACAGAACACCTTAGAGGAATATAAGAAGCTGATAAAGGCAGAAGCACTGCACATAAATGCATAGTCTGGTTTCTAATAGCTACATACTTTTTTACATGCATACTAGTAATTTGACATTTATAATTCACTGTTGAGCTGAATTTCTGTCATTTTTTTACTGTCAAGTTTTCCACATTTTGAAATAAATGTCCCTTCTAATTATTATATGAATTTGAACTCCAACATTCAATTATTTCCCCTGTCCCTTATAATGGAGTACTACATTTGGCTGAAGTCTGATTTGTAAGACCATTTAGGAAATGTGATCGTTTCACATGTATCCCCGCAAAACTATACATGGGCACCCCTTTCTTGATTGTACTCTGCCTTACTTGTGAAAGTACGATTTAAAACTCATCCATCAGTACTATTTCCAAGAAAATAAGGTTATTAATGGCAGAATGAAGCTGAGATAATTAGGATATCATCTTAATGGAACAAAAGTCAGAGAGAGGTTTTTCAATAAAGCAAAACTGTAGTTAACGACTGTCACTCAGTTGTACCGGTGCTCATTAATCTCTTTTATTTCTGTTTATTTATGGTTTATATAATTGAAATAAAGCCATTCGCTTAGAATATTGCCAAAGGAGAAATGCTTTCTGCTGTGAAAAGCGGCATCTCAGAATAAAGTTAAATAAAATCCAGGGTGAGATGAGGTCTTCCCTTATCATTATGGCACCTCGAAGATTTTTCTTTTTTAAAGTTGAGAGATTATTTTTACTATCAGTGTTTAGTTTTAAGGTTCAGGTAAATAGCATGTTGAAGAGACGCTATTCATGTAAGAAATTGCTTTGAGGCACAGAAATGATTGGTGTGGATAGAGTGGAGGAAAGGGTGAGCAGCCCTTAGTGTCATAAAAAGCTTCAGCTTAAAGGAGTCAACGACATACAATCTTTCTCTGTCGTAACCAAGCTTTAAAATACAGAAGTAAATAATAAAAGTACCATGTGCCAATAAAGAATTTTATGTTTTAAATAGGTTTTTATAAAAATGTTGGTAGTATGATGCTTGTTTGTTGATTAAAATAAGCCTTCACACATAAGAATAAAATGCCCTTTCTTGATTTCCAGGAAATGAATAGAATGTGAATACTGAATGCGTGCAAATAGGACCTATAATAATCAAATACATTTCCCTAGATTCAGATAAGACCAAAGATGATGGACTTTGGATAATGACAGAATTTTAAAATGTTATTATTTGCTTTTATACTAGCACAACTTCTGTCCCCTTGTTTAAACATTTGACAATTTTCCAACTATAAAGAAAATCTATGCCAGTCAACGAGTTTCAGAAATATTAATTGGAACTTTCACTGATGTGTAAAAATGTGCCTGAACTATAGACGTAGATTTTCTGTCTGAAAAAAAAATTTGTTTTCAAGTTTCATATTGATTCTTGTGCCATTTGGTTTTCACTAGGCTTATGAAAGATAAAGCAGTGATTTAACTCTTCATAGAGCCATCCAATGTGTAATAATTTTTAAAGTGATGTATAAGGCTTCCTTCTTTTAAAATAATTTTTATAGCATATTTAATAATGTGCTCTCATTTTATATATCAATTTACAAAAATATGAATAAAAATTTTTCAAAAAATAAGTAGTGCCTTCACAAAAGCTGACAAAATGACCAGTGCTTCTTTAGTTTTTGCTGACTACCAGGCATTGTGCTGGATACGTGACACATCCCAGAAACGCTGTTAAGATACGTTGCATCTTGCAGCAACCCCACGTGGAGGTACTCTGAGGGGACTGAGACTTATGGAGACTGAATGCCTTGTTCAAGGCCACCCATCTGTAAAATGTGGGATTTGGTTTCAAACCAAGTTCTGACCTGAGGCAAGGCTCTTATATACATTGCTGTGTGTCTACTCACAGTCTAATTTACTGAACACTTAGCAAGTACCAGACACTGTCCTTAGTAATTTACAGGCTGTGAAATGTTTCTTCTTTAGCATCAAACCTAAATCATAATCTAAGACAAGAATTTTGACTCAAATGGTACTTCTGGGTTTAGGCTGAGTGGGGAAGTAGAAGGGTGTATAGGTAGGGTCACCTAAAGCTAATATGCTAAGTGGGCCAAGTGTGTTTTCAGTGCCTTTTCATTCCCACTTTCTCCCCTCCCCCAAGTCTATTTCCCATTCCCATCGAACAAATTTTCAGAAGAAGCTACTCCTGCCAAAAATGTGCATTTGATTAGGGTCATCTAGAAAACTGAATGGAAGTTAAGCTTTAAGGAAATAGATTCACTCGTGCATTCATTCACTCATTCATTCGTTTTAAAGTATGAAAGGGATGTGAGGACCAGAGAATATCCTAGAAATCATATAGTTCAAGGGTGAGAAACTAGAGTCCCTCCAAATAGGGCCTGCAATGTGGCTTTTCCCCATTATATTTTATTTTGAAAAATTGAATTTGAATGCCTTTAGGTGAGGCATAGTTTGTCCAGTACACCATAGATCCTCACCACCAATTCCATCATACTCTCATCCTTGTTCCACACATTCCCTACTTGGTTCCTCAAATCATTTTAAGCTTATGACTGCAGATAGTCACACATAGAAAATTTTTGAGAAGCCTGAGTCCAAATAAGTTAGATTCTCTCCCCAAAGTCAATATCATCTTATTCTTTCAACACCTAGGACAGTGCTTTGCACATAGGAAGTTCAATAAATATTTAATGAATGAATGAGTGAATGAATTAATTAATGGGACAGACTTGAGACTGCAGCCCAAGTGTCCCTGGTCCGATCCAGTGTTTGTTGCACCTTATCACTTAATCCTTGGGAGGAATGGGGAAACATCTCTACTTTTGTGCACAGGAAATTTGACTCTATCTTTCAGTACATGATTTTTCTTTTTCTGCCTAAATCAAATGAGGCCTAAACTAAAAGTAATTCAGCCAGAGGAGATTCATTCAAAGGTTGGTTTCAAATTGAAATCATGTAAACACAGCAACTAAATGTATAGTACTTTCCAGAAGACCCAGAAAATCATATTTACTTCCAATAAAGTCATGATTATTGATGTAGTACACTATCTTCATCCCTGAGAATGAAAGGGACAAAGAAATATGACAAAGTGAATATCTTTGTCAGCCATATCCAGAATGTTTTAGGAGCCTGGAGAAACCTTTGGGCTGAGCTGACTTTATAGCCAAACATCCCCCCCCCCAAAAAAAAAAGAATAACTGAGCCATTTATCTATCACTATGATTAATCTACTCCATACCAACAGCTGGCTATTTAGAAAACAACTGGTTCCTTTATTCAGCATTCATTTGTGTATTTAGTATGGTATAGCTTTGAGCTGATCCTTCTATCATTGTTATAGCGTGTCAGCCATATGACTGCTCTGGAGAACCTTGGAATGTCCGTTCGGGTTAATTGTATAAAGTAAGAAAAGTTATACTTTTGATTGAGAATGAGTTTTAAGGCAGTAACCATGTTGCCACAGGTGTGAGAGATACTCTAATTGGGCCTATCAAGCATACAGAGTCAGGGCAGGGTATGACATATGATGAACTGAGACCAGGTCTTCATCTGCCACGTAACCATCTGCATGACCATCACATTACCATTACAAGCTGTTTCAAAGCCTTCAATGCTCCTTATTTTCTAACAACAAATTCCAAGTCCTGAGCATGTCAGTCAAGGCTCACCATGCTGGATGCTCAATAAATATTTTTTCAATAAGCTCATGGATATTTGCTGGCATACACTGTGTCCTGCTTTCACCCAAGAATTCTCAAAGGCCTCTGAGCCTTGTTTTATTATTTTTTTTTCCTATGACTTTTCCCACAATTCCCTGGGAAAGCCCTTCTCTTACTTCAAACATGTCCCCAGCCTCACCTCCTTTATGAAACTATTTCTGTCCCTGTTTTTGAGCATCCTCTAAAAAGTTTAAAGAAATTGCTCTCTCTTTTCTAATATATTGCACAGCACTTTCCTGGCTGCTATTATGCATATGTCACACTTTACCTATTTTATAGCTATTATGTACATGGTGTATTACCTATATTATAGATGTTAGGTGCAAGCCCATGTTACCTATATTATAAAAATTCCCTAAAAAATGTAAGCTGAGAGGAAGTGGTGATATCTTTTGAGATATATCCCTAGCTCTACCATTTTTTGCTTATTTGAGTGTGACTATAAAGTAGTATATTTTCTCCTTTCTTCTTACCTAATTTCTTTTGTTCTTTTCTTACTTAAATTTTTTTTAAAACTATGAAATTTGCACAGCAAATATAATTTCATCTTTCAAGATGATATTTATTTTGTTCACGCTGACATCATTAAAACATGTTTTAAGATCATCTCCTCTGGAATTGTTTTAAAATTGTCTCATTACTTTCTGCCAGCCTTTAGTTTTTGGTCTCATTTTGGTTGGTTAAAAAATTTTAACTCATGTTCAAAATTTGAAGACTTGCAGCAACTGAAAAAAAACCTAAACGCCAAACAAGAGTTATTGGTTAAAAGGAAGTGTAATAATCCTTATAAAGAATATTATGCAGCCATTAAAATAATGATATGTAGGAAATTAGGAAATTATTTGTATGAAAATTGTTCATTCTTTTTTCTTTTTTGTTACTAGTGATGATTTTTCTCTTTTTATAAAAAGATAATTAAACTAAAGAGAATTTGAAAGAGCAATTCCATGGACACCCGTATATCCTTCTCCTTGGTTCATTGATTATTAACATTTTGTAAACATTTTCTTTATCTGCTTTTCTGTTTCAATTTAGATTGATGGAGAGAGAGAGAGATAGGGGTGTGTGTGTGTGTGTTGTGTGTGTGTTTCCTAGGCCCAGAGGATTTTTCTTCATCTTTAGAGTCTACAGTCTAAAAAATACTAGTTTTATTAGAGCTTGTCTGGGTCAGTTTTCCCAGTTACACAGTGGGTCCTTTTAATATGAGTCAGGTCTTCTTTTACCAGAATTTCTTCCTTTGATTGTAACTTTATATATTTCATTGTTTTTAAAAAATTTTCTGGGGATCAGATCATTTCTATGATAAATGTCCTATAGTCTATTTTATATATCAATTACATTTTCCCTGTTTTTTTTCCAGTTTATTTTGTTTTCATTGACATGGCTTTATGTTTGCGTTTCTTTAATATCCTTTACGATCTATTGTTGTTGTTTAATCCATTCTCCCTTGTGCACCTTGTAATTTAGTCTTTATTTCTAACATGATTTTTATAATTTTAAAAATATCATTTCTTTCTGAGTTTGTCAATTCTTCATCTCTATTTTATTTGCCCATTTCTGTTTTGAAGTTTATAAATTATGATTTAAATTTTTAAAAATTTTGTAAATTCTTGTTTAAGGTTTATTTAATTTAGTTTCCTTCTGCTTTATTGTAATTTCATTAAGGAGAATATAAACTGAAATACTTTGATTTGTACTTTCCATTTTCCTTGTACAGTAGTTTGGTATGAACATCGTTGGACATCTTTTTAAAAAATTTTAAATGTGTTTGATTTTCTTAGACCAGAGGTAAGTTTTATGCAGACAAAGGAGATAGGTTTGGCTGGCCTATTAGTACAAGAGTACTTCCTTCTTTCGATATGGTAACGTTAATTTTCTTTTATTGATTTATTTTTTTTTTTCTCTTGGGGGGGTGGATGATTGTATCTTCTGATTTTGTAACTTTGTTCAGGCCCTTTAACTTTCATCTCTTACCTCCTTCTTTTGCATCACCCTTAAACCTCCAAAGGGACCTTTTTCCTTCCAGAAGAGGTGCTTTCCCAAGAGTACTGTTACTGGTCTTATGCACTTTATCTCTTTCCTTTTGGTTTCCTGGGTATGGATGTAGAAGGTCCTGGTTGAGCAATAAAGGGTGTACGTCACAAGCATTCCCAAGTAATCAGTGACCTTCTTCTTTTCCTAAGCAATTTCAATCAAAGAAAAGGAATGGTTTTTGGAAAGAAGAGAATAAAAATGCTTTGAAGGTAGATAGTTGTATATTGCAAAATATTTGTGCAACAGTGATAATGAACACATTTAGAATATTTGGATGATTAATCTCTACAGACATGTCACAAGGATTACAACATTGTTCTCCCTCTAAAGAACATAATGGAAGTAAACTGAAAGTAAATAAGAAAGGGAATGTGCTCCAGGTGCTATCAACCTTTATTTGCTGGTGTTTTAGAGTTCTGAAATTTTCTAGAGTTCAAGAAGAAAGAGTTAAAATGAAACAGAACTATCAAATTCACAATTAAATTAAACTGTTGACCATTAGAGAATTTGATAATATAAGGTTGTACATTTTTAGTACTGAGAATTTTTATTCACTCATTTCAGAGCTATGTATTTCTCCTTAAATGGAAAAACCTAGTGTTTTATTCTTAAGTATGAGCTTTCTGATGACATGATGAGAATCAATCTTTCTCTCTCCCACCCTTTCTCTTTCCATTATTCAGACTTATTAGTGCTGTTCACCAAACAGTTCTTATTCTCCTTGGGTACATGGAGTTAGTTGTGACCATGTTATCTATGTTGGTCAAGGAAATGTGAGCAAAAGTGCTGTGTGTCCTACTCCATGGAAGTATTAAGAAGCAGAGTGCAACACACCCCACTTTTTGCCTCGGAAACTTCTCTCTTTACCCAGCTCCTGGAGTGAGGGAGATGAAGAGCAAGGCCCTCAGCTCCCCACACTACCATCCCTCACACACCCAGAAGACAGGTAGAGTAAGAAATTAACTCTGAGATTTTGTTTCTGTTTTTAACTACAATATTATTTAGCCTATCCTGTAAGTGTGTAGACAAAGAAGGAAAGTTACATTCTTCATGCAAGTTTAGCATTTTGGAGTTGGGGAAAATTTTACACCATAGGTCAACTGTGTTATAACTTAACAGTACATATTATATATATGTATATTAAATATACATATATAGCCATATATGTTGTCATATTTTAGTAACATAGCATTTTATTTCTTCAAACACTTCAAGCTAACTCATTCTTGAGGATCCACAAGGTCAATTCCCTTTGCAGGATTTCCTCCCATACTTGTGTGTTTGGCTCCTGCCCATCCTTCAGGTCTTGGCTAGGATAATGTCTCCCCTAAGAGCCTTTCCTGGTTACCCTATCTAAGTAGATCCTGACCTGTTACCTTTTATTGCAGCATCATGTCTGGATTTTCTGAGCTTGCAAGTAGATATTTATTTGCCTGTTACATGTTTATTGTCTTACCCTCTAGCCTGTCAGCTACATGTATCTGTGTCTGTCTTCTTCACCACTGTATAACCTGTATAGGGCAAAATGACAGGTTCAAAGTAGACAATTAATGCATATTTGATGATTAAACAAATGACAACATTATTGCAATAAATGTACATGGAATAGTTGCAACTCTATACAATATTTTATATAATCATGAATTACAGCATTTTCCTCCTAAAACATCAGTTCTTTTAAGCTGGTGGTAGAAAGTATGGAAATAGAAGTAGTTCAGAGGTTTTGTTTCTTATTCAAAAGAAATTGGTCATCATCATCATTATTATTGTTACTGTTATTATGATGATTTACTTTTGGGGCCGCCTGTCAATTTTTTTTTTTTTTTTTTTTTTTGCGGTACGTGGGCCTCTCACTGTTGTGGCCTCTCCCGTCGCGGAGCACAGGCTCCAGACGCGCAGGCCCAGCGGCCATGGCTCACGGGCCCAGCCGCTCCGCGGCATGTGGGATCCTCCCGGACTGGGGCACGAACCCGTGTCCCCTGCATCGGCAGGCGGACTCTGAACCACTGCGCCACCAGGGAAGCCCGCTGCCTGTCAATTTTTGACAGAAAAATGTGCTCTTGTATCTCTAATTTTAAAATACCAATCGAGTATATTATCAGCATGATGTAAGTGTTAATTAAGAAGTCTGCCTGTGATTGTGCTAGGATAGCCAGTACATTTTCAATTCAGATTGATAGCATAAATGATCTAGGCACTACAAATTTCTGTTTAATAATAATAAATTTTATTACAAAAACTCTATGTACTATAATATCTAAATATGTGGTTAGAAAAGTATCTGGATTATTTTCTTTTTAGAAAATAATAAAATAAAATTATTTTTAATAAAATTATCATTTTAATAAAAAATAAAACTATTTAGAGTGTTCAATTGATTTGACTCCACTGGGCCAATGCTAAACCCAATCTTCGGAGTTTACAATCAGTATTAATGCTTTTTGTTAATACTTTGTTAAGGACTTTAGAAGCGTAAAAGCATCTAGTCACATGTTTTTGGAGTATAGTTAATGTTGTGAATATAAATATTTTATGTAAGAACATTTTCAGCAAAGTTAGACTTTCAGTGATTCCATATTATCAAAATAGTGATATAAGACTACCGTATGGTTAAAGAATAATTTCAGAAATAATTAAGACATTAAGTTTGTAGTTAACATACTTAGGAGGAATGAGCCTTTTGTATATAATCAAAATAATAATAAATGCCAAGGATTTATGGATTAGGCTCAAAAACTGTTTTAAGAAATCTTTAATCCAAGAATTCATAAATAACTGTACACACACACACACCATTTTGGCTAGCTTAAGCAGGAAATACTTTACCAGAGAACATAGGAAGATCACAATTTTTGGAGGGCTGAAAAAAAAGCTTCTAGTCTAAGCTTTCAGAAGGGACTTGAAACCACAGCAGAACCAAGAGGACTGCTGTGTGTGCCATGATCAGGAAACTGCAAAATTAGGAAGCTTTCCTCTTGACTGCTGGTACTACCCTGATTCACACCTGCAAGCTGAATGGGTGCCTTGCACCCTACCCCTCTCCCTCTCACTGCATAACTCTCTTTCAAATGAAAGAGGAAACCAGGTTACATCTGGGGCCCAAGCTACAAGCGGATATAGAAAAGGTCATTTTTAGATTTTGAACCTCTGCCACTGAAGGGAGTGGGTGTTGAGAAAGCCTATACAGCCCTTATAACATCAAACACAATTAGAATTATGCTATCTAGATAGCTTTGTGTCTTGCATTTTTTCAGTTTAAATTTTATCACACTCATTTCTCACATCTTAAATATGTTATAAAATCACATTGTTGGATGACATGATTCAATTTATTGAAATAGTTTAATCATTTTGATTAATAAATATAATTTTACTAATTATTAGAAAAATACAGTGCATAGCACATTTGAAGTACTCAATATATACTTGTTGAATGAATGAATGAATATCATTTGAGGGTCCAGGTTGATAACAACAATACCATCTTAAATGCATGATATCTGAGATCATTGTCGTTTCTACCCGTGGGATGGAGAGAAGAACCTGGAGGGGTGGTTTAGGGAACTTTATGGGGCAGACTTGGCAGTAGCATATCTTATTCATAGCAGTATCTTCTGCTGACATTCTGAGGGGGAGAAAAAGACACAAAGTCACATCTAAAGGCAAGGGAGAAGGGAGGATAGGAAATGGAGTGTTCCTGGGGTAGAAGTTTTAAAGGACAGCCTTCAACACAGCATGAGAGGAATTCAGACTTATTTTTCTACCTTGTCTATAAGGCCCTTCATACTTGGATTATTCATTGGTTAACATTATTTTTGAAACTGCTGATCATTCACAATCTATATTATTACTATCTAATTTAACCTTAACAACACATTTTCTCTAGAAGGAAGGAATAAACGTTAAGTGGAGACATGATGCATTTGAAATATTTTTATCAGAACAGTTGACTGTGTAGCATAACTAAACAGAATTATTTTCAACCGTCATGATATGTGGTTTGTAGCCAATGCCAACTCTATTGAGACAACTGAAATAAGTTGTCTGAACTGAAATAGTTCTATAAGCATCCAGACCTTCCCCATTCTCTTTGATATATATAACTAGAGTACAGCTTTTCTTTCTAAATTTCCTATAAGTAGTCTACTAAAATACAACCAACTTGTTTATGGTCCTCTTATTTCATTGACCTTACAATCTGATCTAGACTGGACTGTGTCACCAACTACTGGGAGTGCGCCCTGCCACATTATCACTTTTCTAGTTCTTTATAAGACAGAGGCAGTGCTCCTTCCCCGTTTTATTCACAGCCTGTATCTTCTGTCATTAGGAAGATCATAAGTCCTGTTTAGTACATCACTAACTACATTATTGCTCAGCAAATTACTTCTATTTCTATGCCTCTGAAATACACACAGAAAATAAGACAAGGTAGGTCAGCTTGACAAATGTTGACTTTGACTAGAGAGAATTTATGTCTACTGCATTGGCTGAGATAAATTAGACTTAATCACACTTGCCATCATCATTAATTTTCTCCCTAGATTCTAAATGATAACAAATCAGTTAAAATGTGTACCTACTCTAGAGTAAGCAGCTCAGCCTTGAGGTTATTATGCAACGGAAAGGAGAGACTCTTCAAATTATTTATTTTTATGAATAGAGAGCAAGTCTTAAAGAGATAAAATGTGTATGGAATCCACAATAGTAGGTAAATATGACACTCAGCAAATTATCCAATTTGGGTAATTGGGTATAATTTTTTGATTTAACAAAATTAGTTGACCAGATAATCTAATGGATTAATTTGTGGTCAATCTGATATGGATTATAGTATTTTCGAAGATTAGGGTAGTATTTATGTTAAAATCTTTTTTTTTAAGTCATTGATCCAACCAAAATTAGGTTCTTTCTCCTAAAAGGGATAAGGTAGATCTTCATTATTCCCATTATCTTTATCTTAAGGAAGACCCTATTTTTAGACAATTTGAGGAAAAAAATGGATAAAAAAAGAAAAAGTATAGTAGTAATAACAAATAATCTTTATTGTATGCTTACAAGGTGCCAAACACCATGCTAAAGACTCATTCAACAAATATTTTCTGAGGGTCTGACAGGTACTGAGGACACAGCAGTGAAGAAAGAGCCACAAGTCTCTGGAGTTTGCATCTTAGAGAGTGGAGATGGACACTATGTGCAATAAATAAGTAAATTGTATAGCATATTCCAATATAGTAAGTCCTATGAAGAAAACAAAGGAGAGTAAGGGCGAACAGGAGTGTTAGACTGGGGCTGAAGTTTTTAAACGGAATGGTCATGGTGGTGTTGAACATAGAGATGAGGTATATGAGGACAATTACAGATTTACAGACTCTATCTGCCCTGGGATTTCCTTTCCCTTGCCAGCTAGAGTTCTGTATCACTGACCTGTGTTTACAGTTTGCTCTCACTTTCTACCTTCTAGTTTGATTCTGAGGCCCTTCCTCTGTCTCAAGGGTGAGCAAGGCCTTTCCATCTGGGCTACAGTGTTACCTTTTCAGCTCAAATTGTAGCCATTCTTCTCAAAGCCAACCAAGTCCTAGCTCCACCAGACTCTGTCCAGAGAAATTCCCATCCAGTTTTTTTTCTTTTCAGAGCACATAGCTAGAAAGACTAAACTCGTCTGAACCTCTTAGTTTCTCTTTAGCACGCTCTAAACTTTCTCAAGTCTATACAATTTTAAAATGGAGGATAGGGATGAAGTTAAATACTTTCATTGACAAATATTACAATTTTAAAATGAAGGATGGGGATTAGATTAACTACTTTCATTGACAAATATTGTGTCATAGAGTATGATGGCTGCTTTATGTTATATTTATGCATGTAAAAATCTAAGGAAATAGATATTACTCTTCCATATATAGTTGAGGGAATGAGGCTCAGTGAGTGGTTGATTGGGGCTTAAAGCCATGCTAGAATTTTTTTAAAAAAGGAAAGATTTGCTTTTGCACAATTCCTTCACCTAATATCATCATCCCAATTCTCCAGACATCAGTTATTCCTCCGCCACTTTTTGATAAAATACAGAAATCCGATGTTTGTAGGGTTTGATTTATTTGAAACATTTCATTTCAGGATTAAATTTAATTTTTGTAACAAAATACACCTGAATATAGAATTGTAATTTAATTTATTCATTCATTACTTATTTATTTATTTAACATCTTTATTGGAGTATAATTGCTTTACAATGGTGTGTTAGTTTCTGCTTTATAACGAAGTGAATCAGTTATACATATACATATGTCCCCATATCTCTTCCCTCTTGCGTCTCCCTCCCTCCACCCTCCCTATCCCACCCCTCTAGGTGGTCACAAAGCACCTAGCTGATCTCCCTGTGCTATGCAGCTGCTTCCCACTAGCTATCTATTTTACATTTGGTAGTGTATATATGTCCATGCCACTCTCTCACTTTGTCCCAGCTTACCCTTCCCCCTCCCCGTGTCCTCAAGTCCATTCTCGAAGTCTGCATCTTTATTCCTGTCCTGCCCCTAGGTTCTTCAGAACTTTTTAAAATTTTTCTACTTTTTTCCCATATATGTGTGTTAGCATACGGTATTTGTTTTTCTCTTTCTGACTTACTTCACTCTGTATGACAGACTCTAGGTCCATCCACCTCAGTACATATAACTCAATTTCGTTTCTTTTTATGGTGACTAATATTCCATTGTATATATGTGCCACATCTTCTTTATCCATTCATCTGTTGATGGACAGTTAGGTTGCTTCCATGTCCTGGCTGTTGTAAATAGAGCTGCAATGAACATTTTGGTACATGACTCCTTTTGAATTATGGTTTTCTCAGGGTATATGCCTAGTAGTGGGATTGCTGGGTCGTATGGTAGTTCTATTTTTAGTTTTTTAAGGAACCTCCATACTGTTCTTCATAGTGGCTGTATCAATTTACATTCCCACCAACAGTGCAGGAGGGTTCCCTTTTCTCCACACCCTCTCCAGCATTTATTGTTTGTAGATTTTTTGATAATGGCCATTCTGACCAGTGTGAGATGACATCTCATTGTAGTTTTGATTTGCATTTCTCTAATGATTAATGATGTTGAGCATTCTTTCATGTGTTCATTGGCAATCTGTATATCTTCTTTGGAGAAATGTCTATTTAGGTCTTCTGCCCATTTTTGGATTGGGTTGTTCATTTTTTTGATATTGAGCTGTATGAGCTGCTTGCAAATTTTGGAGATTAATCCTTTGTCAATTGCTTCATTTGCAAATATTTTCTACCATTCTGAGGGTTGTCTTTTCGTCTTGTGTATTGTTTCCTTTGCTGTGCAAAAGCTTCTAAGTTTCATTAGGTCACATTTGTTTATTTTTGTTTTTATTTCCATTTCTCTAGGAGGTGGGTCAAAAAGGATCTTGCTGTGATTTATGTCATAGAGTGTTCTGCCTATGTTTTCCTCTAAGAGTTTGATAGTGTCTGGCCTTACATTTAGGTCTTTAATCCATTTTGAGTTTATTTTTGTGTATGGTGTTAGGGAATGTTCTAATTTCATTCTTTTACATGTAGCTGTCCAGTTTTCCCAGCACCACTTATTGAAGGGGCTGTCTTTTCTCCACTGTATATTCTTGCCTCCTTTTTCAAGGATAAGGTGACCATATGTGCATGGGTTTATCTCTGGGCTTTCTATCCTGTTCTATTGAAAAACTGAAACCATTTTCACTAAGATCAGGAACAAGACACGTTTGCCCACTCTCACCACTGTTATTCAACATAGTTTTGGAAGTTTTAGCCACAGCAATCAGAGAAGAAAAAGAAATAAAAGGAATCCAAATCGGGAAAGAAGAAGTAAAGCTGTCACTGTTTGCAGATGACATGATACTATACATAGAGAATCCTAAAGATGCTACCAGAAAACTACTAGAGCTAATCAATGAATTTGGTAAAGTAGCAGGATACAAAATTAACGCACAGAAATCTCTTGCATTCCTATACACTAATGATGAAAAATCTGAAAGTGAAATTAAGAAAACATTCCCATTTACCATTGCAACAAAAGGAATAATATATCTAGGAATAAACCTACCTAAGGAGACAAAAGACCTGTATGCATAAAATTATTAGACACTGATGAAAGAAATTAAAGATGATACAAATAGATGGAGAGATATCAACATTGTGAAAATGACTATACTACACAAAGCAATCTACAGATTCAATGCAATCCCTATCAAACTACCATTGGCATTTTTCACATTACTAGAACAAAAAGTTCCACAATTTGTATGGAAACACAAAAGACCCCGAATAACCAATGCAATCTTGAGAAAGAAAAATGGAGCTGGAGCAATCAGGCTTCCTGGCTTCAGACTATACTACAAAGCTACAGTAATCAAGACAGTATGGTACTGGCAGAATTGTGATTTTAAAGGAACAGCAAAGTATGTTCATCATACTGGCATTTTCACATTTTACCTTCTTACCCATCCTTTAATGTTGGTATTATTATTATATCTATTTTATAGGGCAGCAAAGTGAGGTTTGTAATGGTTACATAAAATGCTCAGGATGATATGTCTAGAAGTGACGGTACTTAGATGCTGAAAACAAGTAATAATTCAATTAATTACTTCTAACAAAAGTGTTAACTAAAATACCTCCCCAAATCAGCTGTGGAGAAAAATGTTACTACTTAGACAAAATGTTACTACTTAGATAAAACATACTTATTAAGATTGAAGAAGAAAATTTAAATAAAAGTCAAATAAGAAATCCATATATGACTTTTATTTTAAAAAATTAGAAAACTCTTATGTTTTTTCTCTTTCAAATGAAATGGAATTTTTTAAAGTTAACAATCTTGGGACTTCCTTGGCAGTCAGTGGTTAAAGACTTCACTTTCCAATGTGGAGGATGCGGGTTTGATCCCTCGTTGGGGAGCTAAGATCCCACGTACCTCGTGGCCAAGAAGCCAAAACATAAAACAGAAGCAATATTGTAACAAATTCAATAAAGACTTTAAAAATGGTCCACATTAAAACAAAATCTAAAAAAAAAGAAAAGTTAACAATCTTATAACCACCTGTGTTAACCTGAGCCTAATATTCCATGTTTTTTCCCTTTACACTTAAATATTATTATTGGCACACACACTACAACAAAAAAGAAACAGCTTTTACTTTAAAATAAAATCAAAATATAAAATGTGTCCTTATGTAATGAAAAATGACATGATATTTTAAAAACTCTTCTTTTAATATTTTAAAATGTAGAATGTAAGTATGAATGTTGCTTTAAGAAAGGTACTCATATTATTACAAAAACAGAACTTATGCTTGTGATGTTGCAGTTGCCATGGTTACTACAAATTTGTTACTTAATAGCAGAGCAAATAGATTCATAAACATGCTAATTATATCTGATACATTTTTCAGACTGTTTTATATGAATATGCATATAGTCTGCATAAAAATGAATGTCCCCATCCAATAATTTTGCAAGTTTGGGAAGGTTTTGCTGTATTCTCTATAATGTAGTGTATGAGCATCTCAACATAGGAAAAAAGAGAAAAGAAAATATTCAAGCAAATTATTTTATGATTCACAGAGTAGACAACTGTTGTTTTTAAATTAAATAATATAAACAATTGTAAATGCTAATTCTTTACTATACAGTCAGTACTTAGAAAGGTTAAAGTTTTGGATTTATAATAAAGCTCTTCTTTTCTGTCATTCCAGTTAAAGAAATATTAAGAAGCTAGTAAGACAAATGAATATAGTTCTGAGTTTTGACATGAATCAGCATGCTATAAAATTTATACATGAAGATGAACAAAGATTTTACAAATACAATGTTTTCCTTTCTATAGCTTAAGTATTTGATAACATTGAGTACACACTGAACGTTGCAAAAATTCAAGGGCGCTGCTCTATCTTTTTCTAAAAAGCAAAGCTACCAACATAATGAGAAGGGAAGAATAGTCTTCTGCAGTTACAAAACCACGAGGAGGGGAAAAAATTGGCCCAGATTACCCATTGAGTCAGCACATGATATAACTCAAAATAGATGCAGGAAAGAGGCTGTGACCCTTCTTGAGAAAGAGGATTTACTTGGGAGATTTGTGACTTCAGTCAGGGCCTTGTATAGCTCTCTGATGAAAGAGTGAGAATATATGTGTCTCCAGAGAGTTACACCAGGAGGGGTTCTTTGCCCTAATCTTGTGATTGAAGATGTTACCACTCTCATGTCTCCATTTAAAACAATGCCCCACTTTCTGTTTTATTGACGCTGACTTTTCTCTCCTTTGATGAAGTTCTAGGTAAAAACACCAGTTAATTGCTCAGAAACCAAGTGGTATTGAGCAACATATATGATATTAACAATCAGGCACTTATTTGTTTATGCTCCGTTTTTCACTTTCACAAACAAAGCACATGGAAGTTGGTTGCTGTATTTCAGATGTTTGAGCATGTCAGGTATATTGACTGAAAAATCTGCTCTGCAGCTCACTGTCACCTAGTGATTGATATCAGCTGTAACAAGATAAAATGTTATGGCATCATAATTCTGTTTGATGGAAGGTAATCTTTGATCTTTTACTATCAACAGAAGATTATAATATATACTTAGTGTGATAAATAATACCCTTTCACTGATGTCAGAGAAGAGCAAGTTAAATTGATATGGTTCCAATAGCTAGTATTTTATTTGCAATTTTTTTAAAGATTAAACACCTAATAAACAGTAAGACTAGATTCCTAAAATGTATTATTATTTAATTATTACTTCTGTTTGTTAATAATCATCAATTATGCTTTCTTTTGCATTGAACTAAAGGATGCATTTTAAAAACTGCTTAAATGTATAGCCTTGAGGTAACATTTTTTGGAGGGCATTATGGCACTGAGGTGCCAGTTAGAGGCATTAATATGCCAAAGTATTATGTAAGTTAAAAAATCAGGAATTGAATATTTGGTATGTGAAATACTCTAAATAGTATGAACAACCATCTTCCCTTTCCTTTAAAATATAGAGTCCAAATTCCTTGCTTAGCATGTAAGAAATACTTGATAGATATTAGCTCTCAAAATTATTTTTTTATCATAAGTAATTGCAGCTCTTAGCATATGCTATGATCTTATGATTTACCTCAAATGTCTGTCTGCCTAGAAAAATTCTCACCTTTCAAGATATAGTTCAATTGCCACTTCCTTTGAGAGGCTGGTCCAGAGTATCCTTTCTCTATGTCTCAGAAAGGATAGTTGTTCTTCCTCTCTGCTCCCTTAGTGTTTTCGCCATGTTTTTGTTATTACTGTTTTTTATTGCCTTGAGATGAGTTGTTGCTTGTATGACATTCCATTTGAATGTGAGTTTCTAGAACCAGAGATTGGGTCTTGACCATCTTTGCCTTCAGTGTTCACTAGGTGCTCAGTAAATGTTTGTTGGTTGAGTTACTGAATATGATGAGAGGTCCACATAGTATGAAAAGCAAAAGGGCAGAAAAACAAAAATGGGAAAAAATCGATTGACAAGAGAAAATAGTCATAAAAAAGAAAACACAAAGTCTACTTCTGGTGTTAATCATTTCTATCCAAAACCTTACAGCTTTGTGTACATACAGCAGACCTCAGGCATTGCCCTGAATTGAGAATTGCCATACCTCTCACTTTTCCTTTCCTCGGGGTATTAGCCATAGAGCATTTAAAAAAAACCTTTCTCATCAAATCCTCTGATTTGATACTCACAATATCCTTGTGAAATAGTCAGTTCAGGTGTATCATCATCGCTTTTTTTAAAAACATCTTTATTGGAGTATAATTGCTTTACAATGGTTGTGTTAGTTTCTGCTTCATAACAAAGTGAATCAGTTATACATACACATATGTCCCCATATCTCTTCCCTCTTGTGTCTCCCTCCCTCCTACCCTCCCTATCCCACCCCTCTAGGTGGTCACAAAGCACCTAGCTGATCTCCCTGTGCTATGTAGCTGCTTCCCACTATCTATCTATTTTACATTTGGTAGTGTATATATGTCCATGCCACTCTCTCACTTTATCCCAGCTTACCCTTCCCCCTCTCCATATTCTGAAGTCCATTCTCTAGTAGATCTGTGTCTTTATTCCTGTCTTGCCCCTATGTTCTTCATGACCATTTTTTTTTTTTTAGACTCCATATATATGTGTTAGCATATGGTATTTGTTTTTTTCTTTCTGACTTACTTTACTCTGTATGACAGACTCTAGGTCCATCCACCTCACTGCAAACAACTCAATTTTGTTTCTTTCTATGGCTAATATTCCATTGTATATATGTGCCACATCTTCTTTATCCATTCATCTGTTGATGGACACTTAGGTTGGTTCCTGTCCTGGCTATTGTAAATAGAGCTGCAATGAACATTTTGGTACATGACTCCTTTTGAGTTATGATTTTCTCAGGGTATATGCTTAGTAGTGGGATTGTTGGGTCGTATGGTAGTTCTATTTTTAGTTTTTAAGGAAGCTCCGTACTGTTCTCCATAGCAGCTGTATCAATTTACATTCCCACCAACAGTGCAGGAGGGTTCCCTTTTCTCCACACCCTCTCCAGCATTTATAGTTTGTAGATTTTTTTGATGATGGCCATTCTGACCAGTGTGAGATGATATCTCATTGTAGTTTTGACTTGCATTTCTCTAATGGTTAATGACGTTGAGCATTCTTTCATGTGTTTGTTGGCAATCTGTATATCTTCTTTGGAGAAATGTCTATTTAGGTCTTCTGCCCATTTTTGGATTGGGTTGTTTGTTTTTTTGATATTGAATCATCACTTTTTTATAGAGCAGGAAACTACAGCTCAGAGAGGTTAGTGGTTTGTCCAGGGTTACACAGCTAAGAGACAGGTTGTAGACTCAACTATGACTATCTGACTCCAGATAAAGTGCACTTTCACTGGTACCATAAGTCTTTCCTGAGGCTAATTACAAGTGTTTTGTCTATTTGAGAAATTTTTACATTCAAAACACTAGATTCATGTTTAGCGGGCTATAAAATAAGTAGATTCAATGATGTCTACAGTTGACTTGAATTTGGCTAGTACACAATGTATCATTTTTGATTCTTGCTATATAAACGATATGAGAACATTAAGAAATGAGAACTCTGAAAACCTGGTGCAGCATTTTCAGGTAAATATTTCTGTATTTCTGCAGATTCCTCTAGTGAGGTTTTATTGCCATGGCTAAAGATTTTTAGAAATAATTTTGCTCTGAAATAGGGAAAAGTTTACAAAGTTCTGTAAGTTCATCTTTCGTGTTAGGTTTGTACATACAGGCCAGTACTATTCACCTGATCATACTGCATTTATTCAACTTGTAAAAGGAAACTATCTCCAAAAATACAAGATTCCCTTAGACTTTTGGCAGAATCATTGTTCTCAAAGAGATAACAGATGTCATCTTCCTTTAGCAGGTGAGAATCTGGACTTTCTAGACAGTTATGAGCAGTATTCTGAAACCAAAGCTTCAGTTAATTTGGATCTACAATTACTGTCAGCTATAGTAACTTAGAAGCATAAACTTTGTAGCTGAGGTGACAGAAGATTGCCTAATGAAATCTGTTTGTACAAGAAGAAATTGTGGTCTGGAGAGGTTAAGAGGTTCATCCAATTTTACATGGGTAATCAATGGTGCAACCAGGACTTGAAGCCAGGTTACCTTATTTCTTTTCAACATTCTTTTCTCTGAAATATGCTGACTCCATCTTGGTGGATATATCAGTTGTCTCTTGCTATGTAACAAATCACTGCATATGATGGTGGCTTGGGGAAGCTGTGGCCATTGTTGTGGGCTGTGCTAGTGATTCTGTCACAATGATAAATTTGCATACCAATGTGGGAAAAAAAACCTCTTTATCAATTTGTGTAAAGACCTCTTTTCTAATTGTCTGCTTGGTCACTATGTCACCAAGTGACATATGTGTAGGACAAGGATATAAGTAAAATGTATGGTTGCTAAGTTTCAATTTCTGTTTCACCAAGGAAACGATTCAACATTAATTAGCCAGAACTACATATCAAATATGTTTATTCAAACATAAAATACCCCAAATTCTACCAGTTTGAAGCTATTAAAACCAATTTTAGGGGGAAGGACCATGGGTTTTCCCACATCAGCTGTGGCATTTTACTCTCTTCTGGCAAAGCAGATATTTAGCATTAAAGGAGTCAAAAGTATCTTCTTTAGCTCATATTTCATTGCTTTCACAAATGAAAGTAAAGATGTAGGCTGGAATTTAAAGAAGCCAGATATTTAGGCAACAATTTTGAACTTCTTTGAATCTTTTCTGAAGAAGCATATTCAGGAGAAGTAGGATCAGGAAAAACAAAACAAAACAAGACATGAAGTTATGACAACAATAAGGAATTTTAGAAACTAGAGTGTGGCCAACTCCGTGGGAAGAGGGAGAAATATCTCTAGAGGATTTGAGGAGGGCATTTTACAGCTGAAATGCCAAAGTTCTTTGCTAGTTACCCTGGTCCAGTCATTACTCTGAAAAATAGAATTCAAAACATGCTCCAGCAGAAGTAGAAGATGTACAGCCAGTTATGGATGATGAATCAAAAGAAAAGAGGCTCACTCATTTTGATACAGCCTGGCTTTCCTTTGTGTCCAAAGGTTATAATTGCTCGTAATATATATCAAACTTTTATTATTAATCTTCTGAAGAACTTTGTTGAGAATCAGTAAAATATGCCACTTTTTTTTCAGGAAAACTAAAACAAAAGCAAAAACCTCAGTATCCTGAAATAATCATTTTTTTGCTCCTCATTCTCTTATTCAGAAATTTTAGCTGGGATCAGCTGGGTGCCTTTTCTGTGGGACTCACTAGAGGTCACTCTTGTGAATGTAGTAATATGGAGGCTTAATGGACGAAATGATCTAAGATGGTCTCACATCTGGCTGCTGACAGGGCTCCCTCCTCTCTCTCTCTCTTTGTAGCCTATAACTATCAAGAAGTCTAGCTCAGGCTTCTTTTTATGGCATTTGGTTTCTAAAAGGGTGACAATGGAAGCTCGAAGGCCTCTTGAAGCATAGACTTGGAACTCCCATAACATAATGCCCATCACATTTTTCTGGTTAAGGTGAGTCACAAGGCCCATAAGCAGGGAGAGAAATTGACTCTACCTTTTGCTGGAAGGAACAGAAAAATCATACTGCAAAGAGGCATGTGCGTAGAAACGAGAGGCATTTATGCACCATCCCGTTTGTTTTGCAACCTGTGTTATTGGATATGCCAAAAGTTCTTAACCATTCGCTTTCATCTATATGTTATATAAAATAATACTTTAAGGTGCAGAGAATTTAATTTGTGTTTTATTTTTATTTTAGTGAGAAGAACTTGTGTGGTTACATATCATAAAGACAACCGTTTTCTGACTCAAAATAATGGTGATACTGACATTTTAAAGTTTTTTTCCCTTGCTACAAGTCAATGGAATAGGTTGACATTTTTATAGATATATATTTCTTATTTTTCTCAGGAAGAGGTTGAGGATAAAAATTGGTTCTCTAGTGAGTGTCTGTGTTTTGGTTTCTGTTAAATGATGATCTATAATTGATTTGTGTGCCAACTAGAACTGCCTCAGACTGTTTTCAGCTATTTTGTTCTCAACTCAATATGTAGTTTATTCACAGCATTACCAGCCCTTTCCCAGATAATCAATCATAAACTAAAGAGAAAAAGACTGTTTTTAATGGAATATTGAGAAAAAAGGAAGTGACTAAATAGTGTGGGCTTGGGGAGGGAGAAGTAGGGGAGAGTAAACTTAGTAACTGTAAAGATGTTTTGTAATAGGTCCAACTTTCTAAGCATTCTTTTGTTATTTAACCTTATGCTGTTAGAGATGCCAGGGCAGAAAGCAATGTAGATGATTAGGGACAAACGTGGAAGCCTAATGTGTTTAGATGCTTAATAGACAAAAATGTTATTTAATCCTTACAACAATTCTATTAAATAGTGCTATTATACCCATTTTACAAATTAGAAAACTGAGGATTTGAGGTTAGTAATTTATCCAAATTCGTACAGACATAAAATAACAAAAGTAAGATAAGAATACAGAGAAACTTGATTTCAAATCCTTATTTTGTTCTTCTGTTACATACAAGCTTTTGACTTGGGGAATATTAACATGATAATCCCTAATTTTTCTGCAGTATCGTAAATAAAGGGTCATAATAACCAGGCATAATAAGCTACAATTGTTTAATAAACACAAAGAATACAGTGCACATTGTAACTGGTAATTATTCTACTAGAAATACTTATCAGTAAGTATTGTCTAAAGAAGCTATGAAAATATCTTGCCCCTCCTTTCAGGGTGAATACAATTTTGCCAATTTATATCACTGTTTTAGAGTAACTTCTGGGTGGAATGTGGGTTGGTAATAATCATTAATGGACTGTCATTTTGTTATGCTATATCTTTAATCCGGTCTTAAAAATATTAATTTAGAAGTCTTAGGTTCCATTGTGAGAAGAAACAAACTAATTCAATAAGAATCAAATCCAAGGTGTATATTTTTTTCACATTACATCTCTGAAATCAGAATTTGTCTTACACCAGTAAGAAAGCATTTTATCTTTTTTAACTGTTTAATGGTCCTTGATTCAAAATAATAAAGATGGAAACAAGCTCAAGTAGGTGGCTCACTATTTCTTCTTTTTTATAGATGAAGTATCTGAAACACAAAAGTTTAACTAGCTTTTCCAGTGCCACAAAGGCAGACCCAGGATTTGAACTAAGGATGCATGAGCAGCAAGAAAGTCTGGGATAGCAAAATTAAGCCTGACTTTTGGAGTATAGGATGTAGGAAGTGCAGAAATTTGGAGAATAGAAAACTCACTATGTTTGATGTGTCACTGAAGAAAAATTTCCATACCTTATTCTTTATCCTAACCTTTATCTTTACAGCTAATTCACTCAGTGACATCATTGGCCCTCTCCTTTCTTCTTTTCTACTACTCCTTCTCCACCCTCCACCATTCAGCTTATCTTCCCTAGTAAAAAACTTCGGCCAGTCTCTAATCAAATCCTATACTTCATTTCCGTATTCCTTTTTTTCTGACTAGCAAAACCAACAATGGATGACCTTATCTATGCACTTTCTCAAATACAGTGAAAACCACACATGGGCAGATTCATGGTCACCAACCTGAAATGGACTCTTGACATTTTTGAGAAATATACTCTTTTCCTTTTTCAACACTCTCTCCCATTGTTCACATCAACTCTTTCAAATATCCTCTTCCGGCTTCATGTTTTCTTTCTCACCTCACATTTACTCTAAAATTCCTAATTTTATCTCGTTATAATCACTCAAAGTGTTATAACATTATTATAATAACAATGCTAAAATATATAATATTTATTTTAATGAAATCAAGAATAAAAGTTGGAGGCAATATAAAATAGCAAATTGTAGAGGAGCCAGGCTTAGAGCAAAAGTTTCCTTGTTGCCAAAAATGATTCCCATTTCCTTATTATCTCAAAAAGTAGGGTACACACACACAAACATACATGCAAATACACACAAGGACATATATATTTGACATTTTGTTATCTTGTGAATAGATGATACATTCACATAGTTTGAAATTAAAATAATAACTCCTTCCTCATCTACCCCATTCCCTCCAACCCACTTTAGGTAGGCACTCTTCCAGTGTTTCTTTATGAAATAATATGTGAATTAAAACAAACATTTTTGTGCTTCCTTTTCTTATACAAAGGATAACATTATATATGTATATATACATATATGTTTTCATATATATATATGTGTATATATATGCATATTCTTATTGCAATATTTTTGGAGAGAAAGAGGGTCCTCTTGGGATATACATATGCATATACATACACGTGTGTGTGTGTGTTCTGCACATTGAGTTTTTCACTTAAAATATGTTTTGGTGTTCTCTCCATGTCTCTATAAAGAGACTGTCATCCTTTCTGTTTGCTTGTTTGCTTTTTTAGTAGTTGCATAGCATGCTGTTGAATGTATGTACCATAGTTTATGTTTAACAGTTCTTTATTGAAGGACTCTTGGTCTGTATCCAATTTTATGTTACTACAAGTAATGTTGCAATGATATCCTAGTACATTTGCCATTGGGTTCATGTGAAAGGGTATCTGAGTCAGTTCCAGAAGTGGGTTAAAGAATAAAGCGTTAGTAATCTTGATAGATATTTTTAAATTACCCTCCAGAGGCATGTACCACTTTGTATTCCCACCAGCATTTTGTGAGTGCCTGTTTTCCCATAAGGTTTGACAACAGAGTATATCATCATACTTTAGCATATTTGTTAATATGATATGTAAGAAATTTTAATATGCTTAAGAACCGTTTGTGTTCCTATTACTGAGGTCTGTCTTTTTACACCATCTGCTTAATTTCTTATTGTATTGCTGTTATTTTTCTTCTCCATATCTTGAAGCCATTTATATTTATTAAGGGATCAGTCCTTTGTTTCTGACATCAATTGACATTTTTGTCCCCATGTTGTCTGTTGTTTTTGCATTTATTTCTGGTGCTTTTTAAAAAATGTAATATAGCTTATTAATTTTTGTCTTCATTTCTGGATTTTTTAAGTCAGAATTGGAGAGAAGTTACTCCTCCAAGCTTATAAAGAAATTTGTTCATATTTTCTTCTAATAATTTTATGATCTTACATTTACATCTTTAATCCATTTAGAGATTATCTGGTAAGGGTCAAAGTTGTCTTTTGATGCCTATCCATTTGTTATAGTACCACTTATTAGAAATTTCGTTCTACCTCACTGATTTGAGATGCCACTTAATAATATGGCAAATTGACATTTCTTCTTTGGGTCTATATTTGTACTTTCTGTTGTTCTTGTTTCATTCATCTGTCTTTATTCATGTGCCAATATTTTACTGTTTTAGTTTCCTTAGAGCTGTGCTATCCAGTAGGGTAGCCACTAACCACATGTAGCTATTGAGCAGTTGAAATGTGGCTAATGTAAATGAGGTGTGCTGTAATTGAAAAATACACATTGGATTTTAAAGAATTAGTTTAAACAAGGAATTTAAAATACTCCTTTAATTTTATACTGATTATACATTGAAATAATATTTTGGATATATTGGTTTAAATAAAATATACTTCAAAATTAATTTTACATGATTCTTTTTACTTTTTAAATCATGGATACTAAATGTTTTTTAATTGTTTATGTGACTATCATTATATTTCTATTAGACACCACTGATTTTGAGTATGTTTAGGCATGTTGAGTTTAATGTGGCAAAAAGACATTTAAGTGGAGTCTTAGGGAACACTGAAAAGTTATAAGTTTGTGTAAGAAATCTGCTTTGCTCATGGCGAATTAGGAATTTTCTTGTCAGGCTCTCACTTCCCTTCAAATCATCTGTATGTTGCTTCTGCTTTCTGGAATGCCCTTCCGTACTACATATATCATGTGTGTGTGTGTGCGTGTGTGTGTATGTTTAAACACCTCACTCTTACTCATTTATGACTCAGATATCACATTATCTCCTCTGCTGGGCTCACTATCATAGCTATGCCTAAATAACTGTTTTGTTTTTTTTTTTTGTCTTTTCCCCAACTTAGTTCTAAGCTCCTTGAGGACAAGAACATTGCCGTAGTCATATTTGTGAATCCACAGCCTAGGACAACACATGCATAGATTAAACAGTCTTTACTGTTCGCAGAATGAGCTGGTAATGAGAATCTATGAGACTGGATGAGTTCTCCACGAGAGGAAATGCTAAGGGGAAAAGAGTGAATTTTGGAGGCATCTGCAGGTAGATAAAGCTAAAGAAAGTGGAGTAATGAAAGCAACCTTGAACTAGACTCCAAAATGCAGGAAAATAGCCAGGAGCATTCTTTTCATAAAATAAAGTGAAGTGTGTTTGAAGAGATGAGGCATGAGCAAACAATTTTTAGTTTGAATGGAAACTTAGTGATAAGAGGCCTTGAGAATTGTTGCATTCTTTAAAGAAGCAAGTAAAGAAGGAGAGATTTGTAGGCTACTACACTCCTTTAATGAATATAAAAATTCCCCTACCTTGCCCAGTGTTAAATATATTAATTAAAAGATGCAATGTTGCTTAATCTCACTAGCGTTTTTCACTCAGAATAAAATGCAGGTGATTCATGTGAAAATTTGTGAAAGGGAATATATTAATATTTTAAGAGTTAGAAAGGTCAAGTGAAATGATTTTTGTCTTCTAAATGAGGAAGATGCATGCACATTTGGAGACACAGAGAAGGAGCCCATAGAGAAGGAAAGATCCAAGATGCAAGAGAAAGAGAGGATGACTGTTCTCTCAGGAGGTGAGAAGGGAGAGTATTGTGAGCCCAGGTAATGGGGATGGCTTTTGAGATGTAGAAAAACATTAGTTTTTTTGGACCTCATTTACACTGGGTGTTTCATGGAGCAATGATGCTCAGGTAGTCTTTTGTTATTATTTAAGCCCTTTCTACATTTTATCACCCTACTCTTTTCCATTATTATTTGAGACACAAAATAAAGAAGATAGGTTTGGTG
Source organism: Tursiops truncatus (assembly GCF_011762595.2). NCBI lineage: Eukaryota > Metazoa > Chordata > Mammalia > Artiodactyla > Delphinidae > Tursiops > Tursiops truncatus. Next base: position 97,742,963 of record NC_047034.1, on the reverse strand, counting down.
ATATTTGGCCAGAGTCAGTTTTTGTCTAGGGTTTTTGTGTTTGTTGCCTGTATGTGTGTTTCAAAAACTAAGTTCTGGGAAAGTAGCACTCTACTCAATTTTATTGGATTCATTTTGGAACATGTAAGCATACTGATTTCAAACTTGTTTAAATATTTGAATTTTTTGATTCTCTACCAGAGATTAATAACTCTAAAAAACATTTGCTGATTGGAGTAAAAGTCTCTGTAGTTTATGCCTCTATTTCATAGAGTACAGAGCGAGATAGCACATTTGTCTGACAAATATATATTTATGTCAGATAATATCAGTTTTGTTATCACCATCTGCACTCTGCTATATTTTAACAACAATATGAACAGAGATATACATATAAAATTGTGGATTTACAACAGATATCATCACTAATTTCTAATTAACTACATGTTTTTTGCTAGTTTAGATAACTTCAGAGTGTTAAGTTAAATAGCAACTGAAGCTCTATTTTATGTTCTCGGAAATATTACATTTTATAGAGGATTAAATTAAAAGATGAAGAAAATGATGCCAAATTAAAGCTAGTTTAAACGAAACCATGAAGGCAAAAAATCTGTTTTTGACATGAAAGGAAATTATTATATAATATTGTGATTATTCATTGAAGATTTTTATAGTGCATGGCCTGCAATTTAAGATTAGTAATTTATCAAGTAACTCTAAGTCAATATCTGCTGGACATTTTCTGTAACAATATGTGCAATGAGATGGTGAGGTTATGTTTACATTATGATTTCAACATTTATTCTTTGCTTCAAAAATTAAAGGTTTTCATAAGATTATTATTATTCAGAAGAATATGTTATCTTAATATCAATATATTTATACCAGACCTAAAGATTTTGCTATTTTCTTAATATATGTCTCAAGGTATCACTTTATAATCATTGAAATCAAATACAAAGGAGAAATTCTCTGATAATCCTTCTAGCCAAAAAATACGACTATTTTAATTTCATAATCATTTGTAATCCTAATCTAAATATAAATTTTAACAATATATCAGAATTGCCCATGCTGCCACATAGTCTTATGATGCTCATTTTAATGAGTCCATAATAATCAAGTTAATATTTGTTTATTTAAACACTCCTTAATATTAGGACAGTTAGATTGTTAACAATTCTGCCCACCATAGATATTGTTGAAATACATTTCTTTGTAACCATCATTTTCTCTTTTTTTTTTAGCTTTGGAGTCACAAGGCCTAGGTCTAAACTCAGACACTCCCATTTACTAACAGTGATTTTTGCCATTTATTTAACTTTACTAAGTTTTAGTGTCTTTATCTGTGGAACGGTGTCACTATACATTACTTTACAAGGTTTTTTGGGAATTGAATTCTAAAAATATTGTATTCATTCCACTCATATTTAACGGGCATATATTCTATGGCAGGGACTGTTCCAGATTCTATGTATCTACACTGGAGAAAACAAAATCCCCTGCTAGCCTATTATATTGCTTACGTAGGGAAAACATACAATATTATATATATATATTTGGTAATAATATATACTAAGGATAAAAATAAAGTAGTATAAAGGAGAGAGAGAGTGCTGGGAATGGGAGTAACTATTTCTTTTTTTCTTAATAGATCTTTATTGGAGTATAACTGCTTCACAATACTGGGCTAGCCTCTGTCACACAACAAAGTGAATCAGCCACATGCACACATACATCCCCATATCCCCTCCCTCTTGAGCTTCCCTCCCACCCTCCCTATCTCACGTCTCTAGGTGGTCACAAAGCACCTAGCTGATCTCTCTGTGCTACGCAGCTGCTTCCCACTAGCTATCTGTTTTACATTTGGTAGTGTATATATGTCAGTGCTACTCTCTTACTTCATCTCAGCTTACCCTTCCCCCTCCATGTCCTCAAGTCCATTCTCTATGTCTGGATCTTTATTCCTGTCCTGCCCCTAGGTTCATCAGAACCATTTTTTGTTTTTTAGATTACATATATATGTGTTAGCATACTGTATTTGTTTTTCTCTTTCTGACTTACTTCACTCCGTTTGACAGATTCTAGGTCCATCCACCTCGCTACAAATAACTCAATTTCATTTCTTTTTATGGCCGAGTAATATTCCACTGTATATATGTGCCACATCTTCTTTATCCATTCATCTGTCAGTGGACATTTAGGTTGCTTCTGTGTCCTGGCTATTGTAAATACTGCTGCAATGAACATTATGGTACATGTCTCTTTTTGAATTATGGTTTTCTCAGGGTATATGCCCAGTAGTGGGATTGCTGGGTCATATGGTAGTTCTATTTTTACTTTTTTAAGGAACCTCCATACTGTCTTCCATAGTGGTTGTATCAATTTACATTCCCACCAACAGTGCAAGAGGGTTCCCTTTTCATCACACCCTTTCCAGCATTTATTGTTTCTAGATTTTTTTGATAATGGCCATTCTGACTGGTGTGAGGTGATACTTCATTGTAGTTTTGATTTGCATTTCTCTAATAATTAGTAATGCTGAGCATCTTTTCACGTGCCTCTTGGCCATCTGTACGTGTTCTTTGGTGAAATGTCTATTTAGGTCTTCTGCCCATTTTTAAATTGGATTGTTTGTTTTTTTGATATTGAGTTCCATGAGCTGTTTGTATATTTTGGAGATTAATCCTTTGTCCATTGTTTCATTTGCAAATATTTTCTCCCATTCTGAGGGTTATCTTTTTGTCTTGTTTATGGTTTCCTTTGCTGTGCAAAAGCTTTTAAGTTCCATTAGGTCCCATTTGCTTACTTTGGTTTTTATTTTCATTACTCTAGGAGGTGGGTCAAAAAAGATCTCTCTGTGGTTTATGTCAAAGAGTGTTTTTCCTGTGTTTTCCTCTAAGAGTTTTATAGTGTCTGGTTTTACATTTAGGTCTTTAATTCATTTGGAGTTTCTTTTTGTGTATTGTGTTAGGTAGTGTTCTAATTTCATTCTTTTACATGTAGTGTCTAGTTTTCCCAGCACCACTTATTGAAGAGGCTGTCTTTTCTCCATTGAATATTCTTGCCTCCCCTGTCAAAAATTAGGTAATCGTAGGTGCATGGGTTTATCTCTGGGCTTTCTATCCTGTACCATTGATCTATATTTCTGTTTTTGTGCCAGTACCATACTATCTTGATTACTGTAGCTTTGTAGTACAGTTTGAAGTTGGAGAGCCTGATTCCTCCAGCTCCATTTTTCTTTCTCAAGATTGCTTTGGCTGTTTGGGATCTTTTGTGATTCCATACAAAGTGAAAAATTTTTTGTTCAAATTCTCTGAAAAATGTTGTTGGTAATCTGATAGGGATTGCATTTAACCTGTAGATTGCTTTGGGTAGTATAGTCATTTTTACAATATTGATTCTTCCAACCCAAGAACATGGTATATTTCTCCATCTGTTTATGTCGTCTTTCATTTCTTTCACAGTGTTTTATAGTTTTCTGAGTATAAGTCTTTTGCCTTCTTAGGTAGGTGTATTGCTAGGTATTTTATTCTTTTTGTTGTGATGGTAAATGGGATTGTTTCCTTAATTTCTCTTTCTGATTTTTTGTTGTTAGTGTATAGGAATACCAGAGATTTCTGTGCATTAATTTTGTATCCTGAAACCTTGCCAAATTCATTGATTAGCTCTAGTAGTTTTCTGGTGGCATCTTTAGGATTCTCTATGTATAGTATCATGTCATCGGCAAACAGTGACAGGTTTACTTTTTCTTTTCCAATTGGTATTCCTTTTATTTCTTTTTCTTCTCTGATTGCTGTGGCTAGGATTTCCAAAACTATGTTGAATAAGAGTGGTGAAAGTGGACATCCTTGTCTTCTTCCTGATCTTAGTGGAAATGATTTCAGTTTTTCACCATTGAATATGATGTTTGCTGTGGGTTTGTCATATATGGCCTTTATTATGTTGAGGTATGTTCCCTCTAAGCTCATTTTATGGAGAGTTTTTATTATAAATGTGACTTGAATTCTGTCAAAAGCTTTTTCTGCATCTACTGAGATGATCATATGGTTTTTATTCCTTAGTTTTTTAATATGGAATGTTACATTGATTGGTTTACCTATATTGAAGAATCCTTGCATCCCTGGGGTAAATCCCACTTGATCATGGTGTATGATCCTTTTAATGTGTTATTGGTTTCTGTTTGCTAGTATTTTGTTGAGGATTTTTGCATCCATGTTCATCAGTGATACTGGTTTATAATTTTCTTTTTTTGTGATATATTCTTCTGCTTTTGGTATCAGGGTGATGGTGGCTTGGTAGAATGAGTTTGGGAGTGTTTCTCCCTCTGCAATTTTTTTGGAAGAGTTTGAGAAGGATCAGTGTTAGTTCTTCTCTAAATGTTTGATAGAATTCACCTGTGAAGCCATCTGGTCCTGGACTTCTGTTTGTTGGAAGATTTTTAATTACAGTTTCAATTTCAGGGCTTATGATTGTTCTGTTTTTATTTTCTAATTCTTCCTGGTTCAGTCTTAGAAAATTGTACCTTTCCAGGTATTTGTCCATTTCTTCTTGGTTGTCCATTTTATTGGCAATAGGTGTTTTTAAGTAGTCTCATAATCCTTTGTATTTCTGCAGTGTCAGGTGTGATTTCTCCTTTTTCATTTCCAGTTTTATTGATTTGTGTCCTCTCCCTTTTTCTCTTGATGAATCTGTCTAAGGGTTTATCAATTTTGTTTATCTTCTCAGTGAACCAGTTTTTAGTTTTATTGATCTTTGCTGTTGTTTTCTTCGTTTCTATTTCTTTTATATCTGATCTTTATGATTTCTTTCCTTCTACTAACTTTGGGTTTTCTTTGTTCTTCTTTCTCTTGTTTCTTTAGGTGTAGGGTTAGATTGTTTATTTGACATTTTTCTTGTTTCTTGAGGTGAGATTGAATTGCTATAAACTTCCCTCTAAGAACTGCTTTTGCTGCATCCCATAGGTTTTGGGTCGTTGTGTTTTTGTTTGTCATTTGTTTCTATGTATTTTTAAATTTCTCCTTTGATTTCTTCAGTGATCGCTTGGATATATAGTAGCACACTGTTTAGCCTCCATGTATTTGTGTTTTTTACAGGTTTTTTCCTGTAACTGATTTCCAGTCTCATAGCGTTGTGGTCAGAAAAGATGCTTGATATGACTTTAATTTTCTTAACTTTTCCAAGGCTTGATTTGTGACCCAAGATGTGATCTATCCTGGAGAATGTTCCATGTGCACTTGAGAAGAAAGTGTATTCTGCCACTTTCAGGTGGAATGTTCTATAAATATCAATTAAATCTATCCGGTCTATTGTGTCATTTAAAGCTTGTGTTTCCTTATTTATTTTCTGTTTGAATGATCTGTCCATTGGCGTAATTGGGGTGTTAAAGTCCCCCACTGTTATTGTGTTACTGTCGATTTCCCCTTTTATGGCTGTTAGCATTTTCCTTATATATTGAGGTGCACCTATGTTGGGTGCATATATATATTTACAATTGTTATGTCTTCTTCTTGGATTGATCCCTTGATCATTATGTAGTGTCCTTCCTTATCTCTTCTAACAGCCTTTTTTTTTTTTAAGAAGTTGTTAGGGGTAGGAGTTTATTTATTTATTTATTTTTGCTGTGTTGGGTCCTCGTTTCTGTGCTATCACGGCCTTGTTGTGGAGCACAGGCTCCAGACACGCAGGCTCAGTCGTTGTGGTTCATGGGCCTAGTTGCTCCGCAGCATGTGGGATCCTCCCAGACCAGGGCTTGAACCCGTGTCCCCTGGATTAGAAGGCAGATTCTCAACCACTGTGCCACCAGGGAAGCCCCCAGGCTTTCTTTTAAAGTCTATTTTATCTGATATGAGTATTGCTACTCCAGCTTTCTTTTGATTTCCACTCGCATGGAATATCTTTTTCCATCCCTTCACTTTCAATCTGTATTTGTCCCTAGGTCTGAAATGGGTCTCTTGTAGACAGCATATATATGGGTCTTGCTTTTGTATCCATTCAGCCAGTCTGTGTCTTTTGATTGGAGCGTTTAGTCCATCCACATTTAAGGTAATTATCGATTATATATGGTCCTATTACCATTTTCTTAATCGTTTTGGGTTTGTTTTTGTGGGTCTTTTTCCTCTCTTGTGTTTCCCACCCTGAGAAGTTTCTTTAGCATTTGTTGTAAAGCTGGTTGGATGGTGCTGAATTCTCATAGCTTTTGTTTGTCTATAAAGCTTTTGATTTCTCCATCGAATCTGAATGAGATTCTTGCTGGGTAGAGTAATCTTCATTGTAGTTTTTTTCTTTCATCACTTTAAGTATATCCTGCCACTCCCTTCTGGCCTGCAGAGTTTCTGCTGAAAAGTCAGCTGATAACCTTATGGGGTTTCCTTTGTATGTTATTTGTTGTTTTTCCTTTGCTGCTTTTAACATTTTTTCTTTGAATTTAATTGTTGTTAGTTTGATTAATATGGGTCTTAGTGTGCTTCTCCTAGGGTTTTTCCTGTATGGGACTCTTTGTGCTTCCCGGACTTGGGTGACTATTTCCTCTCCCATGTTAGGGAAGTTTTCGACTATAATCTCTTAAATATTTTCTCAGACCCTTTCTTTTTCTCTTCTTCTTCTGGGACCCCTATAATTCAAATATTGGTGCATTTAGTATTGTCCCAGAGGTCTCAGAGACTGTTCTCAATTCTTTTCATTCCTTTTTCTTTATTTTGCTCCTCGGCAGGTATTTCCACCATTCTGTCTTCCAGCTCACTTATTCGTTCTTCTGCCTCAGTTATTCTGTTACTGATTCTTTCTAGTGTATTTTTCATTTCAGTTATTGTGTTGTTCATCTCTGTTTGTTTGTTCTTTAGTTCTTCTAGATCTTTGTTAAACATTTCTTGTATTTTCTCAATCCGTGCCTCCATTCTATTTTAGAGATTCTGGATCATCTTTACTATCATTACTCTGAATTCTTTTTCAGGTAGATTGCATATTTCTTCTTCATTTATTTGGTCTCATTGGTTTTATGTTGCTCCTTCATCTGTGATATATCTTTTTGCTTTCTTTTTTTTTGATGAGTGGGATTGTGTTCCTGTCTTTCTGGTTGTTTGGCCTGAGACTTTCATCACTGGAGTTTGTAGGCTGTTGGGTCTTGGTGCTGAGATGAGGACCTGGGAGACCTGAGATGAGCTGGGTCTTGGTGCTGAGATGAGGACCTCTGGGAGACCTCACTCCGGTGAGTATTCCCTGGGGTCTGAGATTCTCTGTTAGTCCAATGGTTCGGACTCAGAGCTCCCACCACAGGAGCTTCAGCCTTACCCCTGGCTTGTGAACCAAGACCCCAACCGGTGTGTGGAGTGGCAAAAAAAAAAAAAAGGGATAACAATAGCAAAGCAAAAAATAAAATTAGAGTAGGAAATTAACAGATATGTTAGAAAAATAAAAAAATAAAAATATAGATGAAACAATAACCAGAAGGTAAAACAGATCCACAATAGTAAAAAAGAGGAGAAAAAAAATGTGGAAAAGTCCTTGGCTGTGGAGGGCGGGGCCTAGCAGGGGCTAGGTTTGGGCAGTCGGTGGGGCCTATGCTTAGGACCCACAGGGCTGGAAAAGGCCCTGGGGGTGTGGGGGTGGGGCTTAGGCTCAACGGAACAGAGTGGGCCCACACGTGCCCCCCACCTCTGGTCTCAGAGGGTGGGGGACCCCACCTGGGGACCCAGCAGGCTTTCTGGGCTTGAGTGGGTGGGGCAGACACCCTCTGTGCCTCTCCCACTCCTCTGGTCCTGGAGGACCCCTCCTGCCTGCCTCTCCTGTTCTTCCCCCAGCCTTCATCCTATGCCCCCAGGACCCACATGGCCCAGAGGGGACCTCTGAGGGCGTAGGACCTGGCCCAAGAGCTGGGCAGACTTCTCTGGCCGATTGGGCAGGGAATATGTTGTGCTCCACCTGGATCCCAGCCCCCCGTGGTCCCTCCAGGTGTGGGAACCCCTCCCCCCCAGCCACCCCTCAGGGGCACCGGTCCTGTCCGGCCTCCTCCCACAGTCCCCCCACGTCCTACCAGTTCGCTGGTGGGTTCCTCCCATCATCTAGGGTGTCAAGATCCCACATCAGTGTCCTTCAGGCGCCCCAGTTGTGGGGAGACACGAACTCCAAGTCTTTCCACACTGCCATCTTGACTCCGCCCCTCCCGCCCCCCAGAGTAACTATTTCTATAGAGTGGTATCTCAGAGTCTCAGATAAGATAATATTTAGGTAGAGAACTGCAGAAAGTAATGGAGCAAGTGACCTGACCGTCTGTGTGGCTGGAGTTGGGAGTGAAGGAGAATATTAAAGACAGAGAAAACAGCAAGTTAAAAGCTCCTGAGCTTGCATTTGTGGAGCAGGAAAAAAAAAGGCCAATGAGGCAGAAGCAAAGTGAGAAGGAGTGGGAGATACAGTCAGAGATGAATGAGGATGGTGGAGGGTGTTGCCCATGATTTAGAGCCTTGTAGGCCATGGGAAGGATTTGGCTTCTCTGAGTATGATGGGAATTATTGCAAGAATTTGAGCAGAGAGGAGACACAACTGGATTTAAGGTTTAATAGACTCATTTTGGCTGCTATGCTGAGAATATATTCTAGGTTGGCAGTGGTAGAAGGAGAAAGACTGTTCAAGAGGCTACTATAAAAACCAGGCTGGAAATGGTAGTAGCTTAAGGTAAGGTAATACAAAGAAGTGAAGAGAAATAGTTGCATTCTGGATTTATTTAAAAAATATGTCCAAAAGGATTTGATGACAGATAGTGTGTAGGATATTTGAGACAGAAAGAAGTTGAAGGTGATCTCAATAGTTTTTCTTCTAAGCAGTTGAAAGAATGGCATTGTCATTTCATGATATGTGGAAAGTTTAGGTGTGGAAGGAAAATCAGAAATTGATTTTGGACATATTATATTTGAAATATGTATTATACTGTTCTGAGGTATTCAGTAGACTGTTGGATGCATGAGTCTAGAATTCAAGAGGAAGGTCCTAGCTAGATTATTAAACTTGAAAGTGGTCAATATTTAGATGATTTTCTAATCTATAAACCTGAATGCTCAGCTAGAGATTAGTCAGGTTAGGGAGGAAAATGATTTGGAAGGCTGAGCCACTAGGCAATGCCAACATTTAGAGGTCGGGCCATAGAAATCAGCAAAGGAGAGAGAGAATCATTAGTCAATGACCGAGGAGGAAAACCAAGAGAGAACTGTCTTCCGAAAGCCTAGTGAAGAATGTTTTTCAGTAAGGATGGAATGACATAGTAAGAGCAATGCAAAATAAAACTATTATTTCTTATCAATTGTATTGGATGGTGACTTAGTAATATCTATAAAAATTACAAATGCATGTATCTTTCAACCCAGTACTCCCATTTTCAGGAACTTAAACTATATATATAACAGAGTAATGTGGAATTATGTATGAATAATAAAGTATGAATACTGAATATTCAAGGAAACATTTTATGTTATAGCAAAAGATTCATCTATAATAGGCTGGCTGTACTTACAGTACATCTCCATGATGGAATATTATGCAGTTCTAGAAAAGAATGAGGAAGTTCTCTATGTAACTAGTATGAAAAGATTCCATGTTATATTATCAATATTAAGTAAAGGTATATATCGCATACTATCTTATCTATAGTAAAGGGAGGAAGTAATAAAACCCAGAGTTGTATGTGCATAAACATTGGAAATGTATACAAGAAAATAGTAAAAGTGTTTACTATATGGTGGGCAGATATGGAAGCATATGGATAGGAATGAGGATGGGAGTGAGCGTTGTAAATATATACTAAATAAAAATCATTTTGATAGAGACTTCTCTGGTGGTCCAGCAGTTAAGACTCTTCACTCCCAATGCAGGGGGCCCGGGTTTGATCCCTGGTCAGGGAACTAGATCCTGCATGCCACAACTAAGAGCCCTCATGGCTCAACTAAAAGATTCCTGCATATGGCAACTAAAGATCCCGCATGCCTCAATGAAGACTTAGTGCAGCCAAATAAATAAATAATTTTTTTTAACAAATGATTTTGATATTTGAATCACATATTTTTAAAAGGGAGGAGAAGGAGAGGGAGATCAGCTTTTTCAAATGCTGCTAATGGGTTGCTGAGGTAAGCTCTGAAATAAATTGACCATCATATTTGGTAAAGGAGACACGTCAATAAAGAAAATACCTTCTAGAAGCTGTGTTGAAAAGGGGAAGTGAGATACGGAATGTTAGCTAGAAGGGGTTATGAGGAAAGAATGTTATTAGGTTTATCTAGTGATGAAAGTAATCGATCAGAAAGGAAAATATTGATGATGCTGAGAGAGAGAGAGAGAGAATTGTTGGCGTGGGTAAAAGACCTACCAGTGATGGCATTCCTTCTGAATTTTCATTTTCATGCTTCAGACTAATATCAAGCTATCCTCTCAACAGAAATGTTTATCACCTTCCTTCATTTCCTTACATCTCTGCCCTTTTAAACTGTTTCCCTGTTTGCCACTGCAGAAGAACAAATAGATTAGATTAGAATTTTTAGAGATCTAAAATACCCAGTTTATGTGGATATCTAATTTAATCCTCAGAACCATCCTGTGAACTTCATATTGCTATTCCCATTTTACAGAGAAGGAAATTGATGTTCAGGTTAACTTGCCTATGCTTGTACAGTGGATAGTAGCACATTCTAGATTCAAATGTCAGCTCTTTATGAATCTAGAGGGTTTTTGTTTTGTTTGTTTTTCCATGTTGTAATGACTTCTATGGATATTCTGAAAAGGCTTCAAAGAAACAGCGTGTTACTACAAGCAATAATAAAATTTTCTTCTATTTGTTCATTCAACAAATAGTTATTGAGCACCTATCTTGCATTAGGCACTTAACTAGGTATGGAAATAAAGGGATGAATGGGATGGATATGAATTCTGGCCTCATGATGCCTGTAATCTTTTGAAGAAAAGAGATTTAGGAAATCATTGTGATTACAAGAGGTGTTAAAATAGCAAAACGCTGTCTGTGAGTAGAAACAAAGTTCTATACTGAGAGAATGAGCTATAATAAAAGAGCTGTGGGCTATAAATAAAATAATAGGGTAAACTATTTTATTTTTATTCATTCACATGTTATGTGGTCAATATAATTATAAATAATAGTAAACTGTCATTGAAGAGAATGTCAAGAACCACAAAATAAAATATCCTTTAAGTGTCTTATATATTAGGGCTTAAAGAAATCAATATTTTATGATACTAAATATGTAGTAAAAGCAGTTTACCTTTTTTTTTTTTTTTTTTTTTTTTTTGCGGTACGTGGGCCTCTCACTGTTGTGGCCTCTCCCGTTGCGGAGCACAGGCTCCGGACACGCAGGCTCAGCGGCCATGGCTCACAGGCCTAGCCGCTCCGCGGCATGTGAGATCTTCCCGGACCGGGGCACGAACCCATGTCCCCTGCATCGACAGGCGGACTCTCAACCAGTGCACCACCAGGGAAGCCCAGTTTACTTTTTTCTTAATTTAACTCTTATTCTTAAAGTCACTCACAGTTTTAGAAAACTTGAAAATAAAACTCAAACGTCTGTAAGTTTTTCTTTGGTGATCTCTTAAGGGTTTTATGAAAGAATTATAAATATTATCTTTCATCTTTGAAACCATGTTCTTTGGCCCTCTAGAGGAAACGGTGTGGGAATAAATAATACATTTGTAAACCCAGGATAGAATATAATCTTGACTTTATTGGTAAGAATTGACATACACAAAATAGCTAGTAAAGTACAAATCACAGTGCCATTGTGCAGGAGGAATGGCGAGATACACAAGACTAAGGGAGACACAATAAAAAAGAAAAGTACATGATATAACTCCCTCAATATTTTAAAACAGATGTCATCACATGCAGAAAGTTTTCAGCATTTTTATGTTTCTGATTCTGTACTTTGTTTCAAAATCATGAGAACTATAAAGAGTAACAGTGTTTACCTTTTATGAATTTATCTTTCTAAAGATATGGTGCACAATAACCAAATTTTCTTCCTTTACATTTTCGTCAAAAACTGGAAGAATATTTTCTGAATTAGCCTTGAGATGGATGCTATTGTGCAGTTTCACTGAAATACCCAGATACTTTGATATTATATGCACATTTTTTAGTTCAAGAAGAGCAAGAGAAAGCTTTGGGTGTTGTCCATGTATGGAAAGTAGTTATAACTTCCTTCATTCACTTTCTCCCGCCTTCCAATGTGGCATTTAGTAGCTTAAACATTCTTCAGTGGTTCCTTTTCATTTCTGGGTAGAGGATCCACCCATGAAAATGAACAATATACGTCATGTCATCTGATTCCTGCCGTCTCCCAAACTTACTTATCTCCTGTGCTCATTACTTTCTAAATGCTCTCCCATTCCCAGATATCCCATGCTGTTTCTCACTGTTTTTACATTCATGCAATACTTAAAATGCTATCCTGCCTGCTCTTTGTCTGATGAACCCTTACTCACTTGTCAAGACTCAGATCAAATGGTCACCTCTTCTGGGATGGCTTCCCTCACCTCTCCAAGTGGAGTTAATCACCTCTGCTTTTCTGCTCCCATCTTGTATTTCTTTGGTCTTTGTTAGTGATTTACTTGTTGAATAGCTCCATTTCCAGATTGGTAGTTCTGGGAAGGCAGGTTCCAGTCATCCTAGTATCACTGTCCAGAGCCTGCTCTATATTTGTTGTTTAAAAAATATGTTTAATAAGTCTTTTGAGGGTACAGCGGGTGGAGGTGAATATCAGAGAATAAAAAGTAGGCTCCTAGGGCTGCTAGCTTTAAACCTGTCTCATGGGGATGTGCGGCTACTGGTGGGTGGGGGAAAGAGTCAGATCATGCAGATTAGCTGGGGAAAAAGGGCAACTGGAGTTGGACAAATTTTGAAAGAATTGCAGTTTATATATGTCCAGCATTCATTCCTAAAGGGCACTGCTTCAAGAGTGTTTCATTGGAGTGTGGTTTTAATAAAGTCTAGAGCCATTTTCTTGTCCTCAAGATGTTCCTTGTAACTCTAAGGCTATATCTAAATTAAAGCTAATGACCAAACAGATTTTTTTCTCTGTTAATGTCTAGCAGGAAAGAACCATTAGAAAATTTCTGAATTAGAGTCTGTTTATTGAGAAGAATCATCATGTATTCCCTTAAGCAACTCCCTGTCTTAAAAGTAAGTATAACTGATATGTTCAGTGAGCAAGACTCATGGAATGTAATCAAAAGCAACTTTATTTTGTCTCCCACTATTCTAATAAAATTTATTCAGTGGGGAGAAGTTCGTCCTCTGACCCTGGATAAAAAGTCTTGCAGTCCAAAGATTTTCTATTCACTCCTAGGTAATAAAAAGCCCTGCAGCCACTTTAAGTCACAAACACAGTCTCCTTGAATAATTAGAAATCCCTAGGGCCCCCTGTAATAATCAGAGCTTCAAACTTTATTCACGGTTAGAAGGACGCCTTGTCCTCACAAGGGCTTGTTGCAGACCAGCACTTCGATTTCTTTCTTACCTCCTTCTCCCTCACTAATGGTAATATTTGATGCTGCTAGAGTTGAAGTTCTGGAAGGAAAGGTCAGAAAGAGGCCAAGAAGGTCTTATTTGGCTGACACTGCCATAAGGTGGCATTGGGGGTTTCAATCTGGTTCTTCCTCTCATGGGCTCTTTGTTAGGTTCTTCAGAGAAGCCCACTGGGAGCCTCTCACCATGCCTCCTAAAGTGTGGATAATTTGGGACTAGATGATGCATTCTCTTCTGCACTCATCAGCCCCTCATGAGTCTACCCCAGTTGGGGTTACCTTGCCCCTCTAGACAGTCCTTTTCAGCCATATTTTCACAGGCTCCAGGCTGGCTCTTGCTCACCTGGACCACAGTTACGAGTCCTTGCCCTCATAAACGGTAGAATGGAGCCACACTGGTGTAGCCCATATTGATCTCTTTCACTACTTGCCACCTCAGATTGATAGCAGAGCCTCTTTCCTTGAGATTCCTAAGGGATATATTGGATAACTATCCACTGTGCCTCCTAAACTCCTGCTGATACATACCAGAGCACACATTTTAGCCCTTCTCTTCAAGCTTAATCTAAAGGGAATGCATCTTCTACCCCCAGTCCCCCTCAGCACACTGATGCCTATCTCCAAAGAATGACCCTCCTCATAAATCTTATTTCAGTCTTCAAAAACATTACCAGCTCTTTTCAGTCTCAGACATGGGCACACCGCAGAAGGATGTTATTAACAAGTCAGATGCACCCGACACCCTATTAGTGGAGAAGCATGCAGATTATATAGCATCCTATGGCTCAAAGAAAGATGATTACAAATACTGTATGTCTGCATATTTGAGAATGAGTGGCATCTATTGGGGTCTGACTGTAATGGAGCTCATGGGACAACTACATCGCATGAATAGAGAAGAAATTCTGACATTAAGTCTTGTCAACACGAGTGTGGTGGAATAAGTGCTAGTGTTGGACATGATCCTCATCTTTTGTACACTCTTAGTGCTGTCCAGGTTCTTACTCTCTATGATAGTATTAATGTTATTGATGTAAATAAAGTTGTGGAATATGTTCAGAGTCTACAGAAAGAAGATGGTTCTTTCGCTGGAGATGTTTGGGGTCCCACTAAGCAGCTGGTCTAACTGAAGTTAATGGTCTGCTGGAAGTTCCAGCATGCACTGTGCTAGTTATATCAGCATACAGGAGTACTGGAACAGAGGGGGCCAGTCTAAAAGATAGGGCTGAATACAGTGCAGGCAGGAGAGACCAGCTGCTTCATGGGATGTGGAAATCTACTTTTATATAATAGGGAGAAATCGACGCAAGATTGTCTTTTTGTGCGGTGGCAACTTTGGCTCTATTGGGGAAGCTGGATGCTATTAATGTGGAAAAGGCAATCGAACTTGTTTTATCATGTATGAACTTTGATGGTGGATTTGGTTGCAGGCCAGGTTCTGAATCCCATGCTGGGCAGATCTATTGTTGCACAGGATTCCTGGCTATTACTAGTCAGTTGCATCGAGTAAATTCTGATTTACTTGGTTGGTGGCTTTGTGAACGACAGCTTCCATCAGGTGGACTCAATGGAAGGCCAGAGAAGTTACCAGATCTATGCTATTCTTGGTGGGTGTTGGCTTCCCTAAAGATAATTGGAAGGCTTCATTGGATTGACAGAGAGAAACTGTGCAGTTTCATTTTAGCATGTCAAGATGAAGAAACGGGAGGATTTGCGGACAGGCCAGGAGATATGGTAGATCCTTTTCATACTCTATTTGGAATTGCTGGATTGTCACCTTTGGGAGAAGAACAGATTAAACCTGTTAGCCCTGTGTTTTGCATGCCTGAAGAAATACTTCGGAGAGTGAATGTTCAGCCTGAACTAGTGAGCTAGATTAGATTCCTTGATGCAAAAGGTGCTTAGTGTAGTTTTACTGTTTTAACATTTCAGTATTTGAAGTGCTTAACAACCTTAATGGCTGCCATGTTAATATTTTATACATGAATTGTGTTGATTTTAATAAATTATATAATTATACATATTGTAAATTAGAGACCTTTATTGTATCTTCAGCTTTCCGTTTTCTTCTGGAATGCTGTTATTCTGAGCGTAATATTTTGTTTATGCTTCAATGTATCTATCTTGTCTCCATAACAGCAAACTGAGTTGAACTCTATTTAGCTGATGAAGTCTTGTGTTCTGATTTTCCCATCTACTCCCTTGATATGTTATATATAACTATAGTTAATATAAATTGGTCTTTGTCAATGAGAATGTTAACTGATAAAGAATTGTTGAACCCTATAGGAATTAAAAGATGAAAAAGAAAAACCAAAACACAACATTACCATTTTACTTCCTTGGTGGGAGTAAAGGGTTTTCAAGAGTCTTGTAACTACTTTTCAAACATTCCTTTTTAAATTCTGCATATAGCCTGGCAGTTTCTTTGGAATACATCCCTTAGGGTATCTTGGTGTCTAAGATGAAACTTCCGAATTAAAGTCCTGTTACTCAAATAAATGTTCACAAAACAGTAATAAGTAGACATTTGAATGTATTAGTCTTCACTGATAGGCATTATTGACTTGTACATATGAATTTAGGGTTAGTGATCTGTAGAGAGGCCCCTAAGTAACAAATAAATTAATTGTTCTTTATGCCCTTGATGTAGATCTTATCTTGATACCCTCACAGGCCTAGTGAGTGAAGAGGTGAACAAGAGAAGCTTTTTAATTGTTCTTCAAAAATTCTGTAGCTAGTAAATCAAGTGGATTCCAGAATACAACATATGTGTTATTTGGATTGGGAAGGCATTTTCTCATAGAAAGAACATGGTAAGTAGTTCAAGATGAGTGTCTGATGAACGAATTAAACAATGATCAGGTATCTAGGCTATCTCTAAGGAATTCAATTATGTCCCTAAAAGTACTAGCCTGTAATCTGAATGCTAAGAACAGAGTGACATATGGTTTTGGGAGAAGAAGAAGAGGGTTTTTTTCCTCTCTTAGACTGAGTTGGACAAAGTGTTTAGCCAGTTTGGCTTTGGTATACTTTTTTTTTTTTTGCGGTAAGCAGGCCTCTCACTGTTGTGGCCTCTCCCGTTGCGGAGCAACAGGCTCCAGATGCACAGGCTCAGAGTCCATGGCTCAAGGGCCTAGCCGCTCCGCGGCATGTGGGATCTTTCCGGACCGGGGCACGAACCCGTGTCCCCTGCATCGGCAGGCGGACTCTCAACCACTGCGCCACCAGGGAAACCCTGGCTTTGGTATACTTTTACCTCCTTTTTTTTTTGGATACCTTTGTCCTGTCTCCTTGTGCTCAGGCACCTATTTACCCAGTATACTAATAGTTTTCTAAATCCCAAGCCCAGCCTTCTTTTCAGAGTTTTCTACATTCCTAATTCACCTCCCCTTTTCAGTAACACAGTTCACATCAGCACCACTCACTGATCTAAGCTGGAGATAGCAGAAAGTGTTATGATTGAATTAATTCACACTAATGTTTAGATGGCTGGAAATAGTTTAAATAGTTTATCCGTGCTGGAAATCCAATATTTGCATTTAAAAAAAGAGGTTTATTAATCCAAATTAATTTAATCTGTGAAGGAATGAGTATCTTGCATAGGGCCTGGGATATGTTAAACTTTCAATATTATTTGTTGAATGAATGGATGAATGTTGGGCTTTCAGGCAGTATAAAAAAACGAAGTGAACATTTTGTGCAATTTAGGGAAGGTATTTTGAGGTAGGGGTGGCATCTTTTTAGACTTACCAGCTCTACCTTCAGGGTCAGCTCCTTAGACTGTTTTGCTTTTCAGAGTTCTAAAGGTAAAACCCATAGAGTATTTAAAAATCTAAACATTTTTACAACTCACAAATGGAAGTAGAAAACAAAGGCAGTGGGAAATTGGGGAGTTGGGATTGGGTCAGGAATTGTAATGGCAAAGGTACTTGTTAGTCCAGATTTGTAAAATTGAGGGACTCTGAACTGAAATACAATATGAGTAGAGTGTAAAAATTAGATTTGACTTCATGTTTATTTAGCTTTTTTGGTGTAAATTATCTGTATCCTTTTATCAAGACTATGTAACATGAGCTCCTTGGTTTCTTTCACAGCTATTTTGCTTCTCTAAATAACCCAAACTGTGACAGAGACTGGGCTCAATGAGGGAAAGAGAGGAAAAAAAAAAAAAAAAAGGAAAGAAATTTGCCTTGTGTCCCAGCAGTCACAGTCAGTATATGAAGAGGAGGCTAATGAACTTGCTTGAGCTACACCGTAGGTTGTGAGTTAGGGCTGGTGCCTTTGAACTGCTTCACTCTGCCCAGACGCTAGGTAATCTGGACTGAAAAACAATGAAAAAGGCAATATGGAATAACATATACTAATAAAATACCTGAAGTTACTATGTATTCAATGCCAGGTAAAATAACTCTTCACTACCATAAAGAGCAGTGGGTATAGCTAAACTTTTCCAAATAAATACTAATGTAAAACATCAGGAGGAAAAATGGCCCCACAAACTAAATATATGTTTCACATTAGTAAAATAATGCTATGGGGTTTGAAAAGAGGGTGGGGGGAGGAGGAATCACCAGTATGCAAATGATTAGAAGCTAATTGGATTTCCCAGAGGAGTAGAGTTGAGAACCCACTGGTTGTTTAAAGAGCAATGAATTCTGAGCTCTTACAACTGCATGTTGAAGAAGATCCTCCGTGCACTTAAAGAGGTCATGGTGCCTTTTAATGCAACTATAATGCAACTATAGGAATATTGCTAAAAACGCTGCACAGATAGTAATCTTTAAGCCTCAGATGAGCCAGAGTCAGCTTTGCAATGCTGCCTGCAGAAAGAAAGATCTCATTTGTGAAAATAACCACCCTGTTTTCATATTGCCAGACATCTGCTCCTGGCTAAGAACAACATGAAAGGGAAATTTTTCTGGTAGGGCTCTGTCCTTCTGCAAAGGAAGACATTCTTTTGAAATAATTGACCATCTCGACAGAATGGCCTATATTCGTATCTGCAAATTAATCTAATCAGGGCCTCCCCCTTGGGTTAAAATTGACACTTAACTCTCGTGGAGGCCTAATGGCATTCTTGTCCTTACACTTTATGCCAGGGTCAGCGACGACAAAGATAAGGTGCAAAATATTTGGCAATACAAAAAATACAGTGTCCTAGAAGAAAGTAAGGAAATACACATTCAGTGGGCACCTATGGTTTGCATTTATCAGGCATGCTACTCTCCTATATATACCTTTGTAACAACCTTTTTTTTTTTACATCTTTATTGGAGTATAAATACGATGTTGTGTTAGTTGCTGTACAACAAAGTAAATCAGCTATATGTATACATATATCCCCATATGCCCTCCCTTTTGAGCCTTCCTCCCATCCTCCCTATCCAACCCCTTTAGGTGGTCACAAAGCACCGAGCTGATCTCCCTGTACTATGCAGCAGCTTCCCATGAGCCATCCATTTTACATTTGGTAGTGTATATATGTCAATGCTACTCTTCATCCCAGCTTCTACTTCCCCCTGGTGCCCTCAAGTCCTTTCTCTAGGTCTGTGTCTTTATTCCTGCCCTGCCAGTAGGTTCATCAGTACCGCTTTTTAAAATTCCATGTATATGCATTAGCATATGTTGTTAGTTTTTCTCTTTCTGACTTACTTCACTCTGTATCACAGACTCTAGGTCCATCCACCTCACTACAGATAACTCAACTTCGTTTCTTTTAATGGCTGAGTAATATTCCATTGTATATATATGTGCCACATCTTCTTTATCCATTCATCTGTTGACGGACATTTAGGTTGCTTCCATGTCCTGGCTATTGTAAATAGTGCTACAATGAGCATTGTGGTACATGACTCTTTTTGAATTATGGTTTTCTCAGGGTATATGCCCAGTAGTGGGATTGCTGGGTCATATGGTAGTTCTATTTTTAACTTTTTAAGGAACCTCCATACTGTTCTCCATAGTGGCTGTATCAATTTACATTCCCACCAACAGTGCAAGAGGGTTCCATTTTCTCCACACCCTCCTCAGCATTTATTATTTGTAGATTTTTTTGATGATGGCCATTCTAACCAGTGTGAGGTGATACATCATTGTGGTTTTGATTTGTATTTCTCTAATGATTAGGGATGTGGATAATCTTTTCATGTATTTGTTGGCCATCTGTGTGTCTTCTTTGGTGAAATGTCTATTTAGGTCTTCTCATTTTTGGATTGGGTTGTTTGTTTTTGTGATATTGAGCTGCATGAGCTGCTTGTATATTTTGGAGATTAATCCTTTGTCAGTTGCTTCATTTACAAATATTTTCTCCCATTCTGAGGGTTGTCTTTTCATCTTGTTTATGGTTTCCTTTGCTCTGCAAAAGCTTTTAAGTTTCATTAGGTCCCATTTGTTTATTTTTGTTTTTATTTCCCTTACTCTAGGAGGTGGGTCAAAAAGGATCTTGCTGTGATTTATGTCAAAGAGTGTTCTCCCTATGTTTTCCTCTAAGAGTTCTATAGTGTCTGGCCTTACATTTAGGTCTTTAATCCATTTTGAGTTTATTTTTGTGTATGGTCTTAGGGTGTATTCTAATTTCATTCTTTTATATGTAGCTGTCCATTTTCCCCAGCACCACTTATTGAAGAGGCTGCCTTTTCTCCATTGTATATTCTTGCTTCCTTTGTCAAAGATTAGGTGACCATATGTGTGTGGGTTTATCTCTGGGCTTTCTATCCTGTTCCATTGATCTATGTTTCTGTTTTTGTGCCAGTACCATACTGTCTTAATTACTGTAGCTTTGTGGTATAGTCTGAAGTCAGGGAGTCTGATTCCTCCAGCTCCGTTTTTCTTTCTTAAAATTGTTTTGGCTATTTGGGGTCTTTTGTGTTTCCATACAAATTGTAAAATTTCTTGTTCTAGTTCTGTGAAAAATGCCCTTGGTAATTTGATAGGGATTGCATTTAACCTGTAGATTGCTTTGGGTAGTATAGTCATTTTCACAATATTGATTCTTCCAATCCAGGAGCATGGTACATCTGTTTATGTTATCTCTGATTTCCTTCATCAGTGTTGATGAGTACAGGTTTTCTGAGTACAGGTCTTTTGCCTCCTTAAGTAGGTGTATTTCTAGGTATTTTATTCTTTTTGTTGCGATTGTAAATGGGAATATTTCCTTATTTTCTCTTTCTGATCTTTCATTGTTAGTGTATAGGAATGCAAGAGATTTCTGTGCATTAATTTTGTGTCCTGCAACCTTACCAGATTCATTAATTAGCTCTAGTAGTTTTCTGGTGGCATCTTTAGGATTCTCTATGTCTAGTATCGTGTCATCAGCAAACAGTGACAGGTTTACTTCTTCTTTTCCAATTTTATTCCTTTTATTTATTTTTCTTCTCTGATTGCTGTGGCTAGGACTTCCAATACTATGTTGAATAATAGTGGCGAGAGTGCACATCCTTATCTTGTTCCTGATCTTAGAGGAAATGCTTTCAGTTTTTCACCATTGAGACTGATGTTTGCTGTGGGTTTGTCGTATATGGCTTTTATTATGTTGAGGTAGGTTCCCTCTGTGCCCACTTGCTGGAGCATTTTTATCTTAAATGGGTGTTGAATTTTGTTGAAAGCTTTTTCTGTATCTATTGAGATGATCATATGGTTTTTATTCTTTAATATGTTAATATGGTGTATCACATTGATTGTTTTGCATATATTGAAGAATCCTTGCATCCCTGGGATAAATCCCACTTGATCATGTTGTATGATCCTTTCAATGTATTGTTAGATTCTGTTTGCTAGTATTTTGTTGAGGATTTTTGCATCTATGTTTATCAGTGATATTGGTCTATAATTTTCTTTTTTTGTGATATCTTTGTCTGGTTTTGGTATCAGGGTGATGGTGGCCTCATAGAATGGGAGTGTTCCTCCGTCTGCAATTTTTTGGAAGAGTTTGAGAAGAATATGTGTTAGCTTTTTTCTAAATGTTTGATAGAATTCTCCCGTGAAGCTATCTGGTCCTGGACTTTTGTTTGTTGGAAGATTTTTAATTACAGTTTCAATGTGATTACCTGTGATAGGTCTGTTTATGTTTACTAATTCTTCCTGGTTCAATCTTGGAAGGCTGTACTTTTCCAAGAATTTGTCCATTTCTTCCAGGTTTTCCATTTTATTGGTATATAGTTGCTTGTAGTAGTCTCTTATGATCCTTTGTATTTCTGTGGTGTCAGTTGTAATCTCTCCTTTTGTTTATATTCTCAAAGAACCAGCTTAGTTTTATTCATCTTTGCTATTGTTTGTTTCTATTTCATTTATTTTTTGCTCTGATCTTTATGATTTCTTTCCTTCTACTAACTTTGGGTTTTCTTTGTTCTTCTTTTTCTGGTTGCTTTAGGTGTAAGGTTAGATTGTTTATTTCAGGTTTTTCTTTTTCTTGAGGTGAGCTTGAATTGCTCTGAACTTCCCTCTTAGAACTGCTTTTGCTGCGACCCATAGGTTTTGGATCATGGTGTTTTCATTGTCATTTGTTTCTAGGTATTTTTTGATTTCCCCTTTGATTTCTTCAGTGATCTCTTGGTTATTTAGCAGCACACTGTTTAGTCTCCATATATTTGTGTTTTTTACTGTCTTTTTCCTGTAATTGATTTCTAACCTCGTAGCATTGTGGTTGGAAAAGATGCTTGATATGATTTCAATTTTCTTAACTTTTCCAAGGCTTGATTTGTGACCCAAGATGCAATCTATTCTGGAGAACGTTCTGTGTACACTTGAGAAGAAAGTGTATTCTTCTGCTTTCAGGTGAAATGTCCTAAAAATATCAATGAAGTCTATCTGGTCTATTGTATCATTTAAAGCTTGTGTTTCCTTATTTATTTTCTGTCTGGATGATCTGTCTATTGGTAAAAGTGGGGTGAAAGTCCCCCACTGTTATTGTGTTACTGTCAATTTCCCCTTTTATGGCTGTCAGCATTTTCCTTATATATTGAGGTGTACCTATGTTGGGTGCATATATATTTACAATTGTTATGTCTTCTTCTTGGATTGATCCCTTGATCCTTATGTAGTGTCTTTCCTTAACTCTTGTAACAATCTTTATTTTAAAGTCTATTTTATCTGATATGAGTATTGCTAATCCAGCTTTCTTTTGATTTCCATTTGGATGGAATATCTTTTCCCATCCCCTCACTTTCAGTCTGTATGTGCCCCTAGGTCTGAAGTGGGTTTCTGGTAGACAGCATATATAAGGGTCTTGTTTTTGCATCCATTCAGCCAGTCTGTGTCTTTTGGTTGGAGCATTTAACCCATTTACATTCAAGGTGATTATCGATATGTGTGTTCCTATTACCATTTTCTTAATTGATTTGCATTTGTTTTTGTGGGTCTTTTTCTTCCCTTGTGTTTCCCACTTAGAGCAGTTCCTTTAGCATTTGTTCTAAAGATGGTTCGGTGGTGATGAATTCTCATAGCTTTTGTTTGTCTGTAAGGCTTTTGATATCTCTGTCAAATCTGAATGAGCTCCTTGCTGGTAATCTTGGTTGTAGGTTTTCCCCTTTCATCACTGTAAATATGCCCTGCCACTTCCTTCTGGCTTGCAGAGTTTCTGCTGAAAGATCAGTGGTTAACCTTGTGGGGATTCCCTTGTATTTTATTTGTTGCTTTTCCCTTGCTGTTTTTAATATTTTTCCTTGTACTTAATTTTTTTTTTTTTTTCTGTATGCGGGCCTCTCACTGCTGCGGCCTCTCCCATTGCGGAGCACAGGCTCCGGACGCGCAGGCTCAGCGGCCATGGCTCATGGGCCCAGCCGCTCCGTGGCATGTGGGATCTTCCCAGACCAGGGCACAAACCCGCGTCCCCTGCCTCGGCAGGCAGACTCTCAACCACTGCGCCACCAGGGAAGCCCTGTACTTAATTTTTGATTAATATATGTCTTGGCGTGTTTCTCTTTGGGTTTATCCTGTTGGGACTCTCTGCGCTTCCTGGACTTGATTGACTATTTCCTTTCCCAAGTTAGGGAAATTTTCGACTATAATCTCTTCAAGTATTTTCTCAGACCCTTTGTTTTTCTCTTCTTCTTCTGGGACCCCTACAATTTGAATGTTGGTGTGTTTAATGTTGTCCCAGAGGTCTCTGTGATGGTCCTCAATTCTTTTCATTCTTTTTTCTTTATTCTGCTCCCTGGCAGTTATTTCCACCATTTTATCTTCCAGTTCACTTATCCATTCTGCCTCAGTTATTCTGCTATTGATTCCTTCTAGAGTATTTTTATTTTCAGTTATTGTGTTGTTCACCACTGTTTGTTTGCACTTTAATTCTTCTAGATCCTTGTTACATGTTTCTTGTATTTTCTCCATTCTGTTTCTGAGACTTTGGATCATCTTTACTATCATTACTCTGAATTCTTTTTCAGGTAGGTTGCCTATTTCATCTTCATTTATTTGGTCTTGCAGGTTTTTACCTTGCCTCCTCATCTGTAACATATTTTTTTGTCATTTCATTTTTCTTTTTTGATGGGTGGGGCTGTATTCCTGTCTTACTGGTTATTTGGCCAGAGGCATCCAGCACTGGAGTTTGCAGGCAGTTGGATAGAGCCAGGTCTTGGTGACGAGATGAGTTCCTCCAGGAGCCCTCACTCTGATTAATATTCCCTGGGGTCTGAGCTTCTCTGTTAGTCTAGCAGTTTAGACTTGGAGCTCCAACCATAGGACCTTGGGCCCGACCTCCAGCCAGGGAACCAAGATCCTGCAAGATGTGTGGCGTGGCAAAAAAAAAAAAAAAAAAAAAAAAAGCAAACAAGCCAAAAGGAGCAGAACAATAACAAAGTATAAAGAATAAAATAAAATTTAAAAAATAAAAGATTTATTAGAAACAATAAAATGTAAATGAATCAACATCAATGAATCAACAAGGTAAAACAGGACCCCAATCTAAAAGAGGAAAAAAAAAAAGGCTTGGCTATGGGGGACAGAGTTTAGGCAGGGTGGAACTTGGGGGTGGTTAGGGTTGGGTGGGGCCTAGGCAGGGCAACGTTCAAACGTGGGGCATGACATCTGCTTAGGACCTGCATGGAAGGGGAGTGGCAGCACATCCAATAGGGGGCCTCCAGAGTGTGGAGTTTTGGAGTTTGCAGGTAAGGCCCTGGGTCAGGGTGTGTGGGTGGGGTTTAAGCCCAGCACGGTTGGAGGGGGTCTCAGAGGGGTTCTCCAAGTGTAGAGGTAGGGCCCTGGGTGGGGGTATAGGGGTGGGGCTTGGCTCTGCACCACAGGATGAAGGCTCCAAGGGCAGACGATTAGACCTGGGAGCCCAACAGGCTCCCTGGTGCCTAAGTGGACAGGGAAAGCACTGGCCGTGTTCCCTTCCATTCCTCCGCCACCACACCTCCCCCAACGTCGACCCCATCCCCACTGGACCCCTAACCGTGGGTGGGTCCCGCTGCGTGTAGGAACTCCTCCCCTCCCCCAGCCACCCCTCAGCGGTGCCAGTCCAGTTGGTCCAGCCTTTACTTTTGCTCCCCCTTCCCTCCCTCCCACTCCCTCCAGACCTACACGGCTGGAGGAGGCCTAGTGGGCAGAGGATCAGGCCCGGGATCCCCAAGTGGGCAGGGGAAACCTGGCCACACTCCGTTTTTGATCCTCTGCTCTCCCAATGGTCACTCAATTTCCCCCTACCGACGTGGGATCTCTTCCCCTCCCCCAGCCACCCCTCAGGGGTGCCAGTGCCGTTCCGCCTCCACTTCTTCTCCCCTTCACTACCCCCCCATGGCCCACATCCTGCCCAGTCGCTGGGGGTTCCTCCCGTCCCATTAGGTGTCTGTGGTCCCCCATCAGTGCCTGGCAGGTGGCACAGTTGTGCAGAGATGCGAATTCCCAGTCCTCCTAGTCCGCCATCTTGACTCCGTCCCCAAAGCATGTCCGCAACAACTTTTTAAAGATGAGGAGCCTGGGCTTCCCTGGTGGCGCAGTGGTTGAGAATCCGCCTGCCGATGCAGGGGACACGGGTTCGTGCCCCGGTCTGGGAACATACCACATTGCCGCGGAGCGGCTGGGCCTGTGGAGCCATGGCTGCTGAGCTTGCGCGTCCGGAGCCTGTGCCCCGCAACGGGAGAGGCCACAGTAGTGACAGGCCCTAGTACAGCAAAAAAAAAAAAAAAAAAAAAAGAATATAAAGATGAGGAGCCTGAGCACAGAGAGTTTAAATAAGTTGTCCAATATTTCTCAGCCCGTAAAGTGGAAAATGTAGAATTTAAACCTAGAGCTATCAAACCCTAAAACCCCGGTCATCCCTCTGGGTTACACTGGCTTCCTTAAAGGACTTAAAGGTTGCAAGAAAGGTTAAGACTAACAAAAGGTACTGTGAAATACTAAACGCTTTTGTTGGGGCAGAGGACAGGGGGACCAGGGACAATGCAACATTCTAGATATTTCATCAAATGGATCCTCCCTTGAGCACATCTGAGTGCACTCTGTGTTTCAATGTTTTCTCCTTAGAGACACTATATTTTCTTTAAGGCCCAGACTTTTTACTCTAATCTTGTTTCCCCAATGTAGTGCCTAGCCAAAGTATTGATAACACAGGGAAGTGTTGTGTTAACACGTGCTGTCCTATTTTGAATGGAACAAAGAGGTCCAAATAGAACTCTGCTGTGTCAGAAAGGTGAGCTATTTACCATATTTCACAGGCATTGCTTTGTGGTACTTTAAAATTCACAAGCATATCGTGTTGTCTTTTCGATTATGAATTGTAGATATTTTGACAAACTAGATATTTCTCTAAGAAGCCCCATCCTATATTTAAGTAGCAAAGAACCAGAAAAAAACCTGTTTTCTTTGGAATTATTTTATATGGTCTGGTCAATGTCAAAATGCTGTAGTTGCCTAATAAATAGCAGGTCATACCAATCAGTCCTCCACGGGTCTATTGTGATTGCACAGCAGACCCCACACATCAACAACCTGAGTAATTTGACACTCCAGCTCTGAAAAAGGTAAATACAATTAATGCTGGGCTGTGAAATAAGTTGAAATGTTCATTTGGGGATGCTAATCAGATTTGGAGACCGACCCCAAAGTATTCTCAGGGTTGTGTTTTTCATTTAAAAATCTATAAAATTTTATTAAGAGTGAGAAATATTGTAACTACCAAATAAACATGAGGAGGATAGTAAGTGGCCTGTCTGCTGATATTAACTGTGGAATTTACTGTAGAAAAAAAGAGCTAGTGCAAAATCAGCATTCTGCCTCATGTCCTTGCTCTTTGAAGAACACCAAACATTTGACATATTAGAAATGGCTTAGAACCAAGTCAAAATTTAAACAGAACTACTAATCCTATTTGTATAAACTTGACTTGGAAGGGCTGAGAAGGAGCACTGGACTGCAAGTCAGGAAACGGGCCCCCATCCTGGCTCAGTCACAGTCTGTGTGATCTGCAGGAAGTCTCTCAGTCTTATGTTTCAATGACCTCATCTGGCAAATGGGGGAAATAATACCTCTCTCTGCCTGTGTGGGGATGTTGTGAATATCAAATAAGATGATCCACATACTGGCAGTGAGAAGCATGTCTTAGCACTATAAAATATGTGTTATCGTTATTATTATCCAGAGATAAAGCTATTAAAATGAAGATTTAATTTGATGTATCTAAAAGAGGTATGCAATAAAATACCTTGTCAATCAGATCAAGGCAATGTCTTTTATTGATGACAGTAAAATATACAAGCATAAATTGACTTTCCTACCAACTGTTCCCTACTGTTTCCCAAGGAACATTCCCTTTCACCCCCAAGAAAAATTAAGCTCTAGAAATCTGTTATTGTGACATTTAACCATCAGACACTTACTTTACCATTTTACTACTTTCCTTTTTATTGTCCTTGGTGGTAAATTCACTGGAGATGGAGGCACTGGTAACGTGCAGGTTGGGCCTTTGGATTTCCAGCAGTAATAATTGCCTAACTGCTTGAATGTCAGTGGTTGGTGTACAAAAGGACTCTCTAACTGAGATTTACTAGTTTCCCCCTTTGATATTCCATTAAGGATATTGTAGAGAGAAAGTGTGCTTTGAAAAATTGTTAGGAAAAACTGTGAGTTAGGTTTCTAGAGCTCTACCACATACGGCTCTAGGCTCAACAGGCTTCTAGGTGCAGGGAAATGAGTGGGAGTTCTGATTATGACCAATGTTCAAATCTTAGCTCCTCCACTTACGCATTGAAATGACTTTGGTTTTAAGCAATTTATTATTCAGAGCCTCAGTTTCCTTGTCTGTGTAAAAAGCATGATGGTGCATTCATTTATTTAACTACTGTGTATTGAGCCTTTGCTATGTGGCAGATACATGCTGGATTCTTAGGGGCCAGTGATGATCAAAACTCTTCTTCACAGTTTAGTAAGGAATCAAAGTGGAAGGGCTATAGACTGTGAGAAGTATTATGTAATTATAAGATTAAAGTAATAGCGGGGATAAGCAGAAAAGAGATTTAGAAGAATATGTTTAGAGGACTATACCTAGTAACAATAGTAGCTACCAGTGCATTCAATAATAATAATAATAATAATAGCTATCATTATTGAATGATTACTAGGTGCTACATACCGTGAAAGTAATTTACATTTATTACATACATTTTATCCACTTTACACACCAATGAGATAATTATTGTTGTTTCTTTTAACAGAGGAGAAAATAGAAGCTCCAGAAGGTTAGGTGACTTTCTCAGATCTCGCAGCTAGTGAGTGATCGAGTTAGAACTCTGATCCCAGGTTTTTTTTGTTTGTTTGTTTGGTTGGGTTTTTTTTGCGGTACGTGGGCCTCTCACTGTTGTGGCCTCTCCCGTTGCGGAGCACAGGCTCCGGACGTGCAGGCTCAGCGGCCATGGCTCATGGGCCCAGCCGCTCCGCGGCATGTAGGATCTTCCCGGACCAGGGCACGAACCCGTGTCCCCTGCATCGGCAGGCGGACTCTCAACCACTGCGCCACCAGGGAAGCCCTGATCCCAGGTTTTTTAAGACTGATCATTAATGCTCGTAACCACTGTGCTAACAACTGTGCCGCCATAACAACAGCAGCAACAATCTAAATTTTATGGAAATGTTACCTAAATATCTCTTACCCTCCCTGTCCACTCCTATCACGTGTAAAAAGAAGCTTCTACAATTCAGGAATTGTGACCCATGAAGACATGCATATTGCAATTCACATGTCTGATCTTCTTTTGGGGGGGTTCCAACTTCCAGAGCAGAAAGTTCCTAACTAATATATTTCCTTGACAAATAAAATAAAGCAAGTGTGTCGTTCTACCTGGAAATCTTTAAATTATCTCTTTAGACTTTCAACACACAATTTACAAGTGACAGGCAACATATTTCATTATCTTTATGTTTGAAATAACTTTCAAAGAGAGTGAAGAGGGGCGTTTGACATTATTGTAATCAATTCTGTCAAAAATATTATTGCATTTACTTGATTTTTGTGAACACAATCATTTTTCATTGTTATTCTGAATTTTCTTAGATGTTTTACAGGAGGCTAACATAAATAGTACAATATGCTTCAGTAAGATAGCTATTGAAGGTTCCATCTTCATCTTTACTAAGGGAGAGAGAAGGCTTATGTATGGAGGTTGTAGAATATATTTGAATGCTAACGGGAATGATCCAGTAGAGACGGAGAGAACTGAAAATTCAAGAGTAAAATCCCTGAGATAGTGAGAGAACAAGATTCGGAACAGAGTGCCAGAAACCAAAAGACACCATCAACAGATCCACAGTTCTGAAGAATTTAGATCTACAATTCTAAAGAATTACCAGACATTTGTCCAGGGGCAAACACTGCAGCAAAGGGTCCCAAGATACATCTACGCGTGGAACAACTCCTACAGAACACCTACTGAACGCTGGCAGAAGACCTCAGACCTCCCAAAAGGCAAGGAACCCCCCACGTACCTGGTTAGGGCAAAAGAAAAAACTAAACAGAGACAAAAGGATAGGGACGGGTCCTGCACCAGCGGGAGAGAGCTGTGAAGGAGGAAAAGTGTCCACACACTAGGAAGCCCCTTCGCGGGTGGAGACTTCGGGAGGCGGAGTGGGGGAGCTTGGGAGCCGCGGAGGAGAGCACAGCAACAGGGGTGCGGAGGGCAAAGCGGACAGATTCCAGCGCAGAGGATCGGGCCGACCGGCACTCAACAGCCGAGAGGCTTGTCTGCTCGCCCGCCGGGGCGGGCGGGACTGGGAGCTGGGGCTCCGGCTTTTGTCGGAGCGCCGGGAGAGGACTGAGGTTGGCGGCGTGAACACAGCCTGCGGGGCGTTGGTGCGCTGCGGCTGGCTGGGAGAGAGTCCGGGGGGAGGTCTGGACCTGCCGAAGAGGCAAGAGACTTTTGCGTCCCTCTTTGTTTCCTGGTGCACGAGGAGAGGGGATTGAGAGCGCTGCTTGGGAGGGCTCCGGGGACGGGCGCGAGCCGCGGCTGGGAGTGCGGAGCCCAGAGACGGACATGGGACGCTAGGGCCGCTGCTGCCGCCGCCGCCGCCGGGAGGCCTGTGTGCGAACACAGGTCACTAGCCACACGCCCTTCCGGGGAGCCTGTGCAGCCCGCCACTGCCAGGGTCCCGGGATCCAGGGACGGCTCCCCGGGAGAGCGCACGGCGCGCCTCAGGCTGCAGCGTCACGCCGGCCTCTGCCGCTGCAGGCCCGCCCCGCACTCCGTGACCCTCCCTACCCCCCGGCCTGGGTGAGCCAGAGCCTCCGAATCAGCGGCTCCTTTAACCTCGTCCTGTCTGAGCAAAGAACAGACGCCCTCCGGCGACCTACACGCACAGGCGGGGCCAAATCCAAAGCTGAGCCCCTGGGAACTGTCAGAACAAAGAAGAGAAAGGGAAATCTCTCCCAGCAGCCTCAGAAGCAGCGGATTAAAGCTCCACAATCAACTTGATATACCCTGCATCTGTGGAATACCTGAATAGACAACGAATCATCCCAAATTAAGGAGCCCTGTGGATGAAAGGCTCTTGGTGCTGCAGCCAGGAGTCAGTGCTGTGCCTCTGAGGTGGGAGAGCCAACTTCAGGACACTGGTCCACAAGAGGCCTCCCAGCTGCACATAATATCAAACAGCAAAAATCTCCGAGAGATCTCCATCTCAACACCAGCACCCAGCTTCACTCAACGACCAGCAAGCTACAGTGCTGGACATCCTATGCCAAACAACTAACAAGACAGGAACACAACCCCACCCATTAGCAGAGAGGCTGCCCAACATCATAGTAAGTCTACAGACACCCCAAAACACACCACCAGACGTGGACCTGCCCACCAGAAAGACAAGATCCAGCCTCATCCACCAGAACACAGGTACTAGTCCCCTCCACCAGGAAGCCTACACAGCCCACTGAACCAACCTTAGCCACTGGGGACAGACACAAAAAACAACAGGAACTACGAACCTTCAGCCTGCAAAAAAGGAGACCCCAAACACAGTAAGATAAGCAAAATGAAAAGACAGAAAAACACACAGCAGTTGAAGGAGCAAGATAAAAACCCACCAGACCTAACAAATGAAGAGGAAATAGGCAGTCTACCTGAAAAAGAATTCAGAATAATGATAGTAAGGTTGATCCGAAATCTTGGAGATAGAATGGACAATAGAATGGACAAATTGCAAGAATCAGTTAACAAGGACCTAGAAGAACTAAAGATGAAGCAAGCAACGATGAACAACACAATAAATGAAATTAAAAGTACTCTAGATGGGATCAATAGCAGAATAACTGAGGCAGAAGAACGGATAAGTGACCTGGAAGATAAAATAGTGGAAATAACTACTGCAGAGCAGAATAAAGAAAAAAGAATGAAAAGAACTGAGGACAGTCTCAGAGACCTCTGGGACAACATTAAACGCACCAACATTCGAATTATAGGGGTTCCAGAAGAAGAAGAGAAAAAGAAAGGGACTGAGAAAATATTTGAAGAGATTATAGTTGAAAACTTCCCTAATATGGGAAAAGAAATCGTTAATCAAGTCCAGGAAGCACAGAGAGTCCCATACAGGATAAATCCAAGGAGAAATACGCCAAGACACATATTAATCAAATTGTCAAAAATTAAATACAAAGAAAACATATTAAAAGCAGCAAGGGAAAAACAACAAATAACACACAAGGGAATCCCCATAAGGTTAACAGCTGATCTTTCAGCAGAAACTCTGCAAGCCGGAAGGGAGTGGCAGGACATATTGAAAGTGTTGAAGGAGAAAAACCTGCAACCAAGATTACTCTACCCAGCAAGGATCTCATTCAGATTTGATGGAGAAATTAAAACCTTTACAGACAAGCAAAAGCTGAGAGAGTTCAGCACCACCAAACCAGCTCTACAACAACTGCTAAAGGAACTTCTCTAGGCAAGAAACACAAAAGAAGGAAAGGACCTACAATAACGAACCCAAAACAATTAAGAAAATGGGAATAGGAACACACATATCGATAATTACCTTAAATGTAAATGGACTAAATGCTCCCACCAAAAGACACAGATTGGCTGAATGGATACAAAAACAAGACCCATATATTTGCTGTCTACAAGAGACCCACTTCAGACCTAGAGACACATACAGACTGAAAGTAAGGGGATGGAAAAAGGTATTTCATGCAAATGGAAACCAAAAGAAAGCTGGAGTAGCAATTCTCATATCAGACAAAATAGACTTTAAACCAAAGACTATTAGAAGAGACAAAGAAGGACACTACATAATGATCAAGGGATCGATCCAAGAGGAAGATATAACAATTGTAAATATTTATGCACCCAACATAGGTGCACCTCAATACATAAGGCAAATACTGACAACCATAAAAGGGGAAATCGACAGTAACACATTCATAGTAGGGGACTTTAACACCCCACTTTCACCAATGGACAGATCATCCAAAATGAAAATAAATAAGGAAACACAAGCTTTAAATGATACATTAAACGAGATGGAGTTAATTGATATTTATAGGACATTCCATCCAAAAACAACAGAATACACATTTTTCTCAAGTGCTCATGGAACATTCTCCAGGATAGATCATATCTTGGGTCACAAATCAAGCCTTGGTAAATTTAAGAAAATTGAAATTGTATCAAGTATCTTTTCTGACCACAATGCCATGAGACTAGATATCAATTACAGGAAAAGATCTGTAAAAAATACAAACACATGGAGGCTAAACAATACACTACTTAATAATGAAGTGATCACTGAAGAAATCAAAGAGGAAATCAAAAAATACCTAGAAACAAATGACAATGGAGACACAACGACCCAAAACCTGTGGGATGCAGCAAAAGCAGTTCTAAGGGGGAAGTTTATAGCAATACAAGCCCACCTTAAGAAGCAGGAAACATCTCGAATAAACAACCTAACCTTGCACCTCAAGCAATTAGAGAAAGAAGAACAAAAAAACCCCAAAGCTAGCAGAAGGAAAGAAATCATAAAAATCAGATCAGAAATAAATGAAAAAGAAATGAAGGAAACAATAGCAAAGATCAATAAAACTAAAAGCTGGTTCTTTGAGAAGATAAACAAAATAGATAAACCACTAGCCAGACTCATTAAGAAAAAAAGGGAGAAGACTCAAATCAATAGAATTAGAAATGAAAAAGGAGAGGTAACAACTGACACTGCAGAAATAAAAGAGATCATGAGAGATTACTACAAGCAACTCTATGCCAATAAAATGGACAATCTGGAAGAAATGGACAAATTCTTAGAAATGCACAACCTGCCAAGACTGAATCAGGAAGAAATAGAAAATATGAACAGACCAATCACAAGCACTGAAATTGAAACTGTGATTAAAAATCTTCCAACAAAGAAAAGCCCAGGACCAGATGGCTTCACAGGCGAATTCTATCAAACATTTAGAGAAGAGCTAACACCTATCCTTCTCAAACTCTTCCAAAATATAGCAGAGGGAGGAACACTCCCAAACTCCTTCTACGAGGCCACCATCACCTTGATACCAAAACCAGACAAGGATGTCACAAAGAAAGAAAACTACAGGCCAATATCACTGATGAACATAGATGCAAAAATCCTCAACAAAATACTAGCAAATAGAATCCAACAGCACATTAAAAGGATCATACACCATGATCAAGTGGGGTTTATTCCAGGAATGCAAGGATTCTTCAATATACGCAAATCTATCAATGTGATAAACCATATTAACAAACTGAAGGAGAAAAACCATATGATCATCTCAATAGATGCAGAGAAAGCTTTTGACAAAATTCAACACCCATTTATGATAAAAACCCTGCAGAAAGTAGGCATAGAGGGAACTTTCCTCAACATAATAAAGGCCATATATGACAAGCCCACAGCAAACATCATCCTCAATGGTGAAAAACTGAAAGCATTTCCACTAAGATCAGGAACAAGACAAGGTTGCCCACTCTCACCACTCTTATTCAACATAGTTTTGGAAGTTTTAGCCACAGCAATCAGAGAAGAAAAGGAAATAAAAGGAATCCAAATCGGAAAAGAAGAAGTAAAGCTGTCACTGTTTGCAGATGACATGATCCTATACGTAGAGAATCCTAAAGATGCTACCAGAAAACTACTAGAGCTAATCAATGAATTTGGTAAAGTGGCAGGATACAAAATTAATGCACAGAAATCTCTGGCATTCCTATACACTAATGATGAAAAATCTGAAAGTGAAATCAAGAAAACACTCCCATTTACCATTGCAACAAAAAGAATAAAATATCTAGGAATAAACCTACCTAAGGAGACAAAAGATCTGTATGCAGAAAATTATAAGACACTGATGAAAGAAATTAAAGATGATACAAATAGATGGAGAGATATACCATGTTCTTGGATTGGAAGAATCAACATTGTGAAAATGACTCTACTACCCAAAGCAATCTATAGATTCAATGCAATCCCTATCAAACTACCACTGGCATTTTTCACAGAACTAGAACAAAAAATTTTGCAATTTGTATGGAAACACAAAAGACCCCGAATAGCCAAAGCAATCTTGAGAACGAAAGAAGGAACTGGAGGAATCAGGCTCCCAGACTTCAGACTATACTACAAAGCTACAGTTATCAAAACGGTATGGTACTGGCACAAAAACAGAAAGATAGATCAATGGAACAGGATAGAAAGCCCAGAGATAAACCCGCGCACATATGGTCACCTTATCTTTGACAAAGGAGGCAGAAATGTACCGTGGAGAAAGGACAGCCTATTCAATAAGTGGTGCTGGGAAAACTGGACAGCTACATGTAAAAGTATGAAGTTAGATCACTCCCTAACACCATACACAAAAATAAGCTCAAAATGGATTAAAGACCTAAATGTAAGGCCAGAAACTATCAAACTCTTAGAGGAAAACATAGGCAGAACACTCTATGACATAAATCACAGCAAGATTCTTTCTGACCCACCTCCTAGAGTAATGGAAATAAAAACAAGAGTAAACAAATGGGACCTAATGAAACTTAAAAGCTTTTGCGCAGCAAAGGAAACCATAAAGAAGACCAAAAGACAACCCTCAGAATGGGAGAAAATATTTGCAAATGAAGCAACTGA
The DNA here is from genome assembly GCF_011762595.2 of Tursiops truncatus. Lineage (NCBI taxonomy): Eukaryota > Metazoa > Chordata > Mammalia > Artiodactyla > Delphinidae > Tursiops > Tursiops truncatus. The sequence goes on along the minus strand of NC_047034.1, from coordinate 97,707,917 downwards.
CAAAGGATTGATCTCCAAAATTTATAAGCAGCTCATGCAGCTTAATAACAAAAAAACAAACAACCCAATCCAAAAATGGGCAGAAGACCTAAATAGACATTTCTCCAAAGAAGATATACAGAGTGCCAACAAACACATGAAAGAATGCTCAACATCACTAATTATGAGAGAAATGCAAATCAAAACTACAATGAGATATCATCTCACACCAGTCAGAATGGCTATCATCAAAAAATCTAGAAACAATAAATGCTGGAGAGGGTGTGGAGAAAAGGGAACCCTCTTACACTGTTGGTGGGAATGTAAATTGATACAGCCACTGTGGAGAACAGTATGGAGGTTCCTTAAAAAGCTACAAATAGAACTACCATATGACCCAGCAATCCCACTACTGGGCATATACCCTGAGAAAACCATAATTCAAAAAGAGTCATGTACCAAAATGTTCATTGCAGCTCTATTTACAATAGCCCAGAGATGGAAACAACCTAAGTGTCCATCATCGGATGAATGGATAAAGAAGATGTGGCACATATATACAATGGAATATTACTCAGCCATAAAAAGAGACAAAATTGAGCTATTTGTAATGAGGTGGATAGACCTAGAGTCTGTCATACAGAGTGAAGTAAGTCAGAAAGAGAGAGACAAATACCGTATGCTAACACATATATATGGAATTTAAAAAAAAAATGTCATGAAAAACCTAGGGGTGAAACAGGAATAAAGACACAGACTTACTAGAGAATGGACTTGAGGCTATGGGGAGGGGGAAGTGTAAACGGTCACAAAGCGATAAAGAGGCATGGAGATATATACACTACCAAACGTAAGGTAAGATAGCTAGTGGGAAGCAGCCGCATAGCACAGGGAGATCAGCTCGGTGCTTTGTGACCGCCTGGAGGGGTGGGATAGAGAGGGTGGGAGGGAGGGAGACGCAAGCGGGAAGAGATATAGGAATATATGTATATATATAACTGATTCATTTTGTTGTGAAGCTGAAACTAACATACCATTGTAAAGCAATTATACTCCAATAAAGATGTTAAAAAAAAAAAAAAAGATAGCTATTGAAAAAATAATGAGGAGGTGCTCTTCTGAGCAGAAGCACTGTGTAAGCTGTGATGGCCATTTTTATAGCAAAGAAGGCAATTTCCCTAGTGTCCTCTGCCTAATACAAACTCCACTCTCCTCAACCAGAAGGGTGACATGGCTTCCTGTATCCTGAATGGCAGCTGGACTTTGTTGGGGTCAGAAGGGAAGCAAAACTTAGAGAGGCACTAAGGACCTCACAGGGTGTGTAGGTCCAAGCCTTGACAAGATTATGAATCGGTCTCTGTTGGCCCTGATCCAAACAGACATGCCTAAATTAGGTGCTTTGGGGCTGAAAACCTTTGTGTGAAGGTTCACTTTTTTGCCTGGTTGCCATGAGAGTTAAGGTTGAAGAAGGCATAGGGCAGGTATCCATGTGGCTGGCAGCTCTGGATGACTCATGTCCAACAATGTTTTGGAATATTATGAGGAAAACTCTATCTGTGTCTCCTTATATGTAGATGAGGGGAAACTGCTCTTATCCTTGGGCACAAATTAAGACTGGAACAGAAATACGCATTTAAGTGAAGTACCTTGGATTAAAAATTATTATTGTGTGTCCTTAGTTGACTCTTAAATTGCTTGTAACTCTTGTCGTCTTATTTATTTTCCTAAGCAAGATATTTGTTGGTCTTATATGTAGAATTTGACAGAATATCTGGCAGAGGTCTTTGACATAAATTAGAGAAGGTGCTATTATCCTCATTTTATGTATGAGGCATCCAGATATCTGAGAACTTAAATTATCTAATGACTCTTAGCTACTAAGTGGCAAAGTAAAGAGTGCTTAGAGTCTAGATGCTTTTCCTGCAATACCAAAATCTTGCATTTGGAAATATTTTTGTCATATATCTATAGTTGAGATGAGAACCTTGAATTTCCTTGTTCTAATTACCTACCCCATGGGCTAATTTCTATATTTTTTGGTCTGTGGTACTATGTGTATCTTATGTGTATGTTTGATGTGATTGTGTATTTGTATGAAATGGGAAATAGTCTCAAGAGTCTTTAGAGGAGATATTAAATAAAATTTTTTTCCATAAATGTGAAAAAAAGTTGAGTTATTTTATTTCTATCCCTCAACTAATTTTGTTTTTTATTAGTAAAATAATATTTTGACATTGTTAAGCATACTTTTTTGAGGGTATGAGAGTAGGGCAGCAAAAAACAGGGCAGTATCTTTCCTATTTTTGTATTCCAAGGGCCTAACAAAACAGCAATAAAAGATAACTGAATGTTTAAAAGTTTGAATCATAGAATTCTTCTGAAGGAAAGCAATTTGATTCCTTTGAAATATACCTAGCTATCTAAATTTAGCTAACATAAGCTAAAATTACCTGAGGAAGTTTCTTAAAAGATCTATTATGATGAATAGCTAAGCATACTTTAGAGTTAGCATATCAGATATCAGGATGTAAATGAGTACTTCCAAACCACTTGAAAAGCATTTGTTCTATAACTTGTACTCTAAGACTAGCTACAAAGTCATAAGTACAGAATTTTATACAGCTCCATGTTACGAATGTAAGAATGAAGCAGTCAGATCCTGCCTGCAAAGGGTTGGTAGGCTGGCTGACTGGGGAAGTTAAGTAAGATTTAAGATACTTGAATTACTTACAGAACATGCTAGCAATGAGGACTAATATCCATGCCAAATAAGGCTTTGGTCAATAAAGGTTTAAAACAAGTAAACAGAATGCAGGAAAAGAATAATGTGAAGGTGGAGTAGGGGAGGCTTCCTAGAGGAGGTGGAATTTAAGCTAGACCTTTAAAGATTTGGATTAGCAAAGACAAGGGAGGTTAGACCTACACTGCACAGAGAGCTAGAAGAAAAGGCCCAAATGTGCACAAGCATGAGGTCTTCCAAGGGATAATGAGGACCAGTCAGGGGGATGAGTATGATTGAAAAATGATTTGCCCATCAAAGGTAATTTAGCCTTGGTTTTGTTGCCTGATCTTCCACAAATTTGCATCCAAATTGATGAAGTTATAATGTATGTGGTCTCCAGCCTATTGTAAATTTCCATCTCTGTGTTTTTCAGGCATCTCTCTCTCTCATGAGCCCCCTTAGAAATCAAGAGAAATAATACACTGTGCAGAGGAAAGAGAATCTGGTCCTTTGTGCATCCCTGCTGTGGTGCAGCAAGGTCTGATGCCCAAGGTCACACGATCCTATTTCTAGGATTGGTCAGAAAGGATTGAGCACATGTCTGTAGAGTTTTGCCTCAATATTATATTTTAGATGGTTCAGTCAGAGCTGTTACATTTGGCAGCATTCCTTGTTAGCATTTGATAAACAATTATTGCCAAATGTTAGCAAGGAAACCTGCCAAATGTTACAGCTCAGATTTAACTGCTGAAAAAAATATGCAGTTTGAAAAAGGCTTTTGCTACAGAGCCATCGCCTGGTGTGCCAGTTCTGAAGCTGCAGGGGACCCCGGTTGGGACAAATTGTGAGTCTAAAGGTATAGGGCTGTTTGCCAGCAGTTCTGGGTTCCCTTCTGAAGTTATGAATTAGTTGACACCTGTTGGTTTTCAAAGCAGTAAGTTTGGGGCAAATCATTTTTGATGAACATTTTGTTCCAGGGCGTCTGGTTACACTTTATATATGACACATCTTCTTTCATGGCACTTTATGCCAATGGATAAAGTGGTAGATTATCAGATTATATAGTCTCTTGCTTATCTGTTGGTGGATTGCCCAATTTCTTTCAGGGTTCAGCGTTCTTTAAGGTACTATGGAATTATTCCTGTTTTCCATTTCCTCCAGGAAACATTTTCCCATCTTTTCATTCTCATTTTCCATTCTTGGTTACCAAAAAAGAAAAAGTACCATGCTAAAATTACCCCTGTCCCCCCAATTTTGGGTAGTTTTACCATCTTGGTAAATCAAGAGAATATTGTCAAGATGGCGCACCTGGATTTTAGTTGTTGGATACTATCCATGTCAGAGGAGTTCTAGATACTTGGTTAAGAATAAGAGAAAATAGATGGCTGGATAATAGTTAGTTATCTTTACAACCCACTGAAGAGCTCTTGGTGGGAATTGATTATAAGATCAACTTCAAACCAGAGGGTCTTTATCCTTATTTAACAGAGCTTTGTTCTCCTCTTTGCCCTGTAAAATTTTGCCAGAGGCTTGTGTTAGGATAAGCAATTTTATTTAATGTGTGGGTGGTTTAAAGCCTGGGGGGATAACTACAATGTTGGGACACATTCAAGGTGCATAAAGATAAAAAAGTTAAAATTGGGGGTAAAAACCGACAAGTTTACTAAATAGGAATTGATAGAAAATTTTGCCTATATGTTAAAAAAATCCATGGCACAAGTCACATTTGTATTTTCTCTCCAGGATTTAATCTGTCTTCCAATGTTGAGGTAGTTTTCCTCCAACCATAAATTCAAAATGCCAAATACTTGCTTTCCTGGGCCAGTGTTCCCAAGCAGCTTGTCTTGGCCAGTCAGATGTGCTAGTCCAGGACTTTGAATGTGAAGTTAGTGACTCAGGAAAGAAAGATAGTGAAGAATTCATCCTGCAGGAGGTGGTGCTATCTGTAACACAGAGCATCAGTGGTTTCCGTAGGTCATTTAGTGCTGGTGGCAGTGACAGAATATTCTTTTTATAATGTGTTATATTAACTACAATGTTGAGTTTATCTCTTAATTATTTATTGAACCTTTTCAACCTCCCCATCACTATGACCATTTTCTAGCTCATATTTTTATAATCTCCTCCCTGAACTAGTATAAAGGCCTCTTAACTGTCACCTTATATCCTCAGATGTATTCTGCACATAACCTATAACCTATTGAGTGATCTATATAAAATGGAAAAAAAGCATTTTTTCTAAAAACAAAAAAAAATTTCTCAGTTCAGAGGAAAGATAAGATATAGTAAGAAGGTGTTAATTAGTGTTTTAAGATAAATAATGACGTGAGGGGGAATTAAGAACATAATCTAAAGTAAAATCCTTGGTGAAAGTGCAGAAAGGTAGGGATGAAGATATATGTAAATAATTTTGAACATTGAGGAAAGAAAATGAGGACTAACTGCCCTCACCTTTGCCTGTGAGGTACAGGGCAAGATCTTCTGCCAAGACGTTGAGCTGGGTCTTGAAGAGATGGAAAGTTTAGAATATCCACTGAGGGAAATATTGGTTGGCCAAAGAAAATTAAATAATTACCATCATGAGGACTCAGCTAAGACTGACAACCACAGAAAATGCTGTGGCATCGATTAATAGTGTTATGAAAAGAAAACTCTTTTTTGACAGGATATAGGACTATAGAAAGTAAAATACGGGGTTAATTTAGGTTTGGGAATTTATCAGATGGGTTTGGTTGAAGGGTAATTTCACCCAAAAATTGAAGATGGGGATGAGTAAAAATCCCAGTTCTGAAAATGAGGAATAGGTTAGGTAAGAAAGGAAGCAAGTCACAATATACAGGGCAAAAATTGAAGAAGGGGGTAAAGGAACTTTGAGATGGAAGAACCAATTATGGTCATACATTAATCTTATTCTTTCAAAGTTGGAGTAATGATGGAAAGTACCAAAATTGAAAGTAGTTGATTATTAAAATGGAATGAAGATAAAATTTACTGTAGTAAGGGCTTCCCTGGTGGCACAGTGGTTGAGAGTCCGCCTGCCGATACAGGGGACACGGGTTTGTGCCCCGGTCCGGGAAGATCCCACATGCCGCGGAGCGGCTGGGCCCGTGAGCCATGGCCGCTGAGCCTGCGCATCCGGAGCCTGTGCACCGCAACGGGAGAGGCCACAACAGTGAGAGGCCCACATACTGCAAAAAAAAAAAAAGTTACTGTAGTAAGATTTGATCTAAAACTCTGAGTGGAAGTCTCTGTTCTGTTCTGAGGACTAAAAAATGTTTCCTTAAAGGAGAGAGGAGTGGTAGGTTTCATCGACTACTGTTATTGACCCTGCACCTTAAGAGAAATAGCCACATGCACAGTGGTTTTTCATTGGAAAACTTTCTGCCCAAGAACACAAATAATTCGGCAGCAAAACTGATACAGAAAATAGTAGAAACCTCATAATTAGTAGTAACTTCAAAGTTCATATAACCTAAATTCCTACCTAATTAATTCGATTTATAATTTTCCTGATCAGCTTGAATACCAAAAGTGACAGAACTCAGTTGCCTTACAAGACAGTCCATTCTGTTGTGGAGTTGATCTGATCATTAGCCATTTCTTCCTTGAATTGTGTAAGCATATAGGCAGAAAGTTTGCATACTTGTACTTTCAAAAGGCAGCTTTTCAATTGTGTGGAGGCATTCTGTGTCCCCTCTACTTCTTTTCAGGATAAAATAAGCCCATTTCCTTCATTTGACCCCCGTAAGATACAGTTTCAAGGCCTTTTGATATCCAGATTGTGAAGGCTTAGGGACCAAGTTATAGACTGGCCTTTCTTGAACAGACACCACCCTTCATCTGTCTTCTCATTTGGGGTATCCTTGTCTCCCTTACCTTACACTCCAGACCCATCTCTCATCTCAGTTTCCTCTGACTACTATTCACTTTGCCTGAAATGATCACCTTTTCATTCTTCTCTTGGTGACATCTTGCTCATCACCCAATACCCAGCTCAAATGTTTACCATTCTTGTTCCTCAAGGCAGCTTTGGCTACACCTGTTTTGTGCTACCAGCACTTGTTTTACACTTATGTTATAGCACTTACAGTTATTTTTTCCACTAAAGTGTATTTCCAAAGGTCAGTGATGTTATTCATCTTTCTGTTTCCATTGCATAATATTCTTCATGTAGAATCCAGTAAATATTTTAAGTGTATATATTTTTTTCAAGTGTGATGCCCCAAGCTGGATACAATACTCCAGCTGCTACAGAGTAAGGTGGAAATATCATGTTACTTAATCTGAACACTGTGCCTCCTGACACACTTATTTATTTGTTTTATCATTTGCTTGTTTGTGTTGTGGCTCCAGTTTACTCATATTGTGCTCATACACAACTGCATTCCCTGTTCTTTTTCACCAGACTCTGCTATTAAGCCATATTTCCTCCATGCTCAGTTCCTAGCAACAGAAACTGATTCTGGCTAATTTAGTTAGAAAATAAAAGCAGTTGTTGAAAGGTGGTGTGTAACTCACAGATGCAACTGGAAATCTGGAATTTAGAAAATGGGCAGGAGTAGGGAGAGACCAGGCAGCTAGAAGCACAGCCAAAACCCTGGGGGAACATCGATATTTAAATGGCAGATGGAAGAAAAGAGCCCAGGAAGGAAAACTGAGAAGGCGCCATCAGAGGGGCATGAGGAGAGCCACAACAACAGTTTTAAAGTGATGGACGCTAAGAGAGTGGAGAAGAGAATTCCACCAACAGGAGGCTGAACAGTGGCAATGCAGCAGAGATTTAATAAGACAGTGATTGTAAAATGCCCATTGCATTTGGCAGTTAGGCAGTCGTTGGCAAGCTTGGTAAGAGCATTTTCAGTAAAGTGGTGAAAACAGAAGGTAACTTCCAGTGAGGAGGTGAGTCAGCAGGGTAGGCTAAACTTTTGAGTATCTTGGGTGAAAACAGATGAAGAAAGGAATATGACCCCAAGGGAGAGCTTTTATTAGTTGAGGTTCTTGAGCATGTTTATAAACTGTGGGAAAATGCTGGGAAAGAGGTTGGAGCAGAGAAGAGAGAAGGGATAACTGGTTAAAATGTGTTTCTGAGGAGACAGAAGGGGCTTGAAGCAGAAGTCAGAATAGTAGTCATGAAGGTGGGAGGATCACCTCATCCACTGAGGTGGAAGGAGGGCAGAAAAAGGTGTATGAACCTAACAGTAAGTTTGTTTGTATGGGGATGAAAAGTGGATGGACATCAGCCTTGATGGTTTCCATCTTCTCAATGAAGTAGAAGGGAAAGTGATTTACTGAAGATGGAAGAGGACTCTTGAGGAGTTTCTTTTTTCAATATATTTTGTTGTTGTTTTGTTGATGGCTTTTCTTCCATTACCCATTCCTTAATCTGTGGTATTTGCCAGAGTTTACACTCCTTAAGTAACCTACTCTAGAGTTACTTTCAGTTGCCTTTGTGATAACATATACCATTTCTCACTGTGATCGTTTACAGAGGCATCCACCTCCACCAATAGATACTGAAGTTAAAGAAGATACCCATGTTTTATTTCCATTCTTGGTCTATAGATGGTCCTTAATCAGTATTTGCTGAGTGAACAAAAGGTTTTTAAAATTTAATCTCTTTACTCTGGTTCATATTAAGGGTTTTTATACTTGACATATTTAGAGCACACGGCAAAGTAGAGGGGGAAAAATCAAGTACACTGTATAATACCTCACTCTGGCATTTTTACATGAACCCAATATTACGTCCTTTTAGTTCTCAATATTTCATCAATAGGCCTCCATGCTCTGGTGCAGACACCTTGTATTGTATGTCCTGATGTGTCCATCCAGTAAGGTGGGTAATTGAAAGTTGGATAAAATTTATTGTGAAAAAGACTTAGAGCTTAATTCTTCCTCTGGTCAGCAACTGGGCCCATGTGCCTCTGCCTACAGAAGTGAGGCAGGAGGCCCAACCCCCCCACACCCCCTCAACTTGGAAAAGGGCCCAATTCTCTAAATGGCCACTCTACTCTTGTGACTCATTGAAGCAGCAGAGAGCAGGACACTGTTCCTGCTTTTGCTCAAGCAGGGGTGATGACCCCTAGCTCCTTGCTTTACCATTTCTACTCTGACTTATCAGAGGACTGTGTGGTCTGTAGGCCTATGGCAGCTGTGACTTAGCAGTTCTGGGATAGAACTGGACATAATTTATGGGCCCAAAGACCTGGAGAGGAGAGATGATGGCTTGGCTGTGGTATGTGTCAGGCAGTTAGCACACCCTGTTGGGATGGAAATGGATGATAGGACAATGTTTTCTGTATCTTTAGTGTACTTATTTTAGGTCCTCACAAAAGGGGACTTCACATCTGCTTAGAAAGGAGTGGAAGAATACTAGGAATAGACGCTGACTTGCTCAACTTTCTTCATTGACTCTGGCACGTGTTTTTTGTATTTTCTTTCCTGCTTTGTCTTCTACCTTAAGTTGAAAGGCCATACGACTGCATCTCTAAAGTCAGCGTTACTGTTCAGTGGGTATGATCCAGGAGGGCTGTCCCAAGGTTGGCATCTGTTCTGATTTCTTGGTGCTTATCATACCTAGATTCTATTTATTCAGAATATCAGTCCTGGACCAGAAGAATCTGTTGGAGAGGAATGCTTCCTCTCAGCCTCCTTAAAGTATTAATAATGGAAAGAGTAGCTAAGGCACTTAAAGGGTAGCTAAGGCACTGTGCTAGCTAGGCATTTTATACACATCTGATTTTTGCAATACCTCTTGAGAAATAGGTGTTATTATCCATATTAGCCAATACATACTGAACCACAGAATGTTTTTGTGAAGTTCCTAAAGTCACAGTATTAGTAAGTGACAGTGATTCAAATCAGCTGTGACTGATTGATCTTAAGTCTACTCCTTTTCCACTTAACTGAGCCCCATGAATAGATTTGGAGAGGAAAAGTAGTACTGATTGGCACTAAGGATCTAGAATGTTAGGTAGACGGATGAAAAGAGGCTGTTTTCTCTGTAACTCCTTCCCCCACCAAACGTTGGCATTGGTGAATGTTTGGGGTAAGGAGGAGACCAAAATGAAAATCATATGCTGATATGCATATGAATTTCTCAGGGCCTCATTGAACAAGCTGGGGATGGGTCTTTCTCTCATTTGCTCCCCACTTATTCTCCAGTCCAGTTTTGATGAACCCTAAAATTTTGACTAAAGATATTTCTAGTCTCTATGCCTTTGGAACTGTTCTACCAAAAGTTTAAAATCATACAACATGAGTATAGGAAAAGAATAAGAGGCAATAAAAAAGACTGAAGTGGAAAAGGAACAAAAGGAGTTTCACCTCAGCCAATCTTTTTTTTTTTTTGTATGAAATTGTCCATTAGCTGCCAAGTGTCTTCCAAATGTAACAGCTGTGTTCTTGAATATATGCAGAGAAATTTAGGAAGCCTATTCTGTTTAAACTAAATGAGTTGCTTATAAAAGTGCTGATGCAGTGAAGGGTCTAGGATTTCATTTAAGTTAATATATAGGCTAGAACCCCAGGCTGATGAGGATCAGGAGATCTCATTTTTATTCTAAAACCACATGTACTGTTGATATCTTTGCTCTCACTGCCATTAATTAGGGAGTAAAGCACATGACTAAGGCACTGGGGCAATAAAGCCATGTTTAGGAACCAGACAGACTGGGTTCAATTTCAATGTCTACCTCTCATTAGTTATAGGATTTTGAGCAAGTTCCTGGAACTCACTGTAGCTTGGTTTCATCATCAGCAAAATGTTCACAAAATAATATTTTAAGCAAGCTGATGTATACAGTATATGTATTAACAGTGCTTAGCATGTAAATAGCCATATGTAAAGATTATTTGTTCTTATTATACAAAATGAAATGGCACTCTGTAGAAACGTACCGTGCTTAGCCAAAAAAGAACTCAGACTCCCCTCTCCCTCACACACAGGAGAGTTCTAGAGGGAGAATCTCCCTGTATCTAACATTTTACTTTGGCATTTACCTTCCCTTAGGAGTTTCTCCCTGATTGAGTATCAGCATCCTCTCACTGGCCTCAGGGGACACAGCTTCCTTGGTAATATTACTCTAAAACCAGTGAGTGGGGGTTGGTGAGGGTGCTCTCATCTTATGACCCTATCTGAGATGAGGCTCCTACCACAATGAGATCTTACTAGAGGTTACTGGCAGAAAGGTGAGTGAGCACGTATTATCTATTTCTGTGCTACTACATGTGGCTATTGAGCATTTGAAATGTGACAAGTCTGAATTAAGATGAGATGTAAGTGTAAGACACACTGAATTCCAAAGACATGGTGTAAAAAAAGAATGTAAAATATCTCATTAATAATTTTTATATTTTACATGTAGAAATGATACTATTTTGGATTTACTGGACTAAATAAAATGTATTATTGAAATTAAATTTCCTTGTTTAGAAATATGGCTACTAAGAATTTAAAAATGACCTATGTGACTCAGATTTTTGACTCACTTTACATTTCTACTTGACAGCACCAGTTATAGGTAACCCGGTTTAGTAAAATATAGCTTGCTCTCCAGGTTTGCTGGTATCTTTCTTTTTCTGTGACTTTTTTTCCTTCCTTCCTTCCAAGCTTGTCATCTCCTTCCATGTGATGGCCAGCAGAAAATCCAGTGCCAAGACTATTATTACTTGACAGCTAGGTGCCTCAAGGTCAAAACCAAGGGAGTATCAGAATTTGCTCTCTGTCCCATAGGAGATGAGCACCAAAACCAAACTTAGCACTAAGGTTAGGCCCTGTCATTGAATACAGGGCTGCATCCTTACTCTTGGAAGCCTCACTAAATTCTCCACTTCGTAATACAGCATAAATAACTCTGATTTTTGTGGAACAAAAAGCAATTATAAAAGACATACTTATGATTATCATCTTTCCATTTGTACAATTAAATGATTTGGAACTTTAACATGCCAGACACATACAAGTTACTTTTTACCAATTATACTGTATGATATTAATAAAAATATTGTGAAGTAGATAATGTTTACATATTAAAAAACTGAGATTTGGAACAATTAAATACTATTCCTAAGGCCACATAACTAGTGTTTGTTGAAGTTGGTTTAAATTAAGGTATATATACCTTAAAAGCCCATTCTTGTTTGGATAAAGCACTGTGTATCTCTTCTTAGTTAAGTTCCCTGAAAAATTCAGAAATTTCAGCACAGATTTTGGATTTCACCACTCGGATTTTGCTTCTATACTCCAAATCTTCTTCCCCATTTTCCAAGTCAGAGTATCCATTTTTTCCCCTCAAAGATCATAGAAAGATGCCATGAGAGATTGTTTGTTTTCAGTTTTGTGAGTCTAGGGGATAGCTTCTCCAAAGAACCAAGAATTCTGGGAATGTGGAACAGGGTAAAATATAATTTCATGATAATATGAATTTTCCTTCCATTCAAGTATGAGCGGGGGAAGCTTAGAAGTAAGGGTATGAAAGTACATCACAACCTTCTCCTGGTATAAGTCCTCTGGAAAAGTGGAGGAAATGTTATTTGCATGGAGTATTTGTGTGGACATGATTGTGTGCAGTGGTTTTGGAGCCAGCCTGACTTAGAAAACCAGACTCTTATCCTTACAGGCATTGTAATTCTGGTCAGGCTAAGTAATCACTATAAGCTATAGGTGGTTCTTCTGGCAAATGACATTAGTAATAGTGCCTACTCACAGCATTGTAGGATTCAATCTGGTGAGGCATATAGAGCACTCATTGATCACTGCAAGCTGTAGATTCTTCTTCTGGCAAATGGTGTTAAAAATAGTGCCTACTCACAGAGTTGTAGGAGTAAATCTGGTGAGGCATAGAGAGCACTCAGCCTAGTGTGGGACATTGTATGTATTTAGTAAATGTTAACTTTTATTTCTGTGACTTTCCATGCATTAACATAGACTGTGACCAAACTAAAAGAAGGCTTTGCTGTTATTTCTCAATCCTTGCTAAAGTGTCCTGTGATTTATTTTTCAATACAGTAAAACCCTCTCAGATTGCCATGGAGAAAGTTTTAAAGTGTCCGTGGTCCCCAGAAGGGAAGCCAAGCCCCTTGCCTGGGCATCATAGTGAGCACGCAGAGACCCAACACACTGCTGGGTGTTCTCTCCAAGAAGCAGAGAAAATTGTAAGCTCCAGCAGCCATTTAGGTTGCTAACTTGGGGAACGAATTCCTCTTTTCCTCTCATTTGGGCAGAATATATTTTTTTCCTTTTTCTTTCTGGCATTCCTCATTCTTTGATGGACAGAAATGGGAAGGGATTTGGAGCTCCAAAGGGATGTGTGGTAATTCTCTTTATAAGGTTATGATTGATTATTTCAACACACAATTTCACTTTAATTATGTTCATTTAGTATACCTGGCTGACATAAATACACATTGTGGTGTATAATGTATCCCCAACGTATATAAAATGAGAGCTACTATTCCATTCAGGGTTCTGGTGCTAATAAACAAGCTATTCAGGCTTTGCTCAGGTAGTTTATGGCATTGCTGGAATACCTTGACGGAATTACAGTATTATCCATGTACAGTTGGGGGCATATGATTCCTTTTATGTAATATAATACCCTATAATATAATGAGTATCATTAATAAAGTGACAAAATAAAACTTGAGTTACCACTTCAGGATGTGCTTTTATTCAACCAGTAATACACTTTCTGGTCCTTTGTAGTTTCTCTCCTTTGAATTCATGGCTTACTGCATTCAAACTGTGGTATTAACACACCAGCCAAGCACTCTGTTGTGTCATAAAGCCATGGTATGACATTTTAAAGGGGAAAAAACCAAACATTATTCTAAAACAGAAACTGGGGAATGTTGCTGTGATGCTTCAAAAGATGATATGGCTCACATGAATAAGCAAATTTATTTACTAACCAAAAGCAACATTTCTGTTTTTTGTTTTGGGAAGGCAAGTGTTCTTTACTCAGAAAACATTTTTTTGTGAATTCTGTACTTCAAAAATGGAGCTAAATGATAAAGCCATAAATTAATATTAGCCAAGTTTAGATAATAAAGGGCTGCACAGATTTCTCTGAGAATACTGAACAATGTAGAAGGCATTTAAAAAAATCTTTGCTTCTCTTTTCTTTGGTTCCACTTGATACTATGAGTTGATTAGTCCAGGGTAAATCTTGGAAAGACAGCATCTGGAGTTTTCTCTGTATAGCTCAATCATCCCCAAAGCATAAAGGATTTAGACATTTGATTGTGATATCAAGGATATCAGTTACAAAGGATATTTCTCCTGCAGGTACAGTTAAGCTGAGCAGATTACCACAAAGCATAGTGACATATTCAGAAGATGCTCAGAGTCTTAGAAATTGGTTTCTAATTCTAGATAGCAGGAAGCCTATATGTTCATACAAGGTAGGTGATGAAAAGATTTGAGATTCCTTGATATCCAGCAGTAGGAAAAATTACATAATAACAGTATGAGAATTACTAGATTTAAGAAGAGGTTCCTGCTGTGGACCTTCAAGATGACAGAGGAGTAAGACATGGAGATCACCTTTCTCCCCACAAATACATCAAAAATACATCTACATGTGAAACAACTCCTACAGAACACCTACTGAACGCTGGCAGAAGACCTCAGACTTCCCAAAAGGCAAGAAAATCCCCATGTACCTGGGTAGGGCAAAAGAAAAAGAAAAAACAGAGACAAAAGAATAGGGACAGGACCAGCACTTCTGGGAGGGGGCTATGAATGAGGAAAGGTTTCCACACACTAGGAAGCCCCTTCACTGGTGGAGACGGGGGGTGGTCGTGGGGGGGGAGCTTTGGCGCCACGGCAGAGAGCGCAGCAACAGGGCTTCAGAGGGCAAAGCAGAGAGATTCCCACACAGAGGTTCCCTGTCGACCAGCACTCACCAGCCTGCGAGGCTTGTCTGCTCACCCGCCGGTGCAGGTGGGGGCTGGGAGCTGAGGCTTGGGCTCAAGCCTCTCTGAGGGAGAGGACTGGGGTTGGCTGTGTGAACACAGGCTGAAGGGGGTTAGTGCGCCACTGCTAGCTGGGAGGGAGTCCGGGAAAAACTCTGGACCTGCCTAAGAGGCAAGAGACCGTTGTTTTGGGGTGCACGAGGAGACGAGATTCCTTCCTTGTCTGCCCACAGAAGGCAGAGCACTGCCTAAACCAGCCCCAGAGACGGGCGTGAGTCACAGCTATCAGCTTGGACACCAGAGACGGGCGTGAAATGCTAACACCTGCTGCAGCCACGAATCCTGCATGTAAGCACAGGTCACTATCCACACCCCCTATCACCCCCCTGGAGCTTGTGCAGCCCACCACTGCCAGGGTCCTGTGATCCGGGGACAACTTCCCTGTGAGAATACACGGCACACCTCAGGCTGTTGCAACATCACACTGGCCTCTGCCACCACAGGCTCACCCTGAATTCTAATTATAACTATGGTACCACTCCCTCTCACCAGCATGAATGAACCACAGCCCCCTAATCAGCCACTGCTTTAACACCATCTTTTCTGGGAGGGAACAGAAGCCTAAGGGCAGCCTACACACAGAGGTGGGGCCAAACCCAAAGCTGAACCCCAGGAGCTGTGCGAAAAAGAAGAGAAAGGGAAATCTCTCCCAGCATCCTCAGGAGCAGTGGATTAAACCTCCACGATCAACTTGAGGTACTCTGCATCTGTGGAATACCTGAATAGACAACGAATCAACTCAAAATTCACGTGGTGGATTTTGGAAGCAATTGTAGACTTGGAGTTTCCTGTCTGCAACTGACTTGTTTCTGAATTTTATGTTTATCTTAGTATAGTTTTTAGTGCTTGTTATCATTGGTGGATTTGTTAATTGGTTTGGTTGCTCTCTTTTTTTAATTTTTAATATTTTTTTTTACTTTTTAATTTTAATTATTTATTGTTTTCATTATTTTATTTTCTTCCTTTTATTCTCCCTTTTCTTCTGAGCCATGTGACTGTCAGGGTCTTGGTGTTTCAGCCTTGTGTCAGGCCTGAGTCTCTGAGGTGGGAAAGCCAAGTTCAGGACATTGGACCACCAGAGACCTCCTGGTCCCATGTAATATCAATTGGCGAGAGCTCTCCCAGAGATCTCTGGGAGATCTAAGATGCTAAGACCCAGCTCCACCCAACAGTCACCAAGCTCCAGTTCTGGATGCCCCATGCCAAACAACTAGCAAGACAGGAACACAACCCCACCTATTAGCAGAGAGGCTGCCTAAAATCTTACTAAGTTCACAGACACCCCAAAACACAGCACCGGATGCAGTCCTGCCCACCAGAAAGACAAGATCCAGCCTTATCCACCAGAACACAGGCATCAGTCTCCTCCACCAGGAAGCCTACACAACCCACTGAACCAACCTTACCCACTGGGGGCAGACACCAAAAACAACGGGAACTACAAACCAGCAGCCTACAAAAAGGAGACCCCAAACACAGTAAGTTAAGCAAAATGGGAAGACAGAGAAATATGCAGCAGATGAAGGAGCAAGGTAAAAACTCACCACAACAAACAAATGAAGAGGAAATACATAGTCTACTGGAAAAAGAATTCAGAGTACTGATAGTAAAGATGATCGAAAATCTTGGAAATAGAATACAGAGAATACAAGAAATGTTTAACAAGGACCTAGAAGAACTAAAGAGCAAACAATGAACAACACAATAAATGAAATTAAAAATTCTCTAGAAGGAATCAATAGCAGAATAACTGAGGCAGAAGAACAGATAAGTGACCTGGAAGACAAAATAGTGGAAATAACTGCCACAGAGCAGAATAAAGAATAAAGAATGAAAATAATTGAGGAGAGCCTCAGAGACCTCTGGGACAACATAAATGCACCAACATTCAAATTATAGGGGTCGCAGAAGAAGAAGACAAAAAGAAAGAGTCTGAGAAAATATTTGAAGGTTGAAAACTTCCCTGACATGGGAAAGAAAATAATCAAGTCCAGGAAGTGCAAAGAGTCCTATACAGGATAAATCCAAGGAGAAACACGCCAAGACACATATTAATCAAACTATCAAAAATTAAATACAAAGAAAAAATATTAAAAGCAGCAAGGGAAAAGCAACAAATAACATGCAAGGGAATCCCCATAAGGTTAACAGCTGAACTTTCAGCAAAAACTCTGCAAGCCAGAATGGAGTGGCAGGACATATTTAAAGTGATGAAAGGGGAAAACCTACAACCAAGATTACTCTACCCAGCAAGGATCTCATTCAGATTCGATAGAGAAATTAAAACTTGTAGAGAGAAGCAAAAGTTAAGAGAATTCAGTACCACCAAACGAGCTTTACAACAAATGCTAAAGGAACTTCTCTAAGTGGAAACACAAGAGAAGGACAACACCTACAAAAACAAACCCAAAACAGTTAAGAAAATGGTAATAGGAACATACATATTGATAATTACCTTAAATGTAAATGGATTAAATGCTCCCACCAAAAGACACAGACTGGCTGAATGGATACAAAAACAAGACCCGTATATATGCTGTCTACAAGAGACCCACTTCAGACATAGGGACACATACAGACTGAAAGTAACGGGATGGAAAAAGCTATTCCATGCAAATGGAAATCAAAAGAAAGCTGTAGTAGCAAGTCTTATATCAGAAAAAATAGACTTTAAGTTAAAGACTATTACAAGAGAAAAGGAAGGACATTACATACTGATCAAGGGATCAATCCAAGAAGAAGATATAATAATTGTAAATATTTATGCACCCAACATAGGAGTACCTCAATACATAAGGCAAATATAACAGCCATAAAAGGGAAAATTGACAGTAACACAATAATAGGGGACTTTAACACCCTACTTTCACCAGTTGACAGATCATACAAAATGAAAATAAATAAGGAAACACAAGCTTTAAATGACACATTAAACAAGATGGACTTCATTGATATTTATAGGACATTCCATCCAAAAACAACAGAATACACATTCTTCTCAAGTACTCATGGAACATTCTCCAGGATAGATCATATATTGGGTCACAAATCAAGCCTTGGTAAATTTAAGAAAATTGAAATCGTATGAAGTATCTTTTCCAACCACAGAGCTATGTGACTAGATATCAATTACAGGAAAAAAACTGTAAATAATACATGTACCTGGAGGCTAAACAATATGCTACTAAATGACCAAGAAATGACTGAAGAAATCAAAGAGGAAATCAAAAAATACCTAGAAACAAATGACAATGAAAACACGACAGCCCCGAACCTATGGAATGCAGCAAAAGCAGTTCTAAGAGGGAAGTTTATAGCAATACAATCCTACCTCAAGAAACAAGAAACATCTCAAATAAACGACCTAACCTTATGCCTAAAGCAATTAGAGAAAGAAAAACAACAACAACAAAAAAAAAACAAAGTTAGGAGAAGGAACAAAATCATAAAGATCAGATCAGAAATAAATGAAAAAGAAATGAAGGAAACAATAGCAAAGATCAATAAAACTAAAAGCTGGTTCTTTGAGAAGATAAACAAAATTGATAAAGCATTAGCCAGACTCATCAAGGAAAAAAGGGAGAAGACTCAAATCAATAGAATTAGAAATGAAAAAGGAGAAGTAACAACTGACACTGCAGAAATACAAAGGATCATGAGAGATTACTACAACCAACTATATGGAAATAAAATGGAAAACCTAGAAGAAATGGACAAATTCTTAGAAAAGCACAACCTTCTGAGACTGAACCAGGAAGAAATAGAAAATATGAGCAGACCAATCACAAGCACTGAAATTGAAACTGTGATTAAAAATCTTCCAACAAACAAAAGCCCAGGACCAGATGGCTTCACAGGTGAATTCTATCAAATATTTAGAGAAGAGCTAACACCTATTCTTCTCCAACTCTTCCAAAATATAGGAGAGGGAGGAACATCCCAAATGCATTCTATGAGGCTACCATCACCCTGATACCAAAACCAGAGAAAGATGTCACAAAAAATGAAAACTACAGACCAATATCACTGATGAACATAGGTGCAAAAATCCTCAACAAAATACTAGCAAACAGAATCCAACAGCACATTGGAAGGATCATACACCATGATCAAGTGGTTTATCCCAGGAATGCAAGGATTCTTCAATATATTCAAATCAATCAATATGATACACCATATTAACAAACTAAAGGATAAAAACCATATGATAGTCTCAATAGATGCAGAAAAAGCTTTCAACAAAATTCAACACCCATTTATGATACTTTCTCCAGAAAGTAGGCATAGAGCGAGCTTACTTCAACACAATAAAGGCCATATGTGACAAACCCAAAGCCAACATCATCCTCAATGGTGAAAAACTGAAACCATTTCCTCTAAAATCAGGAACAAGACAAGGATGCCCACTGTCACCACTGTTATTCAACATACATTTGGAAGTTTTAGCCACAGCAGTCAGAGAAGAAAGAGAAATAAAAGGAATCCCAATTGGAAAAGAAGTAAAGCTGTTACTGTTTGCAGATGACATGACACTATAATAGAGAATCCTAAAGATGCTACCAGAAAACTACTAGAGCTAATCAATGAATTTGGTAAAGTAGCAGGATACAAAATTTATGCACAGAAATTTGTTGTGTTCCTATACACTAATGATGAAAAATCTGAAAGGGAAATTAAGGACACACTCCCATTTACCATTGCAACAAAAAGAATAAATTACCTAGGAATAAACTTACCTAAGGAGACAATAAACCTGTATGCAGAAAACTATAAGACACTGATCAAAGAAATTAAAGATGATAGAAACAGATGGGGAGATATACCATGTTTTTGGATTGGAAGAATCAACATTGTGAAAGTGACTATACTACCCAAAGCAATCTACAGATTCAGTGCAATCCCTATCAAACTACCAATGACATTTTTCAAAGAACTTGAACAAGAAATTTCAGTTTGTATGGAAACACAAAAGACCCCGAATAGCCAAAGCAATGTTGAGAAAGAAAAACGGAGCTGGAGGAATCAGGCTGCCTGGCTTCAGACTATACTACAAAGCTACAGTAATCAAGACAGTGTGGTACTGGCACAAAAACAGAAATATAGATCAATGGAACAGGATAGAAAGCCCAGAGATAAACCCATGCACCTGTGATCACCTTATCTTTGATAAAGTAGGCAAGAGTATACAATGGAGAAAAGACAGCCTCTTCAATAATTGGTGCTTGGGAAACTGGGCAGCTACATGTAAAAGAATGAAATTAAAACACTCCCTAACACCATACACAAAAATAAACTCAAAATGGTTTGAAGACCTAAATGTAAGGCCAGACACGACAAAACTCTTATATGAAAACATAGGGAGAACACTCTTTGACATAAATCACAGCAAGATCCTTTTTGACCCACCTCCTAGAGTAAGGGAAATGAAAACAAAAATAAACAAATGTGACCTAATGAAACTTCAAAGCTTTTGCACAGCAAAGGAAACCATGAACAAGATGAAAAGACAACCCTCAGAAGGGGAGAAAATATTTGCAAACGAAGCAACTGACACAGGATTAATCTTCAAAATATACAAGCAGCTCATACAGCTCAATATCAAAAAAATAAACAACTCAATCCAAAAATGGGCAGAAGATCTAAATAGATATTTCTCCAAAGAAGATATACAGATTGCCAACAAACACATGAAAGGATGCTCAACTTCACTAATCATTAGAGAAATGCAAATCAAAACCACAATGAGGTATCACCTCACACTGGTCAGGATGGCCATCATCAAAAAATCTACAAGCAATACATGCTGGAGAGGGGGTGGAGAAAAGGGAACCCTCTTACACTGTTGGTGAGAATGTAAATTGATACAGCCACTATGGAGAACAGTCTGGAGGTTTCTTAAAAAACTAAAAATAGAACTACCATATGAGCCAGCAGTCCCACTACTGGGCATATACCCTGAGAAAACCATAATTCAAAAAGAGTCATGTAGCACAAAGTTCATTGCAGCTCTATTTACAATAGCCAGGACATGGGAGCAACCTAAGTGTCCATCGACAGATGAATGGATAAAGAAAATGTGGCACACATATACAATGGAATATTACTCAGCCATAAAAAGAAATGAAATTGAGTTATTTGTAGTGAGATGGTTGGACCTAGAGACTGTCATACAGAGTGAAGTAAGTCAGAAAGAGGAAAGCAAATACTGTATGCTAACACATATATATGGAATCTAAAAAAAAAAAAAAGGTTCTTTCGAACCTCTGGGCAGGACAGGAATAAAGACGCAGACATAGAGAATGGACTTGAGGATACGGGGAAGCGGAAGTATAAGCTGGAACGAAGTGAGAGAGTAGCTTTGACATATATACACTGCGAAATGTAAAATAGATAGATAGTGGGAAGCAGCTGCCTGGCATAGGAGAGCAGCCTTGCTTTGTGACCACCTAGAGAGGTGGGATAGGGAGGGTGGGAGGGAGATGCAAGAGGGAGGAGATATGGGGATATATTTATACATATAGCTGATTCACTTTGTTATACAGCAGAAAGTAACACAACACTGTAAAGCAATTATACTCCAGTAAAGATGTTAACAAAAAAAAAAAGATGTTCCCTACAGAAGGACCAGAAATTAGTCATAAACCTGAAAAGTTATTGAAGGCCTATAATCCCAATGTCCAGAATTGTATTTTCCTGACCTTTTTTGGTTGATATATCAAGTACAAAAATGTGGCCTCTTTCAAGACCATTACAGAATAGTTTTCAAGAGCTATGTAAATAAGCATGGCTCAGAGCAAAAACTGAGTTAGATAACTGAAGGGTGTGAAGAAATAAATGAATTATCACAATTCATCTGAGAAACTAAGATTAACATTAGGTCAAGAATTAGTGACAGTTTCTTCTTTCCAAATTTTCCAGCATTAATTTTGCATGATTAGAGAGATTTTTATCTATAATGTTGTCAGACTTAACTATGAATTTTCAAGAAATATTCAAAATGTGATATTAGAAGCAAGCTATAAACCAAGATTCATTTTATCTTTGGTATTCTGACACTGGTTCATTGAGAAAAAGATCTAGTGTGAATTTGGTGATGTCATTATTAATCATGGAACTTGGAATTCAAGAAGTAGAAATCTTTAAGTGCTTAAATTCACGTAATAATATTATTCCAATACCTACAGGCCAAAGTAATGGGTAAACTTTTAGAAAAAACAAAAGAGAATATTGACACTTAGAAGTTGATCTGCAGAATGACTGACTTTTATCCTCTTCTCCATTGAGCTAACAGTATTCTCTAACCTAAATTCCTTTGTGGTCACATATCTTTAAATTGACTGACTGGGATTGCCGTGCAGCTCTGGAATATGTCTTTTCCTTGAATTACATCAACTGGCCCAACTGAGAAATGAAACCTACATATTTGTTCTCACTAACATCATATGCCAACTATTTCAAACTAAATCTTAGGTTTACTGCTGTGTGATTCTCATGCTAGCAGGTCTAGGAGGTCCCAGTACTAAATTACATTATATTTTTTTTATTGTTACACTAGTGCCCACTATGAATATTTACTCAGTATTTATACCTTTAAAAATATGCATATAATTAAAGTTACGAGACTGTATAGTTCACCATAATCTCATGAGTTTCAGAATAGCTCACAGATTGCAATGTGAGTGTGAATGTATATAATACAAATCTTTCTTACATTGAGTTCAAGTTCTGACTCTGATTTACCTATTGTTGAACCTTGGCCAATGCATTGAGCTTCTTTTGTGATCAATTTTCTTGTCTGAAAAATGGTTTCAGGTCTGTCCTGCCAGCACACTGGATGGCTACTATCATCCAGTAGAAAAATCAGGAATCTTTATACAATGCACAGAGAATCAGACATAAGCTATCACTCTTATTATCCCAGTAGAGCAGAAAAGGAAGATGTGTCCTGTTTAGGAAACATGAACTTTTTCTCCTGCCCTAACGCATCACTCATCTCTGGCTTGAAAGAAATTCATAGGTCATAGAATAGTTCAACAGTTCTCACATACAAAACACAAAAGTGAAAAGGAAGCCTCTGCAGTTTATCTCTGTGTCATGTGACACAACTGAGTGAAGAGGTTCACATTTACTTAAATCAAGCCATTCCTGACTAAACTCCCTGAAACTTCAGGTTGAGACCAAACTACCAGATATATTAGAAAATATCACTATGTTTCTAAAATAATGTCCCCTTTGGCTGGAGAGCAACCATTAGTTCAAGGTTTTCTTGTAGAGAAATGGAGTTATAACCCAAGCTGCTCCTGAAAACTGGCATAACTTTTAAAGGTCTTTGGGAATGCTCAGACTGATGTAGAACTGGGGAGCGCTCTTGGAGACATTGTTAGTCTGGAGTGGGCTCCCCAGATTTACCCCAGTTCTGGCTTGTTCCAATTTAGGGTAGATTGGGTAATGCTGAAGAGGCTAGAATTAGATTTGGGCAGAGGAATTAGGATAGGCTCCTTCATTTAATGCTATACTCCAAAGCTTGCAGAAAACCTTTAACCTCTTTGCCTTCTTTTTTTAAATTCAGTAAATGGGCTACCAGATCTCCAAAAAGTTAATGAAATGCAAAGAAATTGTATTGATCTTTTATTTTTAAATGAAGAGAATATTTTTTAAAATTCTATTTAAAAACTTTTAGCAGGAATAAATGCACACCCAGTATTATTAGGCTAAAATAGTATATTTAGTTAGTTAACCAAAAGAAGCCTTTATTGTAACAATACTCATATAGCATAGAATTATAAGACAGTAATTTTTCTGTTTACAAAGCTTACGTTCGGTGACTTTATTTTTTCCTGACACATTCAGATATGCAGAGATAAGGAACATATTAACTGAAATAACAATTCTACTGTGATTGAAGCTGTATGTTCAGAAGGTTATTCATATCCTGTATTTGCTAGGTAAATATATAAGGCATTCTTTTTAAAATAGAAAAAAAAACCATAGCTCCTAACCTGTGTTTAGTTGCTGGATTTTGCACAAGATTTATGGATGTTGCCTGAGATTATTGAAATCTTTTATTTCTTTCAAGGTGCAAACTCTGTCATGAATGTAATCTGCACCATTACCACCAAAACCAACTGACAAACTTAAGTGGTTTCTCATGTGTTCCCAAAAAGATGGTATAGGTTTTTCTAAATATAGGCTATAATATGCAATTAAACAAATATATTTGAATAGTTTTCACCTTGCAATTAAGTGTTCAGTGCTGTTCTGAAATGCTTCTTTGCAAAGATCTTGCAGAGTAAATTTAAAGGTAAACTATTTGATTGTTTCAATTAAGAATTCTGTTTTTCTGTGGAGAGTGGAAGTCTCCATTTCCAAAAAAAAAATTTTTTTTTTGTTGCTGCTGTTATGCACTTCTGAAAATACAGCCAATATCTCTTTCTTTAGGCTATCATATAAAATATTATGGAGGTAGAAATAAGATAGTATACAAATGTCCAGGTGATTAAAAATCTTACTTTTCTGAATGTCTTTAAAGTTAACACACACTTGACAGTTGGTCCTGTCTCTCTTGGGACCACTTAGGTGGCACTTATAGCAATCCTAATAAGTATTTGTTCAGCCAAGAGAACCACATTGGTTGGGGTGAGGGATGGGGTGGGGTCAGAGAAGAAAGGCGCAGCCACAGCAGCAGCAGCAGCAACTGGGCAACTGTCCAGGGTTCTGAACCATCTGTCTGCTTTAAGGCAATGTTTTCTTCCCTTGAACGTGAGACCTGGTGATACCTGTCCAGCTTCTCTTAGGCTCTATATTATTTTTATGTTTTTATATTGTTAAGATATATATATATATATATATATTTTTTTTTTTTGCAGTATGCGGGCCTCTCACTGCTGTGGCCTCTCCCGTTGTGGAGCACAGGCTCCGGACACGCAGGCCCAGTGGCCATGGCTCACGGGCCCAGCCGCTCTGCGGCATGTGGGATCTTCCCGGACCGGGGCACAAACCCATGTCCCCTGCATCGGCAGGCGGACTCTCAACCACTGCGCCACCAGGGAAGCCCTGGTAAGATATATTTTAATTTAAAAATTTATCCCAAATAAACAGGGCTGGAATTTATGTTTTCCAGTCGATGTGTTTTTTAAAATTTTCTTTAAAATATTATTATATTCTTGAAACATTTGCATATCCTTTCTCTTACCCGAAGTGGGAAGGTGGAAAAGGTTACATACTCCTCTAATATCATAATTACAACAAAAGTTTTGAAATATAAAGGAAGTTCCAATGCCTATTCTGGTAACTGTAAAGGCTGTACAAGCTTTATGACTGTGTACTCCCAGTGATTTGTTTCATACACAACCTCTTTGAGATATGCTGATAATATCCCAACTGATTATTCTTATTGAAATTTTCCACAAATACAAATCCAAATTTAGCTGAGCAGAACTTAGCGTCCATTACTTATGGTGATGTCATTATAGTGATTTTGGGGTTTCTTGCTCCAGGAAACACAATTTGGAAGATATGTTAACCCAATCCAAAGAATAACTCTAATAATGCTGAATATCCAAAAAGATAGTCTTTCTTGGACTGAGCCATCCATAAGAGATGACTCAAGGGCATGCCATCAATCCTATGCTACAGGAATCTGGCAGAATTCGAATGTCTCTACAATCCATAATGAAATATTATCACCTTAGTCGTATTCTATGACCTTTATGGACTTCAGCTTTCCTATCTGTAATTGAGAAGTTTGGGTTTGATGATATTAATGGTACCTTCAAATTCCAAGGTTTCATACTCTGTAGTCTAGGCAGGTGAGTTACCATGAATACCATTCAATAGTCCAACTGTGACACCATTCTTTGTACTATGCTGGAGTTCCCATGAGTGTTATATATCTAAGGGTATAAGTAATAACTGCTTTTTGCTCTCCTGTGTGGTGAACCATGTAAGAGAGCAGCACTTAATTTGTTCGTAGGACAAAAAGTCAAACTCTCAATAAACCTGTGCGTGTGTGTGTGTGCCTGTACGTGTGTATGAGAGAAAATATGTGTGTGTGTGAGTGTAAGAGAGAGAAGGAGACAGAGAGAGAAAGGAACAGTGATTGTTCTGTAATATGGGGAAGGAGTTAACTGGTTTAGGGGAAAATAAGCAAGGAATTATACAAGAAGGAAACATTAGCTGAATAATGAAGAACATTTCTATGGTGTTTCATAATGTACCAAATTCAGGCTCATCCCTTCCCAAGTACATAGATTCATTGCTAGACCTTCTCTCTAAACAGTTATAAGAGTTTCACTTTATCTGTAGAATGAGTAATTCCCAGTGATTTTTGGAGCTGCCATGGTAGAATCTTTACTGCACTTTTTGTCTTTATGCTTGTGCTTACAGCATTACTATTATATTAATATGAGTGATTGCAGGCAGTTATAATCTTAAAAAAATTCTAGAATTCCTTATATAACTTGAAAGAAACTATTTTTTCTTAGAAAATATAATGTTGGTTAAGAAGCTAAGTCAATTTTTGCTTTGTAAGTCTGTTGTTATGTAATATAAGTGTACTTGAAACATAAGGACAGATCCAGAAAATTAAAGAATGGGAGAAACATTCTGTAGTGGAAAGTTAGATTTTATGAAAAAATTAAGCCAGTAACATCTAAAGAGCATTGTAATTCATAGTTGGAGAGTCAGCCATGGTCGACCAGGTTCTACAGGATCAACTTTACTCTGGGCACATGTAGGTAGTGGATCTGGTATTTTATGATCACCCTGAGCACATAGAAGTAGGAGAGTTGACTGTGGGTATTGCAGTTTTGCCACTTCTTTTAAGATCATACATATCTGTTATTCACATTTGCATAGGGAACTAAATACCTCCAGGAGAGAGGTAAATAAGATGTTTGTGCTTTTCTTATTTCATTTTTTTTAAAGTTTTATTTTATATTGGAGTATAGTTGATTAACAATGATGTGTTAGTTACAGGTGTACAGCAAAGTGATTCAGTTATACCGATGCAAGTATGCATTATTTTTCAAATTTTTTTCCCATTTATATTATTACAGAATATTGAGCCAAGTTCCCTGTGCTATACAGTTGGTCCTTGTTGGTTATCTATTTTAAATATAGCAGTGGGTACATGTCAATCCCAAACTCCCAATCTATCTCTTCCCCCTCACCCCACCTCTTCCCCCTGGTAACCATAGGTTTGTTCTCTAAGTCTGTGTTTATGTTTTGTAAATAAGTTAATTTATATAACTTTTTTAGATTCTGCATATAAGCGATATCATATGCTGTTTGTCTTTCTCTGTCTGACTTACGGCACTTAGTACCATAATCTTCTTTCTAACACTGTTCATCATCTCGTTCAGTTCATGTAGCACTGAAACTCCATATGTTCCTTTGTCCTCCATTCCTGTGAAATCAATCTCCTTTGGAATCTCTGTGTCTGACAAAAGAGGTACAACAATTTGGAGCACAATTTAGGGCATCTGTAAAGTTGCACAAGTAAAAATGACTGAGATTTCCCAAAGAGGTTAATTAAGGGGAAAAAATCAGCACAGTCTTGCTTTGATATTTCATGTCAGTATTTCCTTAGAAATTTCTCCACAGACTTTCAATTATTGAGTAAAATAAGTAGGTTTTTTTGTTGTAGTACTAATGTATAAAATGTGGAAGGACTAACAGCTCAAAAGTGAGTAGCTGTTTATTAAAATGCATCGAATTATGGTAAATCTCAGCATGTGGTGGGAAGTACTCTTGGTGGTGAAGATATAGACAGAGATCCATGGGATGTTAGGAAAAATCTGAACTATCTCTGCTTGGGAGAGTTAGTGAGGCTTTCCAGAGGAGGTGGCTTTGGAGCTGCACTTTAATGAAAGAAAGATTGGACCACTTTGGCAGTGTTTGCTTTTTGTAATATGGATATGCATCTATACTGCATGGCACAATGTAGGCAATCAATATTTTTATCTTTTATAATCTTTTTTTTTCCTATCCCTCCCTACCAAGCTTTCAAAGCAGGGAATTCTCTGTGGGCTATGATGAAATTTGAAAATTTATTTTCAAGAGAGCTTTTTACTAGTACCAATAACATGTTGGGGTGAATATTTTTCCTCTCTTGGACCATAAAATCCACTATCAAGAGCACTGTGAAAACAAGAAACCAAACCAAAACAAAACCCAAAAAAGTGTTAGCATCTAGTGCATGGAAGCTACATATGTGATTACAGCCTCAGCTTTGGGGTTTCTTTAGATTTTAGCATGTCTATCATATATCTATCTCACTGTTGTACAGTGAATGCTTGGAAATTCTAAACCAAGTCTTAAATGTGCACATGTAAAATATACAAATTATGTGCTCCTTTGTTTCATAAATGGAAAACTAAATTTTACTGATTTTTTTTTTTCTCAGAGTGTTGCTCCTCCTGCTTATGCTTCCCGGTCGCAAGTAAATCTCACTTTTACTGAGACACTAATACTTAATTCTGGTCCCATTCTTGGGATCCATGGAATCCTCCTAGAACTTTAATAACTATGTTCCTTTGTAAGGAGTCAAGATACACAGATCTTATGTTAAATCCATTCTGTTGTAATTTTAGCAGGACTCATTGCATGTACAGGTAGAAGGATATTACCATTTAGATGGTTTTGGATGTTTTTTATTTGTTTTGTGATGTTAGTAGAACCATAGGCAGAGGTGTGAATCAAGCCATATTTGTCTTTACCTTCTTTTAAGCTGTTAACATATCTTATGGCCTCATTCACAGCTGGTACAAAATTTTTTACAGTTTCCTCTCCCTGAAAAACTTTCATTTTAGTAAAGTACTCTTGAAAATAAGAATCAAAAGAGTGAATTTATAGTGATGGATTTTAAATAACATGACTGAGTAATGGCCAGTGTGTAGAGTAAGTTGAAAATTAATCATGGGGAAAACTATAGGGAATGAAATCTGAAGATTAATTAAAGAGAAACCAGCTGAAGAAGAGATAGAAATGATGCAGTGATTGGTAAAGAGACAGGATGGATGATACCAGGAAAAAGGAGAGGAAAAGAGGGTGTTTTCAAGTACAGGAAAAAAATTTCAATTAACTGAGGCAGCCAGTGGTTAATACAACTACCTAAAGATTCTTGAAGTTGACAGGCATATATGAAAAATATTGTTGAATTAGAAGTCCAGTTTTGCATCCTGCAGCCATATGTTAAAACTATATCTATATGTGTATGTATATATTCATATGCATACCATATGTATATATATATTAACTAAATGGTTAAACCGTAAAACTTTTAATTATCTGTCACCAAAGTTGATGTTCTATGATACTACGCAAGTAATATTAGAGAGTCCCTACTTTTTTCCTGATGTAAAAATCATGTTTTATTTTAGACCCCAATCAGGAACAGATCAAATGAGGGAATCAGGTAATACATAATGGCTAAACATAGTGGCCAGTAGCCGGAGACAGGCAGTACTCAGGTTGGAGAGTTTCAGGGCCAGAAAAACACAATGAGAAGTCATTCAAGGGTTAGTAAGTAAAAAATAATTATAGAATGCATTGGGGGAGTCAGACTTCAAAATATGTATGGTTGAAGAAAGAGGGATGTCTACCCTGGTAAAGATAAGCATCCAAATACTTAAAGAATCATGAAGTAGAAGATGTGTTAATTTTGCTATATTTTTGACAAAGGTGTGGCATCTAGTGAAGAAGCTAGACTGGCGGTTCTAGGATTTTCATTCCCAACACATAAAACTCGGTCATTACCTAATAGAATAGAAATAGAATTAATGGGAAGAAGCAATAGGTAAAAGATTTCTGCTCAATAAAGTAGGAACCTTCCAAAATTTCCTGCTACCTAAAGACGGCATATGCCACTTACAGCACTTGGGAGTTTCTCCTCAGGAGACAGGTTCAGCTCTAGGTTGAATAATCATAGTTAGAAGATGTTGTAAAGTGATACCAGCCTTTGATCTTGATTAGACCATGGTTACTTAATTCTGATTTCTCATTTTCCTCATCTGCAAAATGGGATAGCAGTAGCACTAACCAAGGTCACAGTTTTGGTGAGAAGTGGAGCTGGAATTTGAACCAAGACCATCCCACACCTGAGCAGAGATCTTAACTATTATGTAATATTACCTTTATAAATTCTTTGAAAGATGTCTTAGGACAGTCCCAGGCATATACAAAGTGCAAAAAAGTTTTAGCCATTATTATTGTTATTTACTTAAACAATATTTAGAATGTAGTCAATGCTGTCAGATTTACTGGCTAAGCATGAAGGTGCTGGAATCAAACTTTCAAATCTTGGCTGTATCGTTTACTAACCATAGGGCTATAACTTAAGTGTGTCAGTATCTTCATCTGTAGAATGAAAGGGATAATAATAATAATAATAACCTAGTTGTAAGTATTGAGTGAAATAATATAAATCCTTAGAACAATACCTGGCCACATAAGAAGTACTCAAAAAAATCACTTTATTATGATTACTAGTTATGTACGAAAGACCGGTTGAGTGGAGGCAGGGAAGAAGCAAAGTATCAAAGACAAATATGACACAGAAAAGTCCTCAAAGGTGCTTGCAGTTCATGAGGAAGATAAACATGTGCATAAATAATGTAGAGAACTAATCTATATAGTTTTTCTGTGTTTGAAGGTGATTATCAGAGTAGATGTCGAGTATATGTATAGGCTAAATATGAGGGTTAATATGCCCATGTTAAGGTTCCAAACTGTAACACTAGTGTTAAGATGAAGAAAACCTGTATTCCAGAGACCCATTCTGTCTTTAGGGAGCACGGGGAGAGGAGAGCCAGATGGAAAGAGTGTCTCTAAAATCTGCTCCAACAATATGATTGATGGTCAAATCTTCTGGTTCTGAGACATTTTATTTTTGTCTTTACTTTAGGTTGTCATTTGTGAACACATACACTCTTCCCTTCAAAAAAAAACAGTTCAGTAATATCAAGAGTCTCTTACCACACATTTTCATTATGGAAGACTCCAGAAGTTTCACAGGATACTAACCTCAAAGACTGAGAGGTGATCAATATGTTAAAACAATTAATATCCAATATTCAGCAAAAGATGCATAATTTCACCAGTGGAAAATGTTAGATATAAATAGTCAGTAGACTGTTGCCAGAGAAATGCTCCTTGGCATGTGAAATAATCAAGTAAAATTCTTGAAAGATGAATTACTTTCTTAATTTGCATATCTTAGATTCAATACATTTACACAATATTTGCATTGGAAGCATCTAAAGCCAACCAATGGAAAGAATACATGATTTTACCAACATGCTTATACATTAATAAAATTACTTGGCAATCTGATGTTTCAAGACCCAGGGTGAATTACTTATTAAAAACCCATATACAGCTATCTGTCTTTATCTTTCTTTCTGTATGAGCCATAATGGCTCTGAATTGTTTTCAAAATTATATTTGGACAGGATATGACTGTTACATGAGGCCTCTCAAACCAATATCATTTCCCTCACTCATAAAATACATTATACTGCTGTGTGCATTGAGCCAAATCATTAATGAAGGAAGCATAACCTAACCTTTATGCCTCTGATTTGACCAGCAGTTACACTGTAGCAAGCTAACATCTTGGAAATTGTTTAAAAAGTGAAGCTAACATGATTATGAATATTTATGGTAGATTCACTTATTTCTTAAAAATTCATCCTGCCATCTGAACCATTTCATTATTCTTAACTATTTTCTAAGAGGCTTAACTTTGAATAGAAAAACAGTATCTGAATCTTACATTATTTGTGAAGTCAAATAACTGTATTCCTGGAGTACATCCCTCCTCTGTATTTATTTAAACATGCAATAGCTATAATAACTAGTTAAAAATCTGTGAAATATGCAGATTAGGAAGAACATTAACACAGTCCTCACCCTTTCAGCTTTTAAAAAAATATTTGGAAGGCAACCATTGACTTGTTATTACTATCATAAAGGATAGTAATAGCTGCTGAAATTTCAATTTAGCAGCTGAAACCAACACTTACTAGCAAACTGCTTTATGTGTAGTAATTATTTGCATTTTTTGGGCTAGGTAAATCTAGACGTCTGAATTTATCAATGATTAGAATTTTTGCATAGACACATAATGAAGAAGTTCATACTTGAGATTAAGAAGAATAAATGACCCTGAGTTATAGGTTAGTTATATTAGCTTTATTTAATTACTCTTTTTACCATTTTCCTAAAACAATCTTACAAAAATAGGAATATAGTATGACTTCTGCTTCACAGTTGTGAATGAATGAACATAACCTGCTTTTTAGGTGTGAATGAATGAACATAACCTGCCTGTTAGGGAGTATCTCTGGTTCAGAAGAAGGAAATAGGAATGAATTTAATTTAGACGTTGCAAACAGGTGTGGCGGGGAGTGGCACAAGGCCTCTGATTGTGATGTAGGGAGGCACTGAGTAGGCTGGCATCAGCCCTGAAATGTGGCCTGCAGGTGTATTTATTTGGGCTTACATAGTCTTTTCATCTTTTTTAAAAAAAGTGTATCCTGAGAGAGTAGGAGTGGGTGGGACTCCACTTCAGGTTCACTAGAATATCTTCCTCTCCTTACTGTTTCCACTCATTTATGATACCTGTCTGGTTGTCATTTGACTTGGCTACCCTTGATTTCAATAGTGATCAGGGAACAAAGGAATCTGCCTTGAAGAAAACTAGTCTCAGAGCATTGCAAGGTGTATGATTTTTGATCCTCTGTTCAGAAAACAAGGGCATCAATGCCACAGATGCTTTGATGGTGAGAAAATTACCCTGCTTCACTAAGGTATGTTTCATAGAAATCTCTACAACCTTATTCTAGAAAACATACTATTTCAGTTAGCTAATGTAATCCTGAATGAATTAAGTCTTGGTGTTTGTCATTTTGCCAGTTATCACTTTATCCTACATATGTCATCCTTTGTAACTGAGATTGCTTTAAAGTATACAAATGTGTGCTTAGGAACACAATAGTCATTTGCAGGGTCCTTACCAATGTTTCCAAATTGGATCCTGATTTTCAGGGCCCACTCACCAAACACTCAAGCATCCATCACACAAAATTATGGAATTTAGACTCTATCGAAGGTGATTCACTCATGGGCAAATAACACATTAGTGCAGTCCTCTCTTCTGCTGGATGAATTTCTGCAGTTCTATAGCCAGGATTCATTAGGAGTTGGGAAACAGACCTGTACTAAACAGTGATTCAGTCATAAGAGATGTCCATGTAATGGTTCCAGCTGTGACCCTTATCTTCAAAGCAGATACAAAGCATCACTATCCCTTAAATATTCTTGGAAGGAAGCTGCTTCGTCCTAGCTGGGAAGAAAAAAGGGAAGAACAGGTAGACTGATTTCCCTTTTGCCATCTTCTCCAATGCTCCATTTTGCTGAAGAGCACTCTCCATTTAAGCACAGTGTTCTGACAGGACATAAAATAAGATTGTGTCTAAATGATCTTCTGGGCTGGTACCACCCACTAAGATGTGTTGATATGCATGGGGTCAATAAGAATGTTTTAGGAGTTGTTTTTGTGCAGAAGCTTTGGGGACATCAGAGTCTAGAGAGATGTACAAGACTGGGTGGTTTTGTCCCCCTTCTGGACCCAAGATCTGGAGCTGAGAGCTCAGCTGTCAGCTAAATGTGAGGCATCCCTTTGCACGATTGGAACAAGGAATGAAGATAACTCAGTGTTGTTTGGTACCGGTAGAGTACTGCAGGGATTTTTTTTTGAAGCGTTGGGAAGCACTTGCTAAAAATATTGCAGAAAAACAGTTTCTCACAAAGGATACCAGAGACTCCATCATTGGCAAGGAGATTTCTTAGGGCAAGAGTTGCCATAGATAAGGAACATCAAGGGGATTGATGCCATTAGCACTCATGAGCTACCCTAGACCCATAGAAATAATTGTGAGGGTGGCTAAATTTGGGATTATGAACCAACTTATTTGGCAATGTTAATGTACTCTCCTGTGAATCCACCATACATAGGCAGGTGAAGTCCCAGAACATTTGAGTTATGCTTGTGGCTAATAATAATGCAAAAGTTCCATTATTTATTTTGTTTGGCTGTGACATGAAATCACATGGCACTGCATAATGATAAAGTAAACTGCAAAAAGTGCATTCAAGTGATGCTGAGAGTCTGCCTTAAATTGTGAAAATGTTAGGTGGAAAGCTGAAAACTTGCCAATGCCCATCTATGGTTTATAGTAGATAAGCCACTAGTCTTGGCTAGGTATAGCACTTCCTACATTATTGTGCATGCAAAATGTGAACTCCTGAGACCTGTGGGGTGTTTATCATCCAACAGAGATATGCCTTTAAGAAAGAGTTTGGATAAGGTCACTGTCTTAGAAACAGATATGGTTTGGGGAAGCTGCTAAATGATTATTTGAGAAACAATGAATTGGAGGCCTAAACCTTATTAGGTTAGTCAATTAAAGGCCAGTGAGTGCCCTCCCTCATATAAACTGGCAAATAACCTACAACTAACCTACTAAATTCTTTTGCAAATCATTGAGATTCTAAAGGCTTGGAATGGAGAATTCTAACAGCTAAGATTGTTTCAATAGAAATTTAATTGGGTTATATCACACAAAGATATCCACTGACTTGTAAAGTGACATGGAAAATCAGCTTCTACACAAAATGGAAAATGGGCTAACTATATTGATTATTTCAGGGAAAACAGAGAAAGAAAAGCTTTAAATCAAATCAAGAAAAGTCTGTCTTATGTCAAGATTAAACCAGAAACTGAAAACTCTGATATAAATTAAACTAATGTTCTGTGAGCCCTTAGAAACGCTAAGACCCAGCTTGGGGTTTTAAAGAATAATTCAGCTAAACCACTTCCTTTCTTTTTGTAAAATATTATTAAAACAATGAATTTGGACATCACCTACATTGACTTCCGTTAAACATCTGATAAACTTTCTTATGATATAATTGCAGATAAAATGCAGAACTATGGATGTGTACAGTTTTATGGATTTGTAATTGCTTAAACAGAGTCCCCAAAGACCGTGATTCAAACAACAAGGCTAATAATGTAGAGGGAGATCATAGTGATGTGTCATCAAGCTCTCTCCCCAAGGTACCAAGATAGGACACTGTCTAAGGAATATACCAGTTACTATGGTGATAAGAGAATTTACTGATCACACTTCATCAGGGCTCATTGACCAGAGCAGCTCACTGATTGTCTGGTCCACAGGGGAATGAGGAAGCAACTCTGTCCATTAATCCACAAGCAATGGAAACGGTATTGCCTGAAGAAAATGACTCAAATGGCAGCCTACATATCCAACATAGGTATTCTTTTAAAAAAATCCACCAATAAAAAACAAACAAACAAACAAACAAAAAACAGAAAAGCAAGTCATTAGAAGGAAATGATAATCGATTCCAGATAGCCAGGAAGACTCTTGTGATTCTAAAACAGGGAAAGACACCCATGACCATAGCCGTCTCAGAAAGAGTGATTCCTAACTGTTAAATCTCAGGTCAAAAAAATCCATTCAGTAATTAGAAATAGCTTGAAAGAGCCCATCAGGAAAGATATTTTCAGTAGGAATCTTTCAGGAAATTAGAAATGCCATAACTGAAAATAGATGATCTGGATAATTTTGTCTGTTTGGGAACTAATTAAGGGAATGAAATTTTGGACAAAGAAACTTCAAAGGTGGACATGAGAAAGAAGATGTGAGCCCTGTAAGAACGTAAAAATTAGAAGTGCTTGGACA
Organism: Tursiops truncatus; assembly: GCF_011762595.2. Lineage (NCBI taxonomy): Eukaryota > Metazoa > Chordata > Mammalia > Artiodactyla > Delphinidae > Tursiops > Tursiops truncatus. The sequence continues at coordinate 97,672,469 of NC_047034.1, read as the reverse complement.
GATTTTTTTCCCCAATTTCTCAGAGAGGCAAGGCTATTTTAGTTATCACTCATTAAAAGGAGATACATTTAAATGATGGAAGTTTTCCAAGAGTGGGAACTTTGTTCAGTTAGATTCAATTTTAAGTTATAAGGTTGCAAAATCTAGCCAAGTTTTATTTGTGATTACATAAGGCGGGGTTGGTTTGATATGTTTTCCAAGTTGGTTTAAGGCTTTTGACCCTTCTACGGAAGAGCTGCTGTGGGAGCTCTGCCAAGTCATCAATGGACAGCTTCTGCAAATGGCTAAGGGCCACTGAGGATATTGCTGAGAATTCAAGACGTGGAGCACCCTAGAGAATTAGCTCAGGACTACAAGGGCTTTACCTTAGAAAAGGTAAACAGCTAGAGGAAAAATGGACTTCTTTTATGAGGGCAGGAAATAATTGTTTTGTTCTCCATCACCTAGCACAATGCCTGACAAATAAATAGGCATTCGATAAATGCCAGTGTTCAATAAATTCAATAAATGTCAAATTTCAATGAGAGAGAGAAAGAGAAGATAGATAGATAGATAGACAACAGATAGATAGGTTGATTGATTTTGGTCTGATGGAAAGAAATGCAGAAAAGAGTAACTAGCAGCATTTTGTATCTCTGTGCCACCACTACACTATGCTTCTTGTTTTACATGTATTATCTATTTTAAAAATCATCTTGGCAAACCTCAATCTGTTATTATTCCCACTTTACAGGGATATTGAGGCTCAGAGAAATTACAGATCACCCCAAGGTCATACTGCCAGTAAGTAATGGTGTTATGATTTTAAATCATATCTTTTGGGCTCCAGAGGTACATATTCTTAAAACTACACCAAGTTGTTAGAAAAGCTCAGTGATTTCCAGATAGATCGGATTTCCTCACAAAGCAGCTAGCTCGCTCTCTCTCTCTTGAAATTATAGTGTCTTTAGGGCTGGAAGGGACCTTAGAGGTGGAACTCTCCAACTTCTTCATTCTATGGATGAGGAGTTGAAGCTAAAAGAAGTAAGGAGGCATGCCCAAATGCACAGCGAGAATGGGGCGCCCTAAAGCTGTACCTCCTCTCGTGTAACCCCCAACACACTCTTGACTGTTAACCAGATATCTATCTTTCACACCAAATATCTTCTATCCCCAAAGTCTATCCATGAAGTCAGGGGCCTTGATTGTCAGGCCTAGCACCCATAACAGGATTTCAGTAAGTATGGAATGAAGAATGAATGGAACCAGAACTTGAACCCATGTTTTCTAAGCTGAAGTGTTTAAACAGCATTTGTGATAATTTATCAACGGTGATAATTTATCAACGGTATTTATCAACGGTATTCTGAGTTGTACTCACTTGTGGTACAGATGGTCACTATGGACCCTTTCAGCACTAGCATCTATAAAAGGAAATTGGTTCAGGTGTTCCTGATTTCTCTGCCTGCTACATCCTATCTAGATTTCTATTTAAGCCTTTGCCATGTTGCACTGAAAAAACTGTATTCATCCCTGTCTTTCCCATTAGATTAAAATTATGTGAGCGTTTAGGCTGGCTATGTCCTTGTCAGAGTTTCCAGCACTTAACGTGGGGCCTTGTACCTCACAGGTATGCAACAAATCTTCATTGACCTGAATTGCAGTACATTCAGCGAGGATTCTTAGAATGCATTTAGATATCTATCACATTGCTTCATGTGGTAGGGACTTCTGGTTGAGCATGTCTCTGTGGAAAGGTGTTTATTGAATTGATTGGCTTTCGAACTAGGATTATATTTGAGCAAAGTTAGGTAGAAAGTGAGATTGGGCATTAAAAAGAAATCTGTGATCCGCTTGGCTTGCCTGACACTAGGCTCTTCACAGACCCAGGTTTCCCTTTGAATTCAGTATGAATTCTACATTTATAGAAAGATCTAGTGCCCAGGATTAGCTTCATTAGGCAGTTGGACTTTAACAGAGGCAGCAGGAGAGCAAGAAGGGTTCTTTTAGGAATAGGCACAGAAAGACAGACATCGTGTGCCTAGATGAATTCTCCTTTAAATAAAAACTGAGTCAGATTTTAGAATGAAATTCTGTAGTGCTGTCAAACTGTTTGAAACTGGATTTGGCAGTTGTCCTTTCAAACTGTTATTTCAGAGCACGTGTCCCAGAAGGGACAGCTAAGAATGTTTGTCATATTTGAACTCTTTCCAGAGCCATTCAGCAGGATACTGGCAGTCCACTTTCTGTGTTAATTATTTCTGCCCTGATTGCCTGGCAACACATAACATGGGAAGTATTATACTTTGCTATTTGTGAACGCTTCCAGCTGAACGCAGGAAGAAAATGGAATACAAAGTCAGCTGGAGATGCAACTTAATAAGTTAGGTGTTTTTTGATTGAAAATTTGTTATGGATGAAGTGGTTTATAATCCCATGATTGTATGTGTTAACCACAATTTCAGAGAGTTTGAGGGTATCACAGTTGGCCTTGGTGGAAAAAAAACGCTGATTGATCTTCAGGGCCACTGGACTAGAAACTATGAACATGAATTGTCTCCGTAGAAAGAGTAGACTTTCTGTAAGTCCACATTATTATTATTATTATTTTTTGCGGTACGCGGGCCTCTCACTGTTGTGGCCTCTCCCGTCGCAGAGCACAGGCTCCGGACGTGCAGGCTCAGCGGCCATGGCTCACAGGCCTAGCCGCTCCGCAGCATGTGGGATCTTCCTGGACCGGGGCACGAACCCGTGTCCCCTGCGTCGGCAGGCAGACTCTCAACCATTGTGCCACCAGGGAAGCCCAAGCCCACATTATTTTATCCTTCAAGAATTTCCTTGGTTTTGGGTTTTTTTTGTTGTTGTTTTACATTGTTGGAATCTAAAAATTTGAGTTCAGTTATAAGAAAGCTAAGAATCAGGTGAGATGGGCAAAGATGTCATCACTGCAACAATAGTGAAGATTGCCATAAACTGGAAAGTAATGAGGGTTTTGATGGTGACTCAGGCACAAAAAGAACTTCTCACCACATCACTATGAGAAAGCTTTGCCTGGGGCTGGGGTTCTGTTCAAACCTGTTTGTAGAACTGAAAACAATAGATCCACACATAGCATTGGAAAACAGTGACATATTTCTGAATTAGTTCCACAGCTTCGATAAATTAAGAAAAAGATTCTCTGAAGTTATTCTTCTTGCTGTGTTCATGAAAGCCACCCATGAGTGACAGCTTCAAAGGTGGCAGTGTTGCATTCTGTACTGCTAGGTAATGTGAGATGACGACCCAAAGGAAATGAATCCCAAAAATTGAATTGTAAAATGCCATCATTAATGTGTTTAGAAATACTTTTTGTTGTTGTTGATGAAGTAAGTACTGAGTTGTAAGTGCTCAGTTAGAAACTCATGCTTTAAATTTTTTGTATGAAGATTGAGATCAATCTTAAAAGTAATTTTTTTCCATAGTAATTGGGACTTCAAACATTTATTCAGATTGTTACCTTCTCTGTTAAACTAGGTAAAAAAAAAATGGTAAAAACAAACAAAAACAAACATGCAGATAAACAGAAAAACCAAAGCATATTTCTGGAACAGATATGTTCAGTTCCACACATAAAAGTCCCAGCAAAATTGTACCAAATTGGAATGTGGACAAAAAAGGTGGGGGCAAAATGCATTCCCTCCAGACCTGCTGCCATTGTTATTAGGCCTACTTTCTTTGAGAATTAGCTTAGGGCCAAAAAGAGGATTGGCTTCTCATGATTATTGTGAAGATTAAATTAACTGAGAAATCCCATGTTTCTTTAGGCAAACAGGTTAAAAATGGGATTATTTTGATCATAGCCATGTTTGCCACTTCTTTTTCTCTTTTTGTGCCCTAACTGCCAATTTCCAGGGCCAACCTCTTTCCTCACCTTCCAGGGAAGGCCTGCTCTTTCAGGAGTGCTCACACATGCTTGTATGCCAGCAGTCATTTCTATCATTTATGGCAGTAAGCAGGGTCTTCCCTTCTGTTTGTTTCCTGTTCTGCATCCTAAGCACTATGGGCTGCTGTTTTTGCAGGCCACAACAATACCACAGCTGTTTGAGAGTCCCTAAAGTGCCAGATTTGGTGGCAACTGGAGGAGAACGCTGATCTCCTTCACCTTTTTGTGTAAACTCTTAGGCAGTGGAACAGTGCTGCTTCCACTCTGATGTCTTACAGAGTTCTTAGAGGCGGGGAAAAACAAAACTCATTTAAACACTTAAACCCTTCCTGAGAATTTCAGACACAAGTTCATAGAGGTTCACCTATGAGGCAAAACCATGTGAAAAAATATCAAAAAGTATTGTGTTGAAATCAGTTCCCCCTCTACCTTTAGACCAAACTTGTCTGTCCAGTCCTTTTTTCTTTACTTTGGAAGAAATTCCCCCTGTGATAAGGCTTCTCAATATCTCATGCAAATAAACTTCTGGAAGGAAAGCCTCTTTCCATCTGACAGGGCATCTTAAAAATGCCTTAATTCCAACAGTAGATAACAACATAGAAAAGAGGTGGCAATTGTGGTCTAGAGGTCTAACCTGTCCTGATGCTTGCGTTTGTATGTCCTGCTAGATAAGTTTGTTCTTATATTATTAAATCATTGGGAAAAAAATCAAAAGGAGAATATTTTGGGATGTAAGAAATTCAAATTCTGTGTCCATCAATAAAGTGTTATTGGAACACAGCCTCACCCATTTGTTTATGAATTGTTTGTGGCTGCTTTCACACCACAATGGCACAGTTGAGTAGTTGGGTCACCATATGGCCTGCCAACCAAAATATTTACCATCTGGGCCTTTGGGGAAAAAGTTTACCTACTTCTGATCCCAAGTAAATATGGAACCACTGATTTAGGTAAAGGTTTATATTGCAGAGACTGGCACTTTCTGAGAAAGTGCTCAATAAACATTAGGCTCATATGTCCCTTACACATTACAGTGCAGTGATTCCTAGTCTGTTTCCTTTCCCTCCCTCCTTCCCTCTCTCATCCCTCTCCCCTCCCCTCTCTCCTTCCCTCCTTCCTTTCTTCCCTCTCTTTCCCTTTTTTCTCTTCTTTCTTCCTTTATCTTCCTTCCTTCCTCCCTTCCTCCCTCCCTCCCTCCCTCCCTACCGACCTTCCTTCCTTCCTTCCTTCTCTCTCTCTCCCACCCTCCATTCCTTCCTTCCTTCTTTCACCTGCAATAGTTCTCTTACCATTTCTTATGAATATTTAACTTATTCCTAACTTTTTCAATGTATGAGAACTGATTTAAACTGATTTTATGTCAGATCAGTATCTTTTCAAGATTCCATTATAAAGTGCATTTTAATATACTCTAATAATAGCCAAAACATATAAAGCCATTTTGAATTTTCTCAATTAAATGTCAAACATGGTTGTTTGATAAATTATACTAAGAAAAGCATGACTTATGGGCAAATAACATTTTGAAATCTTGGTTTGAGGGCCAAAAGTATATTAAAATGTATATGACAGTTTAACTGTGTATTATAATACTAAACATAGGCAGTGATTGTTTTCATGAACTGATGTTTGGTGTTCTTACACTTTTGTGTTTAAAAATGCGTTCTGCAATTTTGTTATTTTATATAATATTTTATACAAATTTAAATGTTCTATTTAAACTTAAGTATTTTGTATAATATTCATTTGATTTACTTTTTGTTATTTAATGTTTGTTTTCTAAATAATGCAGTAAGAAAGGTTTCAGGCTTCTATTTGCTTTAATAATAATAGCACATTATATATGTATATCTTTCTTATAAAGGAAAAGGCAAAATGAATGATCACCATTATTTTTTTCACCTTTTAATTTTGGTTTTAAAGAAATATATCTTGATATTATATTTAAAGAAATATATCTTGATATAAAGATATATCTTGATATTATAAAATAATTTTATTTAGACAAACAAACTTCATTGACCATGAACATCTTGAAGCTAAGGATGTATCATCTTCATTTTCACATTTCTGGGACTGAAAAATGAGTACTTTTTGGGTGAGTTGATTAAGGACTGGATAGATGAAATAATCATCTCTAACCTTTATGCCACCACCATAATCACCCAGCACAAACATCATCATCATTTCATTGATGAGATGTCTTACTTTTCTCCATCCTCACTCAGCACATACCTTCCACATCCTTTGAGTGCTCTTGTTTTTCCTGGAGGGAGATACTACATCCTCTGTATTAAAATCACATCTCCTGACAGTCAGTGCTGCCACAGCCCTGAAGTAGGGGAAGTACACTTCACCCATTTGTTTGAAAGGACAGCATGAGGTTACAATGCAGGATAAGCTTGTGCTATTTGTTTTCTACAGCAATGGTCTTCAAACATTTTAAGTTTGTATCTCATTTACACATTTTTATAACATTCCTTCATAGATAGATAGATAGGTAAATGGATAGATTGATGTGAATAAATAAATTTAGATAAGTATATAAATAAGTAACCTTTAATTTTGACAATTTTTAAAAATACATTGTCTCAAGATAGCTAGTGTGCATAAATATAGTAAAAAATTTTACATATGATCCCCATCTCTAAATAATTGTTTACATTCATTATAGAAGACAATGTGACCCATAAATCACTTTAAAATATAGTAAGCCACACTGTGCTGAAAGCTAACAAATGTTGAGCTACTTGCATATTATATGTGATTTGAGACTGATGACATATGGCCATAGTGTGGGTATCAGTATTCAGATGTGTAATAAAAATTATTAAATGTAGACTTTCTTATATTTTATATAAAAAGTATAAATAGAAATTCTAACATGCTATTTTATATTCTAGTGGATTGTTTTGCATATCCCCTGGGTGAGAGAAGCTCATTTTAGGCAATTATTATTTTGTTGTACCTCTAGAGGTATGGCTTTTTCAGTTCATTAAGTTTCCTCCTTCTGATGCCATGGTTCCTGAAGATTTGTGTGAGAAGACAAATTATGAATGAATGCTAGTGTGCTCCCTTTAATATTCTCTATCTGCTCTGTCATCTAGCACTAATCCTGGATACTTTGACCCTCCCTCCAAAATAATGTCCTTCTTCATTTAGACCATGGCCTGTGAGGCTAAGGAATAGCATCAGTCCTCATCAACTCAGCAGCCTAGCATGTGTTGGATGTATTATCTATTTCTCTTTGGAGGTATCAGGCCCTGCTGCAACTAAAGCACATTTTATTTTACTCTGTTCACCTACTGAAGAATTGCTGGTATTCTCATTAGTTTTAAGGGTTGGAGTTCGTTCTAGAACTCCAGTAAACTAGTAATCTTGCTGGAGTCTCCTCCTTGGAGAGTTAAAACCAGTTAGCAGGTAGGAGATAGGGGGTAGGTAGCAGGTAAGGTTTGTCCCACCCACATCCTAGTTTCACCTATTTTGTGAATGTTTAGTCACAGATGGGCAATATGGAAAGGGTTGGGAAGTGATATGTCAAACTTTCGAAGGGATGCTTTGATTCCAAGGTTGATATTAAATTTTACGTTCAAACACTACCCTATATCAAGGCGGAAATAGAAACTAACAAGGATCTTACTTATCTGCCAAAAATGTGTCAATTTCTGCCATTAGAATCATTCTCTTGGGCTGAGGTATTCACTATACAGAGTTAGGTTAGAAAAATTTATTTTAGGAGAAAAGTTTGTTCATTCATTCATTTATTGAAAAATATATCTTTGGAGCGGGGAGGAATCGAGATGGCAGAATAGGAGAACGTGGAATTTGCCTCTCTTCACAAGTACATCAAGAATACATCTATACATCTACAAATGGAACAGTTCTCACTGAACACCGGCGGAGGACCTTGGACACCTAAAAGGACGAAAAAAATCCCCACGTAGTTGGGTAGGATGAAAGAAAGGAAAACAGAAAAGAGGAAATGGGAAGGGACCAGCACTTCTGGGGGACACCTGAAGGAGAGGAGAGTTCTTGCACTCAGAGAGGCCCCCTCATGGTAGCGGGATCATCTGGGATAGAAAGAGACCTTCGGGGGATCGGAGGGGGGTGCAGCAGTCAGTCTGTGGAAGGCAGGACAGAATAGGACCTATGCACATAGTCTGTGCTGCAGCCCTGCACACCCCAGCCTGAGTCCTATGTCTTCTGGTGTGGAGTGCGACTGGGTGCTGGAAAGTTGATTTTCGAAAGTGGACTCAGGGAAGGGACAGCTGTTGGCTGTGAGGAGACAGCCTGAAGGCAAGGGAGTGGGGAGCTCCACAACAAAACTGCAGAGGAGGCCCGGGCCATCATAGAAGCAGGGTGCCGTTGTTGAGTGGCATGCAAGGGGTGGTGCTGCCACTGCAACCCCCTTCCCCACCCACTGGCCCCTACCTCCGTGGGCACTGGGAGGGGTGCCCATCTGAGCAGGCTCACCCCCTTCCCCCAAGCCAAGGCCTCCTTTGGTTGTGCAGGTCCCAGTGGGCCTGCATGCCACGCCTGCCAGGGCATCCTGGAGAGTCAGCCCTGGGTGCCCCAGCCTGAGACCAGTGTCCACCGGTGCTGGCGGGGGCTGGGTGCTACAGCATGGGATTAGGAGAGCAGACCCAGGGAGAGGACTGCTGTTGGCTGTGCAGAGGCAGCCTGAAGGGACAGAAGTGAGGAGCTCAGCTGCACAGGGACAGCCTGAGGAGATGGGAGTGAGGAGCTCCATGGCTGGGAATGCTCCTGGAGGAAGCATGGTCTGCCTCAGAGGTGAGGCGCCATTGCTGAGTGGCATGCAGAGGTCAGGGCCGCCATTGCGGACTCAATCCCCACACAACAGCCCCTGCCTGTGCAGGCACTGGGAATGACTCCCACCAGAGTGAGCATGCCCCAGTGTGTCACAAACTCCTGCTGGCCTCTGTCACCATGGGCACTAGAGGGGGATCGCATCGGAGCGAGTGTACGAGCCCCAGGTGTGGCTGCCCTGTCCCTCCCCTGCGTGAGCGAGCATGCCCCCCCCCCCCAATCTGTCGCTGCTTCTTGCCTCTCCCACCTAAGTGAGCAAGCATGCCCTAGTCAGTCCTACCTTTTGCCCCTTATTGTCTGGGTGGGGAACAGACGCCTGAGGGTGGCCCACATGCAGAGATGGGGCCAAAAACAAAGCTGAGCCCTGGGGCCTGTGCAATTAGGGAAGAGGAACTGAAATCTCTCTGTGCAGCTGCACAAGCTGTGGACTAAACCCCCGTGACCGACTTGGGAAACCCAGCATCTGCAGAATATCTGAATGGATGAGCGCTCCCACAATTGAAATCAATCTGGCTTTAGCAGCTGTGGATTTTGAGGGCAAGTACACATGGGAGTTGGGCCAGGACAGAATCTGAACTGCTCCCACAGTGCCCACAGCAGTTCCAGAGACCTATTTAGAGGTCTTAGAGACCCTCCTGGGGAGGCAGGGGTTGGCTGTGTGTCACTGCAGCAACAAGGACACTGATAGCAGAGGCTGCAAGAAAATTTTTTAATTTATTTAACTTTATTTTTAAAACATTTTTATTTTTCTATTTTTTATTTTATTTTGTTGTTTGCTTGTGTTTTGTTTTTGCTTTTCTTTCTTTTTTTTTTCTTCTGAGATTTTTGTTTGTTTTGTTTCTATCTTTATTTGGTCTTTTTTGTGTGCTTGCTTTTCTTTTTAGTTTGCTTTCTGTTTTTTGTTTTTGTTAGTTTTGTTTTTATTGTTTCAGTTTGGGGATTCTTTTGTTGTTTTCCTGTTTTTTGTTTGATTTTTTTAGTTTGCTTTTTGTTGTTTTTTGGTTTGTGTGGTTTTTTAAAATTGTTTTTCCTCTTATTTGGTTCTATTTTTATTACTTGTCTTGGGTTTTGTTTATTTGTTTCATTTGTTGTTTGGTTTTTCTTTGTCTTGCCTTTTGTTTGTCTGTTTGTTTTATTTTCCTTTTTTTGTTTTTGGCCATGCTGCGTGGCTTGTGGGGACTTGGGTCCCCAGCCAGGGGGTCGAGACTGAGCCCCTGGGGTGGGAGTGCCAAGTCCTGGCCCCAGGGAATATTAATTGGTGTGAGCTCTCCCAGAGCTCCCCATCTTGGCACCATGACCCAGCTCCACCCAACTGTCTGCAAGCTCCAGTGCTGGATGCCTCAGGCCAAACAACCAGCAGGACAGGAACACAGTGCCACCCACCAGCAGACAGGCTGCCTAAAGTTGTACTAAGCTCACAGACACCCAAAAACACACTCCCTCATGTGGCCCTACCCATCACAGGGACAAGACTCAGTTCTATCTACCAGAGTGCAGGCACCAGTCCCATTCACCAGGAAGGCTACACAAGCCCCCGGACCAATGTCACATACTAGGGGGCAGACACCACAAGCAAGAGGAACTATGACCCTGCAGCCTGCAAAAAGGAGACCACAAACACAATAAGTTATACAAAATGAGACAACAGAGAAATATGTTCCAGATGAAGGAGATAGGTAAAAATCCACAAGATCAAAAGAAGGTGAAATAGGCAATCTACCTGAAAAAAATTTAGAGTGATGATAGTAAACACGACCCAACATCTCAGAAATAGAATGAGGGCACAGATTGAGAAGATATAAGGAGTGTTCAATAAGTACCTAGAAAAACTAAAGAACATACAAACAGTGATGAACAAAATAATAACTGAACTCAAAAATACACTAGAAGGAATCAGCAGCATAACTGAGGCAGAAGAAGGGATAAATGAGCTGGAAGATAGAATGGTGGAAATAACTGCTGTGGAGCAGAATAAATAAAAAAGAATGGAAAGAAATGAGGACAGTCTCAGAGATCTCTGGGTAAAAATTAAATGCACCAACGTTCAAATTATAGGGGTCCCAGAAGAAGAAGAGAAAGAGAAAGGGTCTGAGAAAGTATTTGAAGAGATTATAGTCAAAAACTTCCTGAACATGGAAAAGGAGATAGTCAACCGAGTCTAGGAAGTGCAGAGAGTCCTATACAGGATAAACTCAAGGAGGAACATGCTGAGACACATGTTAACCAAACTAACAAAAATTAAAGACAAAGAAAAAATATTAAAAGCAGCAAGGAAAAAGCAACAATTAACACACAAGGGAATCCCCAAAAGGTTGTCAGCTGATTTTTCAGCAGAAACTCTGCAGGCCAGAAGGGAGTGGCAAGATACATTTAAAGTGGTGAAAAGGAAAAACCTACAACAAAGATTAGTCTATCCAGCCATGGTATCGTTCAAATTCAACAGAGAAAGCAAAAGCTTTACGGGCAAATGAAAGCTAAGAGAATTCAGCACCACCAAACCAGCTTTACAACAAATGCTAAAGGAACTTCTTTAGGTGTAAAACAAAAGAGAAGAAAAAGACCTACAAAAACAAATGCAAAACAATTAAGGAAATGGCAATAGAAACATACATATCGATAATTACCTTAAATGTAAATGGATTAAATGCTTAACCAAAAGACACAAACTGGCTGAATGGATACAAAAACAAGACCCGTATATATGCTGTCCACAAGAGACCCACTTCAGACCTAGGGACACATACAGAACTGAAAGTGAGGGGATGGAAAAAGATACTCCATCTAAATGGAAATCAAAAGAAAGCTGGAGTAGCAAAACTCCTATCAGACAAAATAGATTTTAAAATAAAGACTGTTACAAGAGACAAGGAAGGACACTACATAATGATCAAGGGATAAATCCAAGAAGAAGACATAACAATTGTAAATATGTATGCACCCAACATAGGTGCGCCTCAGTATATAAGGAAAATGCTAACAGCCATAAAAGGAGAAATTGACAGCAACACAAAAATATTGGGAGACTTTACCACCCTACTTATACCAATGAATAGATCATCCAGACAGAAAATGAATAAGGAAACACAAGCCTTAAATGACACATTAGACCAGATAGACTTAATTGATATTAATAGGACATTCCATCTGAAAGCAGCAGAATACACTTTCTTCTCAAGTGCACATGGAACATTCTGCAGGATAGATCACATCTTGGGTCACAAATCAAGCTTTGGTAAATTTAAGAAAATTGAAATCATATCAAGCATCTTTTCTGACCACAACACAATGAGATTAGAAATCAATTACAGGCAAAAAAAAAAATGGTAAACACAAACACATGGAAGCTAAATAATATGTTACTAAATAAACAGTGGATCACTGAGGAAATCAAAAAATACCTAGAGACAAAAGACAGTGAAAACACGACAATCCAAAACCTACGAGATACATCAAAAGCAGTTCTAAGAGGGAAGTTTATAGCAATAAAATCTTACCTCAAGAAACAAGAAAAATCTCAAATAAGCAATCTAACCTTACACCTAAAGGAACTAGAGAAAGAAGAACAAACAAAACCCAAAGTTAGTAGAAGGAAAGAAATCATAAAGATCAGAGCAGAAATAAATGAAATAGAAACAAAGAAAACACTAGCAAAGATCAGTGAAACTAAAAGCTGGTTCTTTGAGAAGATAAACAAAATTGATAAAACTTTAGCCAGACTTATCAGAAGAAAAAGGGGGTGGGGAGAGGATTCAAATAAATAAAATTAGAAATGGAAAAGAAGTTACAACGGACACCACAGAAGCACAAAGGATCATTAGAGATTACTACAAGAAACTATATGCCAATAAAATGGACAACATAGGAGAAATGGACAAATTCTTAGAAAGATACAACCTTCCAAGACTAAACCAAGAAGAAATAGAAACTAAGAACAGACCAATCACAAGCACTGAAATTGAAACTGTGATTGATTAAACATCTTCCAACAAACAAAAGCAAAGGGCCAGATGGCTTCACAGGGGAATTCTATCAAACATTTAGAGAAGACTTAAGACCTACCCTTCTGAAACTCTTCCAAAAAATTGAAGAGGAAGGAACACTCTGAAGTTCATTCCACAAGGCCACGATCACCCTGATACCAAAACCAGATAAAGATATCACAAAAAAAGAAAATTACAGACCAGTATCACTGATGAACATAGACACAAAAATCCTCATCAAAATACAAGCAAACAGACTCCAACAACACATTAAAAGGATCATACACCATGATCAAGTGGGCTTTATCCCAGGGATTCATGACTTCTTTATTATACACAAATCAATCAATGTGATATACCACAGTAACAAACTGAAGAATAAAAACTATATGATCATCTCAATAGATGCAGAAACACTTTTGAAAAAGTTCAAGTTCAACACCCATTTAAGATAAAAACTCTCCAGAAAGTGGGCTTAGAGGGAATCTACCTCAATATAATAAAGGCCATATACAACAAACCTACAGCTAACATCATAATGGTGAAAAGCTGAAAACATTTACTCTAAGATCAGGAACAAGACAAGAATGTCCACTCTTGCCACTTTTATTCAACATAGTTTTGGAAGTCCTAGCCATGGCTATCAGAGAAGAAAAAGAAATAAAAGGAATTCAAATTGGAAAAGAAGAAGTAAAACTGTCACTGTTTGCAGATGACATGATACTATACATAGAAAATCCTAAAAATGCTACCAGAAAACTACTAGAGTTCAGCAATGAATTTGGTGAAGTTGCAGGATACAAAATTAATACACAGAAATCTCTTGCACTAACAATGAAAGACCAGAAAGAGAGATTAAAGAAACAATCCCATTTACCATCACATCAAAATGAATAAAATATCTAGGAATAAACCTACCTAAGAAGGCAAAAGACCTGTAGTCAGAAAACTCTAAGATACTCTTAAAAGAAATCAGAGATAGCACAAACAGATGGAGAGATATACCATGTTCTTGGATAGTAAAAATCAATATTGTGAAAATGACTATACTACCCAAAGCAATCTACAGATTCAATGCAATCCCTATCAAATTACCAAGGCCTTTTTCACAGAATTAGAACAAAAAATTTTACACTTTGTATGGAATCACAAAAGACCCCAAATAGCAAAAGCAATCTTGAGAAAGAAGAATGGAACTGGAGGAATCAGGCTCCCTGACTTCAGACTATACTACAAAGCTACAGTAATTAAGACAGTATGTTACTGGCACAAAAACAGACATATAGATCAATGGAACAGGATAGAAAGCCCAGAGATAAACCCATGCACATATGGCCACCTAATTTACAACAAAGGAGGCAAGAACATACAATGGAGAAAAGACAGCCTCTTCAATAAGTGGTGCTGGGAAAACTGGACAGCTACATGTAAAAGAATGAAATTAGAACACTCCCTAACCATACACAAAAATAAACTCAAAATGGATTAAAGACCTAAATGTAAGGCCAGATACTATAAAACTCTTAGATCAAACACTCTGACATAAATCACAGCAAGATCTTTTTTGATCCACCACCTAGAGTAATGAAAATAAAAACAAAAATAAACAAATGGGACCTAATTAAACTTAAGAGCTTTTGCATAGCAAAGGAAACCATAAACAAAATGAAAAGGCAACCCTCAGAATGGGAGAAAATATTTGCAAATAAAGCACCTGACAAGTGATTAATCTCAAAAATAGGCAAACAGCTCGTGCAGCTCAATATGAAAAAGACAACCCAATCAAAAAATGGGTGGAAGAAGTAAATAGATATTTCTCCAAAGAAGACATACAGATGGCCAACAAACACATGAAAAAATGCTCAACATCACCTGTTATTACAGAAATGAAAACCAAAACTACAATTAGGTATCACCTCACACTGGTCAGAATGGCCATCATCAAAAATTCTACAAACAGTAAATGCTGGAGAGGGTGTGGAGAAAAAGGGAACCTCCTACACTGTGGGTGGGGATGTAACTTGGTACAGCCACTATGGAAAACAGTATGGCTGTTCCTTAAAAAACTAGAAATAGAGCTACCATATGACCCAGCAATCTCACTCCTAGGCATATATCTGGAGAAAACCATAATTCAAAGGGATTCATGCACCCTGATGTTCATTGCAGCACTATTTACAATAACTAGGACATGGAAGCAACCTAAATGTCCATCAACAGAGGAATGGATAAAGAAGATATGGTACATATGTACAGTGGAATATTACTCAGCCATAAAAAGCAATGAAACAGTGACATTTGCACAGACGTGTATGGACCTAGAGACTGTCATAGAGAGTGAAGTAAGTTAGAAAGAGAAAAACAAATTTTGTATAATATTGCTTATATGTGGAATCTAGAAAAATGGTAGAGATGAACTTATTTGCAAAGCAGAAATAGAGTCACAGATGTAGTGAACAAATTTATGGTTACCAAGGGGAGAAGAGGGGGATGAATTTTGAGATTGGGACTGACATATATACTTTACTATGTATAAAATTGATAACTAATGAGAACCTACAGTATAGCACAGGGAACTCTACTCAGTGCTCTGTGGTGACCTAAATCGGAAGGAAATCTAAAAAAGAGTGGATATATTTACACGTATGACTGATTCCCTTTGCTGTACAGCAAGAAACTAACACAGCATTGTAAAGCAACTATACTCCAGTAAAAATTAATTAAAAAATAAATAAAAACAAAAATATATCTTTTGTACCTGCTTACCTACTGTGTACTCACTGCTTGGCCCTGGATATAAAAAGAGGGTAATGCCAAAAAGCAAAATCCTAAAAATTCTCAGCCTACAAATTAAATATTGAACATTCACTATGTATTTAGAATTGTGCTTAGGTGTTGTGTGGAAACAAAAGATATAAAAGGGGGTTACAAGACCTATTCTATTTAGTTGAGTAAGTCCTGACAGAGAACACTAACTTCCCTAGAAAAATCTCACTGTCCTTTTTATACTTTGGGGTATCCATATGAAAATTTGGAATAATAGCTTCCTTACAGGCGTTAAGAGTTAGTTCATTTATGTTGATAAGATCTCTAAGTCAGAGGCCTCCTCGAGTAAGAGGATCACTTAAGTGTCATAAGTAGAGAATATAATTGCATTCATCGTCCTATATTGAATAAATTCTACCTGGTAAACATTGACTGAGTCTCATTAAGACAAAGTAATAAGATTCTGTGCTCTCAAATATCATTTTCTCAAGTATGCATTTGCTTCTACAAGCTCAAAATCTTGTTTCTGAGAAGAGTTGCCAGTGACATGTTTAAAAGACCCATTTTAACAGAAAAAGTTACCAAGCCAAGTAAGTTTAATTGCATGTCACCTCTTGGTTTTGACAAAATATAATGGCACAAGTTGCTAGTAAACTTAATTATGTAGATTTATTTTAGCTTAACAAAATACATGCTATATAGAGTAAGTAGTTAGCTACCAGCCAAGTTTTAACTTGATACTTTTTTTTATGGTGAAAATGTTCATGAAAAAATGATTTAAATTAATGAACTTTACCAGTATAATTGTTGTCAAAAGAAGTTTTAGACTGGAAAAATACCTCTTATTGTGGTTCAAGGGGAAATATAAGGGCCTCTTTTCAATGTGTAAGCCAAACTTTGCTACAGGTGTTACAAGTCCTTGTTCAGCCTTGTACGTCTGCCAAGACTCCTCAGAATTGCCACAGTCACCCCTAACTTCTAGAGGTCAGCTTTCCCCATAGAATCCTGCCTTCTATAGGGACAGAGACTGTTAGCTAAATGAAGACTCGTGGTGTTTGAAAACACCCCAGCCTCCCTTTCTTCCCTAAATTAATTTCCCCCATTTCCTTAATTTCATTACCCTCTTTTCATGCACCTCCCGCCACCCCCCAACAAAATCTCTGGAGGTATATTTGACTTTTTGTTATCTTTCAGTACCTCCCAGTCACCAGACCCTACATACTCTTTCTTAAATATTTTCGGATATCAGTGTGCCCCCCTGTTGATTCTTATTTCTGTCACCTTAGTCCAGCTCTTTCTATCTAGACAAACGCAATTGCTTTTTCATGTATTTCCTGGTCCTTCCCCTCTTCAACCAACCCATTATATATGATTAATGTTATTAAGATAGAGATTTTATTGCTGCCCAGCTCAATGTTTCTATATGGTCTAGGAAAAGAGTTCAAACCCTTATCATGGCGTTTAACATCTTCCAATCTTTCTCTATCAATCCACCTTCGTCTTCATTCCAGCACAGCTTGTCATCATCTCCTGACCATGGCATCTTCAGCATTGAGTTCATTGTGTTCCTATTTCCCATCATTCCTTCTCTTTAATCATATCTTTCTCAACTTTCATGATTCAGATGAAATCCTAATTTCTTTGCGCAGCTTCTACAAGTCTCCCAACTCCAATTGATCAATTGTTCAAGCTGAAAGGAATCTCACAAACTATGTAAATGCACATCTGCGTTGTACACAAGAAATTGAGTCCCAGAAAGGTTAACTACTTAGAAGCAAAATTGTGATTTGAGCCCTTTCATGTTCCTTCCTATCTTGTTGCCTTTCTAGCCTGCTTAAAGAAATGATAGTATTTAAGAGTTACATATCTTTTTATTTGTTGATTAACAGTGTACTGTTTTGCCTTATTGCTGAACTATATTTCATCTGCATATGTTTGTTCTTACTATTCTATAAGCTCTGAGAAATAAAGGACTGTGTAGCACATGCATTTCAGTGCTAAGTATATCTGAGCAACTGTATATACTGTATATATTTACTGAAGGGTTTGAATGTACTCTTTAAAAGTAGATCTAATTGAATTGTTTGTTTTTTTGATATTGAGCTGTATGAGCTGCTTGTATATTTTGGAGATTAATCCTGTGTCAGTTGCTTCGTTTGCAAATATTTTCTCCCATTCTGAGGGTTGTCTTTTCATCTTGTTCATGGTTTCCCTTGCTGTGCCAAAGCTTTTAAGTTTCATTAGGTCACATTTGTTTATTTTTGTTTTCATTTCCCTTACTCTAGGAGGTGGGTCAAAAAGGATCTTGCTGTGATTTATGTAAAAGAGTGTTCTCCCTATGTTTTCATATAAGAGTTTTATAGTGTCTGGCCTTACATTTAGGTCTTCAAACCATTTTGAGTTTATTTTTGTGTATGGTGTTAGGGAGTGTTCTAATTTCATTCTTTTACATGTAGCTGTCCAGTTATCCCAGCATCACTTATTGAAGAGGCTGTCTTTTCTCCATTGTATGTTCTTGCCTCCTTTGTTGTAAATTAGGTGGCCATATGTGCATGGGTTTATCTCTGGGCTTTCTATCCTGTTCCATTGATCTATATTTCTGTTTTTGTGCCATTACCATACTGTCTTGATTACTGTAGCTTTGAAGTTTGAAGTTGGGGAGCCTGATTCCTCCAGCTCCGTTTTTCTTTCTTAAGATTGCTTTGGCTATTTGGGGTCTTTTGTGTTTCCATACGAATGGGTGGAAGACCTAAACAGGCATTTCACCAAAGAAGACATACACATGGACAAGAGGCACATGAAAAGATGCTCAACATCACTAATTATTAGAGAAATGCAAATCAAAACTACAATGAGGTATCACCTCACACTGGTCAGAATGGCCATTATCAAAAACTCTAGAAACAATAAATGCTGGAAAGGGTATGGTGAAAAAGGAAACCTCCTGCACTGTTGGTGGGAATATAAATTGATACAACCACTATGGAGAAGAGTATGGAGGTTCCTTAAAAAACTAAAAATAGAACTCCCATCCAGCCCAGCAATCCCACTACTGGGCATATACCCTGAGAAAACCATAATTCAAAAAGAGACATGTACCACAATGTTCATTGCAGCATTATTTACAATAGCCAGGACATGGAAGCAACTTAAATGTCCATCAACAGATGAATGGATAAAGAAGATGTGGCACACATATACAATGAAATATTACCCAGCCATAAAAAGAAACAAAGTTGAGTTATTTGTAGCGAGGTGGATGGACCTAGAGTCTGTCATACAGAGTGAAGTAAGTCAGAAAGAGAAAAACAAATACTGTATGCTAACACATATATATGAAATCTAAAAAAAAAAAAAAAGGTACTGATGAACCTAGTGGCAGGGCAGGAATAAAGACATAAACATAGAGAATGGACTTGAGGATATGGGGTGGGAGGGGGAAGCTGGGTTGAAGTGAGAGTAGCGTCGACATATATACACTACTGAATGTAGAATAGTTAGCTAGTGGGAAGCAGCAGCATAACACAGGGAGATCAGCTCGGTGCTTTGCTATGACCTAGAGAGGTGGGATAGGGAGGGTGGGAGGGAGGCTCGAGGGAGGGGATATGGGGATATGTGTATGCATATGGCTGATTCACGTTGTTGTGCAACAGAAACTAACACAATATTGTGAAGCAATTATCTTCCAATAAAGATCTATTAAAAAATAGATCTAAAATTCTAATGAAGTCCCTGTGTTTTTGCTAACGTGTTCAAGTTGAACATTAAATAATATTTTATTCTCAAAGAATAACAATCTGTTTATTCAGCATTTAGCTAAGCAGTGTAGCAAAGAAAATGGAGATTAAAATAGGGTTAGAGGTAAAATTCAGATATTAAACTAAGTAATAAAGACCAATACCTTACTGCTAATTAAAAGATAATTCCTGAAATAAAGTGAAGATGAAAGGTTTTGCCAAATTGTTTTCCCCCATCATTTTTATATATTTGATTAATATTGTTTGATTAAAGGGAAATATTGATATATACATAGCTATGGCATTATTATTTTGGTAAATAAGAGATATTTTACCTTTATTTTTCTTTCTGTAAGTCTGGTTTGTGGTCTATAGTATTTGAGGTATCACCAATATTTAACTACCTGGCAAGCTTTTGAACTATAGAGACATAGACATAGACAAAAGCTAGCTAATTTTAAAAGAAATTCTTCTCGACCTATTAGATGCCAACTCCTCATATTGTCTATTTGTTAGGGGCAAGACAAAATTTACCTATAAATTAGGAAAATCTAAATTCAATAATACAGCACACATTTTAAATTTAGGATAGGAAAAATATTTTCTCTCATTAAGTGCCATCTTTCTGATGAGCAACAGTTATGGTCTATAAGAGTTAATGCAAAGTCAGTAGAACAAAAGTTAATTTTTTAAAATGTCATTTACCATCCTGAAAAAATCTGCATGCAACATTACATTTCTCACTTTCTGTAAGTCTTGGAAAGACATGATATTTTCCTGGTTTCGTCAACAGTGAAAATGCCTTCACACAGGCCTGTAGCTGATGACATTGTAGTGAAAACTCTCCAAACGCTAATTAGAAATTAAAAAAAAAAAATCCTGACAACACCTCACTACATCATAGTTATGTTTCATCACCTTAGACATTCATTATCACTCACCACACACATATGTTAATGGGGAGAATTATTTAGAATTGCTCTATATTGCAGAGTCAAGATATTTCTCTGTTTTTAATATTGTTGAATTATTTTTGGATGACTAACAACTGGTGATATCAAATTGTAATTTTATACATATTTTATTGTGCAAAACAAATGGAAGCCCCTATTTTTTAAAAAAAATTCTTCAAGGCATGTTCTTCCAAACACAAAATGAAATGCATAGGTTTCCTTACAACATTAAGAGAAAAAAATCTGCACTCTCTTCAGATTTATGAAATAAGATCAACTCTATCCACATGACTTTAACTTTCTTACTGTTTGAAAAATGAAAATCTTAATGGACATTTTAGTGGTTATATGATGATTAATGAAAACTTTTGAAAGAGATACATAGAGTGCATTTCAATATTTGAATTCTAAGAATAGCAACAAGAGAAAGATAGTGCTTGGTTTGTACAAGGGGCTACAAGGAATTTGGAATATGATAAATATTTGACTTCCCTCTGCTTAATTTCCTCTTTTAACCCACAAAGTGTTACATCAAGTGTTCTTGCAAAATTGTATACAAGAAAATAAAAGGAAAGCCTCAATTTGTACGTGATTCATAGAATGAAGTTTACAGTAAATATTAAATGATAAATACATATAATAATACAATTAAATGTTAAATATATACAATATAGTGTATATATTAGTACAGATAATATGTTTGGCCTCACTATCTGCTCTTTAGCTTTAGCTTGGGTTCTGGCTTCATAGAATCCTTTCCTTGGATAAGTTTAGAGTAACCCCATTTTATATGGAGACTATCTAAAGGAAATCACTTCCCTGCTCTCCTCATAAAGTACATGTAGATGATATCACATAAATATGATATGACATGTGCTAATCCATAATACTGCTTACCCAGGCTAGTATTCCATCTCTTTCCTGCTCATTCATTTGTATAGCCAGGCACTTCTTCATAAAAACTCTAGCTGTATCAATGTATAGGACTACTACACTTCTTAGAATGTTGGAAGAGGCTGTAAGTGAGGCTCCGAAATTCTTCACTTTCTACTGAAGCAATTAGAAATTTGTGACCTGGAAGTAAAAATGTGCTAAAGATGCATTATTTCCAGCTGTTGATTGTTAACCAAATCAAGTTAGAAATCCCTCATAATGGTAGCTATTGTTCATTGAGTGCTTTCTATGTGCAGGGCATCTAAGTTACAAATAATTCCTCAAGCTTGTAGGAAAAAAACTGACAGTTTAACTATGGTAACAAGTAAATATGAGAACTGGTTTTAACCTTATTTAATCAATAAATGACAATTTGTTTCATTTAACATGTCTTTGAAAGCCAACCAACTAGTGTTATGTTAGTGACAGTGTTATGCCTTCAAAGTTAGCCAATCAGTGGTAGACTTACTGCAGTGAATACTCTAAAAAAAATTTTTATTTTATATTGATCATAGCTGATTAAAAATGTTGTGGTAGTTTCAGGTGTACAGCAAACTGATTCAATTATATATATACATGTATCTATTCTTTTTCAAATTCTTTCCCCATTTAGATTATTAGAGAATACTGAGCAGCATTCCCTCTGCTATACAGTAGGTCCTTGTTGGTTATCTATTTTAAATATAGCAGTGTGTACATTTGAATACATTTTCAGAGCTGACACTGCCTCTCATCCAGACCTACAACACAAACCACACTTCCAAGGCAGATGTTAATAACTCTTGCTTGAGAATAATCAAATATTTCTCAAGTATCCTAAAAGAAGTTTGACAGTTTGCTTTACTCAGTGAGTTTGTACCTGGCCAGCATAGACCTTCCTCACTTCAGGATAAAATTCAGCTTTTCCATATGTGATAGTGAATGGTATTCTCTTCCTATAACAAACTGTTAAATAATTTAATTCTCATGTTAGCTCTGTGCAGTAGATACCATTATTATCTCCATTTTAGAGGTAGGGAACTGAGATAAGGGAAGTTAAGGAACTTAAGGAATTTTCTCAAGGCTACAACAATTCTAGTGTCATATAGCTGGTAAGAGTCCAAGCAATCTGACTCAGAGCCTAGACTCCTAACAACTTTGCTGTACTGCCTTTTACACTTTGTTAAAGAGGCCTAGAAAAGTTCCCACAGTCTCTCACAGACCAGAAAAAGAAGCTAAATTTTAGAAAAACGACTGCTGTGTTTTTCCCCTTCACTTTTAGCAGTTTGAAGCAGAGTGATTTATAAGGATGTAGACAGAAAGTGAAGCACTTTAAAGTATTATTGGGGGGCTTGTAAAATATGAAATCGTCAAAATATGGATTATGTGTGGCTGAAGAGCTACTCGGTGAATAACCTCCTGCTCCATTTGTGAGCCTTTCTCTTTCTTATAGAAAAAAGATCTCTTATGATTGCTGCAGCCAGACACAGCCAAAATTCTACTCTGCTTTTCCTTTTCAGGGCTGTTTGGCTGGGAGTACGCGGTACATGAGTACCTGTTCAGCCAAAATCTATAGGCTAAACAGTATTTCCTCAGTGGAGAAGTGAAAATTTATTAGAAGAGGCCAGGGATTTTAGTGCTTCATGATTGGGTGATTAGCAATGAAATTACAATTAATACGTACAAAGGTACGTACAAACTACTAAAAGTTTCTTGGTGATAGCTGTACTGTATTAGGCTGTTAATAATGCAAAAAACAACAAAGTGGAGTTAGAGAATGGATGGCTATGATTACTGTGAGTTTCTCCAGTAGGCATCAAAATATTAAAACTGAAACAGCAATTATTGCAAAGAGCTCTTAAAACTCAATGATGAAAAAGCAAACAAACTAATTAAAAAATGGGCAAAGAGCTAAAAAGATGCTTCGCCAAAGGAGATATACAGATGACATAGAAGCATATGAAAAGATGTTCAACATCATTTGTCATTAGGGAATAGCAAAAACTACTCAGTGTCTGGCGTTCAAGAAGAATTTGATTGGTTTAATTGCTTCGTGTGTTTCTAAATGGTATCTTTCCTTTACCCAGTTCCCAAAAGATTTTTTAAAACATCTTTATTGGAGTATAATTGCTTTACATTGTTGTGTTAGTTTCTGCTCTATAACACAGTGAACCAGCTATACATATACATATATCCCCATACCCCCTCCCACTTGTGTCTCCCTCCCACCCTCCCTATCCTACCCCTCTAGGTGGTCACAAAGCACCGACCTGATATCCCTGTGCTATGTGGCAGCTCCCCACTAGCTATCTAGTTTGCATTTGGTAGTGTGTATATGTCAGTGCCACTCTCTCACTTCGTCTCAGCTTACCCTTTCCCCTCCCCGTGTCCTCAAGTCCATTCTCTATGTCTGTGTCTTTATTCCTGTCCTGCCCCTAGGTTCACCCGAAACATTTTTTTTTTTTTTTTTTAGATTCCATATATATGTGTAGCATATGGTATTTGCTTTTCTCTTTCTGACTTACTTCATTCTGTCTAATAGTCTCTAGGTCCATCCACCTCACTACAAATAACTCAACTTTGTTTCTTTTAATGGCTGAGTGATATTCCATTGTATATATGCGCCACATCTTCTTTATCCATTCATCTGTCGATGGACACTTAGGTTGCTTCCATGTCCTGGATATTGTAAATAGAGCTCCAATGAACATTGTGGTACCTGACACTTGTTGAATTATGGTTTTCTCCGGGTATATACCCAGTAGTGGGATTGCTGAGTCATATGGTAGTTCTACTTTTAGTTTTCTAAAAATCTCCATACTGTTCTCAGTAGTGGCTGGATCAATTTACATTCCCACCAACAGTGCAAGAGTTTCCCTTTTCTCCACACCCTCTCCAGCATTTATTGTTTGTAGACTTTTTGATGATGGCTCTTCTGACCACTGTGAGGTGATACCTCATTGTAGTTTTAAATTTATTTATTTATTTATTTATTTATGGCTGTGTTGGGTCTTCGTTTCTGTGTGAGGGCTTTCTCTAGTTGGGGCAAGTGGGGGCCACTCTTCATCGCGGTGAGCGGGCCTCTTACTATTGCGGCCTCTCTTATTGCGGAGCACAGGCTCCAGATGCGCAGGCTCAGTAGTTGTGGCTCACAGGCCCAGTTGCTCTGCGGCATGTGGGATCTTCCCAGACCAGGGCTCAAACCCGTGTCCCCTGCATTGCAGGCATATTCTCAACCACTGTGCCACCAGGGAAGCCCCTCATTGTAGTTTTGGTTTGCATTTCTCTAATGATTAGTGATATTTAGCATCCTTTCATGTGTTTGTTGGCAATCTGTATATCTTCTTTGGAGAAAAGTCTATTTAGGTCTTCTGCCCATTTTTGGATTGGGCTGTTTGTTTTTTTGATGTTGAGCTGTGTGAGCTGCTTGTAAATTTTGGAGATTAATCCTTTGTCAGTTGCTTCATTTTCAAATGTTTTCTCCAATTCTGAGGGTTGTCTTTTCATCTTGCTTATGGTTTCCTTTGCTGTGCAAAAGTTTTTAAGTTTCATTAGGTCCCATTAGTTTATTTTTATTTCCATTTCTCTAGAGGTGGGTCAAAAAGGATCTTGCTATGATTTATGTCAATGAATATTCTTCCTATGTTTTCCTCTGAGAGTTTTATAGTGTCCAGTCTTACATTTAGGTCTTTAATCCACTTTGAATTTATTTTTGTGTATGGTGTTAGGGAATGTTCTAATTCAATTCTTTTACATGTAGCTGTCCAGTTTTCCCACCACCGCTTATTGAAGAGGCTGTGTTTTCTCCATTGTATATTCTTTCCTCCTTTATCAAAGATAAGGTGAACATACGTGCGTGGGTTTATCTCTGGGTTTTCTATCGTGTTCCATTGATCTATATTTCAGTTTTTGTGCCATTACCATACTGTCTTGATTACTATAGCTGTTTAGTATAGTCTGAAATCAGGGAGCCTGATTCCTCCAGCTCCATTTTTCTTTCTCATGATTGCTCTGGCTATTCGGGGTCTTTTGTGTTTCCATACAAACTGTGAAACTTTTTGTTCTAGTTATGTGAAAAATGCCCTTGGTAGTTTGATAGGGATTGCATTGAATCTGTAGATTGCTTTGGGTAGTATAGTCATTTTCACAATGTTGATTTTTCCAGTCCAAGGACATGGTACATCTCTCCATCTGTGTGTATCATCTTTAATTTCTTTCGTCAGTGTCTTATAGTTTTCTGCATACAGGTCTTTTTTCTCCTTATGTAGGTTTATTCCTAAGTATTTTATTCTTTTTGTTGCAATGGTAAATGGGAGTGTTTCCTTAATTTCTCTTTCAGATTTTTTATCATTAGTATATAAGATTGCAAGAGATATCTGTGCATTAATTTTGTATCCTGCTACTTTACCAAATTCATTGATTAGCTCCAGTAGTGGTAGCATCTTTAGGATTCTCTCTATATAGTATCATATCATCTGCAAAAAGTGACAGTTTTACTTCTTTTCCGATTTGGATTCCGTTTATTTCTTTTTCTTCTCTGATTGCTGTGGCTAAAACTTCCAAAACTATGTTGAATATTAGTGGTGAGAGTGGGCAACCTTGTCTTGTTCCTGATCTTAGTGGACATGGTTTCAATTTTTCACCATTGAGGATGATGTTGGCTGTATGTTTCTCAGATATGGCCTTTATTATGTTGAGTTTAGTTCCCTCTATGCCTACTTTCTGGAGAGTTTTTATCATGAATGGGTGTTGAATTTTGTCAAAAGCTTTTTCTGCATCTACTGAGATTATCATATGGATTTCCTTCTTCAGTTTTTTAATATGGTGTATCACATTGATTTGCATATATTGAAGAATCCTTGCATTCCTGAGATAAACCCCACTTGATCATGGTCTATGATCCTTTTAATGTGGTGCTGGATTCTGTTTGCTTTATTTTGTTGAGGATTTTTGCACCTATGTTCATCAGTAATATTGGTCTGTAGTTTTCTTATTTTGTGACATCTTTGTCTGGTTTTGGTATCAGGGTGATGGTGGCCTTGTAGAATGAGTTTGGGAGTGTTCATCCCTCTGCTATATTTTGGAAGAATTTGACAATAGGTGTTAGCTCTTCTCTAAATATTTGATAGAACTCATCTGTGAAGTCATCTGGTCCTGGGCTTTTGTTTGTTTGTTGGAAGATTTTTAATCACAGTTTCAGTTTCAGTGCTTGTGATTGGTCTGTTCGTATTTTCTATTTCTTCCTGGTTCAGTCTATTTCTAAGAATTTGTCCATTTCTTCAGGTTTTCCATTTTATTTCCTTCTAGTTGCTTGTAGTAATCTCTCATGATCCTTTGTATTTCTGAAGTGTCAGTTGTTACTTCGAGTCTTGTCCCTTTTTTTCTTGATAAGTCTGTCTAATGGTTTATCACTTTTGTTTATCTTCTCAAAGAACCAGCTTTTAGTTTTATTGATCTTTGCTATCATTTCTTTCATTTCTTTTCCACTTATTTCTGCTTTGATCTTATGATTTCTTTCCTTCTGCTAACTTTGGGGTTTTTTTGTTCTTCTTTCTCTAATGGCTTTAGTTGTAAGGTTAGGTTGTTTATTTGAGTTGTTACTTGTTTCTTGAGGTAGGATTGTATTGCTATAAACTTCCCTCTTAGAACTGCTTTTGCTGCATCCCATAGGTTTTGGGCCGTCGTGTTTTCGTTGTCATTTATTTCTAGGTATTTTTTGATTTCCTCTCTGATTTCTTCAGTGATCTCTTGGTTATTTAGCAGCGTATTGTTTAGCCTCCATGTGTTTGTATTTTTTACAGTTTTTTTCCTGTAATTGATATCTAGTCTCATAGCACTGTGGTTGGAAAAGATACTTGATGTGATTTCCAGTTTCTGAAATTTACCAAGGCTTGATTTGTTACCCAAGATATGATCTATCCTGGAGAATGTTCCATGAGCACTTGAGAAGAAAGTGTAGTCTGTTTTTTTTGGATGGAATGTCCTATAAGTATCAGTTAAGAAGTCCATCTTGTTTTATGTGTCATTACAGCTTGTGTTTCCTGATTTATTTTCATTTTGGTTGGTCTGTCCATTGGTGAAAGTGGGGTGTTAAAGTCCCCTACTATTATTGTGTTATTGTCGATTTCCCCTTTTATGGCTGTTAGCATTTGCCTTATTTATTGAGGTGCTCCTATGTTGGGTGCATAGATCTTTACAATTGCTGTATCTTCTTCTTGGATTGATCCCTTTATCATTTTGTAGTGTCCTTCTTTGTCTCTTGTAATAGTCTTTATTTATTTATTTATTTATTTATTGCGGTACGCGGGCCTCTCACTGTCGTGGCCTCTCCGTTTGCAGAGCACAGGCTCCGGACACGCAGGCTCAGCGGCCATGGCTCATGGGCCCAGCCACTCCACGGCATGTGGGATCCTCCCGGACTGGGGCACAAACCTGTGTCCCCTGCATCGGCAGGCAGACTCTCAACCACTGAGCCACCAGGGAAGCCCTAATAGTCTTTATTTTAAAGTTTATTTTGTCTGATATGAGAATTGCTACTCCAGCTTTCTTTGGATTTCCATTTGCATGGAATATCTTTTTCCATCCCCGCACTTTCAGTCTGTATGTGTCCCTATGTCTCAAGTGTGTCTCTTGTAGACAGCATATATATGGTCTTGTTTTGTTTGCCTTCAGCTAGTCTGTGTCTTTTGGTTAGGGCATTTAATCCATTTACATTAAAGGTTATTATTGATATGTGTGTTCCTATTACCATTTTCTTAATTGTTTTGGGTTTGTTATTGTAGGTCCTTTCCTTCTCTGTGTTTCCTGCCTAGAGAAGTTCCTTTAGCATTTGTTATATAGCTGGTTTGGTGGTGCTGAATTCTCTTAACTTCTGCTTGTCCATAAAAGTTTTAATTTCTCCATTGAATCTGATTGAGATCCTTGCTGGGTAGAGTAATCTTGGTTGTAGTCTTTTCCCTTTCATCACTTTAAATATGTCATGCCACTCCCTTCTGGCTTGCAGAGTTTCTGCTGAAACATCAGCTGCTAACCTTATGGGGATTCCCTTGTATGTTATTTGTTGCTTTTCCCTTGCTGCTTTTAATATTTTTTCATTGTATTTAATTTTTGATAGTTTGATTAATATGCACTTTGTTATGTTTCTCCTTGGAGTTAATCTGTATGGGACCCTCTCTGCTTTCTGGACTTGATTGACCATTAGTCAATTTAGTGACCATTATAGTCCCTTCAAATATTTTCTCAGTCCCTTTCTTTTTCTCTCCTTTTTCTGGGACCCCTGTAATTCGAATGTTGGTACATTTAATGTTGTCCCAGAGGTCTCTGAAACTGTCCTCAATTCTTTTCATTCTTCTTTCTTTATTTTGCTGTGCAGTAGGTATTTCCACTATTTTATCTTTCAGGTCACTTATCTGTTCTTCTGCCTCAGGGTATTCTGCTATTGATTCCTTCTAGAGAATTTTTAATTTCATTTATTGTGTTGTTCATCATTATTTCTTTGCTCTTTAGTTCTTCTAGGTCCTTGTTAAACATTTCTTTTATTTTCTCCATTCTATTTCCAAGATTTTGGATCACCTTTACTATCATTACTCTGAATTCTTTTTCAGGTAGACTGCCTATTCCTTCTTCATTTGTTTGCTCTGGTTGGTTTTTACGTTGCTCCTTCATCTGCTGCATATTTCTCTGTCTTCTCATTTTGCTTAACTTACTGTGTTTGGGGTCTCCTTTCTGCAGGCTGCAGGTTCATAGTTCCCATTGTTTTTGGTGTCTGCCCCTGGTGGGTAAGGTATGTTTCGTGGGTTGTGTAGGATTAGTGCTAGAGTGGACTGGTGCCTGTGTTCTGGTGGATGAGGCTGGATCTTGTCTTTCTTGTGGGCAGGACTGAGTCCGATGGTGTGTTTTGGGTTGTCTGTGAACTTATTATGATTTTAGGCAGCCTCTCTGCTAATGGGTGGGGTTGTGTTCCTGTGTTGCTAGTTGTTTGGCATGGTGTGTCCAGCACTGGATGTCACTGGTCGTTGAGTGGAGTTAGGTCTTAACATTGAGATGGAGATCTCCAGGAGAGCTCTCGCTGATTGATATTACTTGGGGCCAGGAGGTCTCTATTGGTCCAGTGTCTTGAGCTCAGCTCTCCCACCTCAGAGGCTCCGACCTGACACCTGGCTGGAGCACCTAGACCCTGTCAGCTGCATGGCTTAATTTAAAAATTACTTTATTGGGACTTCCCTGGTGGTCCAGTGATTAGGAAACCATGCTTCCACTTCAGGTGGTGTGGGCTCAATCCCTCTTCGGGGAACTTCTAGTGTTTGAGGGTCTCCTGCAGAGGCTGGGGCAGCTGTGCCTCACCACAGGGACAAGGACACTGGCAGCAGAAGTTGTGGGAAGTACTCCTTTGCGTGAGCCCTCTGAGAGTCTGCCATTAGCCCCAACAAGGAGCCTCCCAAGTGGATTTTAAGTTCCCCAAGTGATAGCATTATTGTACCATTTTTGGAGATGTAAATGTGTTACAGAATACTCCACACATCATAGGTATGTGATAAGTGTTGGCTTAAAGTATATCTCTTGTAGAAAACATATAGTTTCTTTTATTCAGTCTGAAAATCTCTGACTTAGGTTTAATTGTTTAGTTCACTTACATTTAATGTAATTATTAATATGGTTGAGTTTAAGTTTATCCTCTTTGCTATCTCCTTTATTTTTTCTCTTCTTGCTTTTTTGTATAAATTGAATATTTTTTGTATTCTATTTCCTTTCTCTTTTTACTTTTTAACCAATGACTGCTCTAAGCATTACAGTATGCATTCTTAACTTATTACAGTGTGACTAAAATGAACATTACACCAGTTACCCTAAACTATAAATATCTAACAATAATATATTCTATTTACCCACATCCATTGTGTTACAGTTCTCATATTGTTGTTGAACCCATGTTTGTATGCCCTATGTACAGTGAGGCCAAACAAACCAAAATGTCAGAGTTTGGAGCAGAGAAAGGTTTATTTCAAGGGCCAAGCAAGGAGAATACACAGCTCATGCTTTAAAAGCTAGGGAGTGTCTAGGAGGCTGAAAGCCTTTTTCCTACAAACAAGAAACGTGGGTACACAGAAAGGCTTTTGTACCTGGGAGGGCCCCTCAGGGTCCTGCTTGGTTTCAATATATTTTACTTTTTCAATATATTTTACATACATGATAAACCTCACAATAAAGTGTTATTGTTTTTGCTTTAAACAGTAACTTGTCCTTTTTGAAAAAAAGAAATTAAAAGTTTTAAAAGTATTTACCTAAAAATTTATTATTTCATGTGTTATTCATTCTTACACATACAGATTTCCATATTGTCTATATATACATATATATGTGTGTGTGTATATATGTATAAATATGTATGTGTATATACACACACACACACACACACACACACACACACACACACATATATATATATATATATATATATATATATATATATATATAAATCATTTTCCAGTATTTCTTGTGCATAGATCTCATGGAAACAAATACAGTAAATTTTTATTTATCTGAAAATTTCTTATGCATATTTGAAGAATATTTTCAGTGGATATAGAAATCTGGTTTGCTTGCAGTAATTTAAAGATATCACTGCATCTTTGGGCTTCATTATTTCTGATAAGAAGTCACATATTAGATTTACTGTTATCCTTGTACATAATATGTCTTTCTTTTCTAGATTGTTTTTATGATTTTCTCTTCATCTTTGGTTTTCATTAGTTGACAGTGATGCATCTAGGTGTGGTTTCCTTTGAATTTATTCAGCTTTGGGTTCACTGATTAGTTTTGTCCCACAGCTTACTGAAACTCTGTTTACTTTGTTTTTTGTCTTTCTTTACCATGATTTTCAGATCAGGTAATTTCTTAATCTGTCTTAAAAATCAGTAATCATTTCTGCATTGTCTAATATGCTACTGAGCCTGTCCATTGATTTTGTTTTTCATTTCAGATATTGTATTTTCAATTCCAGAATTTCCACTCGATTCTTTTTCATAGTTTCCATTTCTCTGCTAACATTACTGAACTGTTTACTCATATGTCTATCTTTAATTTTAAGACCTTGAACATATTTTTAAAGTAGTTTTAAAGCCCTTGTTTAGTCATTTCATTGTCTAAGTTATCTTCTGGGTCTATTGGCTATTTTTTTTTTTCTTTGACCTGAGGGACATTTCCCTGTTTCTTCATATGTCTAGCAAGTTTTAACTGCATGTTGGTCATTTTTAATGATATATCAGAATGAGGCTGAATCATGCTATTTTCCTTTAAATGCCATTTAATTTTGTTCTGGCAGGCAGTTAAATTACCATTGGGTATTCTTGATCTCATCAGGCTTAGTTTTATGCTTTGTCAGTTTTATGCTTTGGGTCTGTTTTTTTCTTAGACCTAGGACATGACCCTTGCTCTAGGGTACAGCTCTTTATCTTAAGTCATAGTCTTATCACATCTCAGCTGAATGCCAGAAGTGCCCAGTGAGATTTCATCACTCTAGATGGTCCTAAACTATAATTTTTTCTCTCCCATATCTCCATTTAGCTCTTAGTTTCATAACAGCCACTCTGTAGTCTTGTGTTATCTCTCAGCTAAGAACCCTCAGTCCTCAGTCAATATGTGAGAAACCCTCAGTCAGACTTCTGAGGCTCCTTTTTACAAAGCATCTACCTCTCTGATACCCTGTCCTGAAAATTCTAGTCATTTCAGTAGCCCTGAAGTGTAATCTCTGCCGGCTCAGCTCAGCAAGACCACTCTCTCAACATGGGCATTATCTTCTTACAATGAGGTTTGAAAAGTGCTCCCAGGTGGAAAATCTGACCACTCACACGTGTGGGCAAATCTTAAAAGTGCATTGTAAATGACACTATGCTTTAATGGTGAAAGATCAATGAAATGCAAACTTCTGATAAAAATGCCACCACCAGTCATGTTTAATGTTCTCTTCATTGTGAAATGGTATAAGTTTTAGGTTTGATAAATTAGTTTTGCTCTCTTGGTGCTGGCATGGGATCATAAGTCACAGGTAGATAAAATTCAACAAAGGTAATAAAGTTCTGTGCCTTTGGTAAGGTAAACTTAATAGAGAAATTTTGAAAAGTTAAATAAGAGTCTGAAAATAGAAACCCAAGGAAACGTAAAAAAGTTAGAAATATTAGAAATAATAATAAACCTTTCACATAATTTCCTATCAAACTATCCACCTCAGCTGTTGATGAGCTGAAATCTTCCTAGTATCATTAAGTTAACTGAAAACTAAAACATAATAATACTTAGTTTTTAAAAATAGTTTTATCATTTGATCATGATCAGAAATACTATGGGGATTTCTGTGGGTTTTACATAGAGGTAGAAGAACTATTACCACAAAATGAGTTTGAGATGGAAATATTGGGAGACAAAAAAAATTTATTTGTAATTGCACCCAAAGAGTTCTGTTTACTCCATATAAAAATTACATAAGAAATCAATAATGTACTTTTATTAGAGGTAGTAACAGTAGTGTTACCAAACTCAGGTTCGGCTTCTTGCCACTCAAAAGCCAATACTTGAGAGGCAAGTGTTGGTTGGAAAAGAAATGTTGCTTTATTTAGGAGGCCAGCAACCTGGGGAGAAGGTGGACTCATGTCCAAAAAGCAGCTCCAAAGATTCTGCTCGACCATGAAAGTTTTTAAAGGGAGAATCATTTGGGGAGGGGAATCACAGTCTTCATTATCTTCCACTGTGTGCAAACTTTCATCTGATTGGTTGGTGGTGAGGTAACAGGGCTGTGTTCCAGGAATCTTGTGTTCAGCCTGAAGTTACTGTTCACCACCTGGGTGGGGGCCTTAGTTTCTCCAGAGGAACTCAAAGGCATTGCTATGTATATTCCTTGAGGAGGAACAAGGACCTTGCCCAATGCCTGCACTGTTTTTTCTTGACTGCTCCTCCTTTGTTTCTTCATTCCTTCCCTTCCCTGATAAGCAACTGTTTGAATATGCCCTTTGGAACTCAGGGAAGGTCAAGGAGGCTGACTAAATGAAGTCTATTTCCTACACACAAGAAATGGGGGACACAGAAAATATTTCTGCCTGAGAGGGCCCCACAGGGTCCTGCTCTGTTTCAGTAGTGGTAATAGTAGCAGTAATAATAGTAGATTTTGATGAACCTGGTTGATATTCCTAAGGAAGAGATTAAAGAATGAACTTCAGATTTAATAAATAAATAAATAAATAAATAAAAATATTGAAGTGTTTTTCAAATAAAGTGATCTTTTACTCAGTTTCTTTCTTGTAATACTCAATGATGCCCTCACTAATTCTAATGTTTATGAAATAGTACAGATTTACTCTTGATATTACCATAAGTATTTGAAACTGACACAGAAAGGACTGCTCAATCTCACCTTTTGTGGGGACTGTGACTGCATACATTTTTTAAGTTCCCAACCTACTTTCACCTTCACCTTCCAACAACTGTATGTAAATTAGGATTTTCTCCTTCTGAGGTTCCTCCCTCTCCACCCCATAATGAAATCTATTATTTGACCACAATACTTTTTCTAATGGAAACCAGTGACCATTCATAACTGTTAAGTGTTAATGCTCAGGATGGGACCCCTTTCCATGGAAATGCCTACTGATCATTACAGTTCATATGTTAACTAGTTGCTAGTAAACAGTTGCTAGTAAACAAGGAAATTCATACTCTCAAAGTCCTCTGCTTTTAAATAGTTGTAAATTTATGGATTAGGGAAGTTCTATTTAGTAGAATCAAGGACTGCCAACTTTTTTTTTTAAGTTTTATTGAAGTATAGTTGATTTACAATGTTGTGTTATTTTCTGCTGTACAGCAAAGTGATTCAGTTATACATATATATATTCTTTTTCATATTCTTTTCCATTATGATTTATCACAGGACATTGAATATAGTTCCCTGTCTATACAGTAGGACCTTGTTGTTTATCCATTCTGTATAGAATAGTTTGCACCTGCAATTCCCATTCCTTCCCTCCCCCACCCCCTCTCCTCCTTGGCAACCACAAGTCTGTTCTCTATGTCTGTGAGTCTGTTTCTGTTTTATGGATATGCTCATTTATGCTGTATTTTAGATTCCATATACCAGTGATATCATATGGTATTTGTCAAGATCTGCCAACTTTAATAATATTTTTTCATCAGGGAAATAGGGCCAAAGATGGTATAAGGAAAGTATACATAAAAGTTTCACATTATATTAAAAAATCAACAGAAGTAAGTAATTGAGAAATCTCAAGCAAGCTATATTGTCACAAATGGTTAAAAGCACAGAAAAATGTTTTTTTAAATTATTATTACTATTTTTTTAATGATGGAAAACACTACATCTATAGAGTGTACCTTCATTAGGGTTCAAAAACACAGGAAACTATAGACTTTAGTGCCTCCTTTATTTCTTCTTCCTTCTGGATATTTTTTTTCAATTGTTAGTCTCTGCAAAGTACATCAGATTAAAAAAACCTAGTAAGAACATATAAGTATTCATTAGATATCTGGAGGAGTAAATACAAAGAAATAAGTTTTCAATGAATACAAATTAGGAAATGTTACTTTTGCTTTCCTTACTTCACTGTAAGGAAACCACACCACGGAACAAATTTTAAATGCTATTTATCTTCATGTATCAACTCCAAATGAAAAATTAAAAAAAAAATTCAATTTGACTGACAGGTGTGATCAGTAATGATAGTAAAATACTTTGATTTTAACTTCACATTAAAAAATATATTTTTTACTTGATGTATCCTTTAGCCTTCTGTTACTTAGTACTCCATGTTAAAACAGGAACTATGCAAGCAATTTCAGTGGATACAGGAGTATGCTGTGCTTTTATTATATTTGGCATGGTTTCTGCATTCATAACTGAAACCTTTGCTAGTATTTCCATGCATTATGTCATCTAAAGTGCTCAGTTTTCTTCCTATTCCATATCTCCTGTTTTGCTGCTTTTTCTAGTTATTTCAGAAGAAAACAAACATCAACCTTGCCTTTGGCTCAGAAGCCAGAGAGCATACCTCTTGGAGTCAAATGCCTGATCTACAACCTAGCGTTGGGATCTTCATGTTACATGTTACATCTTTTAATCTCAGTTTTCATATCTATAAAATGGTGTATAATAATTATTATCTCTGGGAATTGTGTAAATATGCAATTGATAATGGGTACTTATATAAAACATTCAATGCAGTGTATGGCACATGATGAGTTATTTCTTCTTTTTCATAAACTTCTAAAAGGCTGTTGAACCTCTTCACAATTCCATGTGTTCTACACCCATAATATCCTTGAGAAATAGGTAGTTTACATGAAAAGCATGTCAAAATTTCCAACTCCAATAATCATAACCATCAATTTGTCCTATAATATAAACTGATATGCTCATCAATACACAGTAAGACAGCATCCTTTCAAGTTTGTGGTAGAAGTGAGATTTAAACTTCCAACTTGTGATTTAACAGTTTAATACATATGTATATTTAAAATATACATTTACACAGGCAAAACTGACATCCACTGGGCAGCATTTAATAACACTATTTTGAATAAGACATCTAGGATATTCAGATCTTTACAAGCCCAAAGAGCTAAACTATAACTTCTAAATGGAATTTTTACTGCCATTGATTTACATGGTTATAAAGCTAGCAAGAAAAACAGCTACGTTTGCTTCACCAAAGTAAACCAAAATTGTGGCTTCAAATATCTTCAAGAATATTTTAAACTGGATATTATACTTGAATGTTATTTTTTATGTCATAAATGTAGACACTGCCAATAATAATTGATCTTCTGGGTTCATTTTATACTGTTCTACTTTAAGTATCACAGTAAATTTTGTCTCATTTTGTTTTCTATTTAATAAATTTAAAATATTTATTTTCACTTAATTTTATTTAATTATATTTAAACAATATTATTCATAAAACTTCAACATGTCACTCTTCTAAGCGTTATTGCAGGTATACAGATGAGTATGATGTAGTTCCTACATGCAAGGAAGCATGCAAATCAATAGGGGAGATAGATGTACCCAATGTGTAATAAAAAAATGGGGCCGGGAGGCAAGTGGACTTCTTATCTCCAAGATTTGTTACTTTTTACCATACCCAACAGGTAATTCCTTGGATTACTGAGGTCATCTTTATAAAATATGAAGCATCTTGCTGCTTTGGTCTTTATTTTTTCTCCTGCTTCAGCCTTAATGAACAATCAGTGTTACTCCAAAATAAGCAATCTGTTAGAAAATGTGAGTTGTAGAATCCATATACTTATCAAACTAAGTACATGGATGTATAATTTCTCTCAGGTACAATACATTTTAACTTTTTTTGCTGCCTTCGCTTTCTTTTCTGGCACATAAGATGCATATTTTAGATAAAATAAATTCATTTTTCTCCAGAAAGAGCTCATATTTAAAACTAAGCTTAAACAAAGCATAATGACCTAGCTCTAAAATTCTATATTTCTTTGCCAGTAGAAACTTCTCTCCCAATGATCAAATCCAAAACAGCCTGTGACAGTATCATGAAATTCAGTAAAAGGGACCCAGAGGAACTTCAGTTTTAAAAAAAGAATATTGTTTGTCTTATCATGTAGTATATGACATTTGAAAAAAATACATGTATGCTTGATAATGAAGACAAGATTCTCTTCCCTCAAAGACCAAGAAATTATGTAGTCACATTCCATCTCTGTGCAGACAGCTCTTCACTTGTTTGATTAAGGGCAATGTTACCCGTAAATTCTACAGCTTTATTCCACATCTTTAAGAGCATATGATGATAAATTTGAGCACTCCATATTTCTCCCAAAGAGTTCTTCGATTTATGGAACTTGCTTATTGGACAGGGGTCTTCAACTTCTTTTATTCAGAGAAATATATTTTTTAAAAAGTTATAATTATGGCAAAATTCCTTGACTTGTACCTTATTCAAGACAAGAGAATACTCATTCTTAACATGGACGCTAAAATGATCCATTTTGTATGTATGAGAATAGGAAAAAACAATCAAGGATAACTGCTTTTAGTCCAGATCTTAGTAAGTTAGAGGGCAAAGCACATCAGAGATATGGCTTTGTTAATTATATAATATGTGTAATATATAAATATAATATACATATATACCTACATATATATGTATCCCCCCAAGATCAATTTTAAAGTGATTATTCTCATACCTTGAGTCAGATAGCAGATACAAGTCAGTGAAGTTTACCAATATTGTATTTTTAAAAATAATGACACAGTTAATAATAATAATCTGAGCTGCACTTGATCAACATTTCCCCTCCAAGTTGCTGCCTTAGATAAGAGCAGCCATAGGTAGTAGTAGTAGGTCAATAATTTAGGGTTTCTGAGTCTTGGCTGAAAATTTTTCTAATCCATCACGACCAACAGTCTGAAAGAAACTTAAAAATTATGTATTGTTTACCATGATCTCTTCAGCATTTAGCAAAGTAATCTGTTATGCATGGCATTTATAAATGCTTTAAAACCTTGTCTGATTAAATGCTCCACAATGCTTGGTGATAAATACATCTCCTATTCTCAGAATTCCCAGAATTCCCAGATGGTGATAATCAAAGGCCCACAAGCATAGCTGTAGTCCTCTTCAGAGATCCTGCCATGAGAACCCAAACGTGCAGGACTGGTTTCCCCCACAGAGCAGGCTGAAAGAATATCAGGGCCAGCAAACAATTTAATTCAAGACAGGCTGATTTGAGGACACAGAGAAAGATCTTGTACTCCAAATCTTGTCTCTTGATTCCCAATAAATGTAATTCTGATTTGGGATCCAAAAAGTACTGTTCCCAAGTATGCCCAAGAATATTAAAAGTAGCAAGTTGCTAAGTGGACCCTGGCATATTGAACCCCTTTCTGCAGGAATTTTGAACTTCTGTAGAGTTTTCACACTGCATGTACTTCCTT
The DNA here is from genome assembly GCF_011762595.2 of Tursiops truncatus. Lineage (NCBI taxonomy): Eukaryota > Metazoa > Chordata > Mammalia > Artiodactyla > Delphinidae > Tursiops > Tursiops truncatus. The sequence goes on along the minus strand of NC_047034.1, from coordinate 97,634,427 downwards.
GGTGGTAATGGAACAGCAGTGCATACATTTATTCACACCTGTGGAAAGCATTTGGGGAGCATGGAGCAGTGTATGGCTTTTAAAGTCTGCTCAGCTGAGATTCATGTTCATTCTTGCTCTGTCTCTTGTTACTCTGTATTCCCACCTGTAAAATGGCATGAGGCTTTGTGTCTCACAAAACTGTTGTGAGGATCAACAGAGATGTTTGCAATGGCCCACAGTGCAGAGGGAATAGGGGTAATGCCATTTATACCTTTTGTGCATGGAACATATTTGAAAAGAGCATACATAGTGTAGGAAGTCCCACTGAATTTTTCTTTTTTTCTCTCAAAGGATAAAAAAGGAAAAAAAAAGCAAAAACCCACATCTTTGTCTGGAAATTATCTTAAAAGCCATATCCTTTTGATGTCAGTGGTAATGGAAGATAGGTGGCCTAATGTGACATTCTGTCACTGAAAGCATAAGGATTACTCTATTGTAGAAATTTAAGGAAATTAAGCTGCCACATTCTTACTTGTGATACTTGTTTGTAAGAGTATTGTTCTAGAGCAGTTGTTTTTCAAATAGGGTCCTTTGAAACCTGCCTCAGAATCATCTGGGGTGCTTTTTAAAAATGTAGATTCAGGGTCTAACCCTAAACTGACCGAATTGAAACAAGAACATTTCAATTCATAGCTTCCCCCAGGGAGCTGCATGTTAAACACTCCCCCTAGGTGGTACATGTGTATGCTAAATCTGAAAAATCACTACCTAGAGTAGCAGTCTCCAAATATTTGATCAGCCTTCCAATTAGTAAACTTATGACATCTCCCCACACATGTGGTTTATGTTCTATTCACTGTCAATTATGGACATTGTGAAACACACAAAAATTTGAAAACCATATTAAAGGTTGAAAATATAAATATAATTGGAAATCAAATATTTTATTTCTTTCTTTATATTGGTCTTATAAACTGTCTGGGTTGAAAGAATTATACTTTGTACCGCTGGCCCAAAGGATATATTGACTTCAAATGTGGAGGATAACAAGCATTAGGGGATGTACAACTCCAACTCTGTGAGTTATTTCTTTGAAAAATCTCTATTGCAAAATAATAATATAAGCCCTACCTCTCATCCAATTTTAACAAATCTAACCTTTTGCCAAATTTACTTCAGAATTTTTTAAATAATGAAAAACCTACAGAAACATTTAAAATCCTCTCTGTGTCCCTCCCTGTCCCTTGTTCCTTCCCTTTTACTCCAGATACCTATTATTCTGAAATATAAGTGTATGATTCTCATTCATGATTTTATACTGTAACTGCATAGATACATATCCACAGACAATTCTCTTTCTTCCTCCTCCTCTCTCTGCAAGAGAATTGTTATATGTGGTTTATCATTATGTAAGTACTTATTTAGTTCAGTATTGTGATCTTAAGGTTTATTCATATTGATAAACATATTTATTTTAACTACTGTAATATTTCATTGTATGAATGCATGTATCATTGTGCATCTGTAAAAAAGCTTTTCTTGAGTTGTACATACAACCAGAATTTCTGGCATATACATGTAGTGGATCTACAATTTCATATTTTCAGATGTCTTGCTATGTCAAGTATATGTCAAGTATGTCAACGGTATAAAAAATTATGTCCTGCTTTGAATTGTATTTAACTCATGATTAGTGGGATAGCCATATTTTCATGTTTGTAGCCATTTGTTTCCATTTTCTGTGAATTGCCTGCTTATTTTGTTTGTTCCTTTTCTACTGGGTTCTTTGGCTTTTCCTTATTGATTTGTAGATGTTTTTATATATTTTGGATATGAACCTTTGGTTTATAGATGCTGCAAATACTTTCTCTCAATGAGTCACTTGACTGTTGCACAAAAGTTTAAAATTTTTTATGTAATTTATAATTTTTTCTTTTGTGGTTCAGAATTTTTGAATCAGCAAAGCCATGATGTCATTAAGATATTCTCCTCTACTTTCTTCTTCTAAATGTTTAGTGCTGACTTTAAAATGGAGGTAATTGGTTCATCTACAATTTTTGTAAAAGGTACTTTTTAATTTCCATGAAGTACATTTGTTATTATTACATTTTCTGAACAGTTTTATGAGCTTTGGCAGGTACATATACTTTTGTAGCCACCACCACAATCAAGATACAGAACAGTCCCATCACCCCGACAGTTCCCTCATGTTACCCTTATGTAGTCAAGTTCTCCACCCACTCCTAAATCCTGGCAACCGCTGATCTGTTCTTTCTTCCTCTAGTTTTTATTTTTCCAGAAAGTCATAGAAATGGAATTATATGTTGATTGATTTCTTCTACTTTTTGTTTCAACCATGTTGAGATTCAGCCATGCTGTTGAAGTATCAATAATTCGTTCTTTTTGTTGCTGAAGTATTCGGTTGTATGGATGTGCCTTACTTTGTTTATCCATTAACCCAGTGAAAGACATTTAGGTTGTTTCCACTTTGGGGCGATAATGAATATGTTGCTATAAACATTACTTGACAGGTTTTTGTGTGAACATACGTTTTCATTTCTCTAGAGCAAATATCAGGGATAAGTGTTTGTTTTACTTTCAAAGAATTTGCCAAAGTGTTTTCCACTGTGGCTGTTTTCATTCTGCAATGCATGAGAATTCCAGTCACTCCGCATCCTTCTCAGCACTAGACATTGTTTGTTTATTTTTTACTATTAGCCATTTAAATTGGATTGTAGTGATATCTCATTCTGGTCTAAATTCACATTTTCTCAATGATTAATGATTTTGAGCTTCTTTTCATGTGCTTGTTTGCCATCCATATATCTTCTTTGGGGAAATGTATACTCAACTATTTGCATATTTTTTTGAAGAGTTGTTTTCTTATTGCTGAGTTTCAAAAGTTCTTTGTATATTCTGTATATAAGTCACTTGTTAGATAAATGTTTGTAAATATTTTCTCCTGGTCTATATCTTGTTACTTTGGAAGAATCCTTTTGAAGTTATTTTGTAGACTGACCTTCTTTTTGGATTTTCCTGATGATTTTATGATTAAATTCAGGTTATACATTTGGAGCAAGAACATCACAGAAGTGATCCTGTGCTCATCCCTATGCATTGTATCAGGTGATATATGATGTAGTTAGGTCTCATTATTGTGATGATCTCTTTTTTAAAAGTCTGCTTGACTTAGCAGATTCTGACATTAGTACATTAAAATGTATCATTTATAGGTGTATTTTTGTCAGTTTCTTCTGTTATTCTGTCAGTCTTTGAGGTAGACAGTTTGAGGCTGTTTTTATGACATGATAATTAGATCTTTGGGGTGGATTTCTCTTTTCTTGTGTGTTATATCCATTTTTATTGCTATGATGGTTTTCAGCTTTAAATTATATTTTAATATTGCTAATAATAATTAATATTTAATTATTCCCTACTCACCTCTTTTTGACTTTCTAAGTGGTTTTTAGCTCAATTTTGATGTTTTGAAATTATTTTAGACTTTCTCTTTTAAAAAATGCATTCATATTTATTGTAAAGATTAGCATATTTAGACTTATTTCTACCATCTTATTTTATACTTTCTTCTTGGTATTATTTCCTTTCCCTTCCTTTTCCTTCTTCATTTTGCATTAAGAAATTTTAAAATTCCTTTTTACTTCCTCTACTGGTTGGCAGGATTTGTATTCAATTTATATTTTAGGGTAGGTTTCCCTTAATTGTTTTTACATTCATGATTATATACAAACACTTCTCACAAAGCCTAAATTTATTCAGTACTTCTCTCTTCCCCCCAAACATGTTACAGAAATCTTAGTACACTTTCACTTTCCTTTAACATCTCACCCAATACCACATGCACACATATATATACATCCATATTGTATTGTTATCTAGAACAATGGTTTTACAATTTTTAAAGTATACTTAATAAAGTATTTCATTTAAAAATCAATAATTACATCTTGAAACACATTTTTTTAATTTATCCATTCACTGTTGTTTTTAGTATCTCTTCCTTTCTTCAGGGCACAATTTTCTTTCATTATGTGTAACTTTAATAGTTCCAAATTGGTGTGCTTCAACGAACTGGGTGTTACTAATCTCAGTCGTCAAGGCGGTCCAGTGGCTCTGAAGGTGACCAGGTGTTACCAGCTGAGGGTAGCCTAGTTTGTTTATCCCCGTGGAACATACAATTATTTTGATGTTCCAAGCAGGCCATCATGTGAAAAAGTTTGGGAAATACCACTCCAACAGCTCTTTCAGTGTGAATCTGTAACTTACACTCTGTTGTCTTTGAGTGTCTGAAAAGTCTTCATAACCCAGTTATAAAATTTGAGGTTAACAGTTATTTTTCTCCATCACTTTAACAATATTAATTTATTACCTATTGCTGCTGATGATACATATTCTGTCAGATTATGTCTGAAAAATTAGTCATAATCTACCTTTTCCCTCTGATAGCTTTTGAGATTATTTCTTCACCCTTTATGTTTTAGGTATAGTTTTATTTTCATTTATCTTGCCAGGACACTTTGAATTTGAAGACTGATGTTTCCTTTCTTTTTTCAGTTTGGAAAAATTCTCACCATTAGCTTTTCAAATTATGTGTCTCCATCACTTTTTTAAAGAATCCAGAACTCTTATTAGAAATTCCTCTATCCATCATGTCTCTTAACTGCTCTTTCATTTTGTTGTTCTTTTTAATCCCTTTGTAACTCTCTGCTACATTCTGGATGAAGACTTCAGTGGTATCATCCACTTCACCTGTTCTCTCCTCATCTGTCTGCCCCTGTATCCAGGCTACATTTTATCCCATCTTTTTAGATTTTGATCCCCTCACAGTGGCCATATATTAAATTTAAAATTTCTATTTGTCTATTTAGTTTTGTATTGCGACAGTCAGAATTCTAAGATAGCCCTCAGTGACTCATGTCCTTATATAAGCCCTTCCCCTTGAGTGTAAGTGAGACCTGTAACTCTCTTCTAACCAACAGAATATGGCAAAGGTGATGGAATATTATTCCCATTATGTTTCCCTAAATGGCAAAGTTGGAGGGATTTTGCAGATGCATTCGAAGTCTCCAACCTTCTGACTTTACGGTAATTGAAAGGGAGATTATACTGGGCCTGTCCTAAACAATCGAGCCATTTAAAAAAGGGTTCAGAGGTCAGAGATGGGAGCAGCAGAGATGCTCTCCTCATGGCCTTGAGGAAGCAAGTGGCCATGATTTCTATAGCCACAGGGAAATGAATTTTGCCAACAACCACATGAACTTTGAAGAGGCTCTTAAGACTCAGATGAGACCACAGCCCTGGACAACACTTTGATTTTAGTCTGGGAGACCCTGAGCAGAGGATGTAGATAAGCTGCACCTGGCCTCCTGATCCACAGATAACTGTGGGGTGATAAATGTATGTTGTGTTTAGCCATAAGGTTTTGGTAATCTGTTACTCAGAAATAGGAAACTAATACATATATTATTACATATATTTATCAATTTGTATTTCATCATTTACATTTTTGATTTCAGGATTTCTTGTTTCTTTTTCAAATGTTATTCTTGCATTTTTTCTTTGTTTTACTCATTCATTTAAAACACTTTGTAACTCTGTTATATTATTTTTATTTCCTCCGGTCTGCATTAAATTTTGAGTTAATTTTGTTGACTCGAATTTCTTTCTAAGAACTCTATTTTTTGTTCATGTAATTATGGGTTTTAGGCTCATTTAAATAGGAAATTCTCTTTCTCTTTACTTCCCACTACCCTCTTTCTCTAAATCTCACTCTCCTGTACCTATTGCTTTGACTTGCCTCTCATAGGGCCACCGGTTCAGAAGGTGGCCTCATGTCACCCATCTTTAAGCCAGTAGGAGTATTTTTTTAGGTTCTGTCGCGAGGATATTTCTGGCAACATGTTCATGGAATATCTAACAGGACGCAGAATGTTTTTAGATTTCTTTCTAGAACAAAGAGGCTCCTTTGCGGCCACTGGTTTAAGCAGTAGGCCTGTTCTGTCTCCTAACGTAAGGCACTGTGAGTACTCATTGTCCCTCAGAAACTTCCAGCCCTATTAGGTCTTTTTCTGAACCAAAAGCTCATCTGGCTTGCACCTTCAGCTCTGCTCACCTCTCTATCCCATTTTGGAATCTCAGTTGTACTTATTTTGGAGTCCAATTATGTTTTTTTCTCTTTTAATGACAAATATTTACAATGGCCATCTAGGTATAGAAAGGAGCACAAAATGTAAACTTGAAATTTTATTTATTTTGCAGAAAAGAACTACAAAAAGGTTCATAACATGTTATTTTATCAGATATATAAATGCTGTCCCATGTATGCAATATTCAAACCAGTATTTACATATTAATAGGTACTCACCCTTTTTAGATACTTATCACATTTCTTTTGTCATTTTCTGAGTACTATCTGTTCCTTTCGTACATGAGAAGAACCATGGGTTCCCGGCATCTATTTTATTTAATAAACCCTCCTCAGTGGCCAGTATTGCTTGGATTAGTGGTTGGTATGTAGGTAATGTAGGTAAATCCAGAGGTGTTTCCCTGAGAATTTGAAATTGAGAGGGAGAGTGGGAGATAGAGAAGGAGAGATCAATTGCTTTTCATGTGGCTTATGTATGTGAGGCAAACTCAGATCAAGTTTAGCACCACATGAAAGGAGAAGTAGAAGCTCTTTTGCAAAAAGACTGAAGACGCACAGAGAGAAACAGAGTTAGAGATGGTCAGAGGGCTTTCCAGTTCCTTATTTCTAACATTTCCTACATCTGTGTTTCAAGAAAAACCTACATATTCTTTACAATAAATGTACCTCTGGGGATGTTCTATTGAGTTTCTTTTACTACAAGTAAAATGAGTCCTAACTCACTGAGGTGTCACTTTATTGTTCCCTTGGTTAAGCTGGGTTTGTGCTTCCCAGAATCTCCTTCCCTTATGGGTTGGAGTTGGCTAAAAATGGTACTTGCATGAGATTTGGGTGGTAGAAGGAGAATGGTGTCCAGGGCTCTCTGAAGGTTGTGATGGTCAATTGTGGTAACAGACTGAGTGAGGACAAGCTGGTTGGTTCCAGCTTGTCTATAAACTCTCCTCTGCTTCAGATCTAGCTCTCTTGCCAACTGTTGATCTTGCCAACTGCCTTACTGATCAGTAGGGCTCATCACCTCAGGCTCATCGCCAGATACTTTCCAGACTCTTCCATCAGCTTCCCCTACTTAGTTCTACTTAGATGACTAAGCATGCTTGGTTTCTCAGATTGACTGGTTTGTGACTTGTCTGATTTCTTTTTTTGTTTGTTTGTTTTTTTGGGGTTTTTTTTGCGGTATGCGGGCCTCTCACTGTTGTGGCCTCTCCCGTTGTGGAGCACAGGCTCTTGGATGTGCAGGCTCAGCGGCCATGGCTCACGGGCCTAGCCTCTCCACGGCATGTGGGATCCTCCTGGACTGGGGCACAAACCCATGCCCCCTGCATGGGCAGGCGGACTCTCAACCACTGCGCCACCAGGGAAGCCCTTGTCTGGTTTCTTAATTCTCCCTTTCAGACATTCATTTCCCCACTGCTCCCACAGTTAACAGAAGGCCTAATTTCTGTGATAAGTCTTTTGTCACACAGTTTGTAGTCATTTCACTTCTCTGATTGAACTATGACTGGTATACAGATGTAATTGTCATGTCAAAACATGGCCTCAGAGGTGTGATTTCCAGCCAATTTTCTTGTCACTAAAGGACTAGTTCCCATGCCTTCTATATTACTCCTTTCAGAATTTTTCTGCTCTAATAAAAACTTTTCATTATAAATATTGTTAAATACAATGTAACATTTGAAATCAAAATACATGTTTACATAATATGTACTGAGCACTTACTATGTGCTGGGCAAAGTTCTAGTACTGGGGATGCAAGAGTAATCAAGATTTTATAGATTTTTGCATTCTATTTGGAGGTGGGGAGACACAAGGGACAAATAAATAATATGATTTCAAATAGTGGTTGTACTATGAAGGAAGATATGAGATTGAATAACCATCAGTGACAGTTTCTTTAGCCTGGGTGGTTAAAGAAAGCCACTTTGAGAGGTCTTTCAAACAGAGAAACCAAATGCCATAGAAGACTTGTATGGAGATAATTGGGAGAGAGTATTCCAGGCAGATGGAAACAGCAAGTGCAAAGGCCTAAGTGGAGAAAGAACTTAGCAAGTTCTAGAAAAGGACGAAACGAGTGGTAGAATATGAGATCAGAGAGATGGGTAGGGCTGAAATGTTTGGCTTTATGGGCCACAGAAAAAGTTTGAACTTTATTCTAAGTACAATGAAATGCCAGTGCCAAATTTAAGTTTGTTGTGGTGTGTTTTCTGTTTTAAATCTCACTCTGGTAACTGGGTGAAGGATGGATGGGAAGGGGGCAAGAATGAAAGCAGAGGGACTACTATAACTAGTATGAGGGAGAAGCAGGACTCAAGGGGTGTAATCATGTAGCGTCTTTCTTGTTTTCTCTCCCTGTCCTTTTATTATTTATTTTGGTAAGGGAAGTTCTTCCCCTCACCTTCATTGAAAATTTGAGTCAGTGTCTTTTCTAATTACTTTTAGATAACAAATGTTAGAGTCATTTTAAGTTACTCCAGAAATTATAATGTACCTTCCCATAGAATAATCAACACTTCAGATTTTGTTCAAAGCTCAAGCCTGCTGTAGGCGGCAAGCCTATGTTCTGGGCAGGGATTGTGATTGGTTTCTTTTTCACCTTCCACTCTGTGGTTTCTGTGTCCTGGGAAGGGAGTTGGAGGAAGGAATGAAAGTTGAGAGGATCTGGGACAGGAAAGTTCTGACTTGCCTGGCACCATCACTCTCTCTGTGTCTAAGCGAATGTTTAGAGCTTATCCTGGAGTACTTTTATGGATTAATCAGAGAACTCAGCTCTACCCCCCAGCTCTGTGGACTGTTCACTTGCATTCTCATTGACAAGTGATGCTCTCTTTGCCTTTTCATTCAGTTCCTTCTGGAGTCCCTTTGAATGGTTTTCTGTGGCATGCTATGTGTCAACTTGACATTGGCTCTCTCAGAGCACGTGGACATCATTTGGTACACAAGAAACATTTAGGCATAATTGCCCTGCAAAACTCTAGAACATTCTGACCAATTTAACCACCTCTCCTTTACTCCTTTCTCTCCGCTTTTGAACATTCCAGTCAGGAGTCAGACATCACTTGATTGTTTGCTCTTCACCGACACAAGCCAATCGTCTTCCCATAGCCCCCAGAACACCCAGTTTTATATCTCATGTCAAATATTCCACCTGCTACTAACTCTTTTGCAGTCTAACACAACATATGAGTTATTCCTCACTTGTTCTGTGAAGCCTAATAAGTGGTTAAGAATATAATTAGCGATCTAGACAACTTGGGATCAAATTTGAGTTTGACTGATTAGTTGTGTGACCGGTGAATTACTTAAGTTGTTTGCAGCCAAATTTCTTAGCTTGAAAATGATGATAATAATAGTAGCTCACAGAGCTGTGTGAGGCTTAAAAGAGTCAGTATTTGTGTAGATTCGTGTCTGGCTCACTGTAAGCACTCAATAGCTGTTGCCTGTTACTCCCTGAACATTTCAGATCACTGTATCACTTTCTGCCTCTCTCTCCAACACTACTCTGCTCTGAGTTCTTGATCTAAGAGAATTTGAATGTATTATTTTAGTGCCTTGGCTTCTCTCTTCTTTAATAACCTCTTCTTCAGTGGATTTGTCTTCTATCTTACCTCAGGAATTTTCTCACTTGTATCGTAGAGTTGTCATTAAAACAGGTATAAACCCTCCATAATCTCAAGTTTAATTATCTCACTCTCTGATTACAGCCAACCCTGACTGCTTCTCCTCAGATGTCTTACAGTCAGTTCTCAACACAGCAGTGGGAGTGATCCTGGTAAACTCTATGGCATGATGACCAATTTGTGGGAAATTTAAAAACAAAATAGAACTAAAATACTAGATGTCAGTAACATGGGATAGAAGTGATAGGAATGAAAACATTCTAAGTTTCTGCTATTAGATAACAACTAATTAAATCCATGTCTGAGAAGTTATGGGGGAGGGGTTTTCTATGTCATGAAGCAATGTTCAATGAAACTAATTCCCTAGTATAAATTTTCAGTAAACCTGATGAAAGTGCTATATGCTAATTAGTCTTAAAATGGAAAGAGAATTTTTAAACTTATTAACACTATGTTGTTTTCTGTGGCCTGTTGACAGAGACCAAGTTGTGTTGGAAACTTCCTTTAAGAATAGTACATTTACTGTATACGTTAAGTGTGGTCTTTTCCATTGTGAACCCATATTTTCCACTGGAAGGGTCTATTGGAAATAAGATTTTCTTTTAATAAGAAAATATTGCTAGTGAGGAAAGAAGGAAACGTAAATTTAGATTGCCTAGGCCCAGAGGGAAAAAGTAAGCATTCTTTTATTTAATAAGTACATAAGGAGTGCTTTTATAAAGTTATAACGGTCAGTCTTCTTGGTCATACGGTAAGTACTTAATGATATCCATTTTAGCTGTGTTGGAAATATAAAAATCTCATGCGATCTGTGAAAGCAATCTGAAAAATATCTAACTGTGGTAGTTACTACCTATGGAGAAGAACATTTCCATTCCATCACTGGTGGGGCAATTGGGATCTCCTGCATACTTCATTGCACTTTCATGTCCTACAGCTCAAGGTTCTATTAATCCTGTTGCCACTGTGTGCATTTGAGTTTCAGGAAAGAGGCAGACAGGGTATGAAACTAATGTAGGCACCAGCCACACTACTCAAGAAGAAATTCAGGTGATTCCTATCTCTTCTCAGCCTCCTTGATTTCTCTGCCCCTTCCCTGAAGCCCAGCTTCAGTAACTTAGGTAGAGCTTCATATATGAAGCATTCTTAAATGGAAAGGTCAAGAGTCTTGACTTCCCTCAGCTGTAATATGGGACATCATCATATTTTCAGTCGACTTGTTCAGTGTTTAATCATTTGCATCATTCATGTAGGGCTCTTGTGTGGCCAGTCATTTCTTAGCTTTTATACTAGTCAATGCTTAATCAGCATTATAGGGTTTTTATTTTTTTTAGTTTTAACCATTTGACTCTAAGGGAATAGGATTGTGTCCATAAGTCACACACTCACAGGAATCTTATTCTTCCATGGCATACTTTAAGTAGAAGTTTCTATTAATGGAATGTTCCCAATTCAGAATCCCCTGTTAAGAAAGGGGCTTTTTGTTCTTTTTTCAATTTTCAGTTATTAAAAATGTTAAAATAATAAATTCCCCCCAAACTTTCAGTTTAGTCTAAATGCTTGATCTTGCTAAGTTTTGACAGGTTGCAAATTCCCTATTAGTTGGATTGACTTAAGAGCAGGAGCTGGATCCTCTTCTCTTTGCTGACATGGTCACATGTGTGATGGGGATTAATATGGACTTCAGTGATAATACCTTAGCTTACAATTTTACAAGCTCGCCAGCTCAACATTTCCCTTGCTTATCACTACTCTTACAACACAAAGGAGTAAATTGAATAAAAGTATTGGCACTGTGAGAAGCAAACCGTGTATCAAAAATAGTTACTGGAATATATACAGACTCAGTGGAAGAGAGGAGAGATTATGCCCACCTGCTAAAATTTACTCATGCCATCATATTTTTACTGGGTATGTCTAATTGTCACTTTGAATCATTAAGAAAGTGCAAAGGTTAGGGAATGGCGTTCATGCAACTTCCCTTTGGCATTCATGCAACTTCCCTTTGGCCAATTTTTAAGAGGCATGTAAATATTTTGCTTCCTTGAGAAACAGCAGAAAATTTCCAATTTGCATATTCTCAGCTTCTTTGTTATCTACTGTACCGAAATCTCTCTATATTTTTTGAATGATTTGCTACATAGATTAAAGTGAAATCACTAGGAGAGGCATAGTATATACTGTAATAGAATGAACAAATATAGCCGTGAACACTGGGCAAGGACTCTTGGCAGCTCTTTCCTGAAAGCTGTGCGGGACCTGCTGTGCAGAGCCCTAAGGCATTCTGACAGTGAAAAAGCACACTGATAAATAATGTTTTAAAACATTTAATTAATAACTAAGGCCACAGTATGTATCCCTTCTAGCTCAGACAAGAGAGGTTTTTTTTTTTTTCTTTACTCTGCAGTATTAGCAACTTTCCAAGAGGTAGTATACAAAAGATATTGGGAAATACCAATATCTATTTAATTAGTGTTTTTGAATAGAAATACCTTATCAGCATTCCAAAATGAATTCTGGGGAGATAAAATGGCAACTCACCTCATCATAATAATGATGATAATAGCAGTAACAATATGATACTAGTGCCTGGGAAGACCATAGAGTGTCCAAAAGCTCAGACTCATGAGTCATGGGGATCTAGGGTCAAATATACCTCTGCCAGTGAATGACCTTAAGAAAACTATGTAACCCTCCGTGCTCCTCTGTAAAATAGGGATACTTATCGGACCAATGCACACTGCTGTTAGGGTTAAAATACACAATATATGTAAAATACTTGGTGCCTGGCATATGTTAAATACTCAGTATATCTTAGCTATTAACTTCAAGTATTGGTATTTTACACAGTTCTTCATCTTGATTGAAAGAGTGGCAGAGTGTGCTGTGCACTAATGCAAGGAATGTTTCAGTTCTGAGCTGTTAGATATTCTCTGGGGCAGAAATGGTAGAGAACTCCGTAGAGTTGGTATCCATTAGAGAACTTACAGGGTATTCATGGTCCCCATAGCTTTTCATAGTTTCCTCGCTCATCCCTTTGGGATTGTTAAGAGACTGAGAGTGGGAGGGAGGGAGAGACAGAAACAGACAGAGAATAGAAAACTAGTTCCTAAGTCCTTCTCATCCTGCAAACATGCCCATTTGCTTGTGAATTCCAGGCTGGGGGCCGTCCTCCTTGTTTTTCCACATGGTGATTTCTTTTCACTTGTTCATTTATTCTTTTTTTTAATAAATTGAGGTAACATTGGTTTATAACCTATTCTTTCCAGAATAGTTTAGGGTGGACTTTTAAATACAGTCACTTTCCTCAAGAAAGCCTTTCTGAGCACCGAAGTCTAGGCTTGGTGTCCCTCCCGGGTGCTCCCAAGTCACCCTGTACTTCTCCTGTCACATAACCACACCCTATGATTGCCTTCTTTCTTGTCTTGTTAATGCTTCCAGTCTGCAAGCTCTGAAAGGACAGGCAGCATTGTTTACCCAGTGCCTAGCATAATGCCTAGCACACAGTGGCTGCTCAGTAATTTTCATGTGGTTGTTGTTAATAATTGAGTGAGTGAGCTAGCTGTGCAAGTAACTATCTTCCAATGCTTGCGTTCTTAAGAACGTATGTTCTTCTCTGATAGACATTCAGGCTTAAGGGATATGAAGTGAAAGGTTACATGTGGCAGTGATAGTAAAATAAATAAATTATATGGATTTTAATTTTCACAAAGACAGAGTTGTTCAGGAGACAAAAGAAGGTATGAAAATATGAGCCTTGTCCACACACCCTCTTTGATTTATAAATTTGTTTAATTGTATTGGGCACTTGGGAAATGATTGTTATCCCTTCAGCATGAGGTAGTATAGGTATAAAAGGATTATAATGTACATTGTTTACATAAAATAACTGGAAGTAAAATCTGTACATGGTTTTATATTTTACAGAGCACTTTCCTATCTATTTCACAATAACTAAAGTCTTAATATTTATTTGATCTGGATTCCCCCTTAGGTTTTCAATTCCTTAGCTCAATGAATTTTGATAAGTGACTTTGTGATCCAGAGATCTACCTAACCTTCCCTTGCAACCTCGACTCTATGGATTTGACGGAAATTCTTTTGTTTCTACCAAAGAACAACTCAAAGCTCTGTGATATTTTGTACCCATTTGACTCCAGCTATTTTCCAACGAGTGGCAACAAGTTTTGTTTTTTTTTAAATTCAAGGTTGTCACATATCTGAACATACCCTGACATCTTTCTGTCTTACTAATTATCAGTCTTAAAATGATTCTCTTTTCCTCTTTAATCCTCTACTAATTTGGCAAGAACTGTCTGATACCATCTAGGTTTTTCACCCTATTTCGATATCCTTGCATTGTGATTGGAAGGCTAATTTGTTCAGGACTTGTACAATGATGAGCTTTTCTCAAAACAGAAGCAGCAAGCTGCTTCACACCAACGTATACTTGGCCCCTCTCCTGTCAATCCATATGTAGCAGATGCAGATAGAATCTGTTGGTTGGCACAAGAAGCTCTGTGCACATGGCTCCTATTTTTAAGCCTCTGTTGGTGTCCATGTGCAGAGAATGCGGCTTGTTACTGACGGACTCTGAATCACTCCAAAAGGAACCAGACTTAGAAATCCATGCAAGCAACCTAAAAATGAAGAACTTCCGTGTGTGTGTGCGCGTGTGTGTATGTATATTGACCAGGAAAACATGAATAATTCAAACCTCTCATACCCAGCCACTGAGATCACAGTACTCTAAATAGAATTGCAATGATTCCATATAAATCATATCAGTCTGGAAAGGTCCAATGATTTTATTGACAGATTTTTCTCTCATGCTCCACCTTTTAAAACAATACTATTACCAATGTATAGATACATGAATTAATGGCTCTTTGATTTTTAAATAATTGATGCAAAAGGCCATAAGGGTGGCTCACTGTAATATGTACGAAGAATAAAGACCCCAAAGATAATTTCAAAAACATATTGTGTTCTGTCATTAATGATAAAAGTGCATTAATTGAGTTGGCTGTCATTGAAACAAGAGATAAGTTAGATATGAAATTTTCAAATTGGTTCCTAGAAAGTTAGAACTTAGTGATTACTTGATATTTTTTGGTTAGTAGTTATAGTAATTCCTTATTCTAATTTACTTTTGTATAATGATACCTTTCAAAATACACTAAAGTGCCTAACAAGAATTTTTAGTGATGAAAAGGATTGTTTTCAAAAAGTGTTTCTTTTTAAAAAATTGCCCTTCCCATTTCTGAGCTGACACTTTGTACTTTTATCTTTATCCCATTCTTATCCATTCTCACAGTACCCACTCTTCACATTTTATACTTCCTGCTATCCTATAATACCTGGAATATATTAAGGAAGACCTAAGGTATTTCAGAACCAGTGAGGGATGTGGTGAGATAGAAAGATATTTTGGGGATAAAGGACTCAAGAAAGTCTAGAGAGAGGCAAACATGATAAAGGAGGGCTTTTAAAGACGATATGCTCTATCCACAAAAGATGCATCCTAGAGGGTCCCAACACCTGTTGTATTATCCTTAATCTCAGACACCGTCTTATCTCAGACTTTGATTTATAGTTTTGTATCTCAGTTTGGGAAGATACTGCCCCATTCCCTTGACTTCTGCATCCATATGTCAACCGCTAGTCCTTCCCTGAGGACTTTACCTAAGACCAATGGTGCTCAGATAGAATTTTTCATCTGGGTAGTAAAGCAATAGTTTTCAAATTATGAGTGGCTTATAATATCAAATTAATAGATTTTCGACCAGTATGTTTTTAATAAAATAGAATACGTTAGAACACATCAGCTTGTATATACAAAATAAGGACATTATTAGTTTTGTAAAATATTTGTTTTGGTTAAAGTGTGTCTGTGTGTTTACTGGGTCATGATCTAAATATATTTATTACTATGGGAAGTTGTCAAAAACATTTGAAAGTCAACATAGCTAGTCCATCCATCAAGCTACTTAAGAATTGGCTAATAATTGCCAGCTTAATCCTCCCACCCGGAGCCTTGCTACTTCCCTGACTTCCTGGGACCGCAAACACCTTGAGCCTGGCCAACTGCAGGATCAATGACTCTTTAAGTAGAGTTTTATTGAGGTCCCTTCCATTGTACCAGGGAGTGATAAAAAAGAATGTTCCTACCTCGAGACATCTGAGGGAAGAGAGATGATGATGGCATGCTCTCTTCTTTGTCCATGCACAGCTCTGCACAGTAAGGGGAAGAGAGCATGCGTCCTACCAGAACGTCCTACCCAGAACCGCCTGTCATAGGTAAACTATAATTAACCCTGTCTCCCTGTAGTCTACCCTCGCCCTTTACACGTGCAGTTGAGGATAAAAGTTCAGGCACAACCACGTGTATTCTAAATCAGGAACACAATAGAGTATGCTAGAGTGTTTGGCTAAGTGACCATGATAAAAACCTGGCTCTGTGTCCCTTTAGAGAAAGGGGGTCCTTAAATCCAGTTCAAGTATCCATGCCACAGAGGACAAGGAATATATAAAAACTCTTTAGCTCTCCTGACTCAATTTTCTTCCATATCACCTCTGGGTCACCAAATTTTTGTTACTCCTTTCCATAATCTCAGGCTATATGACTCATGGTGGCACTGGTCTTTGGCTTCTAGTTCTTGTGTCAGATCCCATCATTAACTATCTTATTTGAACATGTTTTCTGACCTGAACCTCAGCCCTCTCTTTAGGACAGAACTTTATATTTAATTTCTGTCTTCTTGTACTTTTCACCTTCACACGGCATCACCCAGGTCAGTTGGATTACCCCATACAGCTGTTCTGGAAGAGGAGACGGAATTAATTACCTATAATTGCCACCACATATCCTGACTCTCTTAGCTTCTGCCCCTCACTACCTGTGTACTGGTGGAAGTGTTGCAAGGAAAAAGAAACTGACTGTGTGAAATTGGAATGGAAGATAGAATTGAACTCACTGATGACTCTGTAATCATTGCTTTTCCCAAGTTGGAATATATATTCTCTTTTCTACTCTGCTCTCTCCTGTCATTTTTTTCCCAAAATAATCTTAAATTAAGGCAGTCTGAGATTAGATTCTTCTAGAAGTAGACCCTGAGCCAAGGATTGGGGTGCAAGTCATTTTATTTCTCTGGTGAAATCATTAAGGAAATGGGGGCAGCAGGATAGAGGAGAGAAGAAGCCAAGTTAGGGGCAGGTTTATTCGGCCCAGTCCTGAGAGTTTGTCAGCTATAAAACAAAGGAAGAGGACTTTAGTCTTTCATACTAGTCGGTGTATTGGGAAGTGTACTGGGAAGGGGAGAGCTTGGAAGCAGGAGTGCTAACTCCTGGCATTTCTGCTTCTCCTCCACGCCAGAGGGCAATCCTCTGAAGTAAAGCTGGCGTTGGGGGAGAGGAACAGAGAACTTGTAAAAGGGATCCTAGGGGATCTGGACAAGGCACCATGAGTGTGTAGTACAAAGGCATGTGCTTCTTCCTTTAGTCTGAAAAGTTGAAGCCATTTTCTTAAATCATGTAAGAATTTTGACTAGAATTCTCTTCTAACCAAAATGAATCTTGCTTTCCAGTGGCTGGTGCCAGGTTTAGACAGAATGGTGTTGCCTAGAATCTGATCAACTCAGCCAAGGTGGGATGGAGTGACCCCAAATTACCTAATACCACTGAGTGCTATGATGGCCTAGGAGCCATTTTAAGACTGGAATGTATATTACTTCTTTTAATCTCATTTAATTCTTTCATCATCCCAATACAATACATATTAGTATGTAGTTGAGCCAGGCAGCCTGACATTGGGGCCTATACTTCCCTTCAAAAGAAGCTAATGTAGGTTCTGCAAAATCAGAAAGAAGAAACTCATGACTCCCAGGCCCAATTTCTGCACATAGCTCCTCCATTCCTCCCCACCTCCTGAAAAATTCTGGAAAAAAAAAAAGGAATCCCAACTCAATGGGCTGAGAGCCCCAAGCTTGACCTCATTAAGCTGGACTCTTTCTAATGTGTGTAATCCAGTCTTCCTGCATGTGGTTCATGGTACTCAGTAATCTCACATATAAGAAATAATATTTCCCTTAGGAATTTGGAATTTATCTCTTAGGAATAAGATTTAAAAGCACATAGGTATTTTCTTTCACTGCCATTCTTTACAAACAGGAGGCGTGCCTCTTTTCCCCTTACTGTGAGTTGTTCCGTCTGTTGTATGATGTGCTTTGGTATTGCTACAATTTCTGCTACAAAATGAATTTTCCCCATTACCTCTGGTTTATATTGTTCTCCCCTATAGAATTCCTTACCTGGTTTACTTCCTTCAGCAGCAGTTTGTGAGTTTCAGGTGCTTTGCTGTTTTTATTGAACTGAGTTTGTGTCAAAGAAGCTGTGAATTCATTCCCAGAAGGCTGTGATTCTGTCCTGAAATTTTGTCTTAGTTACCTGGTTTGTCCTTCACTATTAGTCAGTTACTTTCATTTAGAATTGTATTATATTAACTATTTTATTGAGCTGTTTTCCTAAGTGCCATTTTAGAAAAGAATGTAATGTAATTCTTTAACAAAAATACATGTGTGGATATAGTTCTTTATCTTTTTGTTTAAAAATTGTTCTTCCAAACATGGAGTACATGTTCTCTCCAGATCTTCAGTTTAGGTGTGCTTGTCTCTGAATTAATGAATTCCGCAGGTTTTAGATAACTATTGATAATATTTTTATATTGGCTGTCTTTACGAACATATCAAATTAATTTTGAATCAGTGACATCTAGTAATATTACAATGGAAAATCAGATGGCATTTTCTCTTTGGGAATTCTCTTCTAGCATTAACTTTTTGCTACATGAGGGGAAAAATCTGTTAAAGTTGCCCCATCTTTGTCTTCCTAAGGCTTAGTTTCCCCAAGTGCTTAGTGAGAAATACCATAGAAGGCCCCCTTAGTGCTGTGTAGACTAATGACAAAAATTATTGGATTAATGTTTGGAAAGTGTTTCAGAATTCTCTCAAGAAAGCTATTATGTAAGTAGCAAGTACTATTATTATTTTGCTATTTCAGCTTCCTTATTTTTCATGTCTCAAAGTCATTTGGGTCATTTCCTATGGAATTTTCTGATTCCTTGACAATTTTTAATGGCTCTTTGGAGAGACTTTTGAGGCCTATTTAATCACTTTGTTGATGATCCACCTGCTTGTGGAGTTCATGCTTTTTTCACAACACATTAATATTCAGGATTTAAAAAAATAGTTGTAGCTATTTTATACCTAGATGAAATTGCTTATCTTGGTTTTCAAATTGGATTTTTAATTTTTTGTAGACTGTTTTTTGTGTGTGGGGAGGTGGAAATGGAACTCAGCAATACCAATTATTAATGACACTATTTGGAAGGAATATAATTAAGGCATGGTCCCCAAATCATTCTCTGAAGCCACCCCAATACTTTCTTCCTGTAGTATGGCAATCTTTATGCTCTCTAGATTAGAATCACAAATTAACAATGCCTATTCTATGAGTATGGAGCACATGCTATGAATTCCCATACATATATTGTAAAAATTTACATTTTCTCACAATTTCTACAATTGAGGAAAAGAAAGGGACAGCATATTTTCTGGCTTCCTTATCCTCTAAGCTCTTGTGAACAGGAAGTGGTACCAGAGGCTGATTTCGTCCATAGAAATCATTATAAAAGTTCTAGAGTGGGAAAGAAAGGTAAAACTGCTGATTAGGAGCATACTGCTGTTTAGTGATAAAATTGTATCTATATAATGGTTTAGAATTTTTTTCAGTGTTTATATCTACATATAACTCCAATAAATCTGGTCCCAAAGATTTACCTTAGGAGTCAATACAGAAAGGGAAAATATTGAAGCTCAAATTTTCTTGTTTCAGTAGTATTCTGAAAGTAATTTTTTTTTTAACAGTATTAAGTGATTCTGCTTTTAAAACGTGAGTAGTCCTAACTTCTTATTCTGATAATAGCAAGTGAAAGGAAATAATTAAGCATTTTCCTACCTTTACTGTACTAACTATATTTTAGGGTAAACAAATAGCTCCAACTGATGAGAATTATTCTTTTCTGCAGAAGAATGCCAGCTAATGAATGTAGAAAGAATTAGAAACTCATAAACTTGCAACCCCCAATGAAACAATTGCTTGAGACAGTGATCTTCAATGGAATAGAGAATTAGGTGAAAGGTTGTTGGGAACCTTTACAGTGAGGGTTCAGCTGTCACCACCTGAACCACCGTTTAGCTAAGTGTCACTTGTGTGGGGGGACCAGCCAGTGTGTGTTCCTGAGGGAGCATCTCTGATGGAGTGTTCTTGCTATGAAACAAGTTGACTCTGCATTTAATCAAGCCTCCAGAGCTAACTTCCATTTACAAGAGAAATGGAAAATATTAATAGAAATAACATCATAAGGAAGTACAGATAAGTCCGCAACGAAAGCCATTTGCCAGGGTAAATAACCAATTTCTGTAATAAAACAATGATGTAGGGGACAACAGGTATGAGGGAGAAGGGACTGCTTTATTTTAAAACAACTAAACATAACGAGTAAATCTCGCTTGAATCCTGATTCTGATAAACCGATGCTTAGAAGGACATTTTTTGAGACATTCAGGGAAATTTAATTATGGAGTATACATTGGATGATGACAGTGAGTTATCATTATTTTTTTAGGTGTGATAATGGCATCATAATTGTTAAGAAAATATATTTTTAAAAAGATATAAACTGAAATATATGAGTGAAATGAAAGGAGTTCTAGGATTTAAAATAATTCAGCAAAAAATAATATAAAAAAAAACACAATGCTATCAATCAGAGCAAAATCTTGAGGGTTACATGGAGAATCATTATACTTTCTTCCTTTGTGTATGTTTGAAATGTTTCTGGATAAAGTAATTTTTAATTGAATAAAAGGGTATGTGCTTCAGAATGTACTTCATATTTCCTATTCTTTCACTGGTATAACAACAATGTCATTGAATTCTTATGCATTGTCACTGCTAATTAGTTTCATGAAAAAGTGATGGGTTGGAAATCTTTCTTTTTTCTCCTTGGGACCATCAGAACCACAGAATAGGATATTTATTTATTTACTTATTTATTTTTACCACAGAGTCACATTAAACTTTTAGTGACTATAAAGGAGCATGCACTTAATAGTTGAAATGAGAAACTGATGAACACTTATTTCCTTCACTATTTCAAAGATTTGGTCTTCTGCCTCTTTTCCCATAGCTCTGAATTCCCGTCTGCCTTATCTGTTCTGGGATGGGCCAGGCAGCCTCTTCTTTCTGTGCTTTGGTAGACGTTAGTCCCTTTGGTTAAAATGCAATCACAAGTCTCAACAACTAAACACATTTCTAACCATACTTAAAGCCTCATTACAGGTACTCTATCATCTGTGAAAGTCAACTTGACTCCTTCAGTCTGTTTCCTCAGTCTTTAGTGCTCTTTAGAACAATTGTTTTTCCTTACTTTGTGTGTGTGTTAGTTTCCTTACTGAAGGGTAAGATCCTCGAGGACAGGACAGGTACCATGTTTTTTTGGTCTTTGTGTCTTCACCTAGCACGGGCTTCACATATAAGAAATTCTAAATGTTTATTGAATGGGTAAGTAAAGGAGAGTTTGTTAGTGTAAATCAGCTGCATATGTCCCTAGGGACTGCACTAGAATTTGGCCAGCTCAGATGTCTGGGGACTGGCTTTGGATGTTTTAAATTAGTGGCTCTCTTTCTTTTAAAATTCAACATCTTTGCCTTAGGAAGGGGGACATATTTTCGTTGTTTCCATTCCATTGCAGCCACCTTCTTTTCCTTTTACCAGTTTTTACCACCTGTAAGACCGTGATTTCTCAACAACCTTCCTTCCCAGTGGGTTTTCCAAAACTCATTTCTGTTTATTGTATACTATTGCATTATGTTAGTATGGAATGGAGGGTGAACTTCATATTATTTCTCTCTCCATGCCATGTTATGTGCATATCAAAGGCAACTTTCCCCGAAGCTGTGTCTGGCATCCCGGGACCATGCTTTGTAGAATCTCTCTTTGCAGAGTCAAAGATCTGAGTCCAGTGCCTATTCACAGACAATTTCCATTGCTGCTGAATTCCTAAAGGGAAAAAGTGTGGGCAAGTTCTTAAAGCGGTCAGTTTCCCAGCCCTTTAGGCTTGTTTCTATTTCCCCACAATATGCTATACATCCTTCTGAAATGCAAGCAGGAGGATCAGTCTCCCTTTGGGCAGGAGCAGAAATTTTTGTGACTTTTCTCTCCCCTTAGATTAATAGATGAATCTCTGTTTACCCGAGAAGCTCAATTCCATTCACATGGGATAACTTAAAACTCATAAAGTCCATAAACTTTGAGAAGTCTGATAATGGTTCCTTACCTCAACTGATATTTCAAATAATTCCACAACTTTGTGTTGTTTCTTTGCGTTCAAGAAGAACAGCATCAAGTTTACTCAAAGGAGGATTCAGGGACAAACCATTTGAGTGAAAAGCCATAGAAATTATTTAAAGAACCACCAGGAAGTGGTTCTGCCTCATTCTCAAGGCCCTTGACAAAACAACCTAGGGTTATATTCAATTAGAAACTAAGAGAGGTGTTTTTGAGATTAAGTAGAAAAGATGAAAAGGTATATTAAGGAAATAAAAACAGGCTCCAGACAGCATGAGAACAAGCAGAGGTTGTGAGAAGGGGAAAAGAATTGTGTCCAGTGTCCTCTGCAGCAGGGATGCCAGACAGGGAAGCACCAATTTGTCTTCAGTACAAATGTTAGGAAGTGAGTCCAGGTTAAACACTTGTTACTCAGCTTTTGGGAGTGTTGCCAAGTCTCTTTCAAACGAAAACTTGGATCACTGCAAATGACCATGGAAACATTTAGAACAATAAATATTATTTTCTCAAAGCAATTTAGTGCTAGAATTCACAAGAACAAAGAACTAATATCAGGAACAAAAAGCAACAGTCATGGCATAAAGGCAAAGGAAAAAATAAATATGGAAGACACACTCTCAGTACTCTTCTGGTGATTAACAGGGGCCTTCCTTTATTGCATCACCTAACCATTTTTGGAGCTACACTGACGTATTTTCTACTATGAAAGTATAGTAAAAATGTAAGGTTCTAATTAGTTTTTACATCACATTATGTGTAAACTATCAAGCTCATCGCCCCTGGAAAGAAAGAAGAAATATCTTGAGTTACTCACCTTAAGTTGCCATAGAGACAGCATAATCAGGAAAGGTGGAAAAGATGCTGCCCAAGATGTTGTCCACTGGGTTTCCTCTTAATACACATGTGAAGAATAATCCACCAAGGAATATTTTTGTGTTTATAGTTACAATGATAGACTTGAGGATTTTCTACAATTGCTTTTTCCCTGCAGTAATCTGACATTGCACATCTCATCCATTGTTTTGCCAATACTGTGGGAGGTCTTTACTTCTAATGAGACAAGGAGAAATTAATGTGTTTGTGAACAACAGCGAGTAGAAGAGAGTGTAAAGTATAATATAAAAAAAAACAAAAATTTAAATTATGGAGACATGGTTGGCAAAGACCTTGGAGGCACCTAGGAATTTTGGATTGGTTTAACGATGAATGAGTCACTGTGACTCTTGAGATAGATGATTCTCAATAGGAAGAAGAAAGCAGTAGTTACGGTTGTGTCTGGATTGAAATTTTGGTGGTACCATTTACTAGCTCGGTGATATTGGGCACATTAACCTTCTATACATCAATTTCCATGTATGTAAAATGAGAGTAACAGTATCTTTCTCTCAGGGTAGCTATGAGAATTAAATAAGTAAATATTTGAAAAAACATTTAGAATGGTGCTTGACACCTGGTTAGTATGATATATGGGTTTGATAATCAAATAAAACCTAAAATTAAGTAAAAGTGGTCTCTGATCGTGGATATGTAGAGAAAATAATAAACTTCAATTTGTATAAAATTTTATTTTATCTTTTTAAAATTCAAATTTCATATCTGTATTATAATATACCTTTTAAGATAAAACATTAATCTATGTACATAATTTATAAACTGGAGGGGGTGTTTGTGCAATTTTTTGTGTGTGCTGGATTACAACAATTTGACAACTACTGTTCCAGATTAAGACTCTATCTGTAAAACTGAAACAGATATTGTACAGGAATGTTTTATGAGAACATCAGTGTTCTTCCAACATGATTAGTATTCTGGAAATATTAGTTTAACTTGTCTTAACCATTTTTAGCAATATGTTCTAGAGAATCTGAAATTCACAGAGCCTCTCTAAGGGGAAACCTGATGTACCATATGATTACTGTCAATTATCTCTGATTGGATAACAAATGGGTTGGTCACTTGACCAGAAGCAAATCAGATTCTGTTTCATAAGATATGAAACTAAGAGATGGAAACTTTTGTCAGTCATTGGTTAGATCCTTAGCTCAAATGTCATATAACATTGCAACCAGTGCCAATATCACAGCTATACAAAATCATGTGCAAGTTAAAGTTGGAGAGGAGCAAATATTAAATATTAGAAATTGTTATGACAATCCTCTTTACTGATCTTCCCAAGTTAACTTTCATGGTGTCTGTTCTTTGCAACCTAATAGTTCCAGGTTAGAATATTTACTGTGGATTAGATGTTGCAAAGAAAATTATCAATAAAATCAACTAAAACTAGGGATTAATAATGGAGCAGTCATGCCACTGAGGTAGTAGGAAAACTGCAGAAGATAAATTGTTATGGTTTGTGCTTATATGAATTACAGTTCTATATTGTGAAAACATTAATTGTCACTTTTTATTGAAATTAGTTATTTCCAAGTCTTGTCCTCAAACTTAATGAATGGGGTATAATCTTTTAAATTATTTTTAGATACTATCAGGAGACTCATAAAATCCTATAAACATTTTTAAAGAAGTTATTTTGTACTAAATGGAATTTCCAAAATTCACACGTATTCTACTCAAACACAAAGAGAGATTTATAGGGCTTCAGAAGGGCTTCCACAAAATTTGGCAGGTGCTCACATGTATTTGTGTGCATTTTAAAATGAATATACCTTGTTGTACTCCATCTGTTTGGTACTTTAAACTCTTTCTGGAAATGACAGCTCAAAGACTTTAGGAGACTTACGTGCACGCATGCACAATAATACTTCAGATTTCTCTCACAGTGAAATAAAAGCATAGTTGCCTAGGCAGTACAGCTTAAAATGTTTCTTTTATTAAGATTAAAACATTTTATAGAATAACACCATAATGTATTTAGGATCATTTTTCTTTTTTACTTGTGTTCTTCTGTCTTTCTCAGTGTCTTTGGTTATAAAAATGTCCTATTATGTTTTAAATATTACAGGCTTCAGAGGGGAAAACAGCAATGATTTGTGCTTATTACTGCACAAAGTCCAGTAAAGGTTAATGAACTTCTGCTACTAAATGAATTAAATATTCAATTTAAACTCAGGCCAGGTGAAGAATATATTGAATCCTTTAAAATCTGCTATAATTATACCTCGGCATTTCAACTTCGGTCTTACTTTTTTCATGCCCAAACAGAACATGCCAGATAAACAAGGTGGTCTTGTTTGAACTACAGTCATTTTGTGTCTGTCTAGTAAATTTCATTCATCACCACTTTCAGAGAGTGAGCAGGTCAGGATTTTGTGCACCATAAAAAAGAGCAAACAGCTTTGTGCAGCTGGTTGATGGAGACTACAGGATCACTAAAAACAAAATAATTTTCAGTCTGAAACTGAGATGTGGAGTAAAGGATTTGACTTCTGTGATATGTAATATACTAGAGCTTAAACCATAGGACTAGGAATTTGAAAAATAACACAGTCTCATGAAAATTACACTTTCCTTTACTAAATCATGTAACACAAAACTGAATTTGTAAGAAATTCTTTACATAAAATCATAACAATTTACCTACTTAAAAGATGGGCATATATTGGGTTAGCATTTTACATGGGATTCTAAATTAGGATGTCTCAGTTAAATTCCTCTGAATTAGAATAAGATTGACAGCCTTATTTTGTCTAAAAAATACCAGTTTTGTGTTTCCTAGGAAATATCTCCCATATTGAATTTCCTCCATAGAAAGCATGGACATCTGGAGAGGAAAGGATGCTCCCTGGGGAAAAATTCACAGATCGTTCTTATAATTCTATTTTAAATAGAAGAGACAGCAAACCAGAACATTTATTCACTGATTTATTCATTTAGTAAATATCTATTTACTAAATGCCTCCTATGTGTCAGACACTTTAAGAATCTTGTCATACAGCTCAGAATAATACAGATGAAGTACTTGCCCTTCTAGAGTTTATGTTCTCATAGAAAGTAGTAGAGAATGGACTTGTAACCCCAGTGTAGTTATGAATAGAGCCTCTGTAACTCTCAGTGTTCCGGTGGAGGTGATACCTTATAAGGTCCCCCTTTGTATACATCAGGTGATAAGAACTGTTGAAATAATATACAGGGTAAAGAAAAAAGTCTGGGGGAGAGTAGGCTGTTACTATTAATATAGAATGTTGGGGAAAGCCTTTAATGAGGGAGCAAAGCCTGTAGATAGGACAGGGAAGAGTGACCCAGGAAATGCAGTAGCAAATGCAAATATTCTGAGGCAGGAGTGCATTTGGACCAGTCAGGAACTAACAAAGAGACCCATATGGGTTGAGTAGAGTGGTGAGAGGGAGGGGGATAGGAGAGAAGTCAGTGGGTCTTTTAAAAACATGGGATACTACTCTGAGTAAATAGAATTTATTATAGAAATTTGAACAGAGGAGCAACATGATTTGACTTATGTTTTAAAAGGATCACTGTGTTATAAGCTGAAGGAGGGCAGGGATAAAAGTGAAGAGAACAGTTGGAGGGCTACTTGGATAGTCCAGGCAGAGAGGATGGGTGCTAGAAGAGGTTATTAATGATTTTGCATGGAAAGAAGTGGTTCGATTTTGAATATACAGGCACATCCAATGCAAAAATCTTCCTAATAAATATTTTCCCACTAGAATCCCTCTTGGTTTTTTAATAGCCACTTTCATACTATACACATATCTCCTAATACATTTTTAAGACTATGCTAATACAGGAAAAGTTAATATTTATGTCCCCCAAACTCAATAAAGCACTAAAAAACTAAAATATGCAGGAGAAACCTCAACTGCAAACTCAAAAACGGTTGGTAGAGTATTAGAATCATGTGTAGCTATTAGGATAACAACCAAATGTCAAAATGAGGATGCTCATCTAGGATGATGCTGATGCTGAGAGGCATTACAGAGTCATATTTAGAAGCAACAATAAACATTAACCTTAAGCATGAGGATGATTGAATGAGAAGCTTTACTTCTTTAAATGGCCCATCCCTTATAACTCTGTTCAGAAAACATTGGGAATGTAAGTCATACTCCATTTTCCATGTTTTATCCAAACATGTCAAATATTTTTTCGTCTTAACTCTTCAAAGGTCTTTATAAATACCCAAATGACAGAGAATCTCTATCAGTTACTCTGAGTCTGATAACTTGCCTGAAATTGCCCATTCATCACTCAAATTGTCAGCACCATCACCTTCCACAGCAAGTGACAAAGACAGCTCTAACCTTTTCCCCTTTTTCCTGCTCAATCTTTGCCAAGCCTCAAGTGTCCACTTTGCTTGGTAAGTAAATGCAGATACTATAGGGAGTTGCCTGATTTGTATTGTAAATTTTTGCCTGCATTTTTTTTCTGACCAATATTATTTACCATGAAATATTATAAAACATTTTATAACCCAACTTTTAATGTTAAAATATACTTTAAAAATTTAGTTGGCAGCTTCTGGTTTCACATAAATCATTATATATATATTTTTCCCCTGAAAAAATATAAGGTAGACTCCTGATTAACCATTTTTGTGCAGAACACTCAATGCTCAGGAACACAAATGTTAAGTGGAAAATATCTGTCTTTTGAAGGTAAAGTGTATAGGGAAGGGATGAGTGAAGGGTGACTCCAGGGTTTTTAGCCTGAGTTAACTGAAGCATAGAGTTACGGTTACTACAATGCATATGATTGCAGGAGGAGAAGGTCTTGGAGGAAAATGAGAAATTCTACTTTGGACAACTTGAGTTTGAGATGCCTCTTAGATAGAAAGTGTGTAGTTGAATATATGAATCTGTTGTTTGAGAGAGAGCCTCGTTAGAGGTATCATCTTGGAAGTTATCAACGTGAAGGTTTACAGTCCTGAGATTGGTTATCATCACATAAGAAGTGAGTATGGATAGAATAGAGGTTTAAAGAAAAAGCCCTGGGAACTTTCATCATTTAAGACCAGGAAGATTAAAAAAAAAAAAAAAAAAAGAGCCAAAGAGGGAATCGAATAGGAGTAGACAGTAAGGAAGGGGAGATTCAAAGTAGAGGGGTCTTAAAAGCTCTGAGTCCAAAGTTCCCTTCCCTTCAAGAAAGAAGGAGTAATCAATTTTGTGAAATGCTGTAGACTGATGGAGTAAGAAGATGGCTGAGACTTGACCATTGGACTTAGCAACCTATAGGTCATTGGTGATTTGGTAAGGGCTATTTCAGGAGTGGAGGGGGTGAAAATCTGGAACCAAGACAAAGCAGGAGAAGAATTGGTGACAATGAGTACAGACAACTTTTGAGAAGTTTCGCTGCACAGAAGAACACTGCACAAATGAAATTGTAGCTAGAAGGGCATAAAATGGGTCAGAAAATGTTTTGTTGTTTTTTAAGATGGTAGATTCAATACCATGTCTGTAATGCTGGAAGAAATAGAAAAATGGTTGATAAGAAAACACTGATGGTATCCTTAAGTGAGTGAGCGATCATATCTAAA
This sequence comes from Tursiops truncatus, assembly GCF_011762595.2. Lineage (NCBI taxonomy): Eukaryota > Metazoa > Chordata > Mammalia > Artiodactyla > Delphinidae > Tursiops > Tursiops truncatus. The sequence continues at coordinate 97,605,812 of NC_047034.1, read as the reverse complement.
GTGTGTGTGTGTGTGTGTGTGTGTGTGTGTGTGTGTGTGTGTGTATTTGGGAGAAGGGATTGATTGGCCTTAATAGGAGCATTACCAGTTCTTCTCTAGTAACAGAAGGAAAGTCAGAGAATGTAGGGAAGTAGGTAGATGTAGTGGTGGGAGCCTATTGAAAGCCTTTTCCAATCGCTTTGCTTTTTCTCAGTGCACAACGAAACAAGTTTCTTAGTTGAGTGCTGAAATAGTGGAATGGGTTTGATATTATTAAGAAAATGTGTTATCTGTAGGTCGGGAACTATTAGTGATGCCAAGATCCAGGATTGATGGAGGTAACGTGAAAACAGAAGTCACTGGGAACAAGGAGGTAAAATAAATAAATGTGAGGCAAAGGTGTTGTAAAAGACATTAACATAGAAATGGATGTTTCCGCAGAGACTTGCCATAGTAAAGCAGAAGGGTACTTGTTTAACCAAGATGCTGCAAGCCTTCCAAAGTGTGCTACCAAAGGGTTATCGATGTTTACAATGCTTTTATATCAGACAAGTCGATAAAATGGGACTCTTTCTGTCTCTATTTTAGCTGAGGTCCCAAAGGCTGAGAACAATATAAAAGTTACCAAGTTACCTTGTGTCCTAAATCAAAGAGGTAGTCCAGCTAATCAGGATATGCTAAAAGGTTGTGAGACTAGTGCAGGCAGCCTTAACAATCTCTCACCTCTATTCTCTATAAGTAGGGAAGGTTGAAGTGTTATAAGAATGCTGTGGAGTTTTTGCAGTGCCATAGAGTTTCACCTCCTCCCTCAAGTGAAACAGGCTTCAAGGGGGCTTGGGAAGTTGGAATGTGTGCCCCAGAGTTTTGGCCTGTAATGGAAGAGCAAAGAGAAAAAAGACTGCTCTGGGAGCAAGCTGTGCTTCCATCCTTGCAGCACAAGGGTGCATGAGTTTCCAAAAGACCACATTGTTCTTGGGAGAAAACTGACCCAGTGTAATTTTAAGAGGGAGTCCCAAGGTCTTCCAACGTAGGCAAGATAACCTGAATAGAAAAAAGCAACCAATCTTGTAATAATCTATAATGGAAAAGAATCTAAAAAAGATATATATATGTGTGTATATATATATAAACTGAATCACTTTGTTGTACACCTGAAACTAACACAACATTGTAAATCAACTATATTTCAATAAAAACTTTAAAAATAATTTAAAAAGAAAAAAAACCCAAACAAACAAAAAACTACAGGTGAACTGTAAGGATACAGCAACTTGTGAGGGCAAGAGTGGGTGGCAGAATGCCTGGTGTCTAGTCAGAAGAGCAGCATTGCCTATAACCAAGAGCTCCAGACAGGGGTTTCCAGGAGGAGATTCTCAGGAAGAATCTATAAGGCCCTGCTTAAGATTAAAAGAGTTGTATCCAGAGAGTCCTGACACCCCTACACCAAGTAAGACTGTATACTTTCCTTCAAGTTCCTTCTCCCTCTGGGCTGGAACTGGAGGGGTCTGAAACTCTTACTGCTGGAGTAAGAGAGGCAGTGGAAGAGCCAAGAGAACACCAGTGTTCCCCTCCCCATCACGGGCTTTCAGGCCTGAGACAGGGCTTAGATGGGGGAAGGGAGAAGACCTTACTTGGATGGAAGTATCAAATTAGGGTATTGCATTGTAAGAGACTGGTCATTTTAATACCTGTCCTTTATATGAGTAGATTGGTTATCACCAAGCCATTCTACATATATGTGTGACCTACTTTATAATATTGTAATGAAGATTAAATGAGATAATGTATATAAAGGAAGATCGAATTCTCTTCCTTTCCTTAAGGTCAGGAACAACACCTTTTCATGTTTGCTGTCCCAGGATATCAGAGTAGGCTCTCAATAAGTGACATGCTGACTGCTGTCACTTCAGATTCATGAGCACTAACCTCAAGAAGGGCGTCCTATGATTTTATCCTGGCCCATTTACTCTCCCACTGTTTGTGAATATTTCTTATCTGTCTGTGAATATTCCTACAACCTTGGTCACTCCTCCTTCCTCATCATTGGGAAAGTTTGCCCATTAGTTCATTCCTTCCTCCTAAGCTAATGAACTTTAGAGTGCTTTTAGCAGCAGAGCCTCATGGTTTTTTCCTAATGAGACCTTACATAGAACACAACAGTTGAACTGCTCCAGTTCAAGCATAAGGTGGAGTTGGAATGTGTTGAGATGTCAGAGCTCTGAATGCTCAGCCATACCCACCTATCACTCTCTGTCACCCACCGCAAAGGCTGCCAGACCAGGAGGTATTTCTAAGGAAAGTTCTCCCTTCTTGGTATGGTATTTTTTCTGCCTTCCAAGCCAGTTCATTATCCATGTGTTGATATATGTAAAACACTTAGATTCATGCCGCAAACATAGTAAATACTTGATAAGTGTTAGCCATCATTGTTATCTTACAGCCTGGAGTGCCTATTTCTCTTTCTTTCTTTCTCCTAAACATAGGCTTTCCATAAAGTTTCTGGTCTTTATTTTTTATTTTACACTCCTGCCCCGATAATCTTATCATCTCAGCTAGTGCCACCTGTCACTTCTTCATGGATGACTCCCAGTTCTACATCTCAAGTCTCATGTCTTAGGCCATTGATCAACCTCTCCTTCTGCCAGAGAGTCATTGCCACATACTCTAGCCCAAATTTCTCCTCTTGTCTAGTTCCTTTTCCCTGTTTCTGTTCACGGTCAGATCATACTCCGAGGCTTGACACATCACAGTCATCTCTGAATTCTTCATCTTCCTGATGCCAGTCAGCTGTCACATCATACAGATTCAGCCTCTGAAGTTCAACTCATACCTCCTTCCTTTCCATTCCCAACAACACCACCCCAGTTCACCTTCTCGTTGCAGCTTGTTTGGGCCGATGCAATAAATACTGAGCTAGTTCCACGCCCTCCAGTCTTCCTGACACAGATCATCACACTGTCCAGTTGCCACATAAATCTTTCCAAAGCACTGCTCCCCTAAGTCCCCTATCCCAAATCTTTGAATGACTTCCCTTCACCAGTTGAATTGAGAACACGCTCTTCGGCCTTAGATTCCTGGCCCTCCACAATGTGTCTCCAACCAACCTATTTTTTTTTTAACTTTATCTTATTTTATGTTCCATACAAAGTCCACATTAAAGCCAAATTAGGAAGTTTGCTCTTATCCAAACACAACTCACATTAGAAACACATTCCCTTGTACTTTCTTTTTCTGCATCTAGGAATCATGCCTGAATCTATTATATTTCTAGATGCTCTTGAAGGCGATTTCCAGTCTGAGTCTTGGAGTCTGAGTCTTGGATTCAAGTGCTGCCATATAAAGGCTCTATGACGTTAGGTTAGTTACTTAACCTCTCTAGGCCTAAATTCTATATTTATAAAGTGGGAATGATAGTATTTCATATGTCATAATGTTACTGAGAGAATTAAATGTGACAATGTATTCTTAAATTTAAGTTATTAAGCAGTGGTACAACATAGTGAGTACCAGAAAGTAAGTTTTCTCTGACATATCAGTCACAGTCTTGACTCAGGACCTCTATACCTGCTGTCCTTCTGCCTAGAATGCTCTTCCCCCAGACGTGTGCATGGCTTATTCCCTTAGGTCCCTATTAAAACATCACTTCTTCAAAGAAGTCTTTCCTAACCTTCCAAAGAGTACCCACCATCTCCACTATTCTCAATCTTTTTACCTTGCTTTTTTTTCTTTAATGCAACTGACATTATATTATGTAGTCATTTATTTGTACATTGCCTGCCCCACTAGAATGTAAGCCCCATAAGAATAAGGTCTTGGTTCATTCTGTTTATTGCCAAATCCCAAGTACCTAAAACAGTGCCTGGCGTATGAGAGGCTATTAATGGGTATTTATTGAATGAACAACTAACCAAATGAAATTATTTAATAAATCTTAGCTTTAATAAAAGGTGGTTCCAAATGCTACTACTATAACAAATTCTTTAATGATTAACTCAACTGAACTAGATACCTCCATCTATGAAATCTGTGTATACTACTGTATATACTAAAATGTATATTCTGACTCAGATATTTACGTCTGTTTAGCACAGTTTGCCAGATCAAAAGCTTCTCTAGGATAGGAACACTCTAACATAGGGGTTGGCAAACATTTTCTCTAAAGGGCTGTATAGTAAATGCTTTAGATTTTACCAGCCATGTAGACTGTCACAACTACTCAACTCTGCTGTTGTAGTGCAAAAGCAGCCATAGACAGTACATAGAATAAGTGTGGCTTCATTCTAATAAAACTGAGCTTACAAAAAGAAGTGGCAGGCTAGATCTGGCCTGCCAAACATAGTTTTCCAGCAACTGCTCTAAATTATCGGTATATACTCAGCAGCTTCTAGCACAGTGGCTTTTTATATAGAAGTCATTCATTAATATGAAATTATTATTCAACAATTATGTTAAATCATATGTATAAAAATATGTCATATATATATAAAGTTAACTATATAGTAGAGACACAAAGAAATGAGTATATGAAGCTCTAAGAAGTTAGGTAGCTTCTGCAGGGTTATCAAGAGGAAATAGCCATCACAGCAACAACAGCGGCCAGCATTTATTGAATGTGTATTAGGTATTACACTGTGAACTTTATACGTAGTATATTAAATTCTGGTCCCTAATTCCAGTGGGGGCGGGGAGCAAGCGGTGGGGTATGGTTTCCACATATATCCAAACAATTCTCAGAGACCACCTGGGTCTCCTACAATTCAACTCAGTACTGACACTGTCTATCTGGAGATGCAACAGATTCCACCGGTTAAGGTTCAGTCCTACAAGTCTGTCCCCACCCCACTCCACCCCGCTTTGGTTCAGATGCTAGGCACAAGACCAAGTTGTCGCCTGTGCTTCTGACTGTCTGGCTATAGATTGGTGGTTCCAAGGATCCCTCCACTGGGCTCAATTCGTTTGCTAGAGTGGCTCACAGAACTCACAGAAACATTTTACTTACTAGATCAGTGGTTTTATTGTAAAAGGATGTAACTCAGGAACAGCCAGATGGAAGAGATACATAGGGCATAGGGAAAAGGTATGGCGCTTCCATGCTCTCTCCAGGAGCACCACTCTCCCCATATCTCCACATGTACACCAACCTGAAAGATCTCCAAACCCCCTCTTTTTGGGGTTTTCATGCAGGCTTCATTAAATGGGCATGATTGATTAAATCATTGGCCATTGGGTAATTGATTCAACCTCCAGCCCCCTCTCATCCCTGGAAATCAGAGGGTGGGACTGAAAGTTCCAACCCTCTGTTCAAAGTTGGATCTCCTGGCAGCCAGCCCCATCCTTTCTTTACCTATGGGCTTTTCTAAAGTAACATCATTAACATAATAAAAGACATCTTTATTGCTCTCATCTCTTAGGGAATTCCAATGGTTTTAGGGACTCTGCTAGAAACTGGAAAATCAAATATGTATTTCTTATTATAAATCACAATTACACAGCATTATATAATTTAATTTGGTCTTCATAACATGCTTTGAAATAGGTAATACTACCGCCGTTTTATAGATAAATAAAATGAGATTCAGCAAGTTTAAGTAATTTGCCTGATATCATATAACTTGTAAGTAGTAAAAAATAGAGTGAGATTTGCCTGATTCCAAACCCTAACAGAGTGATTGCTCTATTCTACTTTGAAGCGTTTATAATAGCAGCATCTCCAACGATAGAGTCTCACTGTGGAAGGATGAAATATTTATGCTGGGAGGTTGGGATTATTTGATTTATTCAATAAAATTTAAAATAAGTCAATATTAGAAGTCCTTTATATTCTGGTCTTTTCTATCTATCAACCTATCAGACACTGTTCCCTCCAATACCTCCCAGGTTGCCCCAGCTGGATGGGAACTCACGACCTTTGTGCAAGCCATATGAATTTTCTTTCCTTTGCTTTTACTTCACAACACCACCGTGCCCCTCCAATCCCTCAGAATACTCTAACCTGTCTTCTCCACTTATTCAATGCTTGATCTGCTCAGATATCTCCATGCCATGAATTCTTCTTGCTTTTATTGACTCACAATGAAATCTACATTCTGTATAATCCTGGTGGAAGGATCATTTTGGAGCTTCTTTATACAGCACTTGATGATGATATATGTCTTTTCTTTCTCCTCACTGAAATTTTTAAGGACCAAGTTCTGTCATGTCTTCTATTTCTCCATCATAGTAACAAAATAATTACATATAGTACCTTCTAAAATAAATGCCTATTTAATTGCGTTGAAGATACCAATAATAAATAATGCTGTAAAATACATGATTACATTTTTTAAAAACAGTGCTTGGTAAATTAATGTATTCCTATGATCTCCTGGAGGCATAAATTTAATGAGATGGAAGAGTCTAAGGAAGTACAATGAAACAGGAATGCTTTATACAAGGGTCAACTAAGTATGAAAAAAAATCTCAGGGCCAGGATTCATTTTCTGCTTTTTGTATATTAAATGAAAAAGTTCAGTAGTAAAATAAGTAACTGAGTTATATTACTGCTTTAGAGATCCAAATACCAAGGTACAAAGCATGCCCACATTGTTCACTCAAACTGTTATTTAGCAGTCATCCCAGCCAGAACTGAACATCAATTAATATTAAGATCTCATTGTTCATATGGTACTGTTCTAGGCATTTATAAGGGGGCTGGAGGTATTTATTTGTATTTAATTTCTGCTCTTATGAAGCTTACAGTTAAGATAAATGCATTGAAAGAGGCATACATATCCATATATTAATGAGAGGTCTAAATGATAGGATACAGAATGTGGGGGAAGAGAAGTACAAAACACTTGAAAGTGTTTTCTTGGTATTCTGTATTTTGATGTCACTTTGAATTGATTTGTAGAAAGGAGAGAAGATGAGTGGGACTGGAAAACCTGAAAAGAGGAGAATAGAATGTAAACATCCTTCGTGGGAGGGCACAGATCTTGAACTGCCTTTGTATTCTTTTGCATCAGCAACATACCTGGCGCGATCAATAGGTGCTTCATAATACTCTGTTAATTTTCCTTGAAATAAACACATTGTTCACTAAAGGCTACACATCCTATTTCACTGACCCTGCCACCTCTTCAGGCTTGCTTTCCTTTCACTTTTCTCTCCCTCTTCTGTCGAGACAATCTTTTTGCGTGTTTCCTCATTTCTCCTGTGAACACTCAGATGACCTCACTGAATTGTTGAGATTTCATGCTCTTTCTGACTCTTTTTGGCTTCTAAAAGCCCAGGTGCATTTTCTCAACCTATAAAGAGGGACATAAAATCCAACTAAGAGTCCACAAGCCAAGATTCCCAATCTATTGCTGACTTACATAGACTGACTTCCCCAGAACGCCAGGGCCCTGCTCACGATCTACAGGATTTGGCATAAGCAGTGAAGATTTCCAAACCCACACGGAGGGAAATCGATTCTGTTGGGAATTTGGCTTTGACACTCAAAGGATTTATTTCTTCAACATATAAAAATACTGTTGCATTTGTTGAGGCTTGAAGGCAAGAAAGCTAAGCAAAAGCTACAGAATTGGTGATTGAATCTAAGTAGTTACTGTTAAGAAGTAGAGGACTACATGCTATGGTGAAGGAACCTTAGAGATTCCACCAGGAAGTGAAAAGCCAAAGTTCAAGGATATGCTACACAATATGTCTTTAATATTGGTCCCATGCCTTAAATTAAATCCTCTTATATTTGAATTCTCCTTCTTTCTCACTCTTCATGTCAGATGAATAAAGAATCATTACTCCTATCTCAGAAATATCTATAAAATGAATATGTTTCTTCATCCACACTGACACTATCTTGGTTTGCTTTGCTTAATTTTTCACTTTATAAATACCCAATCTGATTTTACCAGCATCTACCACCTCATGTAAGTCTTTGTTCCACACCCCTGCAGGAGTTCTGTTATTTCTTTGTTTCTTTATTTTGGTTCCCCGCCCTGACCCAATTCATATGTTAAGGCCCTAATACCCAGTGTGGTGGCATTTGGAGGTGGGGCCTTTGGGAGGTAATTAAATGTACAGGAGGTTATGAGGGTGTGGGCTTTGTGATAGGATTAGCACCCTTAAGAGACACCAGAGAGCTCCCTCTCTCTTTCTGCCATGTGATGACACAGCAAGAAGGTGATCCTGTGCAAGTCAGGAAGAGAACTCTCAAGAGAACCTGACCATGCTGACACCCTGGTCTGAGAATTCTAGACTCCAGAACTGTGAGAAAATAAATTTCTGTTGTTTAAGCCACCTAGTCTATATATTTGGTTGTGGTAGCCTGAGCAGACTAAGAGCTTCCTAAAAAATAAATTTTAATGCTGCTTCCTTGCTTGTAAACCTTTGCTTTGTTAGGGTGTGTTTCGTATTTCTAGACATGGAACACAAAGCTTGAGACAGATTAATCCCAATGTGCCTATGGACATCAACTGTGGCATTGCACCTGTGTACTCAGGGCTCCATTCACACTGTACTCACCACTCTGCAAACAACTCTTGCCCTGTTACTGCTCTAGGCATTTGCATGTACTGTACGGTTACCTCTTCCTTTCCTGTGTCTTACCTGAAAAAACTCCTTACAGGTCAGATTTCATCATCTTGATGAAATGTAATAGGTGATCATTGTGTTCCCACAGTGTTTTGTTCACACCTCAGTTATAGCAGTTGTTAGACTGCAGGGGCTACATCATTACTGTTTGTGGTCATTACTGTCTGCCCCAATGGACTGTGAGAGCTGAAAGCCAAAAAGTGCCCTTTCTTAGTCATCTTTATGTTTACAACCCTCAGGAAAATTCCTGGCACACTTTTTACATACAATAAATATTTATAGATGGATAGATGGAAGGAAGGAAGGAAGAATGGAAAGAAGAAGGGAAGGCAGGGGGAAGGAGGGAAGTAAGGAAGGGAGAAAGGAAAGATTTGGGTTGTCAGTTCAATCAATGAGCTATGTTAATTGATTTGTCCTTTTCTCTCCTGGGAAGCCCAAAGCAATGTTGCTTTCTAAATTAAAAGAGGAAAATACTTTATTACCTTCATAGGTAATTAATATATATATCCCTAACCAATTGTCATCCTCAGTCCCAGTCTCCTGGTTCCATAATTTTGGATAGCTGTGACAAAATGATTTTTCACTCCTACTGTTTTCTACACACTGAGAAAATGCATAGGAAATTGCATTCTTAGGTGGAAATAAGTCCAGTGAACAATTATTATAGGAAAGAGATATTAATACATAGTAACCACCCACTCACTTTGACCTTTGGAAGTTCTTTAGTCAGAACAGAACTTGGATATTGTTATGAACAAGAACCCAGAGTACATGTGTCAGGAGAAAATTGAAGGAGGAATCAAATGGCATTTTTCTTCCTCTATATTTTGACATCATGTATGTAAAGCTACCTATATGATTTTTTTTGTTTAGTTTAAGATAAAATATAGGAGGAAGGAAAAATTATATTTAAAACTCAAACCACATGTAGTGTGTCTGCCCTCTAATAGAGATGGCGTAACTTGTACCAGTGGGGAGGTAGAGCAGTTTCTCCCCTTGGCAGAAACTGGTGAAGGAAGTAGGAGGTGTGAAATCCCTAGTGCAATACTCATTTAAGTTTACCACAGAATTCAGAGTCTCTAGAAATGCAAAAAAAGGTCCAGGGCTCAGGATGGGGACTAAAGAAAGCAAAATTTGTTGGCATAAAAAAGAAGGAGGCTTTTGTTTGTTTGTGCGTTGTTTCCTTGTTGGTTTTGTTTTTTAGTGAAGAGCAGTGAAGAAAAAAAGCAAGGTGAATGGCTGGGTAGAAGAGACAGAAGTCTAATCTGGTGAAAGTGTCTGACGGAACAGTTTAAGAACAGGAAATTAGGTATAAAATGACAAATTGAGCATGTGGGTCTACCATCCCTCTCTCCCAAGTTCCAATAGAATGAAAGAAAATATATATACACATATGATTGATATTAGAATAGTGCTGGCAAATGAGAAAGAGTTCAGGCAGTTCTTGAGGATTTTAAGGAAACCCTGGAAGACTGAAAGGAGAATGATGAAGGAAGGGGAGAATAGTGATCTATTGACCCCAAACAACAGAGTAAGATCAGTCTTAGAAGGAGTCCCAGAGAGGTTCCAATCTTCTTTGGCTCAGAGTCAAACTAGAAAGAGCTGGAGTAGGCTGGAGGGTAATCAGAGATGTTGGGCCCAAAAGGCACCATCCTCTCTTTCTCCCTAACATTCACAGATCATTATATTTTTTTCTTTTTTCTGCAGAAAATGTCACTAGCTGGGGAGGACCTTGTATAGGTATAGGAAAAGAGCAAGTCAAGATTGAAGTAATGCTGCGTCCCCAAGTAAACGCGGAGTAGAATGTGAAGGCAAGGCAGTTCTTCCCAGGCGAGAAATATACTAAAATTCTCCATTGCCAGAGCGCCCTGAACCTTCCTGGCTACCTGTACTTACATACCCAAAAATCTACATGGAGCTTGCCATCTGCCTTTATGTTAGAGGAAAAATCCTGTTACGGTAAAAAACCTGAAACACCTGCAGAGAGAAACCATATTAGCAGCTACGCTAATCAACCCATTCCCATAAACTAATAACCAAGCATTCCCAATGTAGAGCAAAACCAACAATGGGAAAGAGAAGACAAAGATAAAAAATGGGATAACTGACATCAGAGGGAACAGATAATTCAAGACACAGAAGAGTATTCTGTGGAAGCCAGGGGAAAAGTATTGGAAGATATTAGGGAGAAGGTTGGTCAGTGTGATTAGGGCATCTGCGTTTGCTTCTTGGTGCTTGTGGAAGTTAGGTTCCTGCCCTCTCATAGAGACAGGGAGATCTGGGCACTGTTTCCTTTGATGATTACATTTCAAGGGCTCCCAGGCCTTTGAGAAAGACATTTTGGGGGTGTGAAACTGGTAAGAGGCTGGGAGAAGATTTACATCTCATAGCAGCAGAAAATTTACACATGTAAATTCTCTAAAGAAAATGCTCTAAGAAAAGGGAGGTCAGGAAGAAACCCGGCTAAAACAGCTGAGTGGAACATGTTAAGGCCATCTTGGTCACCACTATGCACAGACAGTGGGCACTGGGTAAAAGTTTTGTGACAGAATGTAAGCTGCCACTCTTTAAATTGCCATAAAATATCTGTATTAATCTGCTTTTGCTGCTGTAACAAATTTCCACAAATTCCTCTTACAGTTCTGAAAATCGGATGTCTCACTGGTGAGAAAATCAAGACATTAGCAGGACTGATGATTTCTGGAGGCTTTAGCGGAGTGTCACTTCTTTGTTTTTTCCAGATTCTAGAGGTCACATACTTGGCCTCTTGGCCTCTTGGCTTGTTGCTCCTTCCATTTTCAAAGGCAGCAATATACCATCTTCTCTTCTCTCTGACCTCTGCTTCCATTGTTCATCTCTTTTTCTGACCTTGACTCTCCTGCCTCTCTCTTTAGGGACCTGTTTATTGGGTCCCCCCAGGTAATCCAGGGTAATCTCCCCATCTCAAGATCCTTAACTTAATTATATTTGGAGAGTCCTTTTTGCCATCTAAGGTGCCATATTACAAGTTTGGGGATAAAGATGTGGACTCTTTAGGGGCCATTATTCTGCCTCCCCCTACTTTTGTAGCATGCTACTCTTTTCCTGCTATCAATTCATGATCATTGGCCTCACACTGTACATCTCTCACTCCCCCCGCTCCCATAGGTCTAGAAAAGAGGCCAGGGAAATAGGATTTACAAACACATATACATTTGAGCACACACCACAGAGCACTAACACAGCCACTTTCACTAAAACTAACAGTTCTCTTACACTGCACTCCTGACTCCAAGTCTGCAGCCCCAGGGAGCATGATTTCCCCCAGGCTGGCGACTTTCTGGCCTCTCTTCTCCTCCTTAGATGGGACCAGGTGTATCTAAACATTTTACCTATCCAGATGTGTCCCTGATGATGATGCTGGTTTCACTTGCAAATTCCCATGCAATGCTGAGCCCTCTGGCTTGGGGATTTTAATTTAACTGGATAATGATCTTGGTGATTTTAAACATTTCCTGTTGCTTGTTAAACTGCCTGCCCGATTCAGCTCCAAATAACAGCTTTAAGTATACAAGTGAAAATTTAGCTCCTAGTATTTAACAACTACTATAATTTTAAAATCTACTTTCAATTAAGTAACCTTGTAATTCTAAAAAGTGGTTGTGTTCCAGAGAAGTGCTGAAATGCCAACTGAATGTCTGGCAGAAACAGTATAGTTGTCATGTGGCTTAGCATTGAAAACCTCATTCAATAGTGCTACTGACATGATTGGTATAGTGCGGCATTTAATATTTGTCTTTATACATCTCCCCATGATGTCAGAACAGTCTCCAGTAACCAAAAGAAATGAAAAGAGCTACAATAAAGTATTTGTTAAATCTAAATATATACAACTGACATTTTCAAGAAAATGTGCATAAGTGATGTATTGATTTAGGACATGAAGATCATTTATGATTCTGGAAGCAAGGTAGCTTTTGAGAATATGACAATAGTTTCTATTATGTTGCCAAAACTCTGTATAGATGGAGTCAGTTTTCCAAAGAGAACGATAATATCTAAGGCAGCACCCGTTTTAGAGGTTTAGTCTAATAGAACTCAGTCATTAAAGAATCAAGTCCAAGTTTCATAGCAAATTTCCTTCATATTTAAAAACTAATTTTTTAAGGTGAAACTGGTATAGATAGTTGACCTTCGAAGTGAGGTGAGGAACTTAGAGTACTTGGAGATTCTATTTGCAGCATAATAAACTTGAAATTCATTGGTTGATCCCTTACTGAACATTGGCTAGCATCAGATAATTGCAGTCATAAGAAAAGACAGAATTACTTTAAAAAGAATAAAAATCTATCGTAGTTTAATATATGAAAGGTAGACGACACCTGTCTTTTAAAATGAAGTAAAGACCAAGTTTGTGGTGAATGTATAGCTTTTGTTCCCCTGGCAATGTTTATCTCATAATTGGGTCTTTTTTTTCTTTTTTTAAAAATAAACATCTTTGAAAATATTTTATCAAAACTTCATATTTTTGCTTATTTATTTGTAAGACATTATATTTCAACAGATGTAGGTTAAAAATGTGCAAGTTTGATTTTTTTCTCTTAGTTTTTTTCAGACCATCGCTCAGCCTTGGAGAATTGTTTTGATTAGAGAGAGGTCTTTGAGAGGGTTTGCAGTGCTTCATGGCTTGTGCAAGCAGGCAGGCAGTTTTCTTTTTGTCTTTTTATCTGGCCAAGGACATCTACATATTATGTCAATAAGCACACGGAAATTTATAGACTGGGGTTGTGCAAAAATGTCTTTCTTTCAATACACACAGAACTAAAAATATCAAGTTGAACACATTTATACTTGAGGAGGCTCAGAATTGTCCTTAGCCTGCGTTGTGCACATTCTTCTTTTTAATATGTAATTTTTTAAATGCCAAGGGAAATTTAAACAATGTTTATTAAAGCAGAAATACATTGGTGGCATGTGTTGGTTTTATTTCAACCCTTCAAGTTCTACAATGGACAGAGCTATGGTTTACATCTAGCCCACGGGGCCTGGTTTACTCAGTAGCCTTGTCTGTTGGCTACCTGGTGATTTTTTTTTTTTCATCAGTGATATGATCCTGTTGTCCCCGTTAAAAGATATGTGCTTAATTCAAACTTTTAAAGAGTCTGTGAAAACAAATATTTGCATACATTTATCACATATTACGAAGACCATTTTGAGGTAGTCAAAAAAGATTTCAAGAGAAAGAAAAAAAACCCTTAAAAAAAAAAACTGTACTGATGCTCAGTGACATTGTTTTGATATCGTGTGGTAAAGGCTGTTAACTGACTGTTTTGGATCTATCAATTTGAATTTATTTGTCCAATAATTAACTTGATACTAAGCAAGAGCAATCCTCCAAATTCCCATATAAAGTTGTAATACCAAGTCTGGTGTGGGGTATCCAAGCAAACTCATCATAGCGAATGGCTTTTCCTTTTATGCACAGAATGGACTGATTAGTTTCTCAAACAATAAATATGTTTTGGTTTCTGAAACCAATTACTCGGTTGTCTCTATTACGCACAGATCAGCTGGCTGTATTTGGTAACAGAGGTAGGAGCTAAACTCGTCGTAGTTGTTGCCCACAATTTATGAAGGGATAATCCAGTTCATAGGAAATGAGTTACTTCAAGTATTTGACGAATAGAAAGTATTTCTCTATCAGCATGGATTCACCTTCAAATATGTCTCATACTGATCTTTAGACTACTGCTATATGCCACATTGATCCATGCAGGAATAATTGTAAAGAGTTTCCAGGATTTCTTCTACTATCAGAAAAATCACCCTGGAATCGTGGTTTATAGTGAAAAACATTGGTCTGAGCATTTTGAGCTTACAGCTATGGATAAGGTGTGTAATTTGTTTGGTGCTGAGTTCTGTGACATGAAAAGTAAATTGCTATTGGGTGGGGTAGTAAGAAGAGGGATCTTATTATATTAAAAAAAAAAAAGCTATTTTTCAGCAGCAAAGATTTTTAAGGCTTAAATGTTTCTTTTCAGACTTGCTGGCTTAATCCTCCTGATCAGCCCCCTCATTTCCATCCCATAAAAGCATGTGGTTTTTAAACTGATGAAACAGGTGAGCATAGGTTATGCCTTTCCTCTGTTGATACTATGAAGATATCCCAGTTCCCTGGAAGAATTGCCAATAGATTAAAATAAATGTAATGTCATAATTTTTATTCAAATTGAAGAGTAAATGCATATAAAACATTTTTAAATTGTGCATACCCTTTGACCCAGAGAATTCACTTTTAAGAATGTGGAAATAATCATGGGTCTGAGCCAAGATTTTGCTTCATAAGCATGGCAGATTAAAATAGGTAAAATTAGGAACAACTTGAATGTCCAATAGTGGTCTGCATAAATGTATTGAGGTTTATATAATCTAGCAAAGGTTTAAATAAGGTAGACTCATACTTTACAGCAATATTAAACTGATATACTCAGTAAAATTGTATCAAGAAGCACCTACTATAGGTCAGCACTCAGGTACTGAATATAAAGCAATAAGGAAGAGGAAGTTTTGACCTTACTGAATTTTCATTATGTATAGAAGGATTGACAGTGATAGAAAAGGATGTTTAACATATATATATTAATAGATATTTATTGGAGTATAATTGCTTCACAATACTGTGTTAGTTTCTGTTGCACAACAATGTGAATCAACCATATGCATACATATATCCCCATATCCCCTCCCTCTTGAGCCTCCCTCCCACCCTCCCAATCCCACCTCTCTAGGTCATAGCAAAGCACCGAGGTGATCTCCCTGTGCTTTGCTGCTGCTTCCCACTAGCTAACTATTTTACATTCAGTAGTGTATATATGTCGTTGCTACTCTCACTTCGCCCCAGCTTCCCCCTCTCCCACCGTGTCCTCAAGTCCATTCTCTGTGTCTATGTCTTTATTCCTGCCCTGCCACTAGGTTCATCAATACTAAATTTTTTTTTTTAGATTCCATATATATGTGTTAGCATATGGTATTTTTCTCTTTCTGACTTACTTCACTCTGCATGACAGACTCTAGGTCCATCCACCTCACTACAAATAACTCGATTTTGTTTCTTTTTATGGCTGAGTAATATTCCATTGTATATATATGCCACATCTTCTTTATCCATTCATCTGTCGATGGACATTTAGGTTGGTTCCATGTCCTGGCTATTGTAAATAGCTCTGCAATGAACACTGTGATACATGTCTCTTTAGAACATATATTTTAATGGAAAAGTGAAGGGTCCTAACTTGGGTTCCCCAAGAAGCAAATCCATCAGCAGATGGCTTATGTTCTATTATTTTATTGGGAAGTACAAGCCCAGGAAGCAAAAGTGAGGGACAGGGAGAGTGAGGCAGGGAAGAAGGGAGAGTCAACAGGAGGAGAAGGCATTATTGATCTGGTCACTGCTAAATGAAACCAGTGACTAGATCAGTGAGACTGAGTTCTCTCTATATTATATTATCTGGACTCTGGAGGTGGGTGTTGGGAGTAGAAAGGGGAAAGAATGTATCTATAGCTTTCTATCCCCCACTGGTCAGTTCTTTCCTACGGGAGGTTAACTCTTCCACACTTCCAGCTTACTCAGTAGTGGGTTCGTCTGTGAGCATCCCCAATACATGTCAGGTGTGCCTGTGTAAAGTAGGTCTGAGCCCACCCAGAAGAGGCCTGAGCATCTGATGCGTGTAGGACATTGACTGAGTGGTTTACAGAGTAGAATGAATACTAGGACTCTATTTTTGGCATAGAAATTATTACGATTAACAATGATTGTAGGGACTTCCCTGGTGGTCCTGTGGTTAAGACTCTGCGCTCTCAATGCAGGGGGCGTGGGTTTGATCCCTGGGTGGAGAACTAGGATCCTGCACGCCACATGGCACAGCCAAAACCAAAACCAAAAACAAAAAAAACCCAAAACAACAATGATTGTAGTTGGGTTTTGGGAATATAGTTTGCATTTATTTTCTTCTTTTATCTGTTTTCTATTTTCTTCTGTAATGAGCTTGATTACTTTTGTAATAAGAAAAATTAAAATTCAATATTTAAATAGAATTTCATTATTATACATAGTTAACAAATTCTCATTTTCTCCAGTGGTTGGTTATTTACTTAGGTTTATCCAAATCTATAAATAAGATAAAAGTGGTTACCAACTCTAGCAAGTGATCAAGCTGACAAATTAATTAATAATTCCCTTTAGCTTGTATATATAAAAATATTGTTAATGACCTCATAATCATAGGATATGTCCCTGAACACTAGGAGTTTACGGAAATGATAAGAAAAGGTAGCAGACTATTCTTTCAAAAGAGGTATGTGCCAGGATGGGACTATACTTATACAGAAGTGAGAAGGAAAATAGGAAATAAATTTAAATAAATATAGAAAATATTTAGCATGTTAGATGGTAAAGAAACCTTTTCTTTGAAGATAACTGAAGTATATGGAATGGAGATGGGCACTATGGGGGTTGCGGAGCAATTTTAGATAAGGTGGCCAAAGAATGTCTCAGTGAGAAGTGGGCATTGGAGAAAGAAGTGAAGGAAGTGAGGGAGTGATCCTAGAGGTAATTTAGGAGAAGAACATTTCCAGAGAGGAAACACATGCAAAGCTCTGAGATGGGAGTGTGCCTGGCATATTCAGGGAAGAGCAAGGAGGCTGGAGTAGTGAAGCTTAGTGAGAAGAATAGTACAACTATAGTGCTTTATATAGTAGGTGCTCAGTAAAATATTAGCTGAATTGCAATAAATCTAGTTTTGAAATTGTGAGGTACACAGCTTATGGGTTAAAGAGTTCTAAGACTTAGTATAATGTTTGGCAGAGAATATATTTGCAGAATTAGTTAATTCTCTCATCCTTGTATTCTCTAAGGTGCTAATTTATATTTTAGAAATATTTTATAATTTCACGATTTTATATATTGGTACTTGCTGTGCTTTATTTGACTTCCTGTTAGATGATAAGTTTTGTAAGGGCAAAACTATGTATGTTTATTCATTAGTGTAGTCCAGCCTGGCACATACCTCTTTTAAAAAGATAGTCTGCTACCTATCTAACAGGAATTTCAGGAAAAAGTAAGTTCTAGTTATGAATAAGGAAATTAGCTAGCAATTAAATTTACTTTAAAAATTAACCTAATCATTGGAATTCTAAACAGAAATATTCTGAGATAGATTAGGGAAGAGGGAGGGAAAACCTTGTCAAAACTGGCAAAATGACAGCATGATGGAAGCCCCCAAAGTCAGTTTCACAGATACACTGACCTGGCAACAGTGACCAGTTTACAGGGAAGTGGATGATGCTCTTTCTTCATAGCTTCCTTCACTCGGGTGTATTTCACTCAGATATGTAGAATGAAAATAAACACATTCTAAAGGAACACAGAGTGCCAGCCTGATCTTCTTCCATATTCATACTTTGTACCTCAAGGCTTTCAAGTAGAATTTTTCTTTCTACTCTGAATGTTTTTCTCATCACCTCTCCTTTTGCCAGCTAGCCTACTCAGTTTTCAGGTTTCAGAACAAATGCCATTTCCTCTGAGAAGCCTGCCTTCTCCAAGATTATTTCAGACCTGCCTTTTTCTGTGATCTCTTAGCACCATGATTTCTCCAGGATACCTTTCAACTGTCCTGTAAATAAATAACAAGTTGGAGATTAGCTGTTCAGACTCTGCCTTCCTCAGAGAAATATACGGTCTACAGGTCGGAGATGATGTCTCCCTTGGTCATCTCCCTATCTCTAATGCTTGGCATGTCTTTGAGACATAGAATGCACTAAAATTTATACACATTTATAGACATTAAAATTATTGTTCAGATAAGCATAATTTTAACTATGGTAACAGAAAAGATCCAATCCCAGCTACTTTTCTAAAGAGTCTTAATTTAAGATTATAAACTGAATCAGGTAATCCAAAATCTAAGTGGGAAGAAAACAAGTTAAATCTCTGGCTGCTAGAGATACTTCTAGTTACACTAAAAATATCACGCAGTATCTTATTAATACCGTGTCATACAGATATGATCGAGTTAACTTACCTCTCAGAAACAATGAAAATCTGTCATCTATCAGCTTCTGCTTCAAGTTATGCTCTGAAGCCAACTATGTCTCTCTTTTTAAAGATTGCAATTCTTTATTTTTTATATTGGTTCAGCGCAGAGTTATAGCAAACTGCAGAATTCTGCTACAATTACCAAACACTGTATAATTTCTGTCTAATTATACAGAACTATTGTGTAACCTCTCTGGATTAATAATAAAGTAATTAACCTAAAATACCAAATTGGTGTGAGTTCGTTGACTATTTTCTAATTACCACAGTCTGCTCCTGGTTTTGAACAATTGTACATTGTACTTTATAAATGTTAGCTCCAGATAAAGTTTATTTTTACATCTATCACAATAGCCTTAACACTCATTGCCTCCAATTTTCTCACCTTTCCCCTTCCTCAACTTTGTGTGTGTGAAAGGTGATGAGGAGTTCATTATAAATCAGGTGAATTATGGACAATTAGGAATGTTAAGAGACATAATATTATATCATCATATCCCTTCGCATTTACTTTCCTTCTTTTTTTAATACGAGTAGATCTTGTAGGAGACACTTCCATTGTGTCTGACATTTCTGATGTTATGGTGTCAATGAAAGTATGTGTGAAAACCATTACCTTGTCAATTCCATGATGTCAATGGCAACTTGATGTCAATGAAAATGTATAAGGTTCTTCCATTATCATTGTAACAGCTTCTCTAGTCTTTTCAATATATCAAAAGACACTAGTCTGTAAGAAAGACTAACTATCTGAAATTGCTGCCTGCATCTCTTGAAATTAAAGCTGAGATGTGCATTATGATTTCTCTTTATAGGCTGCATTAGCAAAAATATATAGAATCACAAATAAATGAAATAAGTGGTTATTTTTGTGGCTAAGAATGTAAAATGACTTAATGGTTTCAAATGTTTAGAATTCAAATGGCTGGTACACACAACAGGGAAAATTCTTGTTTAAAAGTGGAAATAATGAAGAGAACTTCAGCTGTAGACAATGCTGAAAATACACTATGAAACACTCACAAAAGCAGGAAGGTCACTGGAAGCAATTACTTTACTTAAAATTATGCCCATAAAAAGCAGCAATGTCCTTGTTGTGATGTTGAACTGTTTCACATAGTGATTTCCTAGGATGAGAGTAATCATGGTATATCACTAATCTTAGGTAAATTCACACTTAGGTCCTTGTGTAATAAAATATGTATGGATTGCATTGTACTTTCACACCACTCATGTTTCTTTCCCATATGTACAATGTGGTTTAACAAGGTACACTCAATTTTTTAATGACTTTTTAAGCATAAATTTTGCCCCAATTTTTGCTTTGGCAGAAGTTGAGTACTTGTAAAAGTACTTGAGTGGGTAGTTTTGCCATGCAGAACACACACACACACACACACACACACACACACACACACACACATCCCACTCAAATAGTGGCATCATTTGTTTTATATTCTAATCATTAGAGATGGTAGGATTTGTGAACTGATAAAATGTTAGTAATATGATTACTTTCAGCAGTTTTCCTGTTAGATCTTTGGCACATGGAATTTTTAGAATAAGAAGGGACTTGTAAAATTTTGAAATATGTACGTGTGTATTGTGTACCCCTACCTTCAAAAACCTGACATTGTAAAGCAGAACAGAAGTATATAGGTAGATTACAATTTGAAGAGATGCATTTTATTTTTTTTGAGTTTTATATCCTGAAGTCTTGGGTGACTTCACAGAAGAGAGATATGTCACTTCAGCTGTCTTAAGTAAGTATAGGGTTTTCCAGGTAGAGAGTGTATGGATTGCCATTACTGGCAGAACAAATGAATTGGTACATAATAAAAATGTTATCAATATATGGGTAAATGATGTGCATTTGTGTGCATATATATAATCAAATAACCATGTTATGATTTGATTCATAGCCATTAAATATACATCTCATTTTTAATTTAGGGTCAAAATATGTCTATGTTATCTGGATCTAAATTTAGTATTTTCCCCTCATCCTTCGCTGATTGTTTTTTGGGGGCATTTCAGTGTTTGCAAAAAGGACAGAAAGTAATCAAAGCTTTCAGACTGTAAATGAAATTATTTGTTACTTGTAGCAGTTTTGATGAAAATTTGAGAAGAAAGTTTAAACCAGTTGGACTAGATACGTTTTTTAAAAATTATGTATGGATTTTAATAAGTTGTGTATATTCTGTGATTTCCCATTTGCAGCATAATCAAGAGTTGGCTACATTTTCAAGCAGATTCGTGTGTGTGTGTGTGTGTAAGGATATTGAAGATGATGTAAACTTCCTAAAAACACTCTTTTCTATATTACGCCATGAACCAAAATGAGATACCATTAAAAAGACAGTCATTAAGCTTAATAGTCCCATTCAAAGATGGAATCCCTGTAGATTAATTCTGATGGATATATAATGTACTTCTTTATTTTCATCCATACACAGGATTGGGAGGTGGGACAAGAGGGGCTAAGAGCAAAATAGGGGGGAAAAAGAGAATGAGAATGTGTCTTTCTTTCTTTCTTTCATCTTTATCATCATATATCTATATGATATAAATATTTTATATCAATATATCTTATATGGATATATAGAGATATTCAGATCTATCATCTATCTGTATCTATAAAATATAGATATAAATCTTATAAATATAGATATATAGAGATAGAGATAGAGATCTATCTGTAGATCTAGAGAGAGAGGGAGAAATTTAAAAAAACAATTAATAGAAGGAAAAGAGGAGAACAAGAAACTGTTGCTACTTGGAGGAAATAAAATTAAATATTCGGTTGAAAAGCTTTGCTTTCGACTATGGGATTTGGCATCTCTCCAGCTGGAGAAGACCCTTTTAGAAAACATGCTCTCCTCATCACAGTGCTCTATTTTCCCATTTGTGAGAGTGAAAAGAGAAAGCACCACTAAGGGAGTTGTTCTCCAAACTTATTTAACAATTTTCCAATTCTGAGTCAGGTACATCCTTACACAGCTTGAATCACATTCCAGCAGCATATCTTCATACTCCAAATTCGGGATGATGCAGGCAATTCAAATGGTATTTTCATTCTAAAGACAATAGTGACACTGAAAAGAAACCAGAGCTGCTCACCTCAAAATGTGAATCAAACTGTACAGGGGGGTGGCAGTTAAAAATACCCCCAAAGCCTAGCTTAGGAAGGGAGATTGTTATTCTTTGCCTAGCATGAGCAGTTTGGGTAAAGGTGGGTTCCTTTTCTTGTATTAACTCAACGTATGCTTTCCTAATCTTTCTGTTTTATTGTTGTCACTAGGCAAAGATGCTGAAAGACAGCACGTTCCAAACTAAAACTTGGCTTCCTCAGCTAAGGCAAATGTTATCCTTGAGGTCAAGTACTGTCTGAATCAATAGCACACTATTCTATATAGTCTAATTTAAATGGTGAGTCAGTTTACATAGTCCAAATCCATGTCAGCTGCAAGAGAACTCTTTAAAAATACCTTGCTGTCCTCCATTTCTTAAAACTGATTAGCAGCAAATCACTAGAGACCATTCTATCAAGGCATCAATATAACTTGATGCACTAGTGATTTTGGGGGGGGGGGGTGTCTTCATATTTAGCTGCTTATCAAATACTTTTTGTTACCTACATATTTATTTTCAAGCACCATTTAGAAAATATTAACTAGAGTTGCTGCATCCACAGAAATTTTAAGCCACTTATTTTGTTTCCAATTAACAAATGTATTTCAAAGGCTGTGAAAGCTGCTTAAAATATTTGCCACACAGCCACTTTATAATACAAAATAATTTATCTCAAATGAAATTCAAAATTTAAAAATAGACTCTCTTTGCCAAGCATATAACAGTTAATAATACCTTGATTTTTAAATTTTTTTAAAAAAGCATTTTCTTAAACTTTGACATATTTTGCACACTAAATTTCAACTTAAAAATAATTTTATATAGTATTGAGTAATTCCATTGAGCTGAGTATATCTAATCACTATTTTCCAACATTTATCAAGAATTTATAGGGCTTCCCTGGTGGCGCAGTGGTGGAGAGTCCGCCTGCTGATGCAGGGGACACGGGTTCGTGCCCTGGTCCGGGAAGATCCCACATGCCGTGGAGCGGCTGGGCCCGTGAGCCATGGCCGCTGAGCCTGCGCGTCCGGAGCCTGTGCTCCGCAACGGGAGAGGCCACAACAGTGAGAGGCCCGCATACCACAAAAAAATAAAATTAAAAAAAAAAGAATTTATAGTATACCAGGAACTATTTGATGGTTTTCTTTTTTTAGGCTTCACAAAAATCCTATGAAGTAGATTTATTATCTCCACTCTACAGATGAGAAGACTGACATGAGACTGAGTAACTTGTCCTAAAATTTGCCTGGCTTTTAAGAGCCATAATTGGAATTCACATCCAGTTCTGTATAATTACACAGCCAGTGTGCATTCAACCACGCCATTCTTTCTTAGAATTAGAAAAGTTGTAAAATCGAAGAAATACTCCTTGAAGTATTTTTGTATTCTATATAAGCCTCGTTCGTGCTGGGTCAATTATGTTTTTTTAATTTTTACTGTAAGCAGAGTAGTAAAAATGTGGGAATCTGGGAGAAGTGGAAAAGAGAGGTAGAGAAGCCGGTCAGTTAATGGCATCCGTGAATTTTCAGAGTAGAGACGATACACTCGGTCCTTGTTATGGATATATGGTCCAGGGCCCACTAGCTTGTTCCCACTCTAGACCTACCCAATTAGAATCTGTATTGTAACCAGATCACCAGGTGATTCATGGGCATATTAAATTTTCAGAAGCACTGGTCAGGTGACTGATTTGATCGAATATAGGCTGAGTTGGTATTTTCAGTCACTTTGGAGAGTTTGAGTTGACCTGCAGTGCTGTCTGTAAACCTGAGGTTCTGTACTCTAATGAAGAGGGAGATTGCTCAGGAGGGGTTGCCGTGGGATTTAGAAAGGCTAAGGCCCCAGCAATCTTTCCAGCCAGACTCAGGGGAAATCACATCAAAATAGTAGAGACTTGGCAAGCTGCCAACATTATCACAATAGCTTCTTTTTCTTTCTTTTTTCTCTTTTTGTCCAGACCTGTCTCTAATGCCTATATATGCTTTCACTACAGCTCCAGTCATGAAGGGAACACAGCTGGATGATGTCAAAAGAGCGAAACATAACTGGTGAGGGAAAATTTTTCAAACAAAAAATCTTGGTGAAGTAGTGAACAAATGTTTCAGAGAGGCAGAGAGAGAGAGGGAGGGAAGGAAACACTCGTGATGCATGGGTGAAAATTTAGGAAGTTACCCAAGACCTCTCAGAATCCAAATTTAATACCTAGTTTGTTAAGCAATGAAATTATTTTTTATCTGAGCATATAATTTTCGTTACTATCACGAGAAAGAAAATCTTGGCTAAATGTAAACCTTTACTAGTAAAAGATTTTGAGTGTATTAATAACTTTTATTGAATTAAAACGGTGTGACATTAAATTATAAACTTAACTGTCATAATAATATGGCATAATAGTAAAATTATGATTCAATTATTATCACTATGATATCTGTCACAGATGAATCTCCTAGATAGATGAAAAAAAGAAAACTAACTTGTTCATTATTTTACCTTCCCAGTGAGTGTCCTACAGTCATGTCACAAATTCATATAATGTCCTTGAGAGCTGGATTTTCTGTTAGAAACTCAGTTACACTGAAGTATGTGAAAACTCACAGATGGCAAAGTGGAATTTCAACTGAATATACATTTGATGTGATTATGTGTCTCATTTATTCCAGCCACAAATGAAATATTTTGCACTTATGAACTGTGCCATAGTTAAACTTGTTTTGTTGGTAGAATGTGAATAATGATGAACTGGGTTGAAAACTTTAAAGCTCAGGGAAGCCTTGCCCTTTTTACTCTGTGAACATAGATATTCCACTGCCCCTTGAAGCACACTGCTCTTGATGAGGTGCCATCTCTTTTCCTTTTTCCTTTTAAGTTTAGAGAATACATGTTATGGTCAAATATATGCCAAGGTTATCATTAATGATTTAAAGAAAGGAAAGAAAAGAAAGCTTATGTTTGTATAGCATATACACAGGGCAAAACTTATTTCTATATGCATTACATTTCATATAATCTTTATAATAATTTTTGAACTATGTATTGTCATGTTTATATATGAGGAAGTAAGACTTTGAGTGGTTAAATGCTTTGCTCAAGGTCACATAGCTAGTAAGTGGTAGAGCTAGCGAGGTAAGACTTCACCTAGGTCTTGGATGTTTAGTCTATTTTTAATTTGTTCATTCATTCATAAGATATGTATTGAACACCTATTATGTTCCAGGTTTTGTGCTACAAACTGGTGTACAGTGATGAGCAAAGAGACAATATTTGTCACTTCTTGAAGTTTACAGTCTAATGGCAGGGAAGGGAGGGGTGTGGAGGCAGGCAGTCAAATAAGGGTGGAAAAGCGAGTAAGGGCTCTAAAGGAGAACTCAAGCCAGAGGACGTTAATGTACTGGGAGTCATCGGTATCAAACTAAGTCATTGAACTGGGGTTTGAAAGGAAAAGAAAGGAGATAACTTTCTGAAACCGAAGGTGTGTGTGTGTAAAAAGGATGTGGGAACTGGGGTGGGGTAATGTTTTGAAATAGGAGCAGCATATATCAAAACCCCAGTGTGGCAGGAGGTTTGATGTTTTCAGAGAAGTAGAACTTGGTCAGTGTGGCTGAAGCATAGAAGGCCTAAGGAGTAGAGTGATAAGAGGTGGAAGGAGGCAGGAACCGGTCTATCCGTGGCCTTCAAAACCCTGTGAAAGATTTAATCTAAGACAATGGGATGCATCTGAAGAACTCTATTATGGGTTTTCAGAGTTGCGTGAAAATGACAAGATTTGCATTTTGAAAACTCCCTGGAGCTGACGTGTGGCAAGTGGATTGAAAGGTAGATAAGCAGTGGAGAAGATCAAGAAAAATGAGATTTGAGAAAGAGCTGGATTAGTGACTTCTATATTTATAAACAATATTCATATCCCACTAGTTTTTGATTTATCTATTTCAGGCATTGACTTCCTGCTGTGTTTTCTGAACATTTTAAACTCCCCATTTTATTTCTCACTATTTGCTCATTTTAATAATATTATAATGTTAGTTAAATCAGTGGTTGCATTATTAAATCAATATGGCCTTGTAAACATTATTTCCTGATGATTCATATAATGAATTATGATTATAATTTTTGTTTCATGTAAACTTCTTGTTTTTCTGGGGTCAATAATTGTCTTCATTTTTCACTTGCTTAGATTTCTATAGATCTGCTTTTTTAGTTTGCCAAATGTTTCAACGCGTACCTTTAATTTTTTTCAAATTCATAAATACATCAAATGATCTATGAGTTCCACTTTTTCTCCCAGAAACCTCCCTTTGACATACCTCTACCCCCTCTTCCCACCTATACTGGTTGTTCCCAGGCCAGCTGCTTAGCTGTTGACCTGGAGTTGTCCTTTATTGTCGCCATAGAATTACTTTCTCTGCTCTTCTCTGAAAAGTCCCATGCCGTTTTGACTTCTCCATATCATATGTACTCATTTTCTTCCTGTCTTTAAAGTCTTTTAGTAATTCATCTGATCTCTGGTATTTTGAAACTGTAGGATTATGGAACTATGTGTATTAAAAATATTATGACACATTGTTTTTTTATTGTGGATGCATTCAATGTGTAGGTTCAAATTTTCCTAATATTTTTTTCATAACTCCTTCCTCTGTTCCCTCTTCTCTCTACTTTTAGACTCCTATTAGTTGGATGTTGGCCCTCATAGGCTTAACACCAAGCCTCCGTTTTCCTCATCAAAGTCCCTCCTTTCCTTATCTTCTCACTTCTATTTTCTTTTCTTTTTTTTTTTTTTTTTTTCCGGTACGCGGGCCTCTCACTGCCACAGCCTCCCCCGTTCCGGAGCACAGGCTCTGGAAGCGCAGGCCCAGCGGCCATGGCTCACGGGCCCAGCCGCTCCGCGGCATGTGGGATCTTCCCGGACCGGGGCACGAACCCACGTCCCCTGCATCGGCAGGCGGACTCTCAGCCACTGTGCCACCAGGGAAGCCCTCATTTCTATATGTCTTAATTTTTATTCTTTCTGTGAGAGCTTCTGATTTTTTTCAATTTCATATTTTGTATTAACTTGATTACCATGTTCTTGATTTCAAGTATTATTTTTTCTCCTGTTTTCTTTGATTTATGCATTCTGCTATTTTAAATAGATATAATATCTCCTTATCTCTTTGTCCCAGAGAAAATGTTATAGCTTTAATTAAAGAAGTATTTGTTTCCTTGTGTCTCCCTTTACACTTTTGATTATTTCTATCTCTATATTTCATACAAGAAGCTTTCCTCAAATATCTTCCGATTTGTGAACATACATTCACATGTCAATGGTTCCATACCTGTAATGGTAGATTATGTGATTTGGATCAACCCTCTTATTGAGAACAACTGTAAGGAAAGACATTTAAGAATAATAAAAATTTCAACTGCAAGGAATTAGGGTAATTTTGAACTTAATTCTGAGGTAACTTCACATGATTATGTTACCTCAAAATACATAAAAGAAAAATTACAATAAAGTAATTACAAGAAAAATAGATTAGCCCACAATCATAGTGATAAAATTTCTCACCTCTTTCAGTAATTGATAGAAAAGGTAGACAGAAAATTAGAAATATTGATTTTAGAAAATTACAGATTTTTTAGAAGTACAGTTTACCTTTGAACAAGGTAGGGGTTAAGGGTGCTAACCCCTGTGCAGTCAAAAATCTGCATACTGTTCTCTTCCCTCAAAAACAAAGGAACTGATAAATGACGCACCCAAGGTCATTTGTGAAGAAATTCTTAAACGTCAGTTGTGAAGAAAAATGTGAATAAAACCACACATGTTTTCAGAAATTATGCAAGTGAGAAGATCATGGAGAGACATCTTTAAGATGAGGAAAGAAAATTGTCAACCAAAATATTATACACCCAGTGAAAATATCTTTCAAAATGAAGAAAAAATAAAGACTCTTTCAGAAAAATGAAACCTGAGGCAATTTTTCATTAGCAGATCTGCACTACAGTAAAAAATGTTATATATATATATATATATAAAATATATATAACATATAATATATATAATATATAATTATATAAAATATATAATTATAATAAAAATACTCATAATAACCCCAAATTCACATATCTATCAATGGTCCAATGTATAAATAAAGTGAATGAAACTTGAAGGTGAATGAAGGAGCTACTGTTATACACAACTACATTGGACAAACCTTACAAACATATTGAGGGAAAGGAATACATAATATATAATCCCATTTACAAAAATTTTAAAGACAGATAAAACTAATCTGTTGTGTTTGTAGTCAGGAATAGTTACCTTTGAGGAAGAGGGAGGGGCTAATTATGGGAGGGATGTAAGCAGGGCTTCTGGGTTGCTGATTCATTTCTTAATTTGGGGATGGTTATAAGAGTTTGCTCACTGTGGCATAATTCGTTGATCTTTACATTTAAATTTGTGCACTTTCTGTATGTGTATCGTTTAATAAAAAACATTTTTTAAAGTGCTAAGAAGCTGTTGCAAATTGTGTATAAAGATAGGACTTTATAACCTGTAGGTGTTATTGCAGGTGACTTAATAACCTGTAGGTGTTATTGCAGGTGACTAGACAGTGGGTGGCTCTTTTTGGTTATGGAAAACCTAAATGTCAATAACTGAAAGGACCTGTTTTAGGAGAGAATGAATAAAAAGGAATTTAGACCTATTGCCAAAAGCCACAGGTACATCAGGCAGATGCGGTGGGCCCCAGATTAAAATGCTAAGAGATATAAGGGAGAGTAGAGGAGGCTTAGGTAATAAAAACATTCACCTTGCTCCACTGAGTGAAGGGGTCAGGCAGGGCATAGAAAAAGAGAACCGAAAGGAAGGTATAAAAAGTGGTTCTACATGTGAGAACTGCCCTAGGGAAACTGGGGAGATGTGAAGATATATATTATATGAGTCTAAAACAAAAATACGCATATATTATTAAAAAATAACAATCATTTTAAAAGACATTTTGATGGACCCCAATCCATCCCTAATTGAGATAATTACTTATCAAAATTCTTAAACAAATAGAAAAAACATAATTATAAAACATGCTTTTACTAAAAACTGTATTTTATATGTTTTTCCATATAAATACATACATAAATGCTTTTTTGATGGTGTACAGTTTTCAACTGTATCAGGGTATTTTAATTAATTTAAATGATCTATTATAAGATGTATTAAATGATCTATTAAACAATCTATTATTATAATATATTTAATTCATTCTTTCACTCATTTCTTCATTCATTCATTTATTGAGAGACAATTCCTTGACTTAGGAAGAGATCTTAGTGACTGGAAAAGTTTGCGAATAAACCATTATCATTTTGCATGTGTATGCAGCAATTGTAAGATAGGCCAATTTTAGGAATTTAAAAACTATGAAAGCAAGCAATGGCTTAGAGTTGAGACAAATGTTATATTTGAAAAAGGAAAAATACCAGAGACCTATTTTATAAGTGAAAATTATGGGAACCGTCTACAGCAGGGGTCCCCCACCCCTGGGCCACGGACCAGTAGCGGTCCGTGGCCTGTTAGGAACCAGGCCACACAGCAGGAGGTGAGCGGTGGGCGAGTGAGCGAAGCTTCATCTGCTGCTCCCCGTCGCCCCCCATGGCTCCCCATCGCTCTCATTGCTGCCTGAACCATCCTCCCCTCCCCCAGCCGCCGTCCGTGGAAAAATTGTCTTCCAGGAAACCGGTCCCTGGTGCCAAAAATGTTGGGCACCACTGATCTGCAGTGACACAATTTCCCCTTACCATGGTGTGGTGGGCAGATGGGAAGTAGGAGCCATGGCAGTAAAGAAAGCCTTGCCTTTTTCACCTTTACCTTTTAACACACACTTGAGGATTGTCAGCAGCATCTCTGCAAGCAGTCTACTACTCCATTCCAAATTAAAAGGAACACTACCCATCTTAAGATCTGTAGTATGATCAAAAGTGTCCATTTTGGGCTTCCCTGGTGGCGCAGTGGTTGAGAGTCCGCCTGCCGATGCAGGGGACACGGGTTCGTGCCCTGGTCCAGGCCCGTGAGCCATGGCCGCTGAGCCTGCGCGTCCGGAGCCTGTGCTCCACAGCGGGAGAGGCCACAGCAGTGAGAGGCCCGTGTACCGCAAAAAAAAAGAAAAAGAAAAAAAAAGTGTCCATCTTCCTAGGAGGTTTACCTCTTTTACATCTTTCTGGACCCCTAGAAATAATTACCTACCTGAATTTTATGTTTATTCCCTTGTCTTAAAAAAATAAATTTATCACACATATGTGTTTCCTTAAATAACATTGTTAAGATTATCTTACTTTTGAGCTTTAGCAATATGATATGAAATTGTATCATATTTGTAGTTTTCTGTGACTTGGTTTTTTAATAGAATTTTATTCTGGGATTCATCTATGTTGTCATACATAGCTATGGTTCATTATTGTATGTTACGTTGTGTGCATATGTCATAATTTATCCCTTCTGCTATTGATGAATGTTTGAGTTGTTTCTATTTTTATTTTTATGTAGTATACACTACTGCTATGAATGTATTTGTACATGTATCTTGATGAACATGTTGCAAGAGTTTCCCTAAGGCATATACCTATAGCTATGACAGGTGCGGCCAAAAGTTAAATGAGCGGTTGGTCGTAGCAATTCTGTGAGAAGGAAGGAGGTTCACATAATACAAAGGTAGAACTGTTTTATGAAATTTTCAAGGACACAATGAATATTTTACATTTTCCTAAGGATATCAGAGCACAGTGAGACTTGAAAGGGCAAGGATCTAATATTATGGGTTGCACTGCTGTGGAAAATAGAATGACAATTTCTCAAAAAATTAAACATAGAATATCATATGATCTAGCAATTCCACTACTGGGTAAATACCCTAATGAATTGAAAGCAGTGACTCAAGTATTTGTACATCAATATTCATAGCAGCATTATTTTCAAAAGCCAAAAGGTAGAAACAACTTAAATGTCCACCAGTGGATGAATGGATAAACAAAATGTGGTATACACATACAATGGAATATTATTCAGCCTTAAAAAAGCAAGGAAATTCTAACATATGCTTTGACATGGGAGAACCTTAAAGACATTATGCTAAGTGAGATAAGGCAGACAGAAAAGGACAAATACTGTATGATTCCTCTTATATAAGGTAATTGGAGTAGTGAAATTCATATAGACAGAGAATAGAATGCTGGGTGCCATGTGCTGAGCATAGGGGAAATGGGAATTTATTATTTAGTGGGTATAGAGTTTCAGTTTGGAAAGATGGAAAAGTTCTGGAGATGGTAGGTAGTGATGGTAACACAGCAATGTCAATGTCACTGAACTGTACTCCAAAAAATGGTAAATTTTATGTTATGTATCTTTTGCCACAATAAAAAAATTGAGTTATGTAACATTTAAATATTTATAACCATATGTATAAACTAGGCAGTAGTTTTTATTTGTTGTTATTATTTTCACCATTGTTTGAATGCAATTGGATATGAGAGTACAGTTTGTAAAAGAGTATAACCAAATATAAATATTCTCAATACATGCCGTTCAGTATAAGAAACTATGAATAGCATAGACATTAATGTCTCTAGTTACATTTGCATTTTGCATGTGCTTGTTTGCACACACATATAACCAAACTCAAAAACATAACCTGAAGATCAATTCAATGAAAAAAAAATCAAATTTATTCTAACGTATTGATTAACCATGCATACCGCAGATGATAGTGACATGGCTAAAAAGATCTATTTTTGTCTTTTTCAGATAATACAGCTTCAGTCAAAGAGAATAGAACCTACTGTTTCCTTTGTAAGTACCTGTATATTGCAGTTTAATATTGCAAAGGCCAGAAACTCTTTTCCTTATGTTTTCATTGAGCACTCTTGTTTTGAATTAGGCATCCTTAGTACTAAGCATTAATTTTTACCAAGTGGAATATAATTTGGGGTGCTTTTGTCAATAGTTCACGACCCTCTACATTTTATTAGGTAATTTCTTTGTCATCAGTTGTGTTTGTAACACTACCGAGGCAGCCTCATCAATGAGTTCCATTAACAACCTGTTTACTCCTCTTTTCAAATCATTAATAAAGTTGTTAAATAAAACCAAGCCGAACAAAGAACTCCTTGGCAGCCTATGAGACACAAAACCTGAACTGAAAATAGAACAATTTATCAGTTTTCTACTCACAGACTTTCATCCAGTATTAAATCTATTTGATGGTACTTTTATGTAGGGCAGTGGGAATTAATTTTGTTAGCTGCATTTCACAGTGTTTTAAACTCCCATCTCATTTAATACAATAATTTTCTCAGATATGTCTCTAGAAAGTTGCAGTGTAGGAGGAGAGGAAATGATGCAGTTTAGAAAGGCTATTATGTTTCAATGATAACCAAATCCATTGTAGGTAGGAGAAACTTTGAAGGAGTAGAGACAGCTTACAAAGGCAGTTGACCTTGTCAGGCCATATATCACGATGGATAATTTGATTTAAAAATAAGAACATTATAGAGATAGGGATAGGGAGAAGAATAACATTTGAGGAAGAGTATCGCTATTTTAAGTAGTTACTTTTAGATGGGAAGTTACTGGCTCTTGATCAGTGCTGACCAATAGATCTTATTTTGATGATGGAACAATTCTATAATCTGCACTGCCCAGTAGAGTAAGCCCTACTACCTGTGAAATTTGAGCCCTTAACTTAAGGCTAAAGTAACTGAAAAAGTAAATTTTTAATTTTATTTAACTTTAAAGTTAAGTAATCACATATGACTAGTGGCTACCATACTGGACAGCACAATTCAAGAGTTATATGGTAGATACATTGGAAGCCAAAGAGGAGAAAGAAGAAACTTTTTATTTAAGGTTCACTCTAATTCATACCTTAGAACAAGGGCAGCCAGGTAAAGAGTTCTTTCGTTTTCTTTTTTCATGGTGCAACCAGAGTCACCAAATGAAATGAAAGCAAGCACTCACTTTGTCCACAGTGCAATTAAGGGCAACTTCCTTTGTATTAAACTCATCAAAAACTAGAACATGGTAAATGGAACAAAAGAGAAAGAGAATTTATCTTCAAGTAATATTTTTAAATATACTTACTTCAAGGGTTTATCACCATGTTTTGCATGCATCTACTAATATTTTAATTATATTTGAATAAAATTTTGCCCACTGTGATCTTCTAGATTGTATTTATTCATTCATTCATATTTACTAAAAAATTGTTATATAGTAGCCATTAAATTAGTTGTGATTATTACCTTTTTTCTTTCAGTTTTATTGAGATATAATTGATATACAGCACTGTACAAGCTTAAGGTGTACAGCATAATGATTTGACTTACATCAGGAAATGACTGTCACAATAAGTTTAGTAAACATCCATCATCTCATACAGATACAAAATTAAAGAAATAGAAGAAAATGTTTTGTGATGAGAACACAGGATTTACTCTCTTAATGTTCATATATAACATACAGTAGTATGTTACTGTAGTATAACTATTGTTATGTAGTTAGTACAGTAGTAGTATAACATACAACTTTCATATATAACATATATTTATCATGTTGTGCATTACATCCCTATTACTTATTTATTTTGTAACTAGAAGATAATTTTAAGAAGTGTTTATTTTTTTTATCATTTAAGGGTATCTTCTACTTATTTTCTAGTAATTTAAATTAGATTCTTATTTTCTTTTTCTGCCCCAATGCCTTTCTTGATCAACATGCCCCTGTGGTACTTTGATACCATCTACAGCTTCTCAAAAATAGCAGGTTCTTTAGGTTTTCTATTTATTAATGGAGTGCAGTAGCTATAATATGTATGAGTTATGAAAGACTTTTCACCTAACTGAAAGTTTTATGGGAAGATTTAAGAAAAATTATTGCCATTTTATGAGAGAATAAATCTTTCCATAAGGGATGATCTCAGGCCCAGTATTCTCAATATTTTTATTTGTAGCTAGAAAAATAGAGCTTACAAGACATTGACTAAAGTGACAATGGATAATAAATTGGGTTTATAGCTGATTGTTCCTGCTATGTAGACTTTATGATTCTATAAGCATGTACATGCAGATTTTTACATGTTCATAAGTTGTCTTTTTTGGAATAAATAGCTAGGAGTGGAATTGCTGGGTCATATGGTAAAGGTATGTTTAAATTTTTAAGAAACTACCAGACTATTTTCCAAAATTACTGTATCATTTTTTATTACCATGAGCAATGTGTGAGAGTTACAGTTGTTCTGCATTCTTGGTGATATTTGTGGTTGTCAGCGTTTTATTTTAGATTGTAAATATATTGTGATACCTCACTGTGGATTTAACTTACATTTCCATATGAGTAATGATGTTGAGCATCTTTCATGTGGTTATATGTCATCAGTATCTCTTTAGTGAAGTGTCTTTTCAAATCTTTTGCCAACTTTTTAATAGGGTTGTTTGTTTTCTTATTATTAAGTTATGAGTGCTTCATGTATTATGGATACAAGTTATTTTCCAAATGTATGTTTTGCAAATATTTTCTTCTGGTCTGTGGTTTGCCTTTTTATTTTCTTATTAGTCTGTTTTGCAGAGCAGAAATTTTAATTTTGAAGATGTACAGTTTATAAAATTTTATAGACTGCAATTTTCCTATCCTATCTAAAATATCTTTGCCTAATTCAAAATCACAAAGATTTTCTTCTTTGTTTCCTTTTAAAAGTTTTGGGTTTTACATCAAGGCCTATGATCCATATTAAGTTAATCTGTAAATATGGTATGAAGATCTAGGTTTTTTTTTTTTTTTTAAACTGTTTTTCTAATTGTTTCCACACTGTTTTCTGAAAAAACTATTTTTTATCCATTGAATTACTTTGGCGACTTTTAAAAAAATCAATGGCTTATATATATATGGATTTATTTCTGTACTCGCCATTCTGTCACATTGTTCTGTATGTCAGTAATTTTCAGTTTTATAGTAAACCTAGAAATAAAGAAATCTATCTTTATTCTTTTTCAAAATTGCTTCTGTTATTCTAGGTTCTTCATTTTCCATCCAAGTTTTATAACCAGCTTGTTGAGTTCTACTTAAAAAAAAAAAAAGGGAGGGGACAGTGTTTGGGATTTTGATTGGGATTGCATTGAATCTAGAGATCAATTCAGAGAAAAATGAAATCTTACTAATACTGAGTTTTCTTATCCATGAATATAGTATATCTCTCTATTTAGGTCTTTGATTTCTCTAGTCAAAATTTTGTAGTTTTAAGTATACAAATCTTGCACCTCTTTTGTTTGATTTATCTTCAGCTTATCCCATTAAATACCTAGGTATTTAATGTTTCTGATGGTTTTATATTTATGGTATTTATTTGTATGTAATCATTATATATAAAATGTATTATTTTATATCACACATTTTAAAATATTATATAATACATTTATATTTATTTATCTTATATGACATAGATTATATAAATATAATAATAATATACATTTTTCCTATATATATATATTTTGGTATATTGATTTTTATCCAGTGACATTTAGGAATGGTTTGACTTCTTGATGGATTTATCAATTTATCATTATGTAATGTCCCTCTTTAAATTTCTAGTAATTCAGAACCTTGTTCTGAAGTGTATTTTGTCTAATACTTATATAATCAGTTCAGCTTTTCTATTTAATTAGTTTTTGCAATATTTTCAAACCTTTTAATTTATCCTTTTCTTTATACTTAAGGCAAGTTTCTTACAGACAACATATAGTTAGGTTTTTCTTTGTTACTCAGTTTTGAAAATCTCTGTCTTAATTGGAGGTGATAAGACAATTTACATTTTACTTAATTATTGATAACATTGTTTAAATTTATCTTCCTTCTTGTTTCCTATCTGTACAATTGGTTGTTTGTTTCTTTTTTCTATCTTTTAAAAAAATTAGTATGTTTAAAAATAATTTTGTTTTTCTCCACTATTAGTTAATAGGCTATACTATTTTTTCTTTTTTAGTGGTTGTCTCCAAGGGCTTATAAGGTACATCTTTGCCTTATGACAAGCTGCTTTCAAATAATAATGTACTAGTACAAAAGTAGCTTCTGAATCCTACAACAGTACACTTCCAAATCCTCTCTCCCATCTTTTTTGATATTGTTGTCATATACATTAATATTATGTATGGTTTAAACCCCATAATAATGTTTTACAATTTTTGCTATAAACAGTCAAATTTCTTTTAAGTGATTAAAAATAAGAAAATTGTCTTTTACGTTTACTTTCATTTATATAATTACCAGTGATCTTCATTTCTTTGTGTAGATTCTATTCCAGTGTGGTATCATACTTACTCTTCCTAAAGACTTTCCTTTAACATTTCTTTTTTTTTTTTTAATTAATTTATTTATTTTTGGCTGCACTGGGTCTTTGTTGCTGTGCACAGGCTTTCTCTAGTTGCGGTGAGCAGGGGCTACTCTTCGTTGCAGTGTGTGCGCTTCTCTTGTCGTGGAGCATGGGCTTTAGGCATTCAGGCTTCAGTAGTTGTGGCTCACAGGCTCTAGAGCACAGACTCAGTAGTTGTGGCATATGGGCTTAGTTGCTCCACGGCATGTGGGATCTTCCCAGACCAGGGCTCAAACCCATGTCCCTGCATTGGCAGGTGAATTCTTAACCACTGGGCCACCAGGGAAGCCCTCCTTTAACATTTCTTGCAATTCAGTTCTGCTGGAAGAGAATTCTCTCCAATAATTTTGTTTTCCACTGAAAAAAAGCATTTATTTTGCCTTCATTTTTTTAAAAAATTTTATTTTTATTTATTTTTGGCTGCATTGGGTCTTTGTTGCTGCAGGCGGGCTTTCTCTAGTTGTGGTGAGCAGGGGCTACTTTTTTTTCATTGCGGTGCCTTCGCTTCTCTTGTTGTGGAGCACGGGCTCCAGAGCGCAGGCTCAGTAGTTGTGGTGTACGGGCTTAGTTGCTCCGTGGCATGTGGGACCTTCCCGGCCCAGGGCTCGAACCTGTGTCCCCTGCACTGGCAGGCGGATTCTTAACTGCTGCGCCACCAGGGAAGCCCCTGCCTTCATTTTTGAAAAGTATTTTTGCTGGATATGGAATTCTGGGTTGACAATCTGGTTTTTTTCATTTTTCTTCCTTTTAGTAGTTTAAAGATGGCACTCCATTGACCCTAACTTGAATAGTAGAGATATACTTCCTGCTAGCATGTCCCTGGGATCTTACATCTATGAGTTAACGTCTTTAAACATGTTGGAGAAATTTGTGGCTATATTTCTTTTCTTCTAGGATTTCAATTTCACTTACATTAGAGCATTCAGTATTTTCCCACAGTTCGTGAATTCTCTCTCTTTTGTGCACTCTCTGAGTTTTCTGATCCATGAATTTGGTATATCTTTCCATTGATTTAAGTCTTTGATATTTTTAATCAATATATTTTAGTTTTCAGAATACTTGTCTCACACCTCATTTATCAGATTTATCCCTAGATTATCCCATTAAATACTTGGGTAGTTAATACTTTTTTTATTGAAGTATAGTTTATTTACAATGTTGTATTAGTTTCTGTTACACAGCAAAGTGATTCAGTTATACTTATATATATTCTTTTTCATTATAGGTTATTACAAGATATTGAATATAGTTTCCTGTGCTATACAGTAGGACTTGTTATTTATCTGTTTTTTATATCATAGATTGTATATGCTAATCCCAATCACCTAATTTATCCCTCCCCCTGTTCCCCTTTGGTAACCTTAAATTTGTTTTCTATGTCTGTGAGTCTATTTCTGTTTTGTAAATAAGTTCTTTTGTGTCATATTTTAGATTCCACATGTGAATGATATCATACAATATTTGTCTTTGTCTGACTTACTTCACTTAGTATGATAATCTCTAGGTCCATCCATGTTACTGCAAATAACATTATTTCATTCTTTTTTATGGTTGAGTAGTATTCCAGTGTGTGTGTGTGTGTGTGTGTGTGTGTGTGTGTGTGCGCACATGCGTGCACCACATCTTCTTTATCCATTCATCTGTCAGTGGACATTTAGGCTGCTTCCATGTCTTGGCTATTGTAAATAGTGCTGCTATGAACATTGAGCTGCATGTATCTTCTCAAATTAGAGTGTTCTCCAGATATATGCTCAGGAATGGGATTTCTGGATCATATAGTAACTATTTTTAGTTTTTTAAGCAACCTCTGTATTGTTTTCCATAGGGGCTGAACCAATTTACGTAATGACCAAAAATGTAGGAGGGTTCCCTTTTCTCCACACCCTCTCCAGCATTTATTGTTTGTGAACCTTTTAATGATGGCCATTCTGACCAGTGTGAGGTGATACATCATTGTAGTTTTGATTTGCATTGCTCTGATGATTAACAATTTTGAGCAATTTTTCATGTGCCTCTTTGCCATCTGTATGTCTTCTTTGGAAAATGTCTATTTAGGTCTTCTGTCTATTTTTTGATTGGGTTGCTTTTTTGTTATTGAGTTGTATGAGCTGTTTGTATATTTTGGAAATTAAATCCTTGTTGGTCGCATCATTTGAAATATTTTCTCCCTGGCCGTATGTTGTCTTTTCATTTTGTTTATCGTTTCCTTTGCTGCACAAAAGCTTGTAAGTTTGATTAGGTCCTATTTGTTTATTTTTGCTTTTATTTTTATTGCCTTGGGAGACTGAGCCAACATTGGTATGACTTAGGTCAGAGAATGTTTTACTTATGTTCTCTTCTAAGAGCCTTATGGTGTCCTTTCTTATATTTAAGTCTTTAAGCCATTTTGAATTTATTTTTGTGTATGGTGTGAGGGAGTGGTCTAACTTCACTGATTTACTGGCTGGCCAGCTTTTCCAACACCACTTGCTGAAAAGACTGTCTTTTCTCCACTGTATATTCTTGCCTCCTTTGTCAAATATTAATTGACCATAGGTGTGTAGGTTTATTTCTGGGCTCTCTGTTCTGTTCCATTGATTCTTATGTCTGTTTTTGTGCCAACACCATGTTTTTTTGATTACTGTTGTTTTGGAGTATTGTCTGAAGTCTGGAAGGGTTATGCCTGCAGCTTTGTTCTTTCTCCTCAAGATTGCTTTGGCAATTCTGGGTCTTTTGTGATTCCATATAAATTTTAGGATTATTTGTTTGAGTTCTGTGAAAAATGTCATGGGTAATTGGATAGGGATCACATTAAATCTGTAGATTGCTTTGGGTAGCATGGCCATTTTAACAATATTAATTCTTCCAAACCAGGAGCATGGGATATCTTTTCATTTCTTTAAGTCACCTTCAATTTCCTTTATCAGTGTTTTATTGTTCTCAGTGTATAAGTCTTTGACCTCCTTGATCAGGTTTATTCCTAAGTATTTTATTTTTATTGAAGCTATTTAAAAAGGAATTGCCTTTTTTTCCCCTTTCGGAGATTTCATTGTTAGTGTAAAGAAATGGAACCAATTTCTGTACGTTAATCTTATATCCTGCTACCTTGTTGAATTCGTTTATCAGGAGTAGAACCTAAGATTCTAGATGTTCCCTTTCCTCTATATTAATCAGATAGCTTAATGTTAGGTAGACCTACTTTAATTTAAATGAAGTTGTCAGCTTCTCTGAAGGCAGGCATATAATTTAAGGTGATTTTCACAAATTAGCTATGTGATCCTTAAAAGATAGAAATAAATGCCAGGTACTAAATAATGTGATAAAAATAAACTATACATATGGGAAATAAATTGCTAGGCATTATTGCTTTGACTGTGTGCTTAAAATGAGTCAGTAGGAGTACTCCTAGCCAAAAACTCACATGATTCTGGGATATATTAACAGTAAAGTAACAAGAAATATTTAGAAAGTAATCCTCCCCAAAAACTCAACACCTACTTGAATACAATTTCTATTTTTTTATAGCTTGTACTATAAGGGGAATGATAAGAGAATGAAGTTGTTTTAGTGAGAAACAGAAAAAAATGGAAGAGTTACTGAGAAGAGATGGAATTGATTGATTTTGACTGAAGAAAATGACGCTGAGGGCAGACTTAATCAGCTCTTTTGAAGCTGAATACCATTTTAAAATGATGACTGTAGATTTTAACAAGTTTTATTTTATAATATTTGAAATATACAAGTGAATGCAGGTAAAAAAGATGTAGGCTATGATGTAGAACATTAACATGAAAATATGTGAACACAACTTAAAAGCTAGTAAATTGTTTAGTGTTGCTTTCTTTTGAGCTTTATAAAAATCATATATGTAATCTTATGAGATTTTCTCAATATTTTCTTTGATTCATCCATGTTCTAACATGTAGCTATAGTTCACAATTTTTCATGACTGTATAATATTCCAATGCAGGAACATAGTAAAGGAACATAGTACAATTTTTTCATCCCTTCTGTGGATGAATATTTGACTTGTTTCCAGTTTCTCTAATATGAATATTTTTGTAGATGTATCCAAGTGCACATGTGTAAAAGTTCCTAGGAGTGGAATTGATGGGTTCTAGGTTATGTGAATGCTGAGCTTTGTGAGATAGTGACTGCAGTAACTTAAATTCCCATTGTAAGTAGTCCCATTCATCCAAGTCCTTCCTTTATGAAGACTTTTGTTAATTTATTTTTATTCCTAAAATTTATTAATATTCTCCTCATTTAATGCTTTTTACAGGTTTTGTCTTTCATATTTAAGTTTTTAACCTATTGTATGTATTGTATGTATTGTATGTATTGTATGTATTTTTAACCTATTGTATTGTATGTATGTATGATATGAAGTGGTAATTCTATTTCCATTCTTTTTTATGGACAACTTATTGTTCAGGCTCATTTATTTCCCCGTAATGTGCCATGCCACCTTTCTCATATATCAAATTTGCTTATATGTGTGAGTCTGTTTCTGGACTCTACCAACTGTATCAATATTGACATTTTCTATTTCAATAGAAATATTGCATCAGCAATAATAGATAGTTCTAATTACTGTGGCTATATAATAAGTCTTGAAGTATGAAAAGGCAAGTCCCCCTCTACCCTAATCTTTGTCAGGACTCTCTTCATTATCCTCTGACTTTTCCCCTTTTATATAAATTTTAGTATCAGCTTGCCCAGGTCCTTGAAAAACCCTATTAGTGCTATGATTAAAATTGATTTAAAGTCATATTGTTTGGGAAACCTGACATCTTAAAATACTGAATTATCCTATTCATGTATCTGGTGTCTCTCTAAGTATTCTGTAGTGATTTTTCATAAATTTTATATTTTTTTCTGGATCAGTTGAATACAATTTTGCTATTAATTTATACTTGTTCTTATAAACTTGTAAATATCTTTTAAGATTATATTTTCTAAATGTATGGTTGGTGAGTATAAACATTTTTGTATGTTGATTATATATCCAGACAACTTACTCAACTCTCTAATTATTTCTAAATAAATGTGTCCTAGAAAAGAATGTATATTTTGCCATTATAGAGCAGAGTGTTCTATAAATATCAGTTAGGCCAAGTTGGTTGACAGTCATTCAAATCTTATATATCGTTACTGATTTTCTACTTACTTTTTCTAACAGAC
Organism: Tursiops truncatus; assembly: GCF_011762595.2. NCBI lineage: Eukaryota > Metazoa > Chordata > Mammalia > Artiodactyla > Delphinidae > Tursiops > Tursiops truncatus. The sequence goes on along the minus strand of NC_047034.1, from coordinate 97,564,508 downwards.
ATTGAGAAGAGTATTGAAATCTTTCACTTTAACTGGATTTATATACTTCCCCTGTAGTTGCATCAGTTTTTACTTCCGGTATTATGAAACTCTGTTATTAAGTGTATAAAATCTTAGAATTGTTATAGTGTCTTGATGAATTGACCCCTTCTTCATTATGAAATGATCCTTTTTTTATCCCTAATAATATCTTTTGCTTTGAAATCTATTTTGCTTTTTTCAGATTAGTGTTGCCAAGTATATCTATTCCATTATTTCATTATTTTACTTTTAATCCGTTTGTTTCTTTACCTTTAAAGTGGGTTACTTTAAGGCCGCATATAGTTAAGTTTTTTTTGTAGGCAGCACATAGTTAAGTTTTTTATTTTTAATCCATGCTGACAAATTTTTATTTTAAATGTTTTTTACCATTTATATTTACTGTTTTTATTAAAATGGTTGAGTTTAAATCTGACATTTGCTAATTATTTTCTGTTTGTCACATTTATTGTTTGCTCCTCTTTTATCCTTTTGTTTTCTTTTGTACTAATTTTTTTTACATTTTTATGATGCTGCTTGATCTCTTATGTTTGCTTATTCATTATAAATCATTTTTAGTGTTTTTTCAAAAAAGATATACAGTGTACATCTTTAAATACACAATTGACCATAAGTGATAACATGTAAAATCACATTATATTTAAGAACTTCATAATATACTTTTATTTCTCTATTTCCAGTTTTTGTGCTGTTGATGTCATCCATTTTACTTTTACATATATTATAGACCTCACAATTCATTGTTACTGTTTGTGTTTAAACATTCAATTGTATTTTCAATGGATTTTTAAATTTAAAATTTAAAAAATATTTACCATTTCTAATGCTCTTCAGTTCTTTGTGTAGATTCATATTTTCATCTGATATCACTTCCATTCTCCCTGCAGGATTTTCTTTAACATTTCTTGTAAGTTTGCTGGTGATGAATCATTTTGGCTTTTGCATATCATAAAATGTTTTTATTTTGCTTTAATATTTGAAAGACAATTTTGCTAAGTTGACAGTTTTTTCTTTCATTACCTTAAAGATATTGATCCATAGTCTTCTGGTTTACATTGTTTCCAACAAGAAATCTGCTGTAATTACTGCTAGGAATGCACCTATCACAGGCATTAGCACTTGTCAAAGATGAGTAGACACATAAAGAAAAAGGCATCGTGTATGGGAATCTGAAGACTCAGTAGACAAAAGAAACATATATGCAAAAAGTTGACATATTAGAATTTCAAAAACAGATTAAAATTATACAGTATCAGATTAAGAATGAAAAAATCCACATTTGAAATTTCTAGTGGGAAACCGAAACTGTATAGACTAAATTATCACATTTGAAAAAAAAACAAATACAAATTCCAGAAATAAAAATACAATAACCAGAATGAAGAACTCAGTGGATAGTTTTAGCAGTAGCATAGTATAGCCAAAAAGAGTATTAATGAAGTGAACAATAGGAGAATCATGAAGAATTCAGGTAGAAAGACAAACAAGATGGAAAATAGAGAAGAATGTGAAAGATACAGCTTTTTTCCCAGAAAAGAGACGTTTTAGGTTACCAAAAGTAAAAACAATAAGGAAAAGCTAAATCACATATTAAGGCATTTACCACAGGGTGAATATATGACTTGGTTTCAGTTAATTATACTATCAAGGAGGAACCAACCCTGACAGCTCTCAATTATTCTCCTGCAATGTCTCATTTCTCAGGTTCAAGAAGTAGGTGATGGCAGCTCTCATTTCACTATGAGTTCACAAAAAAGGAAAGGATAAATTAGCCCATACATGATGACAACCAAGAAACTCAGATTAAATTGAACAAAGATGGACTTTGAAAACCTGTGACTTGAATAGAGGTTGAACAAAGCTGGGTGGTGATGCTATTGAAGTAAGATGGTGTGAAAAACCTAAAATATTTCCAGGAACATTGATAACATCTCTAGGGAGTGTTCATAGCTTCCCTCTTTTGTCTGCAGTGCATGGGGAACATGGGTAAGCAGCTTACTTACCAGAGAGGACGTCTTTCAAGGAAATTCATGAGCAAAACTAGATAAGAGGCTAAATTACATCAAAGTTGCAAGCCAAGCAGTTAGAAATAATATGCTGTGTCCAAACAAAAATAACATCATTACAGCATCAACCTGTAAGAAAGTCTTGCTCTGGGCACAAGAAGCTTGGAAACAGTGATCAAATGGGAGACAGGCACTTATTTGTAATAACACATGAAGTGTTTCTTAAACTTGGAATTTTATGAAGAGAGTAGAGATGTTTAGTTGAGAATGGTTGGACCCATACTATAGAGTGAGAATTATACATATTATTATATTACCATTTATAACTAATTCAAAACAATGATTTGGTTTTAACTTCCACTTCTGCCTTAGAAAATGATAGATAGTCTTTACCCAGATGAAGCTAAGGGAATTGTTTCTGTTCTAGTTGTAATTAAATTTGTCTTCTTTGTTCATGGTTGTGCCTAAATTCTCTTCAGTCCACAAAGACCCTTTCTTTGATGGTTATTTCCCTTATGCTGGACTACTATTAATAATATTTATTTACTCAAACTTAATTATTTCTGGTTCATTTATGATGACAATGTTCTATTTTCTAATTATCATCTAAACAGTCTCTATGCCCTCCATGTTGGTCCATAGTTGTGAAGCCCAAGAAGGAAAAAATATATTGCGATAGACCAGGGAATTAGTTTTATTATTGTCTGACCCATATTAACTAGACTTTTAAATTATTTGGTTACCATAAAAATGGATGCTGAGTGTTTCCTGTATCAAAACTTCTTGAAGGTGGGGTCGGCTCTTTCTCATTCTCTTGTATTTTCAGTACTAAGCACAGTGTGACCCATAGAGGAGTTACTCAATGTTGAATAAGAATAAGTGAAATAATGCCTTAACTTTAAAATATGTAATTAACATGTTCATATATGCTATTTTCAGGTACATATACATAGTATGAAGCTTTACTCACTGTTTCTAAAAGCTAAATTGGTAATAATGTGCCCTAAATGAATACTTGTATATTAAAATTCATATCATATACACACACATGGTGGGTCAGAGACATTTTAGGGAGTCATGTCAGCAATTATTTTGATGTGCCTCACTATATCTTTTATTTTGAGGGCTGTAATTTCTAAAAATCTCATCTCTAATTTTGTAGCTACACGCATATGATGTAGATGGTGTCAACCTCATTTACTGCTACTTTTTGATCCTATGTAATTCTTTTCTTGAATTTAGTTCAAAAAGAACTTAAACAAAATAGAAAAATACTGATTTGAGTTTACTTTTTTATTTAAATTAAAACTACTTCAAATCAGACTTCTGTTTTGAATTTGATTCAACTCCCAGTTCAAGGATAAGTATTAATTTTAGTTAGTAATTTTTTAATTGAATCTCAGATAGAAAACAATTTCAAAATACTTGTCTGAGGATTTTTTTGGTGTGAATGTGCTTTTTCCTTTTATTATTTTTTTCCAGTAGGCATAATACAATTTTTTTATAATCTCCAACATGACTGCGTATTTCCATGAATTTTCTTCTGCTTAGAATATGTATTCATTTCTTTGGAACACAATTTTCAGCTTTTGCATGAGCAATAAAGGAGATTCAACATTATATTTAATAAAGGATATTTAGGGGCTGAGAGAAAGGCCATGTATTGAAGGTATGTTCTTGCACTTGTGATCTGCAGGGAGTTCAATATACAGCCTTTGTAGATATTCCTCTTTACAAAACACAGTCTCTGAAATTTCTAAAAAAAATGTTATAGAAATGGAATAGAATGGCATTCTGCATAGATGAACAATTTTCTATAGTTCTCTAATAGATTGTTCCTGAGAAATGTTATAGAACATTTTGTTACTTATTCTGTGGCTGTGCTGTTTTATTTTAATTTAGTACTGTCATGTGAATGATAAGCAGTTGGGGCTGAAAATTTCCTGCTTTGCTATTCTTTGGATGTTAATAATTATACTAATTAGCAATTCACAACAAACAGGTCTCAGTCACACTGAATCATTTCTGCCACCTTTGCCACTATTTTAACATCACGAGTAAATTTCAAGCTACTGTTGTCTTAGAAATGCTTTCTCATGAACAGAACTCCTCCCTAAATCCTTTCAGGTCCAAAAGAAAGCACAGATCACTGAGGATGTAAACAAAAACAAAAAATTACCTTCTTTGTAAGGAGTTCATTTCTAACCTCAATTCATGTCTTTTAATTACATATCAAGTGAGTTAGACCTCAGCTTCCATCGTAATGCAGATAATTCAGCAATGTAACTCAGTATGAAATAACTTTGCCTGAAAAATTCAATTACATATGTTTTGGGGAGACAGTTCCCATGTGGCTGGAAAGCCTGAACAGCCAAGTAATTTAGTCTTTATTATCAATGGCTAAAATTCTGAATAGCTGGGATGAATGTACTTCCTTTGTTTGCAAGTGGGGGTAACTCTTACTGGTCCTATGCAACATAGCAACTATCACCACTTTTTGAAAAAACTGTTACTCACCCTACACTTATATAACTTCCTACTTTTCTCCCCATTCCTAACTCCCATAGTAAGTTATAGTTATGACATTTTCAGCCCTTACCTCATTGCTTTTATAAATCTTGATTCTCCTTCTGAGTACTGTGAGCTCTTTGAGATCTACCTGTGTATTCCCAGAACCCAGCAAAACTCTACATACATAGTAGGTGGTCAGTGGATATTGCTCAATAAATGAATTGGAATAACCGAACATAACTTTAACAGTGTCTTCCATTAATTCATTCATTATCATTGATTGTGCAAATATTTGAGTACCTACTATGTGCCAGAAGCATAGTGTGCTATATGGAGATAATAGCATGAATGACAGTTTTTAACTGAAATGATGTGTGAATTCAGAATGAGTCAATATTTCCACTTCTGATCTTTCCCCTTCAGTATAATGCCCACATTTACCTCCCAACAAACATGCGTGCTTTAGTCTAAATTCTTTTTAATGGGCAGAGTGGAATGAATTACATTGTACATATTTAAATAGGGCTTCATTGTTGATTAAAAGTAACAATGCAGCACTTCCTTTTCTGACCTCCCCAGCTCATGAACAACGTTTGCTTCATCCAATTCATTGACAGTCCGTTGTTCAGCACCCACCATGGATCAGGCCCTCACTGTGCTTAGTGCCTGGGACAGAGCAGAGAACAAGGCAGGTACTATTACTATCTTATGAAAGTTACAGTCTAGTGGAAGAGGCAAGTATTTCCCAAATAATTGTTTAATTACCATTGTAATTAATGTAGAATGCAATAAGAACATAGTATGTAGAACTGGTTTTATAAAGGAGGTCCGGGTCTTTGTGCTGTTTTCTATACCTGAAAAACTCTTCCCACTATCATTTGTCTAGTTTAATTCTCAGATCTCAATCTAACTGCCACTTTTCAGAGAATTTCCTTAATCTTCTCCCCCCAGCCTCATCCCTGGCTCATCTAAATTAGGTCCTCTGTTTTTCTCTCTATTGTGTACCTTCAAACCAGTGGTCATAATTGTGTTATGTGTAAGTTAGTGTAATTATTCATTGCTTTTCTTCTTCATTAGACTCTAAGCTCCATGAAAATAAGGGCCTCATCTCTTTTGTTCACATACTCAAGGCTTAAAACACTTCCTAAACTTAGCATGTGTTCAATGAACACCTATTGCTTGAATGAATGAATAAATGAATGAGTGAACTGATATTTAAGCTAGGTTCTAAACAAAAATGAGTTGTAAGTAGCCAGGTTTCCACCCAGATAGATGAAACAGCATGTATGTAAGGTTCTAAAATGCCAGAAAGAGAACTGGCCATTTTGAAGCAATTTCTGAAGATAGGTTGGCTAGAAGGCAAAGAGTAAAGAGGAGAGGGGCACAGGATGAGACTGCGAGAATCAGAACATGCCACATTTTACAGGGCGTTTTTTTTTTTTTTTTGCTGTACGCGGGCCTCTCACCGCTGTGGCCTCTCCCGCCGCGGAGCACAGGATCCAGACGCGCAGGCCCAGCGGCCACGGCTCACGGGTCCAGCCGCTCCGCGGCATGCGGGATCCTCCAGGACCGGGGCACGAACCCGCGTCGCCTGCATCGGCAGGTGGACTCTCAACCACTGCGCCACCAGGGAAGCCCTACAGGGCCTTTTAAACCCTGGCAAGGTACTCAAATTATATATAAAATATGGAATGTATAATTATACTTGTATAAATATACATGATACTTAATTATTATACTATATTGCAGTCCCACAGAGAAGGAAAACTTCATATTTCTATACCTCCAAATAGTCAAGATGTATACTCTTAATTCAAATATTCGGAACAGTATTTTAAAAAGCAGATTGCTACTGGAGCTTATAGAATAGGCGAAATGATTTAGTAAAGAAGAAAACATGGTACGCAGCACATTCAAATTCAGTAAGGCCCTCTGTGTGCCTGAAGAGCCTGTTGGGAAACAGCTGTATAATGAGAGGCTGGCTGCCCCCGCCTTTCCACAAGTTTGCTGGAGATTTATAGCTTAGTGGCTTTTTTGTGTGTTTTCCCCTATGATTATCCAAAATCAGGAATGCTGTTAACAAATAGTAATGATACACTGGAAATAGAATTTCCACCTAAGGCTTCATCTAACCAGCTAGCCTCTTTTTCAGAAGGCTTGAACGTACAGTACATACATAGTCTATACGATTACTTTCAAATAAAAATGACGTTTGAGATTACATTTTATTGTGTCTAGACCCTGATGTTCAAACTCAGAAAATTATACTTTGGAGTCTAAGTGATTCAGTGAATCAATGATGTTTACAAACACAAACATATTTGGAGTTGGCCTTAGGCAGGGAATATGCTGCATTTACACCATCAGCTACAACTGTGAATGGAGAAATAAACAAAGAAAGGCGATATAAACAAAGAAAGGATTGGCATTTCAGGTTTTCCTCTTCATACAAATCAGCTTATGAGTTCTCATAGGTCATTTTATTAAGCTGTGAACCTGGTGTTTTCTCCTTTTTAAATCAGTAAGAAAACAGGAAGCTTTCTGTTTGGTGACCTCTTGCAAAGAATACACCCCTGGACATCTGAAGCATCTCTCATTACATTAGATACAGTCAGACAAAGATAGGTGAGCTCTCAGTGACCTCACTATCAGATTCGTGCCTCCTGGAGCAGTTCTGAAGTGGATTCCTTTCTGAGTTGGGGTCTGGAAGATGATAGGCTCTCAACACATTCACTGAATATGTCAGAGAGCCCAGATCTTTTCAAGGCATTAGATTCTGGTTGTTTAAATAGATAGTACCCTCAAGGGAGAATAGTAGTTTTTCCCAGATCCTGAAACACTGCCAATTTGTGGCATAATAATAGCTGGTACCAACTAGCATTCATAAAAGACTTGTTTTGTCCTAAATACTTTTGCTATATTAAATCATTTGCTTCTCACAACAAGTCTAGAAAATAAGTATAGATGAGGAAACCGAAGCACAGAAAGGTTACTCAAAGTCACACAGCTATGAATCTTGGAGGAGCTAGAATTTGAATACAGGAAGTGTGACTCCAAGAGAACCAAGTCAGATTTTGAGTCTGCAATATTTCCTATCTGAAAAAGGCCTCCAACTGTACCACCTGCTTCCACTTGGCCAACTCATTTTCCTAGCCCGCTTCTAAAGCTTTGCTTCAAATTTCCTGCATGAAGCCTAAACATTGGATAAAACTAGTGATTCAGGCTGGGCTGTAAGAAAGATATTTGGAGAGGTTCCTGGATGCTCTTTCTAAAGATTTGTTCCAAGAGATGGTCAAGGAGTCAGAAATTTCTCTACTAGAGATTCATTTCTTCACTTTAAGCAATTGTGTTTTCTGAAATTCCCTGTCAGAATAAAAGTAATTCAAGTAACTGGAGAACTCTACAAACAACACTACACTTGGCTATTAAGAACTTGATATTATTGGCTGACTAGTGTCAGCCCTTAAGGAAACTGTAAATTCTTTTTTAAAATTATTTTTTCTTTACAAATTCATTTTATTTTTTGCTTTTAAAAAAAAAATTTTTTTTGTATTTTGCGGGCCTCTCACTGCTGTGGCCTCTCCCATTGCAGAGCACAGGCTCCGGATGCCCAGGCTCAGCGGCCATGGCTCACGGGCCCAGCCACTCCACGACATGTGGGATCTTCCTGGACCAGGGCACGAACCCGTGTTCCCTGCATCGGCAGGCGGACTCTCAACAACTGCGCCACCAGGGAAGCCCACAAATTCATTTTAGATAGCTAAAACTACTACTAAACAAACAGAAGGATAACTTATAATTCTATCATCCCTAGAAATTTTTAATATTTAATGTAAATATTTCTAATCTTACACATACATTATACATTTATGGGTATATTATTTGATATTTTTTTCACCTAACAGTGTATTTTGAACATCTTTCCATGACACTTATTATTCTACTATACTTATTTATTATTCTACTATAGCATTATTTTGTTTCTTGAATATACCACTGTATAACAAACACTTCTTTTTGAAAATTAGGTTGTGCCCATATTTTTGCTATTATAATCAACATTGCATTGAAATGTATTGTAATTAACTCTGAATATTTCTGATAATTTCTTGAGAATGAATTAGAACTAATTATCTACCACCGCATTACCCCCCAAAAGCTAAGAGGTGCTAGGTAAAGTAATTTTTTTCTTCCATTTTTATTGATATATAATTGACATATAGCACTGTACTAATTTAAGGTGTACAGCATAATGATTTGGCTTACATACATCATGAAATGATTGTCATAATAAGTTTAGTGAACATCCACCATCTCGTATAGATACAACATTAGAGAGAGAAAAAATTTTGTGTGTGTGTGCGTGTGTGTGTGATGAGAACTCTTAGGATTTGCTCTCTTAACAACTTTCCTATAAAACATACAGCAGTGTTCATTATATTGATCATGTTGTACATAACATCCTAGGACATATTTATCTTATAACTGGAAGTTTATACCTTTTCTGCCTTCATCCAGTTCCCTTTCCTCCACCCCTCGCCTCTGGTAACCACAAATCTGATCTCTTTTTCTGTGAGCTTGTTTGTATGCATGTTTGTTTTTGAAGTATAATTGCCCTACAACACTATGTTAATTCCTGTTATACAACATAGTGATTTTTTTCTATACATTTCAAACTGATCACCATGATAAGTCTAGTTACAATATGTCACCATACAAAGATATTACATAGTTATTACCTATATTCCTCACACTGTACATTTCATACCCATGACTCATTTAGTTTGCAACTGGAAGTTTGTAGGTATGGTAATTTTTGAAGAGTGGCAGGCCCAGGTGGGACTTCAGACTAAATGAAGTCATTTACAGGATATGTGAAATGATGTGAATGATAAACTGCCTCTTTGACAGTTTTATCAAAGAATTCCTTATCATTTATAGAATGGTGTACAGAGTTGAAATTTGCTTGTTCTGCTAGACATTACTTCCTTTTTAGTGCTCTTTTGACTACTCCATAGTCATTTGCTTCCTCTCTCCCATTGGACTGTAAGCAACCTGACTATTACCAAATAAAGACTTAATATTTTCAAAAAGTAAGTGACATCAAATCTTTAAGTCAGGATGTTACCCTTACTAGTATTCTTAATCAGCAGTTTTTCTTTAAACCAAGGTGGCTTTATTTCAGGAAACTGAATGATTTTTGTCTGCTATTGACCCTGTACTTGGCACAGTGCTAACTTTTAATAATCATTACTATCTTAAAAGGAAGGCTAATGTGTTGTGATGGAAAAACACATGCAGAATAAATAATGTGAATTACATTTTTAAAAAGGACTTTTACTTCAATAAATATTTTCATGAAGAGTTGTCATTAAGATATATGTTTCTGCAAAAATGATATAAAATCACAAGGGACCAAAATTAGTGAATTTGCAAGTAGTTCTTTCTTGTACATTAACACTAACTCAATAGAAATCTCTAACCATGGTGCTGACCCATTCTTTGAAATCAAATTAAGATACTCTGGACACAATGGATTTTTAAACACTGTTAAGGTGTTCATCACAACTACACTGACGATTAGTTTCAATTTAAGGGGTATGAAACTCCTGGGGGAATTGGGAATCTTAAAGGATTTAAGACATTGGCTAAAAACCTGTACATGTATGCTCTATTCTTTAATCCAACGTGTTGGTGTTGTCTGTCCTTATTTTTGAGAGGAAGGAGATACTGGGAAGCAATGTGTTTGGAACATAGTCCCAAGGTACCGGTTCAGTTCAGTAATTCAAATCTATGAACAAAAAAGCAGAGCTCTTTCTTGGCACATTAATTATACTTTCACAGGACTTTAAAATGGAGGAGTTATATAGACTTCTCTCCTTAATTCAACAATTTTCTAAGAGGTCACTGAGAGCTTTGTCTTTCCTACAGTATTTTTGTGGGAAAATGTGTTTTAATAAGTAAAATTATTTCTCAAGAGCTTGAGGACTTGACACTGATAGACCAGAGCTGAAGATGCTCAGCACTGCCGGAACCTTTTGCATTAGTTCATATCCTCAGGAGTTTTGGACTGTCAGTGCTGAAGGGTTTGAAATTGGGAAATATGTTACTCAAGTTTGCCCATTAAAATATTGGAGGAAAAATGTACTGAAGTTGCAGCTGGTGTGACATGCAGTATGTGACACTGGAAAAATGCTATGAATTTCAGGGGTTGTCTGAGCATAGAATCATGTGATGTGACAAGTGCAGGCAATACTTTTTTTTTTTTTGGTGAACAGCTGATTTAACAGGAAGAGGAAACTCCATGGAAAAACATCAGTGCATAAATTGCTCCTGCCCTGAACTCAATGCTATTAATTCTTTGATGCCAAGAGTCAAATTTTGTCAGAAATGGAATCCTCTCTGACACTCTCTGCCAAATGGATAGACACCAAAAAAATGACATTAAATGATACATTAAATGATATTCATGTTCTGACCAACTTACTCAAACAAGGCTATTCAGAATTATTGTTGGCATGGGACTTTCCTGTTTCAAGTTCAGCCATCTTTATCACCACAGTCACATGCTTTGCTATTTTGACTATTCACTATCATTTGTATTGGACAAATCATTCTACATGCTATCCTATTTGATATTATGAATAGAAAAAAGAGACTAAGCTTCCAGAGAAGACAATGATAATAATGGTGATTTTACTTGAAAATGGATGTGGAATTAAAGGGAATAATAATCCTGTTTAAACAGATTCAGTGCCTTTTTAATGTACTCAATATATAATTTTAAAATAATAAAAGCACAGTATTTATTGCCAGGAATCTTGAAGTATTCTTGAACACCAGGCTCAATTTCCTCCTATATATCAGAAAAGGGTAAAGAGCCACCACTTGCCTCTCTTGTACTGTGTTTTAATATCCAGTTGTCCTTAGGGTCTATGAGAAAATAACTAACAGGGCAACACCCAGCAAAAAACCTATACAAATGAGCGTGTGTTCACATTTCTTTAACTATTTCCTAAAAGATAAAGCAAAAAGCGATGCAAAAGGTCCTGAGAACATGCAATTCCATCCCTAAGAGGATTCCCTGGGAAGATTCCTTTGCTTCTGTCTCATTTATGGTCAAGATAAATGTCTTCTCCTTGTGGGATATCCCTAGAAGAATGCCCCTGTTGAATTAGCAATTCCTTATGATTGCAACTTTCTATGACATTTATAAGGAATGTTCATATATGTTATCTCATTTGATCTTCATAACAACCAATTAAATAGAGCAGATAATAATATTCCAACCATAACCCATATGTTCTGATTCCCAGGGCAGGACTTCCCATCTCACCTCCAAACTGGGGAAGGTTGTTTCCAATGTCATGGTAGTACATCATGGTAGGACTCATCAGAGAGTATAATTCAAATTGTCTGCTATCCAGCTCCTGTCAAAAGCCTGGCTGAGATGGTGAGAGAATAAATTTCTAGAGATCAATTTTACAGTATGTGACAAAATGTTTAAAAATGCTCCAACACTTTGGCATAGCAATTCCACTTCTAGTAATTTTTCATAAATGCATGCAAAGGTATATGTACAATGATGGTAAGTATCTTAATACTTATAATAGGGGAAAATTCTAAACCTAAAAGTCTAAAATTAGGAAACTGGTTAAAACACTGTGATATATATCCATATAATGGAATATGAAAGTGAAATTAAAACTCATGTTGTGTGATGCTATTAACTGATTAGGGATAGTGTTTCTGGTACATTCATAAATGAAAAATCAGACAGAAAACAACATATATAGTACAGTAACATTTTAGAAAGAAAAATACTCATTTTATGCATGAAAAGATATTGGCTAGATACATGCAGCAACGTGTAAACAGTTACCTCTGGGTGGTAAGATTAGAAGTGGTTTATTTCTCATTTCATTTCATCTGTTTCTGCATGTGTGTATGTGTGTGTGTGTGTTCCCACTGAGCATGTATTACTTCTGTAATTAAGGTTCAAATGTCTGTGCAGGAAGAAAGCCTGGCTGAGAGAAGTGATGCCCTCAGAAGATGGTATAAGAAACATACTGTCCAGACATTTCTTTAATCATTCCAGGTTCTAACCTCATGTTAAATTAGAGCACATAAATTACTTTATAATTTTGAAAAATTTAATTATGGAAAAGAGTTTGTCTTTGAAATTTGGAATATTTTCCTCTAGGTCCCAAAATATAGGGGAAGTTGTATAAACCCATTCGATTCTTTCTTCCCTTCAGGTGCCAAGATGTATAAAACATTTAAAAATTAATCTCAATAATTCTATAACCCTTGTGGTTAGCTTTTAATCTCTCCTTTTCATCGTATCTTTTTTAAAGTATCAATTTGTGCAACTTTATTAGATACATATCTTTTATTGTAATCCTTCTCATTGTTTTTGAAAAAAATGGTATAAATTATGAAATAAATAACATACCCAGAAGTGAATTTAAGGACCATTCTTCTTACTGTCCACCTGAAAAATTGAGAAACAATACCTAGTTATGTGGCTCTTGTGATGCAGTGGAAATTTCAGAGGATAGGGACAAAAAACTTTAATTTAAAACCACTGGGACACTGGATGCTATCTCTAGGGCACTGGACAAGTCACAATGTCTCTGTATCTGTGACCCTATCTGAGAAATTTTTATAATAATACATAGGAGTGGAAACTACTGTTGTCTCACCCCTAAGACCTATTCCTAACCTCCTTCACCTTGTCCTGTCTCCCACTAGAGAGTCTGGGAAAAGTTAACTGTTCACCTTCCCGGTCTACTTTGTGGCTGGGTGTGGCCACATGACTGATATGTCTGTAAGGAAGATATTTGTTCTCCTTTATAAAAGTAGTAAGTTCTGTTTGCTTCCCTCCCTTGCCAGCATCTGCTCCAACTACCTGCTCCTGCCTTGCTTTGCCTGGAGCTATGAGAAACATTTTGCGAACATAAGACGACAAGCTTAAGATTGAAAAGTCAACATGCCTAGAATGGTGGAGGGAAAAGATAGAAGGAGCCTGGGTTCTTGATGGTGCCACTGAGCCACTGAGGCAATGCCAGCAACCAACTAAGTCTGGGTTTACTCCTGTGTGCAAAAAATAAACCTCCATTTGATTAAACAACTGCCATCCAGGCTGTTACCTGCAGCTGAATGATCCTGATGGTCAATATCATAGAGCTGTTGTGAGAATTACATTAAATGAAATAATGTATGTGCAATTGCTTTATAAGCTGTAGATAGCTCGAGAGATTTGTTACTATTTAGAGAGGCAATACAGAGCAGTGGAAAAGGCATTGGACTTGGGCTCAGACAGATTTAGGTTTACACCCTAGCCAGTCACCTTATCAGACCTTACACATATGAAAATGACCTAACCTCTCTGTGCCTTCATTGTATCATCTGTAAAATGGAGACAATGAGTGTCTTGAGAAGGTTGTTGTGAAGGTTAAAGCAGATAAGATACAGAGCTTGATACATCTTGCTCAATACAGTTTTGTTTGAGAGAAGAATTAACAAGTAGCAGTGATGTGTGGTCTGCCCTAAATGAAAAGAGTTTTCTTTTTCTGAGTGAGATTGATGCCAAAAACTCGGCTTCTCTGCACCGGTGCCGAATCGAATCTCAGAGACAGAGTTTTGGATGAAGTAGGAAAGAATAGCTTTATTACTTTGCCAGGCAAAGGGGGACACAGTGGGCTTGTGCCCCTCAAAACGGTGTGCCCCAACCCAGGAGGATTTGGTGAGGAGTATTTTTTTTTTTTGCGGTACGCGGGCCTCTCACTGTTGTGGCCTCTCCTGTTGCGGAGCACAGGCTCCGGACGCGCAGGCTCAGCAGCCATGGCTCATGGGCCCAGCCGCTCCGTGGCTTGTGGGATCTTCCCGGACTGGGGCATGAACCTGTGTCCCCTGCATCGGCAGGCGGACCCCCAACCACTGCGCCACCAGGGAAGCCCTTGGTGAGGAGTTTTATAGCAAAGGTTCAAGGGCAGGTTTGCTGTTAAGGATCAGGGTGTGTGCAAGGCCTGCACTCCTTTAATCTGGACTCAGGTGGTCTCCTGATGAATTTCTCAAGGTTATCAAACTGTGAACTTCTCTCTGGAGCATCTTCCATTGGTGGAGGTTTTAGTTCAGCAGAAAAGCTCAAAGATATCGTTATGTGTATCCCTTGAGACTGAACCAGGACCCTGCCCCAAGGCTGCACTGTTGTTTCTTGGCTGCTCCTCCCTTGTCTCTGCATCCCCCTCCCTTCTCTGATTAGCAACTGTTTGAATCTGCCCTTTGGAACTCAGGGAAGGTCGAGAAAAGGGGGACACAGAAAGGCTTTCGTGCCCAGGAGCACATATGGCCCTACTCAGTTTCAAGATCACGCTGTCCCTTGAACATTTACATCATTATGCAAAGTTTGGGACACCAAAAGAGACTTCAGGATGCCCTATTAATAAAAGTAGTAGGAAGAATTTTAGTAGCTTACTAAGTATTAAAGAGCCAGGTACCATTCTTAGAACTTCATATATTGACTAATTTAATCTTCACAGAAGTCCTATGTGTTCTTTCACTTCATTATACAAACGAGGAAAATGCAGTACAGAGAGATTAAGAAACTCATCCCAGATTACACGTTTAATAATGGAGTAGTCATTGAACTCAGGCAGTCTGGCTGCAGAACCTATGCTCTTAACCTCTATGTTATGTTAAGTCTCCTGAAAAAATTATTAAATCCATTGCACTGAGCCCTCTGTCTGAACATGGAAAAATTTGAACCTAAGCAATCTCTGCTTGTAGGCCAGGATTGTATACACACACACACACACACACACACACAAACACACACACACACACACACACACACACACAAAAGTATTGCTGAGATTTTGGGGAAGAAAATGGGGGCCATTCCATTCAGGAAATAGAGGGATGTTTCAGTTTCCAGTGAACTGAAAGGGCATAAAACTTAAAATCCCTCTGGGGCTTCATCACATTAGGCCTTTCTGGGCAAAAGTCCAAGTCCAAGCTTTCTCATTAAGCTTTTAAATAAAAGCATAAACCACTCCCTAGACAGATAAAGAAGCACTAGAGGGAGCCCAAAGAAGAAGGCCTGGAATTTGCCTAGGCTAGTCATTCTTCCTTTGTATGAAACTTGAAGATACCGTAATAACGAAGACGTTAGCATTTTGGCATACTCTCCAAGGGAAGTAACAATAATAGTAATAATAATAATTAGTGTCTTTCATCCCTATAAAATGAAACTTTCCTTATGGAGATATGAGTGATATGAAACTGAAGAAGTTCCCATTAGGATGTCCAGAAAATTCCCCAGAGTAAGCAGACTTCTTAGCTAGGCATAAATCTATGTGAAATTGTAAGGGTGAGAGTAATTATGGGCTTGCTTGAAATGGATATGATGGTTTTACTCTCCTTCTAGTTTGTCTTCCTGTATTGCAGAAGCTAGAAAATTAAAATACATTGTTCCCAAATTTCACTACCCCTAAAGTTCTGGATGTGAATTACATTCTGCCAGTTAGATGCACTCACATGCTATTGAGAATGTGGAAATAAGGAAAGGGAGAGCTTCATGCCACCTGACTGTTTCTGTTGTCTGGTGTGACTGTGTGTACCAGGGAAGCCAGCAGTGAGACACATGGGTCCCTATTGCCTGTTCTGGGCTTTTGCTCTGGGAAGGGATAGCCTCATAGGTTTCCCGGGACCAACTTGGAGGTTAGTTAAATCAAAGTAAACTTTGCAGGCAGCTTGATTTGGCAGAAGAATAGCCAGATTTAGTCCACAGCTCTTGCACAGAATGAACAAAACTCAGATGTTTCTGTAGGAAAATGTAGGTATAATTGAGGGCTTGTGATCTTTTCATTGTGTTGTGCTGAGGCATGTGGCACATGATTCAGCTACGAGTAACTGAGCTGAGAATTTTGAGTAAGGAGATAGATGGTGGTCACGACAGTTGTTCCAAGTGGCCTAGAGAGCCTTCAGGAACCAAGGTGCCATATTAAGAGGGAATACAGATCTCCCTCGATTTATGATGGGTTTATGTCCCAATAAACCCGTTGTAAGTTGAAAATATTGTAAATTGAAAATGTGTTTAATACACGTAACCTACAGCTGAGCAAAATCATATATCTAACACAAAGCCTATTTTATAAGAAAGTGTTGAATATCTCATAATTTATTGAATGCTGTACTGAAAGTGAAAAACAGAATGGTTGTATGGGTACAGAATGGTGGTAAGTGTATTGGTTGTTTCCCCTTGTGATAACATGGTGGACTGGAAGCTGTCCTTGCCCTGCCCTTGCCCAGCGTCATGAGAGAGTATCGTGCCACATATCACTAGCCCTGGAAAATATCAATTCAAAATTTGAACCACAGTTTCTACTGAATGCATATTGCTTTCCCACCATTGTAAAGTCACAAAATCCTAAGTGGAACAATCATAAGCCATCTGTACAACTGAATCCTGACCAACTGAAAAAAAAAAAAAGTCACAGATATAACCTTATCTGACTATAGCATCAGAGGTCAGCAAAAGTTCCAAGATGGTACTAGCTCACCTCACATCTGGTTCATGGGGAAACCCAGACTAGCTTGTCTCTGGCTGAGATGAGTGAGATTACAAGGCACATTGAGAGGCACTGAGCTGTAGATCACTCCTTTTGCCACCACTGTATGGTGTGTACCTTGCGTGTATCCCAGAAGAGCAGAGTAGGGCACTGGAAAACTAGAAGACTGGACATTTTAACTTATAATGTTTTAGTATTGCCCAAAGGGAATATTTAAATTAATGCATCAAAGTAAGACAAAAATTTAGATATTTCCCCATCTGTTTCCCAGTAAGCGAATCATGAGAATGATCAGAGCAGGTAAAGAACATAAAGCAACTACATTTTTTTTTTCCCGAGTGAAAAAAACTACGAGTATCTTTCTGATTCTGTGACATTGACTCTATTTAGTTTATTCTGCAGCTTTAATTACCTGCCCCCATTCAGGAAATATGCAATCCCCAAAGTGGAGGTGTTTCATAAGTCCAGTATGATGCTTTCTTATTAGCGTGGAGGACGAAGGGTTCTGAGCAGGGAAAGCACAGCAATATTTCAGATTCCCCTGTTAAGATACACTGATATAGTTTTATTATTTTTGTTTTAAGTTTGTGGAATATTCAGAACTGCAGTCTAGGCCATAAATTTAAATTTACGTACAAAGACAATAAGGTTAAATCTACACTGATTTTTGAATAAATCTGTAACATGACTCACATGGTCACCATGAATAATCAACAGCTCACTGTATATGTCTTGGATGCCCACTCCCTCCCCCACACTACCTCCACCATAATAGCTGCAGGTGAAGGATTGTTGTAAAAGCCTGTCTGTGGTTCACAGACTTGCCTGGAGTGGGTAAACACTAAATGCACACTTAGTCAGCTAACATAATGCTGGTTCCCTCAGCTTCGCTTTCTTTCCAGCCTCCCAGGTCAGCAGAATGCAATCCCTCTTTTCTCCTTATTTGTTTTTGAAGATTTCCTATAATGCACATAGGTATGTTCTTTTCTTAAGGTAACGATTGTTTTCCAGACAGAAAAAATGGTTTTATCCACAGAGTACAGTAAAATTCACTAATAGTTTTGCTGCATAAATATGTTTTTAAATGTCTTTGTTCTACTTTTAGCATTTCTGCCTTTATTCAATTTAATGCCCTTGTAAAAGTGATTCCCATTTTTCATTTTGAGATGCAAATAGTATGGATTACTTTCTCTTGGCTTATGTTAGTGTATCCTGTAAGGGAATCATCCTGGAAGGGCACCTGTACCATGTTCAGGGATATTCAGCAACATGTCCGTTAGCCCAGAGTATTACTGAATATTTGTCACAGTGGAATTGTGTGTAGTCAGAATGGTGAGCATAAACTTAATTCCTGACCCTAATCTTGAAAGCCACTTCCCTGGGAATCACTATTCTGAAAGAGATTTGTGAGAAATATGCTCTTTTGTGAAAGAACTATTTAAAAACAAATAAACATCCAAATGATAATTACTAAAGAAAAATGTCAGTGTTCAAGATCCACTTCCCTACAGTGGTATTTTGTTAAACTTAGAAATATTAGGAAAATGTTGGTACCTATGCCATATCCTCTTTAGTTATATGGGCCATACCACTGCCAATGCGCTGTGAGTACTGGGCACTCTGCACTTGCTCATTGATTGAGTGAGTGACTGACTGACTCGTTCATTCATTCAGTCAGAGAGTTTACAATGATCACTTCCTGGCTTCCATTCAGATAACATGCTAGATACTCAAGGATTGGAGGTACAACAATGAATTATATAGCTTTAGTTCTCAAAGGGCTTTACAGTCTAATGGAATAAGCAAACACACTAAAGGTCTCCAAAGTGGGGGGGAGGGGTGCATTGTCATATGTTGTACTAAACTATTCATTGGGAAAAAATAATTTCTATTTATAGTTTGATCTAAAAATTCAGGTAATTATTAGTTTACTGATAGTAAAAATATGGATTATCATCGGTACCATAACTTGTTTATTTGGTGAGATGGTTATATGTCACCAAGGTCCAAGTTTTCCTTTAAGGAAGAGTGAGATGTCTACAATATGAAAGAGTTGAGAGCTGCATTTTTCACTTGTTTATTTATGTTACATTTATTCCAATAGTTTAGAGTTTGTGTATGTTTCTTGGATTCCTAGGTTATAATAAGAAGGAAAGAGTTTTTTTTACAATACTTTGTAGTAAGACATGGAGTGACCATGAAGTCTTTTGTATCACATACAAATTCACTGATACCTTGTGACAAAGTATTTGAATATCACCATCAGTTAGTTTTACCAGTTCTTAAATTTCATTAAATAGAACCTTAGAGGATGCTAGTAATGCTAGTATATTGATCTGGCTATGGTTACATGGCTGCCTACATATATACAAACTCATACAGCTGTGTAGTTGAATATACTTTACTGTGTGCACTTTATGCACTCTACTGTATGTATATTATCTCTTATAAAAATTAATTTAATATAAAAATAATAAATAAATCAATAGAACTATCAAATTTAAAGGAAAGATATATAATTTTTTAATAAAAGGGCATATACTCCAGCTTTATTGACTCTCTCTACATGACTGGTTGCCATACTTGTCTGTTACCTAGCAGATATTAAACACACATAATTTTTCCCTTCTATGTAAAAGGAAAAAAATATGCCTTATAATAGTAAGCAAGAAAATAATTTTTTTTCATCAGAAATTTAAGCAATGGAGAGAACATTTTGAAAATAGATATTTAGAACTGTTCCAGTCATTATGAGATTTTGTTGAAAAACAAATGCTTGTACCTATAAAACCTCTCATATTGGCATACTTAGAAAATTTTATAGTAGGGTTTTTTTTTTTACCCTGCTAATAAATATCTCAGATGAAGACCTTCTGTGAGTTTGAGTCCATTAAAAATTATTAAAATTTGAGCCCATTAAAATTCAATATACTCCTATTGGTTTACAAGAAAAATTGATTCACATCAAGGATGGAAGTAAAGTCCTTGGGAATTAAAAAAATACTTTGCAAATTACTGTGCTCACCCACAGTTCCAGGAATTTCACTTCTTGTATATCCCCCTGAATTCCTTACACAGGCTTTTAACGAGATATATTCTACAGTGTTTATTGTACTCTTATTTGTGGTGCTGGGGAGTTAGAGACAAAAAAGTGTCCATCACTGGGAAAGCGGATAGAGACAAAAGTGTCCATCACTGGGAAAGTGGATAAAGATGTTTTTGGATATTATGCAGCAATTAAAGGAAAAGAATTAAATGTACATATGGCAACATGAATTTATCTTTAAAATTATAATTCTTAATGGGAAGAGTGAGAAACTGAATGAGATATATAAACCAGAAATATTCATATAAATTAAAAATACATGCACACAAAACAATCACTCACATCTATAAGAGCATAAATACACTAAATGATAATGACATATTACTTTGGGAGGATTGGTAGGAGAATGAGATGAGGGTTTGTTGATAAAAGAGAATAGATAAATAAAATAACAGAGAGCCTTCGAATGGATTGAAATTGATAGCATGTTATGAATGGAAAAGCATGATTAGCTTAAGCTTCTACACCTGGGATCCTATATCTGCACACACTCCCTTCAAAAAACGGGACAAACAAAAATACAAATGAGTATCAGGAATTTTGAATATGGTAAATAAAAATACTATCCATTCCAGCCATGACAATCATTAATACCCAGTGTCAAAATAAGTGAATTCAGAATGGTATCTTTGAATCCTTGTATCACAAGGATTTAAGGCATGACTTTTTAAAATGAAGTATATTTATCATACTAGATTATTAATAAAGATACTACTAAATTCTAATGACATTTGGTGAAATTGAAGTATTTGCAGTATTAAAAATTATATAGAGTAAAATACTTCATAATAATGTGTACTTTCATTGTTATTTCATCCTTTTAGTTTTAGTTCCTATTATTTTGTATATGTATACAATGTGAGTAAATAGTAGTACAGTAGTAAATTGTTATTTATAATTATAGAAATACACATATATATATTGAATATGCATGTAACTTTTTTTTTAACTGATAGGGATACATGATCAAAAAACTTTGGAAATGGCAGGTGTCAATACCTAGAACAATATAAGTGCTACAGTAGACAAGAAGTAGAAACAAGGCTTAAAGAGAGACAGTAGTGGATCAGTCGACTCTGCCCTGAATATTAGGAATGATCAGAGGACAGGATCTTTGAGAGAGTTTTAAATGATGAATAGACGTTAACCAAACATGCAAAAAGATGAGAGAGTAGAGTAGCATATTTAAGGTTTGCTTTCTAAGTATAATATATATTTCTAAATGTAATCTACTGTATAATACTATAACATATTGTATATATTGTAATATATAACATATATAATGCATATATAATTGATATAATGGTACCTTCTTTAGACATACAATTAATCACGTATGAATTTTTATTTTGTATCATTTATTTTACACTTCTGAGCCTATTTTTCAGGTCACAATTTTTCAGTCATGAAAAAATATCATAGGTCATAGGCCAATAATGTCAAATGTATACAAAAGTTGTAGGCAGAGAGCAAATCATAGTGACTTGCATATATGGACTTAATGCTGGTGATTTTAAGGAGCTTTCAAATAAATTTAAATTATGGAGAAACATTTTTTTTTTTCTTTGCGGTACGCGGGCCGCTCACTGTTGTGGCCTCTCCCGTTGTGGAGCACAGGCTCCGGACGCGCAGGCTCAGCGGCCATGGCTCACGGGCCCAGCCGCTCCGCGGTATGTGAGATCTTCCTGGACCGGGGCACGAACCCGTGTCCCCTGCATCGGCAGGCGGACTCTCAACCACTGCGCCACCAGGGAAGCCCTGGAGAAACATTTTAAAGTTTGTGTTCAGAAATTTCATTGATGGCATGGGGAGTGGTTATTGGCATACTGGAATAAGATAACCCATGAGGAAGCTACTAGACTTTATTTTTATTACCTTTCATAACATTTAGAGCAGTTTATAGTTATTTTGTTTTTCGTTACTTGTTATTATTTGCTTTCCCCACTAGACTGCAAGTTCCATGTAGGCAAAGACAAACTACATTCGTCCTGTCATCTTGTATCCTGGTACCTACCACCATGTCTGGCACCAAGAAGGGGCTCAATCAGTATTTAGAGAATGAATGGTGAGGTGAAGAACGGGAGTATTTGAGAGACATTTAAGAAGTGTAAACTGATAGATTGTAAGTGATGTCTTCAAGACATCTCTGTTCTTATTGTTCCAGTTAAGTCCGTCAGTCAGAGGTAAAGAACAGGCCATTTTCTACTTCTGTATCCTATTTGAGAAGGAAGAGATATCCCTTGACTATTTCCATGTAAATTTGTATTGTGTGTATGTGATTATAAATGTGATGATCAACTACTTTGAAGCACAGGTGCTTGGATGAGTTTTGTGACCTTGAACATGTTTCTTGCCCTCTAAATTTCCTCACCCATAAAATGAGTACAGCAATCATCACCTGCGTGAGGTGTTCTGAAGAAGACTAAATGAATTTATATATGTAATGATTCTAGCAGATTGTAGGACGTAACCAGTAGTTAGGCTCACCACTATTCTCTCCAAACACATTCAAAATGGCTCTAAATATTGTATAAGTAGTCATCATGAGAATACAAACTGCTAAACTGGAAAGGGCACTGAGCCCAGAATCATACCTGGGACTGTATGTTCAGAATATATGGTTATCCTATGGATAAAGGATCATCAATTTCAAAGAACTTTTTCTTGTCTGAATTAAGGATACTATGAGTCATTCTTTTGATTAGAAAGAAAATGATAAGCATTTTTTATGGTTGTACCTTATTGAAAATATAATCTAAATGTGCCACATAAATGAGAAAGAAAGAATTATTAATCCTACAAAAAGAAAAACATTCTTAACTTACTTTGTTCCTCATAATAATTATTATCCTTTGCAACTGATTTTAAATTTACTCATGGACAGCTTTTGCTTTCACAGGACTGGAAGCACCATGAACACAGGGATTACGTCCATGCCGTTCACCATTGCAAAACTATGTCCACTTCAGGTCCCAGTACATGGAAACACAGCCCAAAATAAAAATAAAAGATAAGGTGAGTAGAAAGATTCACTATAAGCCTTTTTCAAACAGTGATTCTGCCGCCTATTGGCTTGGAGTTTCTGGAAAGTTATTTAAACTCTCTGAGCCTCATTTCTCTCATCATTTCAATGGGGATATACGACCCATCCTGCTGTTGTAAGGATTCAATGTATAAAACACATGTCCTAGTGCAGCCACATAGTACGTGTTCAATAAATGTTACCTATTAGTATGACCTCTTTGGATAAATCAAATGGAAATCAAGGGAAAGAGATTTACAAAATATTTATATTAGCAGGAACTTTTCAGGAACAGACAGACAACACTGGACAATTGACTCAGAGTTTGGATTCTGACTTGTTGCTTTTCTACTAGTGACTCTTCAGTGGACTATTCATCAGACATAAATTACCTGAGACTTTAGTTGGACAGAGTAGGGGGCTCCGTAGTGATGGGGATCAATAGATGGGGTGGCTGGAGGCTTTAGTGCTGAGCTGATTTAATGGGTCTTGGATAGAGGTGTATTAAAAGCTTTTAGGTGAAAGCTCCCTGTTGCTGCTTTTTGTACTTTGTCTAGTACCTTAATGAATGCTGCTATAAAGAGTGTTTTATCTCTGTGTTATGAGCCCAGGTTTGACTGTTTGTGCTCTCAGAAGGATTTTCGCTGTCTCGGGATAAGATTTTATGAAGGGAAGAAAAACTCATACGGAAATATGATTTTTATGATGAGTACTAATCTGAAGAAATTAACAGCAATCACTGGTATTAAATCCCCAAATCAGAGATTTTAGATTGATTAAAAATACACACCATTCAGACAACAGAATCTCATACCAGATTTCTGATAGTACAGTTATCTTTATATTATTGTAACATTTTAGGCTGAAGTATGGATTTGTTCTGTAGGATACTAAAAAGAGCTTTGGGATAACAACATAAAATCCTAGTAAAGTTCTGTGTTTTCTTCAAGTTCACTTATACGTTTTAAATCCCAAAGCTTAGCCTTTACAATTACCTAAGTGTTATATTGTTAAATATTGATTTGAGTTTTTAAATACGAGGGCAATATTGTACTAAGCCTATATGAACATAACTTGCCTGACTTCCAGAGTGGGGTGTCATTCTAAAATAGCAGAGCGCAAGGCACTTCCTTTATATGTATCTAAACCTTCTACTGTCACATATACAGTACATAATTTGCTTCTTAAGGATTTTTCTCTCTTGTTTTAGATTTGTTTTTCTGGGTTGCTTTTATGACTGTGTTTACATATGGAGCCAGCACCTTAGCAGAGATCATTTAGAGCCCCTTTTGATATCCACTTATGATGGAGCTTAGTAACGCTGGGAAAGGAAGTATAGTATTGAATGCATTGAAAATATTCCCATGTTTTCCCCTCTTGTGAGTTGTTTCAAAAAGCATAAACTGAAGACCCATTATCAGAAGCAACACAGCTAAATTCTTTGGTTGGAATGGATTATAGGGGGATAGCTTATGAAGATATTACTGATAAGTTGAAATTCTTCTTAAACTCGGTCAAATAATTTGGTCTTATTAATAGCGTATACAAATGTAAATCTTATGCATACAGTTAACTATTGAATTTCAAACTATTATTTATTTAAAAAGATCAATTTCTAAAATATTTGATCTACTTTTTAGAATGTTACTACAGTGGTTCATTTTAACACAGTGATTAATTTCATTTTGTTTTTCAAATTATCACTATCCTATACAAAGTTGATTACAACATCATTATTTTAAAATTTTATTTACTCATTAACTTTATTTATACTTTGAGTATTTATTATGAGCTCTGATTAAGACCATAAAAATGAATAAAACAGTGGCCGCTTTTGATAACTCACAGTCTTTGTGGTGTGGGAAAGGTCATTGAAATAGAGAGAATATTACCAGAGACTGATAAGAAGTTTGTATAGCTTCAAACTAGTATACTGCTTTAAAAAATAGCACTTTTCATTTCTGTTTTCTGATTATGAACTCATATATTCATTTGAGGAATTCACATTGTTAGTATTTTTGTGTATAAACCATATTTTTTCACATAAAGTTATATTTGTAAATGCTTCACATATTTGGGTCCATACTGTTAGTGCCTGCTTTTTTTTTTTTTTTTTTACGGTACGCGAGCCTCTCACTGTTGTGGCCTCTCCCGTTGCGGAGCACAGGCTCCGGACGCGCAGGCCCAGCGGCCATGGCTCACGGGCCCAGCCGCTCCGCGGCACGTGGGATCCTCCCGGACCGGGGCACAAACCCACGTCCCCTGCATCGGCAGGCGGACTCTCAACCACTGCGCCACCAGGGAAGCCCAGTGCCTGCTTTTTTTTCACTTAACTACTCTACCATAAATAGTTTCCCATGTCAGTGTTTATTCTGCTATAATTTCATTTTTAATAACCCCATATTCTTCCATTATTTAGATGTAAATAATCAGATGTAAAAATTATTTAGCTTCCTCTATAATTTATTTGACCAGTTCTTCACAATTGTTTATCTGAGGATTTTTTAATGCTATCGTAAATAATATTCCAATGAAAATTTTATAGATAAATCTGATTATTTCCTTAAGAAATGAATACTAGAAATAAAAATACTGAAAGAGATGGTTATAAGTATATTCATATTTTATGCATTCTATATATAGTCAAATGTTCTTTAGAAATTGTGCTGTATATAAGGGTCCCCAGGTTCTTCACGCTTTACCATGCTTCTTAGTCTTTTCTATTATTGAAGAGTAAACAAATAACATTTTATTTTGTCTTTATTTGGTTAACAATGAGATTTAATTTTCCATTTTTATCAGTCATTTGTACTGTTCACTAGTGAGTTACCAGTAATGCTCTTTACCTATGTCTTTATTTAATTTGTAAGGTCTCAGACTCCTATTTGATGAAATAGTTGACTATTCCACCTGTATATTCTGGATTAAATAAATAAATAAATTAATTAATTAATTAAATGGCTGCACCTATCAAGCACGCAAGATAGGAAAACCCCACACACCAGAAGCATAGGGGTAGGTGAGAGGCAGAGCAGTGGTCATGCCAGCTCATGATGTTGCAGGCCACATGTGATGGAGATGGTGTAAGGATACAGTATTGCCCCCTAGCTTGACTTCCAACTACCATGCAAAGGCAGACTGTGAATGGCTATAATTAGCTAGCTGCTGTTTTTACTCTGGGTGGCACAAAACATCTCCAATGAGAATTCAAAACCTAAGGCCTGTGCCTCTGATTAATTGGAGTCCAATTTTACACTATTCCTATATTCCAAGAAACCGCATACTGAGAAATAAACATAGAAATTGGTCTCTGGTCATTGGAACATCTCTGGTGTCTGTTGGAAACAAAAACAAAGCTCTCTGGAGAGATACTTCAAAAACTGAGATGCATGGAATTCCCATTATAACATGCTTTGCACAAGATAAGGTAATAGCAAAAAAAATTACAAAACATGAGATGAGAAAAATTCATGATGAATAAGATTTAGACAAACAAGAGAATTAACTAACACCTGCAAAACTTGAGAAAATAGAGCAATACTATTAAAGAGACACTATATAGAATAAATAGGTGTATTTAAAATTAATAATGTAGGGACTTCCCTGGTGGTCCAGTGGTAAAGAATCTGCCTTACAATGCAGAGGACATGGGTTCAATCCCTGGTCAGGGAACTATGATCCCACATGCCGCAGGGTAACTAAGCCCGAGTGCCACAACTACTGAGTTGGTGCGCCTCAACGAGAGAGCACATGCCGCAAACTACAGAGCTCATGCGCCCTGGAGCCTGTGCACCACAACTAGAGAGAGGAAATCCCTCATGCCGCAGTGGAAGATCCTACATGCCTCAACGAAGATCCCGCATGCCGCAACTAAGACCCGATGCAGCCAAAAGTAAATAAAATAAATAATAAATAAATCTTAAAAAAATAAAATTAATAATGTAATAAAATTATAGAAAATAAGAGAATAGGAGACTGATTAAAAACAAACAAATGCAGTTTTGAAAATTTATGAAATACAAGTTCTAAAAATAGAAAAACTTTTTTTGAAATTTAAAACTTAATTGATGATTTAAAAAGCAAATTAGACATCCCAAAAGTATGAGAGAATAAGTCAACTGGAAGAGAAACATAGGGGGAGAAACATAATGCAGCACAGAAAGATAAAAAAATAGGGAGTATGAAAGAGTGCTTTCAACATGTGTTAATAAGATTCCAGAGGAAGTAAAAAGAATGGCTCAGAATTTTCCAGACTTGACAAAAGCCATATATATCCAAGCCTGAGATGCACAATTTACAGGAATAATAATAATAGATAGTAATTCATACCTAGATATCACAATAAAGTGAATAAGATCAAAGAAAAGGGAAATTTTTATAACATTCAGAAAAATGTAAGTTAATTACAAAGGCCCAATGATTAGACTAAAAATAGACCTTCAACTTCAACCACAGAAGACGGAAAACAGTGGTGTTACAGCTTCAAAGTGCTAAAGTGTAAAAAAAAAAAAAGAAAAACTGTCAACATAGAAGCATAAAATTAAATAATCTATCCTTTAAGAATAAACTCAAACTAAAATTTCTCAACACTGCATTAATAAAGAAAAACATAGATAAATATATAAGTATTTGTAGTGATAGTGGGCATCCTTCTTGTATTACTAGCTTCTTTTTACATTGAAGTCAGCTATTGATCTGAAATATATATTATTATACTGAGAAATTAATATTCAATTCATAGTTTATGAAAATACTTTTGATCAGACAGGAATAAATAAATTAAAATTTCTGATTGTCACTCACATTTTCTGGTTTTGATTTTTAAGATATGGCCAATCAACTCTCTGCCTCACTCTCCAAATCCCAACTTAAACTTGAAATGTTTTCTTTTCTCTGTTCTTTAACAAATCAGATACTATAAATAGGTGTGCTTTCTCAGTGCTGAAACAGTTTAAGTTCATCAACTTGAGAAATATTTGGTTTGTTACTGATGCACATTCTTACTAACTCCTTTGACTGTCAGGTACAAAAAAAAAATGTCATGTATTTAAATGAAAAAAAATTAATGGTTTGGGGAAATCACTGTTTTAGCAACTTTTTATTAATATTTAATATGTGCTATACACTATACTAGGAACTATGAGGAGCTCACAGGTAAAACATTAAATTATTAAATGGTAGTGAAAATTTCAGGCTTACTTTGGCATTATAAGCAAAAAATAATCAGGAGACAAAAAGCCAACAGATCAGTTGCACTGAATTGGACTGAAAATATACTTAGATTTCCTAAAAAATATGTTTCCTTTATATACTACACTTTGATTATAAAGGTTTTGTTCCTTATCCACAGAAAAACAGCAGAGATAATAATTCCAAATATGGCATTAAATGTTTACTATTTTCTAGAACAAAAAGAATAGTACATGAAAATTTTATATAGTGAATTATATATCTCCTGCTATTAAGTCAGTGTCCTGATTTATAAATGTGTCATTGCTGATTTTCTGTATAATAATGCATTCCTGACTTTCTTTGCTTGATTGGTTGATTCATTGTTAAAATAGTCCAAGAGGACTAAACTGTGATAGAT
Source organism: Tursiops truncatus (assembly GCF_011762595.2). Lineage (NCBI taxonomy): Eukaryota > Metazoa > Chordata > Mammalia > Artiodactyla > Delphinidae > Tursiops > Tursiops truncatus. The sequence goes on along the minus strand of NC_047034.1, from coordinate 97,535,659 downwards.
GGTCTGGAGAGACTGGTCACTCTCTGTGTCATGTCATCCAGTAGCATGATTGGGATATCTCCTCTCTCACACACACATACAAATAGTTCCTTATTAAAGAATACATTTCCAAGTAAGATATTGAATTAGAATAATAGAATTGTAGAATTATAAGCCATAATAATGGTCATCATATCCAACTCCTTCATTTTGAAGATATGGACACAGAAGTTCAAGAAGGTTAAGTAATATCCCTAGGGCAATGCAGGTACGTAGAAGCTTCCCTGGAACTGAAATATCCCCCTGAGTGCCTGTCCAGTACTGTTTCCACCACAGCACACTGCAGAATTGTGGAGGCAGGCTGTCAGATTTTACAATTTAAATTATGACTCAGAAAAGAGGGAAATAAGTTTCTTTATTGTTTTAGTTTTCTAAGTCTCCTTATCTAACATATTCCATCCTGGTGAAAGCTATATAAAGTAAGGTTAGGCAAATTACCAAAGAAAGTCTCCACGCCACTCAGATTTTGTGAAGTGAGAATTTATCTCAGACTTGAATCTACTGAAAGCCCCCTATTTGACAGATGCTTTAAATTTATATTGAAAGTTTGGAAAGAGAGAGAGGATTAAAGAGGAGAGAAGGAAGGCAGGAAGGGAGGGTGGGAAGGAGAAAAGAAGAGAAAACAAAATTAGCATTGGAAGCATAATCAGGAGATGGATATTAGATACAGTATTTCATGTCTAGAAATTACTAGAAATTCACCTACTGTAAGGGGGCTGTATCAGACTATATTTACCTTAAAATCCATATTTTAATAATTATGAATTGTTTTTAAATTTTACTTGTAATTTACTTCAACGTGTTCTCTTTTATTAGGGGCCACCAATCTATTTTCATTCTTCTAATACTCATCTAAATATTTTCCCACTCACAATTTCCAGTTGAGTTTGGGTAATTTGTTTTTCCTGTTAGTAATTTTTCTTTTTATTTCAAATAAATTTATTTGTCCTGATCTTAGCCACTTGTTTCAAAAGTATTAATGCATTATTAAAATATTTTAGATTTTTAGAGAAACCTACCAGCATTTATTTATGTAAATGAATCTTGAGTGCTCATTTTGGGTGAGTGGTCTGTTATGAATTCTAGTTATACTCCTTGCTCATGCACAGATTTTTGTAATGCTTCAAAGGTGAAAATATTCCTTTCTATTTTTATGATGAATTTTGTAACAGACATTGCTAAATTTCCCTCTATAAACTTCTTTCTTTTATTTTCTATAGAATCTTAGCTGGAGAAGTATCAGCTGGAAGCATATGGGATTTCCCTTATGTAGGGTAAATCTGAAAAGGGAGCCTCACGAGTGCAGATAATTTTATCTGTTTTCTTTACCGTTGTATGGCCAGAACCTGGAATAAGTTCTAATGCATAGTGGGTGCTTAAGAAATGTTTGATGAATTAATGAAAGAGAACACATGCCTGTGTGTGTGCCCCCTTTTGCGTCCTTTCTTCTTCTGAATGCTTGGAACATGAATGTGATGCTAAAGTCCATCCCAAGCCATGGATACTTGGCGAGAGAATGGAAAGTTAGAAGAAGCATGAATCTTAGAGCCACGGAATGGCTCTCCATGGCCTCCTTCCAACTTTGGATGAGAGAGAAGTACAGTTCTCTCTTTTTAAGAGATTAAGGTCATTGTTATATGGAGATTTCTGTTACAGGTGAACCTCATACATATCAACGAAGCTCTACTTTTTAAAAAACAGTAGAAAGTAATCAGTCAAATTTGATGGAAAAGTCTTATGAATCTGAGGTAATAGAGTTTATTTTTTGTCAATAAGTTTGATAAACACTTGTAAACCTTGTCAATTTTGTATTTTCAAAATACAAAAACATTTTTGTTTCACCAAAAATGGTGAAACATGGAAGTCCTAATCAGGACATAATCTCATATCAACAATGAGGAACTATGTATTGAAACTGAAGTAAAAGAAACTTTGGGAAGAATTAAGTAGAAAGAAGCTAATATATCATGTTAAGCACTGTATTTTGATATTTAATAAGTGTGTGTATGTACACTTTAGGTGTGTAAACTTAAAAAATTCTCCATATTCAAATAGAATAAATTTTATTTGTATGTATTATATATATTTGTACTCGAATAGCTATATATTGTAGCTCTATTTGAAAAAAATTAAGTAAAGGATACTCATAATATTTAAGCAACAAGCTTAAAATCATTTGGGTGGTAAGAGGAAAATTCAGATTCTGACCTGTAGCTGCAGAACTGTGTTCTTTCTTACTCATGCTAAGAGTTTGTGATAAGCAGTGAAAGGAATACATCTAGTCTATCCAAGCTGTTATCTCCACCTTGGAAACATAACATATCAGACATATCAGATTAGATTACAGTTATTAATCTCTGGGTATAAAAATTATATAATTCTAATTCAGTATATTTCACTGATAACATAAGGGCATTATTAGCTTAATGGTGAAGCATTTCATATAAAGAAAAAAGGCCATTCATCTTATCAGACCTAAACCCACTTTACTGATGGCCAGCAGATTCCAGAATGAGTATATGAATGAATGAGTGAATGAATGAATGAATGAATAAATAACTTTCCAGCAAGTAGTTCACTGAGAACCAGCATGGCTTAACTAAAGAAGTAAAAACAATTTGTATTAGACTCAACAAATTTCTGTTGGCTACAATGACTAAATTTGTAGATAGAAAAACTTTGTAGATACATAGTGTCTGGATTTCATCAAGTCACTGATCAAGTTTGTGGAAAAGAATGAATGATAACAATGGAATAATAGTATAGAATGAATGGGTTCAAACGTGGTAAGTGGACTGTATCCAAACGATTGATTAACATGATGTAACTCAGAACCAATACCCTTGCTTTGTAGTCACATTCTATATACACTTTCAAATTGTTCCAATTAGTATAGAAAATAAATAAATTACCTTAGACAAGTGATGTTACAAGCTTCATAATGTGAGTTCAAGCCATAGGTAGAGACTATTTTGTTCTCTAAATCATTTTATATTGTCAACCTTAGTGTGATAAATAAATAATATTTTACAGCAAGTGTCTTCTGAAACTCAACTTGAATTAAGAAGAAATAACATTTTCTGAAAGTTATTAAATGGTAAAATTGTCAAAAAGCAGATTGGGATTCTTTCCTCCTTGCAGATTTCAGTCTTTTCAAAGGTGCAGATAGTGTGATTGCTGACATTAAGCACTGGTGACCTGATACTGTGCACACAATTTTCCTCTTGAATGTCTAGCTAAGGAAACATGTGGAGCAGGTGCACAGGTTGGAAATCATACGAGCTTTTCCTAATTGCTAAAGCTGGTGGATAGCATATTTATGTAGGTGCTGAAAGAGGGTTGGACCATTGCAGACTGATCAATCTTGTTCAATCTGCTACTTAGTGACAGTCAGAGCAACACCAGAGATCTTGAATATTGCCAGCATTGTATAGCACAGGACAGACAATTGTCACTGTATTTCCAGCTGTCACTGAGAAACTAAGCCAGATTTAGGGATAAACGATCATAATCATTATAGTCATAGTTATTCTGGCCCCTTCATTATTAGTTCTGGATATGGCATGTTTATCTCTTAAATTAAGAATGATTTGTTCCCATGTAGTGCCTATCACTTGAGAATTTTCAACGTGCTTTATGAGCACTGGGCTGAGTTTATATCTAGCCCGGAACTTCTGCCAGAGCTCTTCTGAATCCCTCTGGAGCTCTTCTGTGTGTGCTACTATTTCCTTAATGGCACTTCTCACTCAGATCATCTCTGTTGGGATGACGAAGAATTCTGCTGAGATTTGGAGGAAAATATGAATTTGAATTTGGAGCACTAGCTCTTTAATCCTTCCAGCCCTGTTTGAAATAAAGAAGTGATGAGAATTATTGCATCCATTTTCTAGACTGGATTTCAATGTGTTGCCATTGAAACCATCTCTGCAGAGGTGACTTGCAGGCCTTCGGCTGTCCTCCACCATATGCTGCCTCCCTGATATAAATTGAAGTGGGAAGAGAACAGAGAGATTTGGATCCCAGAGCTTGTTTCCATAAAATTAAGTAACATTTGATTTTTAGGCATGTAAAATGAATGACAGTTTCTTCTTTGTAAGATATGGGTACCACACAAAGTAGTTTGAAAATAATTGTTTGAACTCTATCCATTTAACCTATTACTGTAGGGTTGTTTTATATATATATGTATATATGTGTATATATATATATATATGTATATATAAAAATTTATTTTGACCTTCATTTTTTTTACTTTTGAGAAAATTTGTAAGTATTACCTCTACTTTATACTCAGATTAATATTAAATTATTATTTCAGAGCCATATTCCTCAACAAATATCGTTGAAACAACTGCATACTGTACTAGAGATTGTGCATTTGGTGAATAAGGGTAGGCAAAAGTGATTAGTTTGTGTATTTTGGAAGCCAAAGTATACTTTAAAATAATGCTTTATACGCCATCTCAAAAAATGCATCATAAATAAGTTGAGGTTTATATTTCACATACTTTTTTATCCTTGAAAAAGTTTCAAATATATCTTCCCAACATAAATACACACGCACACACACACACACACACACACACACAAACACACAAACACACACACACACAGAGAAACTTAAAGGGAAGAAAAAAGCATTCTTGGAACTCTAGAGATAATCAGCACCAAAATCCTGACATTTTCCCCATTCTTTTCTTGTGTTATAAACATACCACTTCTGTCAGTTATTGCTAGATATTTTTTCAAATGCAGACTTATCCTTCTACCAAAATGGAAATGCCATTAAAAAAACTTTAAAGTAACTCTTTTAAAAATCAACGTGATGGATTTTTAAATGTTTGTTCATCAATAATATCCCATCACTGGGACTGCACTGAAAAAGCAAAAAATTTTATTTGTTTTTTGGGAGTGCTGGATGCTATAATGGCCCAATAGCTAATTGCTCTATAAAACCCAGAGGCAGTATTCCTTACACACCACATTCTCAGAATGCAGAATTTGATTAATTGATGCTGGATGGTAGACTATCATAAGGCATGACATTTCGTCCAGACAAATGAAAACTGGTTGAAAAAAAACTGTGTGCAAAAGCGTTGAAAAACAAGAACTGGAAGGGTCAAAGGGCAATGGGAAAAAAGCTATTTGACAGTTAGCTCATATTTACCTTATAAATTTTTTAATAATGGTTGATGTATTTTAATCTCTGACTGTCTTACACTACAAAGTGTAAGTCAATGTATAAGCTAATTGCAGCAAGCAAAAGTGGTATTTAATGCACTGGACACTTTCACTATCAAAGTGTTGTATCTCTAATTAGTGTTTGTACCTGATGTGACAGCAGTTTATAGAGCACCAAAATAGTTCCTAATTTGTCAAGTGGGTCTGAAGCTGATGGCAGCTTTCTGATCATCTCCCTCGCCGCAGGACCTGAAAGCACCTTCAAAAAGCTTTCTCTCATTGATCTTTAGTCAGATGCTGACCGAAAAGCAGACAGCCCTGCCAGAAAGAAGATAGATAGGTGCTGCACTAGCATGAAAAACACCGCACCCTTAATGAAAAAGGTTCCTGCTTATAACTCATGTGTGTGTACAAACACATCCACACAGGGGGTTTCAATGGGGATAGCAGTCCTGGAAATTAAGGGGAATGCATTTGCTATTTTTTCATTCTTCTCACAAAGAATTGCCCACCATGAATATCTGGAATGCACTAAGCAGGCTGTTTGTTAGTTCCCACATAGTTTATTTTTTGTCTGTCACTAAGGTGGAATGTTTTAATGATTAGCTTATAATTTTTAGAAAGTCAGTGAGCTAATGCAGGTACATAAGATAAATACCAAGTTGTGGTTCTGTTCTAAGCATAAACAAAGGATTATCTGATACAAATTTTGAACTTGTTATAAAAACATATATTCTACAAATTAAAATCTCATCTTGTGTTTTGTAACAATCCCCGCCCACGCTGTCCTTCTGATGCTAAGGGATGATGTTGCCCATAATAGTCTATCAATGATATATTTGTATTTTGGAATGGTTTATATAATATGAAAAATATCCAAGAAAAGTTACAGTATGCATTTGTCAAATACTTTTTAACTTGTCAGGTTAACAGAATGTATTACTAAAGATAACACGATGATTATCCCACCCACATCACATCTCAGCATCAGAGTCCTGGGAGCACTACAACAGGGAAACCATTTAGCAACTTGAAAAGGGCACACTCTCAGCATTTATGGGGACCAGTTCATTGAAAAATTCAATCACCCCGTCCTTAAGGAGAGAATGGGTTGTGATTAGCAAGTTCAACCACCCAATTTTGTCACTTACTAACCTTGGTGCTCAAGGTTTATTTCTTATAAATTGATTCTGAGAATCACAAGTTGCTTTTCTCTGTTAACTCCCAATCATTTCCAAGTGAATTGTAGTTTGAGATAAATTATGGGGGAAGACTGCATACAATTTAGCTGACTAAAACGGGAGATTCAAACTCAACATGACAAAAATCATAATCTCTCTTCCCATTCCCCATTCTTATTACCTTCCTGTGTTTCATAGATTGGGAGAGGGTCCATTCTCTTACAAAAATCAGAAACCTGGGAGCATTCTTTGGCTTGTATTTTCCTCACCTATATTCCCCTTATCAAGCCATACCCAATCCTTCTCCAAGTCTTAGATTTATCAGTTAATAGTTCTCAACTCTATCTACTACTCTCCATTGACACCAGCCTAATTTACCATCATCTGTAACTGATACTGCAAGGACCTCTTAATGAGCATCACTTAACCTATCTCCTACAAACTTATTCTTAAGGAGTAAACCAATCATGACACTTGCATAAAAGGTTTGATGCAGTGGTTCTTAAATTATTGTGTCCCAGGAGGTCTCCTTCATATTCTTAAATTTATTTAAAGTCCCCAAAACTTTTTGTTCATGTGGGTACATCTATTGATATTTACCATATTAGAAATGAAAACTGAGAGATTAAAAATTACTTACATATTAATTCATTTAAAAATAATAAGAATATTACATTTTTTGGGGAAAAATAATTGTGTTTTCCAAAACAAGCAATGACAAGAACAGCATCATTTTACATTTTTGTGAATCTCTTTAAGGTCTGGATTAGTAGAAGATAGCTGGATTCTTACATCTGCTTCTGTATCCAGTCTGTTGCAATATGTTGTTTAGTTGAAGCATATGAAGAAACTCCAGCTTCTGAGACATAAGTCGTTTGAGGAGGATCTTAATAGTCTTTTTGGATAGTCCTTTTAGATACTATACTAAAATTTTTCTTTAAGGAGTTTTACTTTTTTAAGGGGAGGAAAATACCTTTTTTTACTTTTACTACAACAAAATACTCCTGAAAGGTTAGTTGCATTGTGGAATCTGAAAACATATCACTGAACTTTTTGTACTCTGCTACATTAAAATTCATTGGTCTTTCTAGAATTGTAAATGGATCTTTTACCCATGAGTGACTTTAAACATCATGCACTCATTTGGAAAATATTAGTTCATTGAGTTATATAGATCTTCCAAATGTTGACACATTTCATTTATACAATATCAAAATATCACATTAGTTACTGTCACTGCCATATGTATCAAAAGTCTTTAGGTATTTGGAAGCTGTCAAGCTCATGGTAGTGTGGATATACGTTTTCCAAAGTTCACTTGAAACCTCTAACTTCATCATTTGTAACAATCAGTATTTTGCTTGAAGTGACAAGCTCACTCAGTTCATTTTCGATAAAATGATTGCCACATAACAAGTCTGAAGAACCATAGTTTGTCCATAAGTCTTTCTTTCAAGTAAAAATGGTGTTTTGTGAAAACATCATCTCGTTTAGCTCACAACTCACGTAATTGCACAATGCTTTTCTTTGAGACAACAATCATACTTAGGTATGCACCAGAAGAGTTTTACTTCTCAGTTTATACATAGAATATTTTAAAAATTTGTACTCAAAGGTTGATATTTATAGAACTGATTATTTGTATTACTTCATCAGGATATTCTTAAGTGAAACTGGCTTTGCTTCCCTCCCCACCCCCCAGGGGTACATAGGAAAATACAATGACTATCAATACAGTTTGGTGCCACAGCCTTGATTCATGCTAAGGTACTAGCAGTTTTCCCCAACATTCTTTTGCACAATCCATGGCATTACGGCTTATTCCAGAATAAGTCATAAAGTTAAAAAATAAGCACACAACTCTTTGAATATATCACTATCACTTGTGTTTGTGGCCAACTATTTACATAAAATAAATTTTCTTCAATGAGTAGCTGGTGTTGATACCAGACACATACAAACAAAACAATAAACAGCCCCAACACATCTGTCCACTTATACAGCAAAAAATACAGTTCAGCAGAGGAGACATAAACTCAGTCTTCATGTTTGCAGTTCAGTTGTTAATTCAACAAATTACTGTATTGTTGGAAACTAACAGTGCCATGATTTCTTTTACTGCCTTTTCCTCCAACAGGTATTCAGAAATGTTAACTCTGCAGGGCTTTGTTAGTCTTTCAGTTGTTGTTTGCGTGTCTCTGTCCAATGCAAAATATAATTTAACCTGTAAAGTACTTTAGTGACTTTTTCATTTCTGGTCTGCAAAGTGGTGAACCATTTTTACCTTTAAAAGCTCATTTTTCCTGTGTACAAAATATTCAGTTCCTTTTCCTTTAAACTCTGAATTATTGGTCTCGAAAAGACACCACCATAATACTATTCTAAAAGTTCTGTTGTGTAAGCCATCGTAAGGTAAACTTTTAATATCTATAAAGTTGAGGGAAAGGTAGCTTTTTTCATATTTTCATTTCTTATTTACAGTTTTTCTTATTTTCTTTGGAGTATATTCTTCTCTTCCATGAATCAGAGGATTCCAATATGTCAATTTCATCTTTTTCTTTTTTTTTTTTTAAACATCTTTAGTGGAGTATAATTGCTTTACAATGGTGTGTTACTTTCTGCTTTATAACAAAGTGAATCAGTTATACATATACATATGTCCCCATATCTCTTCCCTCATGCGTCTCCCTCCCTCCCACCCTCCCTGTCCCACCCCTCTAGGTGGTCACAAAGCACCGAGCTGATCTCCCTGTACTATACAGCTGCTTCCCACTAGCTATCTATTTTACGTTTGGTAGTGTATATATGTCCATGCCAATTTCTCACTTTGTCCCAGCTTACCCTTCCCCCTCCCCATATCCTCAGGTGAATTCTCTAGTAGGTCTGTGTCTTTATTCCTGTCTTGTCCCTAGGTTCTTCATGACCTTTTTTTTTTTTTTGATTCCATATATATGTGTTAGCATATGGTATTTGCTTTTCTCTTTCTGATTTACTTCACCGCGTATGACAGACTCTAGGTATATCCACCTCACTACAAATAATTCAATTTCGTTTCTTTTTATGGCTGAGTAATATTCCATTGTATATATGTGCCACATCTTCTTTATCCATTCATCTGTTGATGGACAGCTAGGTTGCTTCCATGTCCTGGCTATTGTAAATAGAGCTGCAATGAACTTTGTGGTACATGTCTCTCTCTTTTTTTTTTTTTTTTTTTTTTTTGCGGTACGTGGGCCTCTCACTGTTGTGGCCTCTCCCGTTGCGGAGCAGAGGCTCCGGACACACAGGCTCAGCGGCCATGGCTCACGGTCCCAGCCGCTCTGCGGCATGTGGGATCTTCCTGGACCGGGGCACGAACCCATGTCCCCTGCATCGGCAGGCAGACTCTCAACCACTGTGCCACCAGGGAAGCCCACATGTCTCTTTTTGAATTATGGTTTTCTCAGGGTATATGCCCAGTAGTGGGATTGCTGGGTCATATGGTAATTCTATTTTTAGTTTTTTAAGGAACCTCCATACTGTTCTCCATAGTGGCTAGATCAATTTACATTCCCACCAACAGTGCAAGAGGGTTCCCTTTTCTCCACATCCTCTCCAGCATGTGTTGTTTGTAGATTTTTTGATGATGGCCATTCTGACCAGTGTGAGATGATATCTCATTGTAGTTTTGATTTGCATTTCTCTAATGATTAATGATGTTGAGCATTCTTTCATGTGTTTGTTGGCTGTCGTATATCTTCTTTGGAGAAATGTCTATTTAGGTCTTCTGCCCATTTTTGGATTGGGTTGTTTGTTTTTTTGTTATTGAGCTGCATGAACTGCTTGTAAATTTTGGAAATTAATCCTTTGTCAGTTGCTTCATTTGCAAATATTTTCAACCATTCTGAGGGTTGTCTTTTGGTCTTGTTTATGGTTTCCTTTGCTGTGCAAAAGCTTTGAAGTTTCATTAGGTCCCATTTGTTTATTTTTGGTTTTATTTCCATTTCTCTAGGAGGTGGGCCAAAAAGGATCTTGCTGTGATTTATGTCATAGAGTGTTCTGCCTATGTTTTCCTCTAAGAGTTTGATAGTGTCTGGACTTACATTTAGGTCTTTAATTCATTTTGAGTTTATGTTTGTGTATGGTGTTAGGGAGTGTTCTAATTTCATTCTTTAAATGTAGCTGTCCAGTTTTCCCAGCACCAATTATTGAAGACGTTTTCTTTCCTTCACTGTATATTCTTACCTCCTTTATCAAAGATAAGGTGACCATATGTGCATGGGTTTATCTCTGGGCTCTCTATCCTGTTCCATTGATCTATATTTTTGTTTTTGTGCCAGTAGCATACTGTCTTGATTACTGTAGCTTTGCAGCATAGTCTAAAGTCAGGGAGCCTGATTCCTCCAGGTCCGTTTTTCTTTCTCAGAATGTCTTTGGCTATTCAGGGTCTTTTGTGTTTCCATACAAATTGTGAAATTTTTTGTTGTAGTTCTGTGAAAAATGCCAGTGGTAGTTTGAGATGGATAGCATTGAATCTGTAGATTGCTTTGGGTAGCATAGTCATTTTCACAATGTTAATTCTTCCAATCCAAGAACATGGTATACCTCTCCATCTATTTGTGTCATCTTTAATTTCTTTCATGAGTGTCTTATAATTTTCTGCGTACAGCCCTTTTGTCTCCTTAGGTAGGTTTATTCCTAGATATTTTATTCTTTTTCTTGCAGTGGTAAGTGGGAATGTTTTCGTAATTTCACTTTCAGATTTTTCATCATTAGTGTATAGGAATGCCAGAGATTTCTGTGCATTAATTTTGTATCCTGCTACTTTACCAAATTCATTGATTAGCTCTAGTAGTTTTCTGGTAGCATCTTTAGGATTCTCTATGTATAGTATCATGTCATTTGCAAACAGTGACAGCTTTACTTCTTCTTTTTCTATTTGGATTCCTTTTATTTATTTCCTTCTCTGATTGCTGTGGCTAAAACTTCCAAAACTATGTTGAATAATAGTGGTGAGAGTGGGCAGCCTTGTCTTGTTCCTGATGTTAGTGGAAATGGTTTCAGTTTTTCACCATTGAAGATGATGTTGGCTGTGGGCTTGTCATATATGGCCTTTATTATGTTGAGGAAAGTTCCCTCTATGCCTACTTTCTTTAGGGTTTTTATCATAAATTGGTGTTGAATTTTGTCAAAAGCTTTCTCTGTATCTACTGAGATGACTATATGGTTTTTTTCCTTCAGTTAGTTATTATGGTGTATCATATTGATTGATTTGTGTATATTGAAGAATCCTTGCATTCCTAGGATAAACCCCACTTGATCATGGTGTATGATCCTTTTAATGTGCTGTTGGATTCTGTTTGCTAGTATTTTGTTGAGTTTTGCATCTATGTTCATCAGTGATATTAGCCTGTAGTTTTCTTTCTTTGTGACATCTTTGTCTGCTTTTGGTATCAGGGTGATGGTGGCCTCGTAGAATGAGTTTGGGAGTGTTCCTCTCTCTGCTATATTTTGGAAAAGTTTGAGAAGGGTAAGTGTTAGCTGTTCTCTAAATGTTTGGTAGAATTTGCCTGTGAAGCCATCTAGTCCTGCGCTTTTGTTTGTTGGAAGATTTTTAATCACATTCTCAATTTCAGTGCTTGTGATTGGTCTGTTTTTATTTTCTATTTCTTCCTGGTTCAGTCTTGGAAGGTTGTGCTTTTCTAAGAAATTGTCCATTTCTTCCAGGTTTTCCATTTTATTTCCTTATAGTTGCTTGTAATAATCTCTCATGATCCTTTGTATTTCTGCAGTGTCAGTTGTTACTTCGTTTTCATTTATAATTTTGTTGATTTGAGTCATCTCCCTTTTTTTCTTATTGAGTCTTGATGATAAACCATTAAGTTTATCAATTTTGTTTATCTTCTCAAAGAACCAGTTTTTAGTTTTATTGATCTTGGCTATTGTTTCCTTCATTTCCTTTTAATTTATTTCTGATCTGATCTTTATGATTTTACTCTGCTAACTTTGGGGGCTTTTTGTTCTTCTTTCTCTAGTTCCTTTAGGTGTAAGGTTAGATTGTTTATTTGAGATTTTTCTTGTTTCTTGAGGTAGGATTGCATTACCATAAACTTCCCTTTTAGGATTGATTTTGCTGCATCCTATAGGTTTTGGGCCATCATGTTTTCATTTTCTTTTGTTTCTAGGTATTTTTTGATGTCTTCTTTGATTTCTTCAGTGATCTCTTGGTTATTTAGCAACGTATTGTTTAGCCTCCATTTGTTTGTGTTTTTCACAGTTTTTTTTTCCTGTAATTGATATCTAGTCTCATAGCATTGTGGTCGGAAAAGATACCTGATATAATTTTAATTTTCTTAAATTTACCAGGGCTTGATTTGTGACCAAAGATATGATCTATCCTGTAGAATGTTCCATGAGCCCTTGAGAAGAATGTGTATTCTGTTGTTTTTGGATGGAATGTCCTATAAATATCAATTAAGTCCATCTTGTTTAATGTATCATTGAAAGCTTGTGTTTCCTTATTTATTTTCATTTTGGGTGATCTGTCCATTGGTGAAAGTGGGGTGTTAAAGTCCCCTACTTTTATTGTGTTACTGTCGATTTCCCCTTTTATAGTTGTTAGCATTTGCCTTATGTATTGAGGTGCTCCTATGTTGGGTGCATAAATATTTACAATTGTTATATCTTCTTCTTGGATTGATCCCTTGATCGTTATGTAGTGTCCTTCTTTGTCTCTTGTAATAGTCTTTGTTTTAAAGTCTATATTGTCTGATATAAGAATTGCTACTCCAGCTTTCTTTTGATTTTCATTTGCATGGAGTATCTTTTTCCATCCCCTCATTTTCAGTCTGTATGTGTCCCTAGGTCTGAAGTGGGACTCTTGTGGACAGCATATATACATGTCTTATTTTTGTAACCATTCAGCCAGTCTATGTCTTTTGGTTGGAGCATTTAATCCATTTACATTTAAGGTAATTATCAATATGTATGTCCCTATTACCAATCCCTTAATTGTTTGTGGTTTGTTCTTGTAGGTCTTTTCCTTCTCTTGTGTTTCCTGCCTAGAGAAGTTCCTTTAGTATTTTTTGTAAAGCTGGTTTGGTGGTGCAGAATTCTCTTAGCTTTTGCTTTTCTGTAAAGGTTTTAATTTCTCTGTCAAATCTGAATGAGATCCTTGCTGGGTAGAGTAATCTTGGCTGTAGGTCTTCCTCTTTTATCACTTTAAATGTGTCCTGCCACTCCCTTCTGGCTTGCAGAGTTTCTGCTGAAAGGTCAGCTGTTAACCTTATGGGGATTCCCTTGTGTGGTATTTGTTGTTTTTCCCTTGCTGCTTTTAATATTTTTTCTTTGTATTTGATTTTTGATAGTTTGTTTAGTATGTGTCTTGGCGTGTTTCTCCTTGGATTTATCCTGTATGGGGCTCTCTGTGCTTCCTGGACTTGGTCAACTATTTCCTTTCCCATTAGGAAATTAGGGAAGTTTTCAACTATAATCGCTTCAAAATTTTCTCAGTCCCTTTCTTTTTCTCTTCTTTTTCTGAGACCCCTACAATTCAAATGTTGGTGCATTTAATTTTGTCCCAGAGGTCTCTGAGACTGTCCTCAATTCTTTTCATTCTTTTTTCTTTATTCTGCTCTACAGTAGTTATTTCCACTATTTTATCTTCCAGGTCACTTATCAGTTCTTCTGCCTCAGTTATTCTGCTATTGATCCCTTCTAGAGAATTTTTTATTTCCTTTATTGTGTTGTTCATCACTGTTTGTTTGCTGTTTAGTTCTTCTAGTTCCTTGTTAAACGTTTCTTGTATTTTCTGCATTCTATTTCCAAGAATTTGGATCATCTTTACTATCATTATTCTGAATTCTTTTTCAGGTAGACTGCCTATTTCTGCTTCATTTGTTTACTCTGGTGGGTTTTTGCCTTGCTCCTTCATCAGTTGTGTGTTTCTCTATCTTCTCGTTTTGCTTAACTTGCTGTGTTTGAGGTCTCCTTTTCACAGGCTGCAGGTTCATAGTTCCTATTGTTTTTGGTGTCTGTCCCCAGTGGCTAAGGTTGGTTCATTGGGTTGTGTAGGCTTCCTGGTGGAGGGGACTAGTGCCTGTGTTCTGGTGGATGAGTCTGGATCTTGTCTTTCCTGTGGGCAGGTGCATGTCTGTTGGTGTGTTTTGGGGTGTCTGTGGCCTTAATATGATTTTAGGCAGCCTCTCTGCTAATGGATGGGGCTGTGTTCCTGTCTTGCTAGTTGTTTGGCATAGGTTGTCCAGCACTGTATCTTGCTGGTCATTGAGTGAAGCTGGGTGCTGGTGTTAAGATGGAGGTCTCTGGGAGATTTTCGCCATTTGATATTATGTGGAGCTGGGAGGTCTCTTGTGGACCAGTGTCCTGAACTTGGCTCTCCCACTTCAGAGGCACAGCCCTGACACCTGGCTGGAGCACCAGGACCCTGTCGTCCACATGGCTCAAAATAAAAGGGAGAAAAAAAAGAAAGAAAGAAAGAAAGAAGAAGAGTAAAATAAAATAAAATAAAATAGAGAAAAATAAAGTTATTAAAATAAAACATAATTATTAAAAAAATTTTTGTGTAGTAAAAAAAATAAAAGAACGAAAGAAGAGAGCAACCAAACTGAAAAACAAATCCACCAATGATAACAAGTGCTGAAACCTATACTAAAAAAAGGACAGATAGAACCCTAGTACAAATGGTAAAAAGCAAAGCTATACAGACAAAATCACACACAGAAGCATAAGCATACACACTCACAAAAAGAGAAAAAGGGAAAAAATATATATATATATATATATATATATCATTGCTCCCAAAGTCCGCAGCCTCAATTTGGGATGATTTGTTGTCTATTCAGGTATTCCACAGATGCAGGGCACATCAAGTTGATTGTGGAGATTTAATCCGCTGCTCCTGAGGCTGCTGGGAGAAATTTCCCTTTCTCTTCTCTGTTCGCACAGCTCCCAGGGTTCAGCTTTGGATTTGGCCCCGCCTCTGCGTGTAGGTCACCGGAGGGCGTCTGTTCTTCGCTCACACAGGACGGGGTTAAAGGAGCAGCTGATTCGGGGGCTCTGGCTCACTCAGGCTGCGGGGGAGGGCAGGGCACGGAGTGCGGAGCGAGCCTGCGGCGGCAGAGGCCGGCGTGACGTTGCACCAGCCCGAGGCACGCCGTGCGTTCTCCCGGGGAAGTTGTCCCTGGATCACGGGACCCTGGCAGTGGCGGGCTATACAGGTTCCTGGGAGGGGAGGTGTGGATAGTGACCTGTGTTCTCACACAGGCTTCTTGGTGGCGGCAGCAGCGGCCTTAGCATCTCATGCCCGTCTCTGGAGCTCCTTTAAGCAGCACTCTTAATCCCCTCTCCTCGCGCACCAGGAAACAAAGAGGCAAGAAAAAGCCTCTTGCCACTTCTCCCAGACTCCCTCCCTGCTAGCTGTGGTGCACTAACCCCCTGCAGGCTGTGTTCACGCAGCCAACCCCAGTCCTCTCCCTGTGCTCCGACCGAAGCCCGAGCCTCAGCTCCCAGCCCCGCCTGTCCCGGCGGGTGAGCAGACAAGCCTCTCGGGGTGGTGAGTGCCGGTCAGCACCGATCCTCTGTGTGGGAATCTCCCTGCTTTGCCCTCCACACCCCTGTTGCTGCGCTCTCCTCCGCGGCCCCAAAGCTCCCCACCTCCGTCACCCGCAGCCTCCGCCCGCAAAGGGGCTTCCTAGTGTGTGGAAACCTTTCCTCCTTCACAGCTCCCTCCCACTGGTGCAGGTCCTGTCCCTATTCTTTTGTCTCTGTTTTTTCTTTTGCCCTACCCAGGTACGTGGGGAGTTTTTTGCCTTTTGGGAGGTCTGAGGTCTTCTGCCAGCGTTCAGTAGGTGTTCTGTAGGAGTGTTCCACATGTAGATGTATTTCTGATGTATTTGTGGGGAGGAAGGTGATCTCCATGTCTTACTCTTCTGCCATCTTGAAGCTCCTCTCCAGTTTCATCTTTTTCAGCATTTTTAGACCTAGATGGTGCAGCTGCAGGTTAAGAAAGCATGTCTTCTAATCTTTCTTTTAAAGTCAGTGATCCATCCTAAAATATAATAAAAATATAAATAAGCTTATTTTATTTTAGAATAAAATGGTATTTAACTAGAAAATAATATTTTTGATAAAAATCAACAATTTAGAAAAGTTTTCAAAATTAAAAACATATTGTAAAATGATAAAAGTATTCTTAGTTCTATGTGTGTTTCTGCACAGGTTCAAGGAAAACTTTAGGATTTCAAAATAGTAATTTGTTGAAAGATAATGAAGTTACAAAATTATAGCAAGTATAACGAAAACTAGCTAGTAACAACACAGTAGAAATACTGATATCAAACTGAGTTAATCTCTGAAAAATGCACATATTTATACCTTAAGAAAACACAAAAATACACATAACCCTCAGAGAAATGACACTACAGTCTATGTAGTCTCTGAAAATCTCTACCATACACTGTGAGAGAAAGGATGTGTAAAAGGCAAATATATACAATGGAATATTACTCAGTCATAAAAAGAAATGAAATTGAGTTATTTGTAGTGAGGTGGATGGACCTAGAGACTGTCAGACAGAGTGAAGTAATTCAGAAAGAGAAAAACAAATACTGTATGCTAACACATATATATGGAATCTAAAAAAAAAAAATGGTTCTGAAGAACCTGGGGGCAGGACAGCAATAAAGACGCAAATGTAGAGAATGGACTTGAGGACACGGGGAGGGGGAAGGGTAAGCTGGGATGAAGTGAGAGAGTGGCATTGACATATATACACTACCAAATGTAAAATAGCTAGTGGGAAGCAGGCGTATAGCACAGGGAGATCAGCTTGGTGCTTTGTGTCCACCTAGAGGGGTGGGATAAGAGGGTGGGAGGGAGACACAAGAGGGAGGAGATATGGGGATATATGTATATGTATAACTGATTCACTTTGCTATACAGCAGAAACTAACACAGCATAGTAAAGCAATTATACTCCAATAAAGATGATAAAAGAAAAGGCAAATAGCTTTTTAGTATTATTATGAAAATGGTTTTGACCCCTGGGATATCCAAAAGAGACTCGGAGACCTTCAGCGGTCCTCAGAGCACATTTTGTCTGTTACTGATTTAATGAATGTTTACTAAATACTCCTAGGATTAAAATAAAAACCTTTAACATGCTTGAAAAAAATCCTCCGAGATTTTAATTGTCTGTACAGCTCTACCCTCACCTCCAACGAGGCTACCCCATCAAATTCTCTCTGACCCCAGGTTTTGCCACCAGGCTCACTCTGCCTGACATATTCTTGGGATGCCCATTTTGCCCCACCCAATCTAATTGATGGCTTAGCTTCCTTAGCTATTCAAGCTTTTTTTTGATTCATAGCTATATGGTCCAAATTATAATGTTCATAATTATACCTAATTTATTATTTTCAGGTACCATTTGTGCTTTTCTCATCATGGTGGATGATGATTTATCTCTCCTACACACTCCAGCTTCATTCACTTCTCCTTTAGAGTTTGGTCTCTAACAATTTTTAGTTAAAACTCTAGTGTTTCCATTATTTTGACTATGTAAATATTGCTCACTGCAGAAAAAAGTAATGTATTAAGAATATGTTTAATTTCTTTTACAATTTTTTCTGTTATAAATAAGCCTCATTTTTCCCATGTGTACTATACTATAAATACACATTTGGATAATTTTAAATTTTTTTATCAGGTCTATCATACACTTATCACTAGGTTATTTTTTCCAAATATCAAAACGTGTCAAAAATTTATCAGTCCCATTTTTTCCCTTTTTTAAAAAAAGTTATTTTACTCAAATTCATACTGATTAATTTTTAGGCCTGCTACACGGCTGTTGTTCTGACTTCCTTTTACCTTTATCCCATGTTTAATTGACTGCTTCCTGGATCCCATATTTTCCATTTTCTTGGTGAAAGAGAAATTTTATTGGTGCATACACTCTGGTAAGGTATGTGGGGGGTAAATATCCTGAGTCCTTGCATGTCAGAAAATATCTTTATTTTAGTCTGATACTTGATAGATAGATTGTTGTTTTTCTGGAAGTGGTCGAGAGAAGATACTAAGGATGTCTCCTATTGCCATGCAGACTTTCATTTGATCTTTGGTCAGCTTAAAATTTCATCCCTATGCCCACCACCTTTAGTGTCCCTAAGTCTTGAACATCTTTGGTTCAGTCTATCTAGAGAATATATTTCCTCCTTTCTGAGGGTGTCTTTGTTGGTGGGTGGGGATGCCCATTGCCCATCATTTAGCTACATGGCATGGGGAAGGCAGCTTGCTCTCTGTCAGTATATAAACTTTCAGTACTTCCTCCATCCTAAGCCATGCACCCCAATCCCACCCTGCTTTATCTGGTGCCTGAAAGTCCCAACACTTTCAGGGGTTCATAGCTCATGTCACCTCGGTGTATTCCTCTGTTGGCACTACTTTGTAGATTCCCAGCCTCTGCTAAAGCAGAAACTATTTCTTCATCTACTTTCTGTCTTCTAAAGCTTTTTTGAAATATTTTTCCTGCCTTTGGTGATTTTCCTTATCCCTGTGAGACGATGCTTTTCTAAAAAAAATTTAAATTTCTTCCTCTCACTTTGGGTCTTGAGAGAGAGAAAAGATAAATTCATCTGGCTAATTTGACACCTTTTCTAAAAGATTTTTGACCCTGAAAAAATAATTTTGGAAATATATACCTAGTATGTAGATCTAATACAGGGTGACCAATTATCCTGGCTTTACCATGACTAAGGTTTCCTGGGATGAAGGACTCAGGGCTACAACTGGCAAAGTCCGAGGTAAACTGGAACTACTGGTCACTCCAGAAATAGCTTTCTATTCTGGCACAGGTAGAAACAATCCATCCTCATAGATGGAAATCACTTCTGTTATTAAAGTATTTCCTGTGGGTTCACATATCACCCACGGATATTTATTAGGCACCTAATATTGCATAATCGACTACACCAGGCACTTCAAAAGAACACATCAGATATTTAGCCCTATGAACTGTTCTGATTTTTTAAAGAAAGGTCAGGTGAGTAAAAACACACATCCTAGAAAAGGATCTCTCCATCTGCCCCTATATGGCAGATTATTTTCCTTGAAAGTTTTCTTCTCTCTCTCTATAGTTATAGATATGGAGCCTAAATTCACCCATTTTTCTCTTTTTTTAGTTAAACCCTACTAATCCTTACCATATATTGTCAAAGATTCTGGATTTTGCTGTCACATCATGAGAGTATAGGACATTAAAATGCAACCAGCAGACATTGTGTAAGTCAGGTAGATTTTCAGCATCATAGTTCTGGAGGTAAGTATATTCTACATAGAAACAAGCTAGGCACTATAGGTGTAAGAAGCAGGATTGAAATCTGGGGGTAGAGTTTAAGAACTTGTCAGGGCCTCAGAAAAGGGATAAGAATACAAAATAAGCTCCAGTTCTTTTAGGGAAAAAGAGTGATAAATGGGAAAATGGCAGAAAAACAGCTATATGGCCTGAGCCAACATGGAGGTAGGAGTGTGTCATGGGTCATGGCCATGGAAAGACCATGCTTTACTGAGCAGTTTGGTGTGGAGGGCTCACAAACCCCAGGATTAGTGAAGTATGGCTAATTCTCAATCTCATGATCCTGGTGGAGAGAAAACGTTAAAATATTTACTGTCTTGAGCAGTGTGGTCAATAATAAAAGTAAGGCAGGCACTTACATATTGCTTACCAGGTTCTAAATATTGTTTTTAGAGCTTTATATGTACAGATCTTCCCCAGTTTATGATGGGGTTATGTCCCATCATAAGTAAAATCATAAATATCATAAGCTGAAAATACATTTAATACACCTAACCTACCAAAGATCATAGCTTCTCCTAGCCTACCTTAAGAGTGCTCAGAACACTTATATTAATCTGCAGTTGGTCAAAATCACCTGACGCAAAGTCTATTTTATAATAAAGTGTTGAATATCTCGTATAATTTATTGACTACTGTACTGAAAGTTGAAACAGAATGGTTGCAAGGGTACAGCATGGTGGCAAGTGTATCAGTTGCTTCCCCTCGTGATCGCGTGGCTGACTGGGAGCTGCAGCTCGCTGACTGCCTCTGCCCAGCACCGGGAGACAGTATCTATCACTTATTGCTAGCCCAGGAAAAGATCAGAATTCAAAATTTGAAGTAAGGTTTTGACTGAACACAGATTGCTTTTGCATCACTGTAAAAAATTGTATGTCAGACCATCCTAAGGTAGGGAACATCTGTATTAACTACTTTAAGCTTCATGGTAACTCCATAAGGTGGCTACTCTCATTGCTGTTTTTCAAATGAGATGATGAAGACTCATTTAAGAGACTTAATGAAGGTGTCACAGAAAACAAGTTGGGGAGAAGGGATTTAGACCCAGGCAGACTGGCTCAGGAGTCCACACTGAAAACTGTGGCCGTCCCAAGAAAATGAAAGTAGCTGAAGAGTCTTGGGAAAGGCAGGAGCCTACATGACCAAGAATAGACACTTTGTCCTCAGGAAAAGAGGTGAGCCATGATCTGTCACCTCTTGCCTGCCTCGTCTCTCATTTTAGGCTCCTTCACTTTAGCATATAAATGTATTCAAACTTAGCCCATTAAAGTCACCCATCCTTACACTCTGTATTCCTATTCATCCACTATCTTATCTTTTTTTTTTCAGAGAGACATTTTAACCCTTGAGATCTCTACTTGCTCTTCTTTCATTCTTTCTAAACCTGACTTCACTATCATATCCAGCGCTCCACATAGCATTTTCTCCTGTTGATGTTATCAACGCCTTAATAGCTGCCAAATTTCATGAACATTTTAAAAAAAAATTTATTATGGGAAATATTAAAAAATACACAAAAGCAAAGAGAATAATATAACACATGCCTGTTATCAACATATAGCTAATTCTGTTTCATCTATGACCTCATCCACTACCCCAACCAGATTATTGTGAAGCAAAATTTTACACACCATAACATTTTGTTCATAAATAAATACTTTTCTGTGAATCCCTAAAAGATAAGCATTTTTATAACCATAATATCATTGTCACACCTAAAAATTAATAATAACTTAGTATAATCAAATGTCCATTCAATTGATGAATACATCTTTCACTTGACATTCTTAACTTTTAACCCTATCTCTCACTTGACATCTCTATAGCAATTTATATTATAATCCTGAAACCTCTTGCTATTGCTTTGTAAAAATATCCCTGTTTTACAGTCTGCTTGTTTTGTCCAGTACTATCCTTAAATCAGGGTGTGTGGGGCATCTTGCCCTTGTTTATGTGCATTAGAGGCCACTCTTTGTGTCCCTTTTACAGTTGCTGTGAAGATTAAGAGAGTCATAGTAAGGCTTAAATGATGGATATGCCTTCCCTGTTGCTATGAATAAAAGACATGTAAAATTAAAATGATTTCAAAGCCTTTGGGTCTATGAAAATGAAATAATTGTTACTAATTTTACAAGAGCTGGGAACTCAGCACCTTTCAAAAGGGTAAGCAGTCTCAGCACCAGAGGGACATGCCCACGGGGAGCTTCTTCCCTACCCACTTACCATGCTCTGGGTACTTGGGCCAACATATTTCTTTGCCCAATGGTGCTAAGTCTGCTTCTAAGATCAAATGGAGCCTCCTCCCTGTGACTGTCCTCACCGGGGACTTTGCTGCCAGAATGCACATCCCCTAGGACCAAACAGTGGCAAAAAGTGGCAGTTGTAGGGGAGGAGGTTTTGATGGAATTTAGATTTTCAGGCTGAATCGTCCGCTATCCCCATACATGCACAAATGACAGGTGGAAATAAGAATTCGAAGAGAAAGAGGTAGGGTCTCGTACAGACTCATCTTGTACTCTTGTCCTGCAAACGTTAGAGGACACCATCTAGATCATCATCTAACATCTCACCATCACTTGCCATTAGCAGCTCCCTTTTCTCCAACAAAGACATATTTTACTGTTCCTCAGGACAGTGTATGTGACTCTTTTCCCAAGAATAACTTCTCTCTGGATATTTTTTATCTACACCTCTTTCCTATATATGGATGATTCCCAGAACTCTCTCTGTACCAGACGCTAGCATTCAAGTGCTTTGAGTAGATTTGTTTCCGAGGCTTATAGAGATTTAGATCTCTTTGGGGTCCGATGAATACCTCAAGATTAAATTGCTTAAAATGGAATGTGTTACTACTACTTCCAAATCTGCTTTTTTCCCTCTGTTCTAAACAGAAACCTAAAATGTTCATAAATGTCTCTCCATCTTCCCCTTTCCTTCTATAAATATCCACTGAGTATCCAAATCCTATGTATTGTAACATTTTAATATCTGTCAAATGTGTCCACTCTCCTAACCTCATGGCCTTTTATCTTCATTACCATTTGCTGAGTTCAAGATCTAATCATTTAATCAACTGACTTTTGTAGACTCTTAACTGATCTTAAGTTCAGCTATTTCCTTTGAAACTATTCTCCATACTGTCATGACTGATTAAAATCCATCAATATCTCATTATTGCCTTCCAAATAACATTCAAACTTATCACCATTGTATAAAATACTCTTCAGGATTGACTCTAACCTGGCTTTCCGGTCATTTTCGCAACTTGCCCCTTGTACCTGTTAATTATCTTATACAGAACTGTTTTTAAGCACCATGATCTCTAAGACCTCCATGACTCCATGCTCTTTTTTTTCCTCCTTGATAATATCTTCTCAACGTCTAAGACAGGTGATATATCCCTAATCTTTCCTGTCTGAGTTGGGTTCTCTTCCCTGAGGGTACTCTTGTTTATAGCCCTCACCACACTATGGTGAAAATTGTTTTGCTGAATGTCTCCCCCTATAGGCTGTTATCTCCTAAAGGACAGGGATTCTGTCCTGCTTATCTTCAAATTCTCATAACCTAGTATAGTTCCTGTAATTGAACAGTACTCTATAATTGAGTAAGCAAAAGAATAAATGACAAAATTATAGTCTTTGTAAATTAAAACTCTGAATTAGGTAAACTTCTGTTAGAGTAAAAACTCTAGCATTTTTAGCTTGAAGCAAATTCCTTAACCAATCAGAGTCAGTTTGCTTATTGCTAAAAACACTTGCTATGAAGATTAAGAGAGTCATAGTAAGGCTTAAATGATGGATATGCCTTCCTCATTGCTATGAATAAAAGACATGTAAAATTAAAATTATTTCAAAGCTTTTGGTCTATGAAAATGAAAGAATTGTTACTAATTTTACAAGAGCTGGGAACTCAGCACCTCAATTTTGATAATTTTCTAAATTACTCAAAAAACTTTATGGAGAGCTTTGTTAAGTGGTATCTGAAACTGGTATATTTCAAACAATTCTCTTACATATTTAGGCTTAAACTTCTGGTTTATCTAAGGCTTAAAGTTATCGATGACCAAAAACAAAACAGTTGGATACTAATAGTGATAATGCCATTAATACTAAGATTAAGGTAATATCTCTAATAAAAATGTTCTAAAATTACTTTGGGACACATTGAAAAACTATTTCCAATCATGCAGTATCTTTGGGAAGTTGCAAATAATAGCTTTAGACACATTTACCTGGTGATCAGTAATAGAAGGGAAAGGTCATTCATACATTAGCAAAAGTTACCTTCAGTGTTAAGTTCTACAAATATGGTTAACCTTTCTGTGTGTTTGAAAGGGGTTATGGAGCACATTTAGATGATTCTAGTTTCCCATCCAGAGATATAGCAATCACAGTCAGTAGCACTCTCTTCAAATACAAAGGACAGTGATGTCTGTAATCATGTTTCTAAAAATTTCAGGTCATGCTTGGATTTATTTGACTGCACACACTCAAAGGAAAGCCCTTTGATGTTTCTGTTCACCTCCAGGAAGCATCTACTTAAATAAACCCTTTTCTAGCAGTTCAGTTCTTGTGACTAATCTTAACCTTTGTTATGTCATCACAAATCAAAGAACTTTGGAAATGGGGAACAATCTCATTGGGAATTTAGTACTTATATGGATGAGGAAATTGAAACCCAAGAATTTTATGGGACTTACCTTGGGCTCATAGTTGGTAGCAGGGTCAGGATCAAAACCCATTTCTATTAACTTTCAATTTGATATACCTGGGCTGACTCTGACTCCAAAATATTTTAGAAGTTCCAAGTAAGTGGACAGAAAAAGTTGATACTTGTCTCAGTAGGAGCTTAAAAAATACTCTAAAACAGATGGATAAACCTTTCTAGGGACCAGCAGTCCAAATCAACAAGTCCAAGGCCAATAGCACACTTTAAAAACTTCTA
Source organism: Tursiops truncatus (assembly GCF_011762595.2). Lineage (NCBI taxonomy): Eukaryota > Metazoa > Chordata > Mammalia > Artiodactyla > Delphinidae > Tursiops > Tursiops truncatus. Next base: position 97,510,963 of record NC_047034.1, on the reverse strand, counting down.
GGGTAGAGATGTTGTTCTTCAATGGAGACCAACCTGAGGAAAGAAGACAGGCACAAAATTTAGGTTTCTGGTGAATGGCAGATTTCAGCTTCACATTTGTGCCTTAATAGCTGAAACGACACCAAAAGCAAATATCAAATTGAAAAGAGGCTAGGCTTCTATTCTAGTATGCATTGGTTTGATTTCCAGAAGCTAGAGGCCTAGCAGAAGATGTTAGTTAGGTGAACCAAACAGAAAGAAAGAGAGAGAGAGAGAGAAAGCCAGAAAGCCAGACAAATAAATTGACATCTTTGACTATTACTTGACTCCCCCAAAGTTAGCATAATATGAACCTTGAATTCCATAATTCATGCTCTCTTCAAATTAATTGAGACTCTCTCTGAGGAACAAAGGCCACATGTATTGTTTGCTTGTGAACTCTGGACTCAAGTATAATGTAACTTTCGCAATCTAGTTACTTGGCCTAGTGGCTTTGAGTGAAAGTTTATGATGCTATCACGGACATGTTTATGATCAGTTCTAGCCAGTGCAGGCTATAAAGGTACCTTTCCCTTGACCCAGTCAATTAATTTTAAAATGCCTTGGGCCAAAACTCTCTGTGGGAAAAAAGCTTCTAGAATTACTAGGTAAAGTCTTGGTTTACGTCCCTTTTGTATTGTGCTGTTTTACTCCATAAACAGTAAATGTGGATGAATTTTTCATAGAAATAGCTCTTTGTATGTCCTGATTTTCAAAGAATTTGGTACCTTGGATAAAAAGGAATCATATGTGCTGCTTAACCTTTTGTTTGACATCAACATGAGCTTAATATTTGAGGATCCTCTAAAAAAGTATCCTTCTCAGAGGTCATTTCACTATGACCATTTTTCCAAGTCAGAGATACAAAGAACAAGAGCTTTAGAATTACTTACCATCTGGTGACTAGTTCCTCCTGAAATGCCTTCCACCCATCCATATTTTAATGTCTTTTCTTTCAATCATGTGTAACACCTCAGCCAAATATGATGGTTTATCATTTATTTTCCCAGCTTCTCTAGGCAGCATTTGTCATATGAATATTCATTCCCTTTCCTTCTAGGTCTCCCTCTCTTGCTGATGACAGCTCCACAGTTGCTGAATTACTAGGTCTATATTTTATAGACAGCCCGAAAGGTTCCTGGACTTAACATCCCAGGAGATGTGAGGCCCTCCCAATGTGAGAATCTGAAAGCTCATTTTATTGCCCTTGCTATAAACTGGCAAAACACCAGACACAGACACCAACCTGGCTTTAGACACCAAATTGACAGCTGTAACCCAAAGGGAAAAAAATGTAAAACCTTTTCTTATTTAACAACAAAAAACAAAACAAAATACCCCCCCACATATATACACACATATATATATATATATATACATACATACACATATATACATATATATAACAAAGTTTGCATATGCTTCCTGCTTATAAATACATAAACTACATGCATTGCAAACGTGAGCGTTAGCCCCCAAAATACCTTTCTACGACCCATGTACGCAGTAACTTTCTCTTATATTTGTAAGCACAGGGCCAAGGCACAAATGTAAAGATAATTTCAGCTGTCGGTTTCAGCTAACAGCCACTTGCTACCATTTCAGAGCTGAGCAGTGAGCCTTCTGTGTGGCCAGTTGTGGCCCTGTGGTTACATGGCAGGTTGTGGTGCTTCGGCTACATGCTAGGACACAAGTGAAAGTCTCAGCCTTCTAGTTTACCCCAGAGCTACCAGATACCAGTCACTCATCACTTGGGTCTCATTTTGGGGACAAGTGGATGAATAAAAGGAAACATTTAAAAAGGTGTTTTCTTTAAAAAAAAAATAGACTTGCTAACATAGATAAGTGAATTGGCAGCCCATTGGACTTGGCATCAAGCTAAATATTTCATTATAACGTTTACACCTGACAAAGCTTTCATATTAATTTTTCGAGTTTCATGTCTTTAAAAGGAAAACTCAATCTGTACACTTCCACTTTAAAAATATTGTGTATATATACAGATTCTCTTCTCCCCTTCTTCTAAAAATATTTATTGAACTCCTACTGTATAGTTATCATTCCATCAGAAATAAATGGAAATGCATTTAGGACATCCTTTATGATCTAGAGCTTATCAAATGTGAATGAGGCCTCTCTGATCCAACTGTCGTTTTACTATCTTTTTAGGAGAGAAGTGAGGTATTCTAGCTATTTCACCTCCATATCATTTTTAGCTGTCATGACATTTTTCTTTCCACTATTTAAAATCAGTGGCTTTTAAAAATATTAAAATTATAATATTAAGATTGGCAATGTTTCTCCTAAAGCATTTCTAAATTCAGCTGTACAAATGTGGTTCACCAGAAAGAGGAAAAGTGCCAATTACCAAACAGAAGTTGTTGCTCATGTACAAACCACACTCCTGAATGTTTGTGTTTATTAAACACAAATCCAAATATCTAATTTTAGTTTCCAGAGAAAAATAAAAGGAGAACTTGAAAGTGGGTCAAACTTTCTAAATTAAATTTTTTTTTTAATGCTCCATAAGGAATGCTTTTAAAACTCAGGAGGAATTAAAACAAAGAGGCAGAAGTAATAGCTAAAATTATCAATTACCAAATATAATTCAAAAAGAAGTATATACTAGAAATAAAATGTTTACTTTTTTCCTATTTTTTTCTTCACATATATGGCTCTGCATTACCCTGGAATTTAAAGGTAAATTCAATGCTGATGGAAGAATTGGAATAGAAACCTTTGATTTAAGGAAAGAAATAGAAGTCTATCAACTACTCCATCACTTGGGAAAGTAGAAAGAGAGACTGTACTGGTCTCCCAGTACCAAGGTCCCATCTTCCCTGAGCCAGTGTACTGAAATTGCAGCTTTCTTTATTTTACAACACCCCCTGAGAGAGGCAAAACTGTAAATTAATTTTTTCACCTCAGTTCCAAAACTTTCACCCAGGAAACTGTTTTGCCCAGTCTTCCCCCTCCTTCTCCTTCCCCAATCCTCTGGATCAAAATGCGGTAAAGGGTTTATGTCCTTTAACATAAATATGACTCAGAAATTCCTTTGCCTCTTTCAGATTGTGACTACTGCTCTAGAGAATTTATTCTAAGGAAAAATTCTCCCAGAATACTATACAATTTTACATATGTTTCTACTGTGATAGAAATTGCCATTTGCCCAAGTACTTTTTATATAAATGCCCTCAAATTTCTAAGATGGTACAGTATGTTCCACCTACTTTTGTGACAGATGGAAGAGACATTTGGAGTTGTAAAATGTCTGGATGAAGAGCAGAGCCTTCTAATGTTGTCGTTTTACCTCAAAATAAAATAGTTTTTTCTACCCCTGTAAGGTGCTAAAAAATAAATCAATTTTATTGAGTTCCCAAATGCTTAGAGCACTTGTCCTTTTTCACTTAGAAGCCCCCATGCTCTTTCGATATACTTTTGTCCTAAGGCACTTTCAGCGGTCTTCTAATACTGGCTTTCTAGATTCTGCTTTAACTAAGGTCCCATTTCATCTCAAATCTATCTTCAACTTTTTTATTCTTTTAACATAGCCCACATTTCCTACTATCTGAGGATGTTTTCATTTGAGTGTTGTGGATTTATCCAAATCAGAAATGTCAAAAACAAATTTGCCATCTTTCTGACTATTCATTCCCAAATAGATCCTTGCTACTTTTGACCCCTTATAATTCAAATATATACATGTATTTATATATACACTACTATACTATACACACACACTTGAATTTGAATCCCCTTTTATTGGACTGATTACTATGTCTTGTAGATGTATTTCTTGTATTTTATCTGGCCTTTTCCCCATGTTTACAACTACCACCCTAGCAAAGGCCCTTACCTTTTCAGATATAGAAAATTGCCAATTCTCCTAAGTACCCTCCCTCACCCTTAAATACCCTGAACACCACTTTCAGAATAGTTTTTCTAACATAACATTTTCATCATATCACCATGGTGCTCTAAAATAATCAATGGTTCTCCATTACTTAAAGAAAAAAATTCAAGCTCTATCTTCCTAAGCAGTTGTTACCTATTCGTCCACCATTTTTCATGTCCAACTAATCTAAAAGTAATGTAGGGAAGTGGATGAAGCATTAAAGTGGGGGTTAAGACAATTGGATTATATTATTTATTTGGTTTCTAACTGGCATATAATCATTGTCAAATAATATCATCTCTCTGATTCTTAGACTCACTCATAATGAGGGGATGGAACCAAGAATAATGATTATAGTCCATGATATTCCTCCTCAGTCCTAAATTCTGATTGTAGGATCTAGAGTTCTACTCATTATTCTATTGATGTCTTATTTATTCTGCTTTCACAGTGTAGAATTCACACTCTACACATAGTACATGTCACTTTCTTCACCTGGAATGTCTTTCTTTTCTCTTATCTGAATAATGCTCCTCTTTTAGAGTCTGTCTCAAGTTCCAGTATACCCATATTAAAGCCTTCCAGATTATCACAATGAAGTTTCCGTTTCCTGACCTGCACTATATTCTATAGCACTTATTTTTCTTATCATTGATTTTCAACCCCTTTCTCAACTTTCACATATATGAAAAATAATATTTAACATATTTTCCACTATAATTTATTGCTAATATCTTGGCCACTCCATTGTATATCCTGATCATTACATTTCAGAATTTCAATACAGTTTAATTATTATTCCCATTATCTGTATAGAGCACAAATGATTATTTCATAAATCTCTCAGTCACTAAGTTTACTTGTTTTCATTTCCAACAAATTTGATGTATTTTTTGGCCTCATACTCTTCTGCTCAGTTGCCCTGCTTTTGTTCTCTTCTTTTTTAGATAGCTTGGATTCTCAATAGTCAACATGTGTCATTTCACTAGTGACTGGTGGAGTTTTTGTGTTAAGAAAGATTCTGAAGTTACCTCTGGGCTCAGCAGGAAAGAATGGCACAATGAATCAGCAGCTTCTCCTCTGGTGTGGAGGTGGGAAGTGGCATCATAGTCACCATCCCTATACTAGGTTGTGGGCTTCAGGGTTCTACTGCCCTAATATATTATCTAGAAGACAGTGAGATAAAATAGAAAGGGCTTTGGAATTGCAATCATAAGAGTCTAGCTTGGTTGGAGTATCGGCTCTACCACTGCCATTGCATGGTGTTTGGCAACTAACAATCTCTTTGACTTTTAGTTTCCTGATTCAAAAATGGAGATTTCATGTACATTTCTAGACATCCTGTAGGATTACTGAGTTTCATTTAAAATAATATTTGTGAAATCACTCTGTAAACTGATGACATAAAAATATTAGACTTTCTATTTTTGCCTTTTACTGTTATATAAAAAGACTCAAGGGAAAATATCAAAATCTTATGATCCCACTAAAGCAATACTAACATATTGGTGCATTTCCTTTCCCTTGCTTTCCCATATATCTTTTTACAACCTGGTTTAAATCATATTCAATATATCTTACCCTGGTTTTTAATTTAACATTGTATCACAAGTAGTGTCTTTCACATGATTCTTTTATAAAAAACATCATTTTAATGATTGTACAACATAATCATTTAGTGGATCTGCCATAAATCTCTGAAATAGTCCCTGCTGTTCCTATTACAATTGTAAATATGTCTCTTCTCTATTTTTTCTTTCTTGTGAAATTAAGCTGGTAATTTGGTATACATTCATTCAGTCCAGGAATGACACGTCCATTCATGAATTCCACATACATTTATTGACTACTTACATACATTTATTGACTACTTACTGTACTGAGTTAGATTCTAGGTATACATTAGTGGTCAGAAAAGTTATGACTTCTGTCCTTATAAAAATGTATAGTCTTATGGGGGGAGGCAGGAGAATATATTTTTAAAATGGATACAAATAATTGTATAATTATAAATTATAATAATGTGATGAGTCTAAAAACATTTGGAGAATTGGACGGGGGTACCCATTCTCAACTGTGTGTTCAAGGAAGGCTTTACTGAGAATGTGGTATTTCTGAAGGACTAAAAGAAGACAGAATGATGAAAATCTGGGAGAATACAATTCCAGACAAAGAAAATTGTATGTGCCAAGGCCTGAAGTGGGAACATGCTTAGAGGGTTTAATGAATGAAGCAAGAGGAAATCTGTGTGACTGGAGCTTTGTGAAAAAGGAGGAAAGTGACCCGAGATGAAGCTGGGGTGAGATCTTGTATCGTGTTGGGCATTGTGTTGTCATGGAATGTGTATTTTATTTTATGGGTAACAAGGTGATTTAATGTGTTTTAAAGAGGGCAGAGGCATGCCCGGCTTTGTCCAGCTGCTTTTTAGAGAATGATTGGAGACGTGTAAGAGTGAATGAAGACAGAACAATTAAAGTGATTGCAAGAGTGCAGCTGAGAGAAGATGGTGGCTTGTTCTAGAAAGTGGAAATAGAGATGGAAAGAAAAAGATGAATTTAGAATACACTTTAGAGGTAGAATTGATAGAACGTGTGTTAGATTGGATGTAGGTGTAGAGGAAAGAGAGATTGCAAAAATGACACGTATACAAACTCTGGTTGCTTTGTAATGTGTCAGCTTGGCTAGGACGAATTCAGCGCCCAGAATTCTCTTTTGTGTGTGTTTCTGGTTAGGGTGGGCCACAGAGAGATTATTGTGATATTTGGAAGGCAGAAAGGAAGCAGCAGCCATTTCTGTAGCTCACATACATTATCACTAATCCACTGATTTACCTCCTTGACATGTGGCAGAACTGGGCCTGCAACTGATCAGCTTTCCTCTAGATCCTCCAGCTTCTGCAACTCTTGAGCCAAGTCCATAAGTCAAAGGTAATAAAAAATATTGGCTTCACCCTGTTTTTGACGGTTTCCAGCCTATGCCTGTGGGTTCTAGCTTATGCTTGATACCTCATGTTATGTTCATTTTCCCTTCATGACTGCCTGCCCTGTGGACTTCAAGACCTGACATCAGACTCAAAGACAGCAGCCTTACAGAGAGTGCATAACCAGCTATCTCAGCTGTATAAGGGTAAATCCCTGTAACAAATCCCTTTATATATAAACATGTGATATGTGTGTGTGTATCTCCTAGTGGTTCTGCTTCTTTTATTGAACCCTGATTGATACATATAACAAAATCCTTGTTTTCATTTGTAAGCAAATGGCTTTGCTTCTGAAAAATTAATGGATTTGAAGAGAACAGATGCACCTTTATTTGAGGAAAAATTATCCGAAGATAGTCATTCTTTAAAGATTTTATGAACAAAGTGTGCTCTTACTAGAGGTGCGAGAAGAATAAGATCAAGGTCATGAGCCTGTTGTACTTCTGGAAGTTCAGAAAACTTTATAACACTGGTGTGCTAGCAAAATCTGATGGGAGTAAAAGTAAAAGAAAAGAAGGAGGTGGGGGAGGAAGAAAGGAAGGAGAAAAGGAAGGGAAGGAGGGAGAAAGAAAGAAAAGAATAAAGGAGAGAGGGAAAGAGGGAGTGAGGAGAGGAAGGAATACATCATTTTGAAAAAGAGAATCATATTTAATTAATAACAAATTTTAAAATATACCAAGGGGAGTTTTGGGGAGAGGGTGGTTGGTTTACTTCTATATGATATTTTTTAAGGAGGATGATATCTTAGTGATTCCAAAGAGAAAATACTTACAGTTAACTAACAACTACAGTAAGCTCTGTTGACTCCATAGGCAGAAATTGTTACACCCAGAAGAGAAACAGATGATTAAAGAAACATACAGGATTTCCCTAAAATATTATTTCGGTGAATCAGTTTCAAATTTTGAAGTCTTTAAAAGGCAGCATTCATGAGGAAAAAAAAGAAACAGATTTTAGTCAAATAACCTTTCTGTCACCAACCTATGACTTTAGACAATATGTTGGGAAAATGAATGCAGCATAGGTTAGAAGCAGACCAAAGTTACCCTCAAGCCCGTTGTTACTGTAGCAAATACACACATGCAAATACAGGTCTGTGCTTAAATCAGATGGTAAAGCAGTTATCTTTTACAATCACAAGAGGACAGAAAACATGCCTAACTATACGAATTGCAATATTGGAGACTGATAATAATAAAAGTTAGTTTTTTCATAGTCAAAAGGACCAAAGATTGCCCTTCCATTCTAAAGTAGTTACAACTTCTAAGATTTTAGCGTCTTGATAGTGCATCAACATACTGATATTTTAGCCTTTCTACTGCAGATAGAAAAGTCTAAACATTAATCAGAAAATAGTATATACTACTAACTTTAGGTCACTCATACAAACATTTCTTGAGAACCAATGTGTGCTAGGTACTGTACTAGAAACTAAGAGTCCAAAGAGGAATAAATTTGCTCCTGGTCCTCCAGTAGCTGATGGATTAGTGTTGGCTAACTGAGCCATTCACTGAGTAATCCTAGATTATCTACTCTTCTGCTTAAGTCTAATTAACTTCAATTAATTAGCTCTGTCTTCAGTTTCTCACTAGAATTTTGAAAAATAAATATGATTGGATGGATTGTCAAGGCTCCCATGGAAACTAAAGTAGTCATTCTACATGTACAGCAGGACTGCCTTCCCTGCTACCTTTAAAGATAGGAGTGATCATACTTGCTTTCCCCAGTGAACTGGCCCTAGTGGTGCCTTGGAGTTAGCTTGTACTGGCTCTTTCAAGCACAAATTTGGGGTGCTGATAGATGAAAATAGCCATTATTAACAACTAAATTATATAAATTAAGAAATAAAGTTTAAAATGTAAGATAATAAATACTCAAAAAATACCACTTCCTAATTAGTTCACTATATTTTATTATCTTGGATTTTCTTGAGGGTATTCCTGTCTGTCGTCTTTATGTGGTGAAAATACTATATGATGGTCTGCATTTCCTTCTAACTCCACGTTCATCACGTTGATAACTTAAAGTCAGTCACAGTGGGAGTATTTACACTCAGATATTTGCAAACACTCCGAATCAGTGCTTTTTTTCCTCAAAGTTCTGGGTGATGAACATTTTTCTAGAATACCCCAGAGTAGGAGTGCTATGTGGCATGTCCAACTAGTGTGCTTTTTTTCTCCCTCCTGAGGTGAGCATGGAAACATGTGTTGAGATAGAGCATCCATCTGTCTGGATCTCTGAGTCACTATGATGAATACAGCCTCTACCTCCAACCCCAATCTCCAGACTCAATGGACTTGTGTCATGAAATAGAAATAATTTCTTTTGCTTTTTTGCTACCATAGCCTATTTTGACTTATAAAAAACAACAATAAAGTATTCCCAAAATTTTGGAGAAAAATGGTACCATTATAATGGTGTAACACTTACTGCCCTGCCTACAGTCTGCTTGTGCAAAATCCTACTCATCTTCATTTTTGTTGACAATTGTCATGTACAAGGAGAAAATATTTGCTAAAATAATAAGTGTTTCTAAAAATTTCACATTTTTTTAAGTTTGACTCACTGGGTTTCTCCTTCAAATGGTCTCCTTTTATCTATTGGTCTAACTGTAAACAACTTATTTCTTAAATCTAACAAATAGAGTGTGGGTGTACTTATTTTCTTACTACTTACACTTATATAGACATTTATCTGCTTCATCTATCTGATGAAGATAGGCACAGTCACCACTGTGAAGTTTTTTTCCAAAATTCCTACATGATCATAGCCCACATACCTCATGGTGAAATTTGAGGGCCAAAAAATTTAGACAGTGAGAAAGAGAGATGAGAGGGAGAGGGAGAGGGGAAGGAAAGAGGGGGAGGAAGGAATGTGCTTTTAAAGAAGTTGAGAGTGTTGCACAGCAAAGGAAACCATAAACAAGATGAAAAGAAAACCCTCAGAATGGGAGAAAATATTTGCAAATGAAGCAACTGACAAAGGATTAATCTCCAAAATTTACAAGCAGCTCACACAGCTCAATATCAAAAAACAACCCAATCCAAAAATGGGCAGAAAAGCTAAATAGACATTTCTCCAAAGAAGATATACAGATTGCCAACAAACACATGAAAGAATGCTCAACATCATTAATCATTAGAGAAATGCAAATCAAAACTACAATGTGATATCATCTCACACTGATCAGAATGGCCACCATCAAAAAATCTACAAACAATAAATGCCGGAGAGGGTGTGGAGAAAAGGGAACCCTCTTGCACTGTTGGTAGGAATGTAAATTGATACAGCCACTATGGAGAACAGTATGGAGGTTCCTTAAAAACTAAAAATAGAAATACCATATGAATCAGCAATCCCACTACTGGGCATATACCCTGAGAAAACCATAATTCAAAAAGAGTCATGTACCAAAATGTTCATTGCAGCTCTATTTACAGTAGCCAGGACATGGAAGCAACCAAAGTGTCCATCAACAGATGAATGGATAAAGAAGATGTGGCACATATACACAATGGAATATTACTCAGCCATAAAAAGGAATGGAACTGAGTTATTTGTAGTGAGTTGGATCGACCTAGGGACTGTCATACAGAGTGAAGTAAGTCAGAAAGAGAAAAACAAATACCATATGCTAACATATATATATATGGAATCTAAAAAAAAAAAATGGTCATGAAGAACCTAGGGGCAAGTTGGGAATAAAGATGCAGACTTACTAGAGAATGGACTTGAGGATACGGGGAGGGGGAAGGGTAAGTTGGGACAAAGTGAGAGAGTGGCATGGACATATATACACTACCAAATGTAAAATAGGTAGCTAGTGGGAAGCAGCCACATAGCACAAGGAGATCAGCTCAGTGCTTTGTGACCACCTAGAGGGGTGGGATAGTGAGGGTGGGAAGGAGGGAGATGCAAGAGGGAAGAGATATGGGGACATACGTATATGTATAACTGATTCACTTTGTTATAAAGCAGAAAGTAACACACCATTGTAAAGCAATTATACTCCAATAAAGATGTTAAAAAAAGAAGTTGAGAGTGATAGTAATTCAGAGTTGCATCAGAAAGAAGTTATATACAGATTTTTCATATTAGAGAGATTTTCTTCTTTTGAAAAATATTTTGGCTTGAATATAGAATTAAGCCATTTTAGTCAATATTTTTAAACAGATAGACTTTGAAGATCTGGAAGCTATCAAGATAGACTTAGTATCATTACAAAGATGATGAAAATACAAGGATCCCAAGAGCATGAGTTTGAGAAGCCAGAACTGGAGCTGGTTGAATGTCCCTTATATGTTGGGTGTAGAAAATCTCTGGGCCTGACTGGAAGCATAGGAGAAAATGGGCATGCTGCCTACAGTGTTATTCACTTTTGGAACAGGTCTGCCATTATCTCTCATAAGCAATCAAAGAATGAAGACAGTTATCTAATTTATTCACGAAAAGTTATCCTCATATAACTAAAGTTATTATTAAATATGTAAATAAAGGTCAAAATTGAATTATTTGAATTACTTTTAAAAAGGAAATAGATCCTGCCTTGATACCGGTTAAGCCCAATCCCCTAAATATGACCCTGATGAGCCTTCTGCATTGTTCAAATACATTGTTTTGTTATTGAACTCTACTTCTCTTTCCATAGGTAAATAACCTCTCCGCTTACTGGCTCCTTGGCTTCTGTATTCTTCCTCAAATGCCCAAATCTCCTCTAATCCAAGTAAATCCTCTACTGGTATTGGGTCCTACAAAGAAATATTGTCTACACTGGCTAAGGTATCATGTTTTGCCAAAAAGAATGACTCTTCTGTTGTTTTCTAATCCTCACTGCATTCAAGCAGTCAGTCATTACGCCCTGTTAACAGATTGATAGAATAGTCTGGAGTTGTGGTTCCCAAAGTGCAATAACTAACAAGTTATTGCAGGGAGTCTGGTCAACCATGTGGACATCAAACAGTATTTATGTACTGAAAACATGATCTTTCATACATATATACTGTGTTTCACATGCATGCAGATACTATTTGATCAATTAATGAGAAATTTATTTTAATATATTCCTGAATTTGAACTAACCTTTTGAGCATTTGGTCACTCAAAAATTTAAAAATGTGATTTCTATTACACAGAATTGCTCAATTTTAAAATAGTGCCTTTTTCTTTTAATATAATTTTTATTTTTTTCTTAAAACAATGTATGTTATTATATAAATGCTTAGAAAACTTAGTAACAAATAAGACATAAATATATATATATGTATATATGGTGTGTGTGTTATGTAAAATATTCAAACGTGTTTAGAGATTTCCAGCCCTAGGCTATGATTCTTTTTTTTTTTGCGGTACGTGGGCCTCTCACTGTTGCGGCCTCTCCCGTTGCGGAGCACAGGCTCCGGACGTGCAGGCTCAGCGGCCATGGCTCACGGGCCCAGCAGCTCCGTGGCATATGGGATCTTCCCGGACCGGGGCACGAACCCATGTTCCCTGCATCGGCAGGCGGACTCTCAACCACTGCGCCACCAGGGAAGCCCTATGATTCTTTTCTGTCCCTGATTCATCAGTAATTATTCTTCAAGCAACTCTCCATTTTCCAGAATCTGATGAAATTCTGTCATCTGCTGATGCCTTCTTTCTCTCCGTGAGGTATTATGGATTTATATCTTTGTATTCTTTACAATAATTTTAGATGGATTTTTCTTAGGAAAAATATGTTAATGTTCTCAAGCTATGGTTTCCAACCAGAAGTCTCTTTTCAAAAATTCTAACATCAAGAAGGGGGTCTTCATTCTTGGAAACATTAGGAACCTCTGGTGGAAGAGGAAGAGCCCTGAGGGAGAATTGGGAGAACTTGATTCTACCCTGGCTCTGCAGCAACATCCAGCAGGATGACTGTAACCAGCTACCTGCACCTTCTGTGCCCTAGTTTGCTTCTCTCTGAGATGAACACTTGGGCTAGATGGTCTCTGGGTCTTCTATTCAGTAGTGCTCTGCTCCACTTGACAAGCAGAATAAAAATGGACAGCCTCCTACCTACAGAAGTTACCATCAAATTGAAGAACAGGAAGGGAAAGAAGACTGGGTGCTAAGGAATGGATGGAGAGGCAGAAAACAAGGCGCTAGTAGAAGAAAGAACCCTTGAATGTGACAGAATCTGAAGTTGGAGCCTATCAGAGGAGCTTGTGTCAAGATCCGTGGAACACTGACGTGGTCCCTAGCATGCGAGGAAAATTGACTTGGCAGGAATGATCTAAATAGAATAAGAAGGAGAAAATATGGGAAAGGCCAAGAAGTAGGTGGTTGTGGTCACTAAAACAGAAAATACCTGAAGCCTGGCGATGTACCCTGGCAGGGGGAAGAGCAAAGAGGGATTATGTTTCACTTAGAGTGGCAGGGTTGAATACAACCATATCCCTTAATTATCGTTCTCTAGAATAAACTAGCATGTTTCGAATGAGAAGAGATCAAAATACTTCTGATAAAGAAAAATTCTAAAATAGTTCAGTCAGAGATGAGGCTAGGGGGTTGGAAAATATGAGTTCTGAATGAATGCAGATTAGTCTGAACAAACAAACGAAAAACAAAAAGAAAACTCTGAAAAGGCCAAGCAAAATAGAGAGTGATTTCAACTGCCTGGCTTTCTTCCTTGCCTTTGTGAGTCTAGATAAGGAGCTTTGTGGTAGTGGGAAGGCAGTGAAGCTTTAATTGCCTATTAACTGGCTTCTTCTGTTTATATCCTTTCTCTACTCTGTCGCCTATCCCTTGATTTGGCCATGGCCACTGATGCTAAATGGGTTCTGATCAGCTAAAAATCACACAGTAATTTAAGCTGGAAATTTTAGTTAAATCCAGTCAATTCCCCAACATCTTTTCAAAAGAATGAAGGGTTTAATCAGTACAATACAAGCCATGGGGAATATGGGAGAGATCAGGTCAGAATGTGGGTCAGAAAAACTATAGAGGAAGTGCTAATGGGATGAGGACGCCTGAGCTTTTTATCTTATTAGCGCTTCCCATGTCAAATTAGCAAAATGGTTCCGGCACTAAAGTGTTGAGATAAAATGTTCATATGGTATGTGTTCCCCAGAAGGATTCTCTATGAGCCTTTTCTAAGGAGATTCAACTTTTCTTCTCTTTTCTTTTTTATCGTCAGAGGTAAGCGTGATTGTGTAAGCCAGACACATCTACTTTGTATCCCAGTGACCTCTGTGGAAATATAGCTTAATCAGCAAGACCACTGCATTACAAAATTCCAAGGAGCACCACTGACAAAGCATATGACGTGAATGGTGCCCCCTGGAGTTGTGTGATGCAATCGTGAGAGCTTTTATCTGGACAAATTTCCTTGTTATAACTATGAAGTAAAAAAGATATATTCCAGAAGCTGAACCTCAAAAAGAGACTCATTATTTAGAAGAGTGCTTTTTGTTTAAATAGCAGGGGTACATACCAGTGTCATCTGGGTATCTTTTTCTTATTTTTTAATGGAGGTATAATTGACATATAACATTATATTAGATTCAGGTGTACAGTGTAATGATTTGATTTGTATATATTGTGAAATGATTACCACAGTAAATCTAGTTAACATCCTGAGTAACTTTTTCAGTATTTTCAAGCCAGGTCCCTTTCCAATACTATATTCTGTGTCACATGGATAAGTAATTAGACTTTAATAAGATGCAGACAGTTATTTTTAAAAATCCATTTATTCAATAAATATATATTAAGAACTTTTCATGTGGCGGCCTTACTGGTCTTTTCTCAGTTAAAGGATGTAATAGAAGTAAAGCACTTAACAGTGTTAGCTGTGACTATTCTCTAACATTCCAAGCTCCTTCTTGCCTCAAGACCGTTTTTTAGCCCAGTTTTCCTGTATTTTAGAACGTTTCTTCCTGTCTCTACACTCTTATTCGTATAACTAAATTCTTCTTACCCTTCAGGGATCAGCTTAAAAATCACTCCTTAACTATTTTATCTAAAGTAATTTTTCTCCCTTCTATTTTTACCTATCTCAGCCCCACATTGGTTTCCCAGATAGCACTTACCATCATTTGTCAGGATCTTACTGATTGATTTACTTATTTATTATTGTCTGACTCACCAGATGATGGATAATCTGCAAGGTGGAGAAAGTGTGTGTACATTGTGGGACCTCACACAATCTTTGTTAAAATAATATATGAGTAACTGATTGAGCCCGACACTTTAATTTTCCCAAGAAAAATTCAGTATTCAGTTCACCTGGAAGTCATTCGTTTTCTTCTGTGGTTTTGAGTCAAATTGTGAAAGTGATTTTTATGGGTCACAGCCATTAATATGTTTACTGATTTCTTTTCAAACTTGGAAGAGGTTTGGATTCAAGGGAAACATTGTATGTAAGTGGTGATTTCCTAGTACTTGTGGGAGTAGTTATAAGACTGATGTGCAAGCTCCTCATGGCATCATAGCAAACACCCTGAAGCCTAAAGTCAAAATGTGGAATGCTCAGTTATTGGATGTGAACATATTCCTGATTCAATCACACAAGTACAATTGTGTAAACTACAACATAAACATATATGTGTTCTAATTTTTTAGAAAAATATGGTTTCTAGGATGTTTCATCCACCAAATTTCATTGAACTAGACTCTATCAAATGCAGCAAATAAAGACTGGTATGACCTGTGTAATATATAAAATGTATGCAGCATTTGTTTTGCACCACTAAGATCAATTACACTTATACTGGTTTGAAAATTTCCCACTGATTGATATTTAGACCAACTGGACCATCAAGGACGTCAGCTAATTACAACTAGGTAATACACTGACAATGTCTGGGACATGTTGCAGTGTTTTTTTTCACGTTGGTTGCCAGAGCTCTGTAATTACGTCATGTCAATAGTTGCTATAGCATATAACATATTTCCATTGTAGAGGTAAATGAACCATTGTTAAAAATGACACAGTAAGATTATACAGTTTAATCAAGTCTTTTAGTTGCAGGGGAAAAAATTTCCCTCAAGTTAGCTCAAAGAAATAATTTATTGGAAAGACATAGTATCTTCAGGGAAATAAGTTGTAACCAATGGGGAACTGGAGCCCTCAGGGGCTGAGGCATCTCTTCTTTCCATTCTCCCTCATCTCTTTAATAGCTTATATGGTCTGTGTTCTCTGGTGCACCTACTCCATTGTTTCTACTTTTCTCTAGAGGGTGGCATTGGTGCACCATTGCTGATAATGCCTGCCCCATATCTCACTTGACAAGGTCTTTCATTTTGCACTGCCTCCCTCCCCATTATTTTCTGAATATGCAATTTATTGAAAGTAATTAATTAGTTGATGGCACGTGAGTGGATTATTTCCCCTGGGTTAAATGTTCAACCCAGACTTAATCCGTAGTGGCTGTGATGTGGAGTCACATGGTGGAGATATGGTTGTCTAATCCAGCCCCTTTGCAGGGAAATGGAGAAAGGAACTGATTCTAAGAAAAGGTTGTGCAGGCAGGCATATACCTCAAAATCAATGTTCTACATTTACCAACATAATAAAAGGTCTGTGGAAATGAAAATAAGAGCAGAAAATTTGAAGTAGCTCTCACAAAAAGTTAAGATAATGATTTTTGGGAAACACATCTTGCTTCATGTATATTTTTAATCTAAATTCATACTATCTCACTATATATAAGACTATGTCCATTATGTAACATGGCATTCTTTGGATTTATAAAGAACAACAATTTATTCTAAATAATCTTCCTCATTTTAATTTTTCCTCCCATGAATACATGGGTTTCCATTTCTGGAGTAATATGAGGAAAATTATTTCAAATCTGCCCTCTCTTTTCCAGCTTTCACAAGGTCTAAATCTCCTCAGGCATGATTTCCCTGACTTAAGTTTCACTGGATAACTCAGAGCTGTTCCCTCCTTGATTATCCTTGGTCCACAGTAAATATCTTTCTTTTTCTCTCTCTTTTTTTCTCTTCCATCCTTCTCTTTTATCTCCAAAAACCCATTATTATTTTCTTTGAACAACAATTCTCAGTGTCTTTTGTAGTTACACAACTGTTGTGAATATTAATGGTATCCTTCAAGGGGTATTATTTATAGCAGGAAATATGGGTCTTTGATCAGTGTTTTCTCTTGAATAAAAACCTCATGCATTGTGGGTAGATTGTATTCTCTTATCTTAGGTTGGGCATTTTGTTGCTCATTTCCATCTTATATTATAGAGTTGGAGGCTGTTGGAGACTTTTAAGTTGTTCTTCTTGAAAAGCCTTTTTCCCCTTTATTATGTGAGCTCTCTAATGCTGGCCCTGTGTATGGTGATGTCTGCCCTGGTTGGAAATCCTTTTGCTACACTCCCTAAAGGCAGCAAGTGATTCAGAGAGGACTGTGTAATTTGTTTTGTACTGTGGAATTCCTGCCATGCCTATATGTATTTAGACCACAGGCAAACCAATAAAGTTGTCATAGAAACAAAGCATTTCATGAATAAATCAATCCATAACAAACTTGTAAACTTCAAACAACCCACTGTGCCTTAACAACACATCCGTTACAAACACAAAATAATCATGTTTGTAATGAGCAATGCACAATATTATTCTTTCCCATACATTTGGTCCTGTTTGCCGTCTTATAAATATTCCTTAATGTATTTTTATGCAGCCTGTGGATTCCTACTGAGCTGGAATGAAATAAGTAACTCCAGCTGGTATGATAATACTAGAAAAGCAGACTTTTTAAAATGTGGCTGATGGTGAACCCCAGTTCAAACAGTATGCCTGGAATACCTACTCTGATGACCAGAGGGGATTGAAACCATGGCTAAACTAATTTTCCTCATTTTGATCAACTCCAGTATTCTTTTTCACTTTTCAGTTTTCTTGTTTGGCTCTTAGTACCCTGTTCTGCCTGAAAAAGGTGTCTTTAGGGAATGTGGTTGATGGGAGGGGGTCAGTGGGGTGGGGTGGGGAGTGATTTGAAAAGTGACACTGAGTATTTTAAAAAAAGGATGAACGCTGTTTGCCAGAAACCGTCATGACTGGAGTGGAGAGAGAGAGCGCTTTGAGGAGGAAAAGAGAATATTATTGTGTAAAACTTAAATTCCTCTGCAGGCAGTAAAAAGACAAGGAAAAGGCAGATGTAGAGAAGGGGGTCAGTGTAATACAAGTCCTCTGGGGCTTGCTTTGGCTTCCTGAACATGAGAGCTTTTCTTATTTTCATTCTGAGTGAAATTCTCTCCATGGCTATGTTTGGGTCCCGCCTTACAGACATCGTACACCTTGTTGAGGTTTTTTCTCGGTTCCTGTGAGTTGTGTTAAGGCCTTTAACCACAGCTTCATTGTGACATCTCAGCATAATTAGACATCTTCTTAATGCATGTAATCAGAGGAGCCTTCTGTCTATATTTTGGGGTATAGATGTGAATTTTATTCTCCAATAACTGACTTCCACTTTATCACGTTAAATCTTACTTTTTGGCCCCTCATGACATCTGGGATGATTCCATAACTTTTCAGCCACTGTCACTTATTAAAATTCAGTCCAATATAACGTATAGTCTTAATCCCATATTTAATTCAAACCTTTCCCCTCCATCTTTTAAATGAGGAGGATGGATTTAGCCAAACTTCTTGCTTTTCCTCTCCTACTCCAAGGGTTTATGTAGACCCCAGGGTCGTCTCTTTTCCTAAGGTCTGTTGGATCTGGGCAGGAGGATGGACGGGGAAGCTTTTCTTCAGCTACTAGGCAGACTCTTGTACATTGTGGTCTCTCTGCTTCTGGTGGCCTCTATCAAGTGGTAGTCTTCCACAGGTGGTGAGCATGGTTTCCTTGGGTCTTCAAAGTCCGTCAGCCACTGATGATACCCTCGTAAATGGGATGCAGGGGTTGTACTTGGTGGAATAGTGCCCCAACCTGCATTCATGCCCACCAAAACCTGTGAATAAGACCTTATTTGGTATAACAGGGTCTTTGCAGATATAACCACGTTAGGATGAAGTCACACTGGATTAGTGTGGGCCCTAATCCAATGACTGGTAACTTTGAAAGAAGAAGGAAATTTGAACACAAACACATAGAAGAAGACTGTCCCATGTGAAGATGAAGACAGAGATTAGAGTGATGCATCTACAAGCCTTAGGAACACCAAGGATTTCTGGCACCCACCAGATGCTAGGAAAAGTCAAGGAAGGATTATCCCCTAGAGCCTTCAGATGGGAGCATGGCCTGTCAACCCATTGATTTCGGACTTCTAGCCTCAAAAACTATGAGAGAATAAATTTCTGCTGTTTGAAGCCACCAGTTTGTTATACTTTGTTATGGTAGGCATAAGAAACAAATAATGGGGTTGATACCTCAAACTCCATTTTTATTTTATTATTTTAACATCTTTATTGGAGTATAATTGCTTTACAATGTTGTGTTAGTTGCTGCTGTATAACAAAGTGAATCACCTATGTGTATACATATTTCCCCATATCCCCTCCCTCTTGCATCTCCCTCTCGCCCTCCCTATCCCAACCCTCTAGGTGGACACAAAGCACGGAGCTGATCTCCCTGTGCTATGCAACTGCTTTCCACTAACTATTTTACACTTGATAGTGAATATATGTCAATGCCACTCTCTCACTTCGTCTCAGCTTACCCTTCCCCCTCCCCGTGTCCTCAAGTCCATTCTCTACGTCTGCGTCTTTATACCTGTCCTGCCCCTAGGTTCTTCAGAACCATTTATATATTTTTTTAGATTCCATATATATATGTGTTAGCATACAGTATTTGTTTTTCTCTTTCTGACTTACTTCACTCTGTATGACAGTCTCTAGGACCATCCAGCTCACTACAAAAAACTCAATTTCTTTTCTTCTTTTTTTGGCTGAGTAATATTCCATTGTATATATGTGCCACATCTTCTTTATCCATTCATCTGTTGATGGACACTTAGGTTGCTTCCATGTCCTGGCTATTGTAAATAGTGCTGCAATGAACATTGTGGTACATGACTCTTTTAGCATTAAGGTTTTCTCTGGGTATATGTCCAGTAGTGGGATTGCTGAGTCATATGGTAGTTCTATTTTTAGTTTTTAAGGAACCTCCATACTGTTCTCCATAGTGGCTAGATCAATTTACATTCCCACCAACAGTGCAAGAGGGTTCCTTTTTCTCCACACCTTCTCCAGCATTTATTGTTTCTAGATTTTTGATGATGGCCATTCTGACCAGTGTGAGGTGATACCTCATTGTAGTTTTGATTTGCATTTCTTTAAAGATTAGTGATGTTGAGTATCCTTTCGTGTGTTTGTTGGCAATCTGTATATCTTCTTCAGAGAAATGTCTACTTAGGTCTTCTGCCCATTTTTGGATTGGGTTGTTTGTTTTTTTGATACTGAGATGCATGAGCTGCTTGTAAATTTTGGAGATTAATCCTTTGTCCATTGCTTCGTTTGCAAATATTTTCTCCCATTCTGAGGGTTGTCTTTTCATCTTCTTTATGGTTTCCTTTGCTGTGCAAAAGCTTTTAAGTTTCTTTAGGTCCCATTTGTTTATTTTTGTTTTTATTTCCTTTTCTCTAGGAGGTGGGTCAAATAGGATCTTGCTGTGATTTATGTCATAAAGTGTTCTGCTCTGTTTTCCTCTAAGAGTTTTATAATGTCTGGCCTTACATTTAGGTCTTTAATTCATTTTGAGTTTATTTTTGTGTCTGATATTAGGAAGTGTTCTAATATCATTCTTTTACATGTAACTGTCCATTTTTCCCAGCACCATTTATTGAAGAGGTTGTCTTTTCTCAATTGTATATTCTTGTCTCCTTTATCAAAGGTAAGGTGACCATATGTGCATGGGTTTATCTCTGGGCTTTCTAACCTGTTCCATTGATCTATATTTCTGTTTTTGTGCCAGTACAATACTGTCTTGATTACTGTAGCTTTGTAGTATAGTCTGAAGTCAGGGAGCCTGATTCTTCCAGCTCTGTTTTTCTTTCTCAAGATTGCTTTGGCTATTTGGGGTCTTTTTTGTTTCCATACAAATTGTGAAATTTTTTGTTCTAGTTCTGTGAAAAATGCCATTGATAGCTTGATAGGAATTGTATGAAATCTGTAGATTGCTTTGGGTAGTAAAGTCAATTTCACAATGTTGATTCTTCCAATCCAAGAACATGGTATATCTCTTCAACTGTTTGTATCATCTTTAATTTCTTTCATCAGTGTCTTATAGTTTTCTGCATACAGGTCTTTTGTCTCCTTATGTAGGTTTATTCATAGGTATTTTGTTCTTTTTGTTGCAGTGGTAAATGGTAGTGTTTCCTTAATTTGTCTTTCAGATTTTTCATCATTAGTGTATAGGAATGGAAGACATTTCTGTGCATTAATTTTGTATCCTGCTACTTTACCAAATTCATTGATTAGCTCTAGTAGTTTTCTGGTAGCATCTTTAGGATTCTCTATGTATAGTGTCATGTCATCTACAAACAGTGGCAGTTTTACTTCTTCTTTTCCAATTTGTATTCCTTTTGTTTCTTTTTCTTCTCTGATTGCTGTGGCTAAAACTTCCAAAACAATGTTGAATAATAGTGGTGAGAGTGGGCAACCTTGTCTTGTTCCTGATGTTAGTGGAAATGCTTTCAGTTTTTCACCATTGAGGATGATGTTGGCTGTGGGTTTGTCATATATGGCCTTTATTATGTTGAGGTAAGTTCCCTCTATGCCTACTTTATGGAGAATTTTTATCATAAATGAGTGTTGAATATTGTCGAAATCTTCTTCTGCTGAGAAGAAGAATCTGTTGAGATTATCATATAGTTTTTCTCCAATTTTTTAATATGGTGTATCACATTGATTGATTTGCATATATTGAAGAATCCTTGCGTTCCTATGGTAATCCCCACTTGATCATGGTGTATGATCCTTTTAATGTGCTGCTGGAGTCTGTTTGCTACTATTTTGTTGAGAATTTTTGCATCTATATTCATCAGTGATATTAGCTTGTAGTTTCTTTTTTTTGTAACATCTTTGTCTGGTTTTGGTATCAGGGTGATGGTGGCCTCGTAGAATGAGTTTGGGAGTGTTCCTCTCTCTGCTATATTTTGGAAGAGTTTGAGAAGCGTAAGTGTTAGCTGTTCTCAGCTGTTCTCTAAATGTTTGGTAGAATTCGCCTGTGAAGCCATCTAGTCCTGCGCTTTTGTTTGTTGGAAGATTTTTAATCACATTCTCAATTTCAGTGCTTGTGATTGGTCTGTTTTTATTTTCTATTTCTTCCTGGTTCAGTCTTGGAAGGTTGTGCTTTTCTAAGAAATTGTCCATTTCTTCCAGCCAGGTTTTCCATTTTATTTCCTTATAGTTGCTTGTAATAATCTCTCATGATCCTTTGTATTTCTGCAGTGTCAGTTGTTACTTCATTTTCATTTATAATTTTGTTGATTTGAGTCATCTCCCTTTTTTTCTTGATGAGTCTTGATGATAAACCATTAAGTTTATCAATTTTGTTTATCTTCTCAAAGAACCAGTTTTTAGTTTTATTGATCTTGGCTATTGTTTCCTTCATTTCCTTTTAATTTATTTCTGATCTGATCTTTATGATTTCTTTACTCCTGCTAACTTTGGGGGCTTTTTATTCTTCTTTCTCTAGTTCCTTTAGGTGTAAGGTTAGATTGTTTATTTGAGATTTTTCTTGTTTCTTGAAGTAGGATTGCATTACTATAAACTTCCCTTTTAGGATTGCTTTTGCTGCATCCCATAGGTTTTCATTGTCTTTTGTTTGTAGGTATTTTTTGATGTCCTCTTTGATTTCTTCAGTGATCTCTTGGTTATTTAGTAACGTATTGTTTAGCCTCCATGTGTTTGTGTTTTTCACAGTTTTTTTCCTGTAATTGATATCTAGTCTCATAGCATTGTGGTCAGAAAAGATACCTGATATGATTTTAATTTTCTTAAATTTACCAAGGCTTGATTTGTGACCCAAGATATGATGTACCCTGTAGAATGTTCCATGAGCCCTTGAGAAGAATGTGTATTCTGTTGTTTTTGGATGGAATGTCCTATAAATATCAATTAAGTCCATCTTGTCTAATGTATAATTTAAAGCTTGTGTTTCCTTATTTATTTTCATTTTGGATGATCTGTCCATTGGTGAAAGTGGGGTGTTAAAGTCCCCTACTTTTATTGTGTTACTGTCGATTTCCCCTTTTATAGTTGTTAGCATTTGCCTTATGTATTGAGGTGCTCCTATGTTGGGTACATAAATATTTACAATTGTTATAATCTTCTTCTTGGATTGATCCTTTGATCATTATGTAGTGTCCTTCTTTGTCTCTTGTAATAGTCTTTGTTTTAAAGTCTATATTGTCTGATATAAGAATTGCTACTCCAGCTTTCTTTTGATTTCCATTTTCATGGAATATCTTTCTCCATCCCCTCACTTTCAGTCTGTATGTGTCCCTAGGTCTGAAGTCGGTCTCTTGTAGACAGCATCTGTTTGGGTCTTGTTTTTGTATCCATTCAGCCACCCTATGTCTTTTGGTTGGTGAATTTAATCCATTTACATTTAAGGTAATTATCAATATGTATGTTCCTATTACCATTTCCTTAATTGTTTTGTGTTTGCTATTGTACGTCTTCCTTCTCTTGTTTCCTGCCTAAAGAAGTTCCTTTAGTATTTGTAGTAAAGCTGGTTTGCTGGTGCTGAATTCTCTTAACTTTTGCTTGTCTGTAAAGGTTTTAATTTCTCTGTCAAATCTGAATGAGATCCTTGCTGGGTAGAGTAATCTTGGTTGTAGGTTTTCCCCTTCCATCACTTTAAATAGGTCCTGCCACTCCCTTCTGGCTTGCAGAGTTTCTGCTGAAAGGTTCGCTGTTAACCTTACAGGAATTCCCTTGTATGTTATTTGTTGCTTTTCCCTTGCTGCTTTTAATATTTTTTCTTTGTATTTAATTTTTGACAGTTTGATTAATATGTGTCTTGGCATGTTTCTCCTTGGATTTATTCTGTATGGGACCCTCTGCACTTTCTGGACTTGATTTACTATTTCCTTTCCCATATTAGGGAAGTTTTTAGCTATAGGCTCTTCAAATATTTTCTCATTTCCTTTCTTTTTCTCTTCTTTTTCTGGGACCCCTATAATTCGAATGTTGCTGCATTTAATATTGTCCCAGAGGTCTCTGGGATTGTCCTCAATTCTCTTCATTCTTTTTTCTTTATTCTGCTCTGTGATAGGTATTTCCATTATTTTATCCTCCAGGTCACTTATCCTTCTTCTGCCTCAGTTATTCTGCTATTGATTCCTTCTAGAGAAGTTTAAATTTCATTTATTGTGTTGTTCATCACTGTTTGTTTGCTCTTTAGTTCTTCTAGGTCCTTGTTAAACGTTTCTTGTATTTTCTGCATTCTATTTCCAAGATTTTGGATCATCTTTATTATCACTACTCTGAATTCTTTTTCAGGTAGACTGCCTATTATCTCTTCATTTGTTAGGTCTGGTGGGTTTTTACCTTGCTCCTTCATCTGCTGCATTTTTCTCTGTCTTCCCATTTTGCTTACCTTACTGTGTTTGGGGGTCTCCTTTTTGTAGGCTGCAGGTTCGTGGTTCCCGTTGTTTTTGGTGTCTTTCCCTAGTGAGTTAGGTTGGTTCAGTGAGTTGTGTATGCTTCCTGGTGGAGGGGACTGGTGCCTGTGTTCTGGTGGATGAGGCTGGATCTTGTCTTTCTTGTGGGCAGGACCATGTCCGGTGCTGTGCTTTGGGGTCTCTGTGAACTTAGTATGATTTTAGGCAGCCTCTTTGCTAATGGGTGGGGTTGTGTTCCTGTCTTGCTAGTTGTTTGGCATGATGTGTCCTGCACCGGAACTTGCTGGTCGTTGAGTGGAGCTGAGTCATAGCGTTGAGATGGAGATCTCTGGTAGAGCTCTCATCAATTGATATTACGTGGGGCCAGGAGGTCTCTGGTGGTCCAATGTCCTGCACTCAGCTCTCCCACCTCAGAGGCTTAGGCTTGACACCCGGCCGGAGCACCAAGACCCTGTCAGCCACATGGCTGGCAATTAATGCTGTACTTTCCACCACAACTTGGTGTTAGCAGATGGGTTTTGCTGCAAGGCTAGCAAGCAGACCCAGTTTCAGTTCGATAAAGCAATTGATCCAAACTCCCTTTTTAGATGGAAAAAAAAGAAGCAAGTGCCATTCACCATCCCCACAAACCTCCTGCTCTGTGTGTTCCAAACGGAAGTCATTCTCTTTCCGTAATTCTGCTCTGCCATGTGTGTCTCTAGTTCAGGGCCTGGCATCCTCGCCCTCTAAGACTCTAGCCTCACCCTTGTAAACCATCTTCTACTCTCCCCTTTCCCTTACATCATCTTCCTCCCCGTATCATTAGTTCTTCATTTCCTTCAGAGTGAAATCCAGATTCATGCAGCTTATTATGCATTCATGGTTTGCCCTCTGTCTGCCTAGCTAGCTTCACCTGTCCACCTCTGCACATGATACTTTGTTTCTTGTGTCAGACTCCCTGTAGTTCTTCACCCACCCCAGCTAAGGAATAATCTCCCTTCTCCTTCTCTGGGCCCCGATAGCAGCCAGTGTAAGGTAATCACTGATGTTTTCTGCTCTGTGTCTCTAAACATCGAGGTCATCAAGACAGGCATTTTCCCTTATTTATCTCTGTTTTCCTTAATGCTGGGCAAAAAGCTTGCTCTGTTTGGAGACATGAAAGAGGAAATGCATAGTATTAGTGGAAGTAGAGCCAAGGGACTAAAGCTCAAGAAAAAGACAATAAAACGTAAGAACGACAGAGTAGCCTATCTTAATGGGTTACTTCAACCCTCCTGGAATTTCAATTTTCAAAAACTATTAAAGAGATTCATAGGAGGTGTATAATAAATACATGATAAATGGCAGAGCAAGTGGTAATATACACAGATGGCTTACTATGTATCAGACCTATGCCAAGCACTAAACCTGCATCTCTCATTTAATCTACACAATAGCCTCATGAGAAATATGTTTCCTTTTTATTAATGAAGCAAACAGGGCTTTGAGACCTTAAGTAAATTTTCCAAGGTCACACAGCTAGTAAGTGGTAAAAATGGGAGTTGAACTCAGGTGTGTCTGAATCTGAAGATCACGATTTTAACAACTAAGTTTTGTCCTATTATGTTGTACAGTATCATTGTGGAATATTCTCCTACAGCTGAGAAAATGCAGCTGCTGAGTGCAGTTTTTCCCTTATTGGCACAACATCAATCTAAAGCTGGTAAGGAATATCTTCGTTAAGGAATATTCTGCCCAAGTTTCATACCTCAGCAATTTATTTAATCTTTGCAAAGTGGAGAAGTGTGGTAAACATTTTTAGGATATTAAACAGAAACTTTGAAACTTTTATGATGTGTTTTCTTAAGTGCAAAACAGAGTTATTATTGAGGGCTACTATAAGGATTATGTGAAAAAATGGAAAATGTTCATTTTTCTGTCTTTCTCTTGAAATGAAAAGTTCAAGCAATTTTAACTGTGGCTTGCATAGTGCCTTATAATTTATAAAAATGCCTTCACATATGTGAATTAAAATTCATGTAAGGTATATTTTACGTAAGATGTATTACTAAAAGTTATTCATCGGACTAGTATATGTGGAGGGCTGAAAAAATGTGCCTTCTGAGGGGTCTTCGCCATTAGGTTGGACCAGATATTCCAGGACATTGGGGACAAATTCACCAATTCTGAGCAGATACTGTGCCCTTGGCATACCCATCCACCCAGTGATCACTGAGCAGCCAGCTGTGGACCACTGATCACATCAGGGGCAACCCCAATCCTCAGGGAAGACTCATGGGCTGAGGACAGTATTAAAAGACTTGCTCTAACTTACAGCTTACAGTCTTAGACTTTAAACTCTTAAAATTCACTAGATCAAAAGCAAAATCCATATAGGATACCTAAGTACAAATGTACATTTTTTTCTAGGTAAACTATTCATAGGATTCAACAAATTTTCACAGTGGTTTATGAACCAATATGGTGAGGGATTTTTTACATTAGGACTATTCTGAGGATTCTTATCAATATCAATTCCTGGGCCCCAAAGCGTCTGACTCAGTAAGAGTCCCTCCTCCCCAGAAGCACCATGAAGCTCAGTTAACTCTAAAAACTAGGCTTTGTTCAGTGGCCTTTATTGTAGTTTTACTACTCCAGATTCATTTTGTGATGATAATTGTGGCTTTTGACTCCTGAAGGAGGTTGCAGGTTTTGAGCAATGCACAGAAGGCATTTAAGAATATGGAAATTCAGGCTGCTTTAAGGGGCTGTTCCTTGAGGCTTTTCCTTCTTGAAACTGTCATATAGCCATCTTTCCCACTTGAATTTCTATAAACACTAAGTTAGAAATAAAAGTTACCTATTGAAGAAGGGGAGTAAACTTTATTCACTTATTATTCATCTGTCTTTTTGGAAGGCGGCAAATGGTCCATTTTACACATGAAAGACATAATCGTAGCTCAGTCTTTGAAGTCTTTGAATATGTGAAGGACTCAAGGTCACATTTTGGGTCCTCTACATACTACCTGCTTAAATTGGGAGATAATGATATTGGAGATAATAGTATCTAATTCTCTGAATTGCAGTGACAATTCAATAACTATTTGGTAATATTTAGTGCAGGTTTTTTGGATTCCAAGCATTGCACTAAGAGCTTTACATAAAATATCTTAAACGAATCCTTGAAATAACCCATGATAACGGTGAGGAAATGAAGTCTCAGGTGAAATTATGGCCCAAGGCCCCAAACCTGGTAAATGGCAGAGCTAAAATATGCCTCGCCTTGTACATTACTTTGCAGACAGAGCATTCTTAACACATATTGGCCCTTCATCGTCTCATTAGTTTCCAGGAAAAATAGAAGCCCTGAAGTACAAAGTTTGACTTTCTTCTCATTTCTCCTGACTCCACCCAACCAGCAAATAAGCTGCTCCTTGGGAACTCAACCCATGCTTCCTCTCTTTCCAGCTGTCTATCAGAAAGGCGGATAACATACTGAAAGGAAAATGTGGACATTATCTGTAATTAGGCTCATTAATTTTATCGGAAATTCTTTAATTTTCTATGGGGCCATGTTCTTGAAATGCATTATCTCCCTTTTATGACTTCACTTCCCTCAGTGTCAGTAGAGATTAAAGGTAACATGCCCTGCTGGGAACAAACACAATTTTCCAGCAGCTGCATTTTGTTTTCCTTAATAATTAACAATTGCTGCTGACTAACCTTTGCAGCATAAAATGCCCACCTTATCACAAAGGAGTGGGCATTGGTTTGAGAAACTCACAAGGGATATCAGAAAAAGAAGTGTGATTAAAGCATTAAAGATTTAGAGGTTGACATTAGGATGAAAGGTGGAATTATAGTAAATATAACACTGTTTAACATTAAATGGAATGTGTTGTACTTGAAACAGTTGTTCACTTCAGCATTAATTATTAAGGGAACCTGACAACTCATTTTTAATTCGCAACTAAAGACACAATTTCTTAAGATATAAATACAACAAAGCAGCTCAGAGGACTGGTGCTTCATTATCTTTAATGATTTTATGTTTTTTTCTTCATATAATCTATGAACAGATTAGAATGGAATGTGCCTAAATTGTTTAAACCAGGTATTTCTTGTGGTGAGCAAATATTATGCTATTGGACAGGGAGATTAAGAAATGAGTTAGGTTTTATTGGAAATTATTTAACATATTCTTCACTGTTTTGACTTGAGGATTTTCCTGGAGATACACAATTTAAAGGGCATTTAGGGCAAACTGTGCACTTTATGTTTTAAAGTAATTTTCTTCTGGGGGAAGAGCAAGCATGTTCATCCTTTGCCTTTTAATGAAAGATAAAGAACATATAATAATGTGATCAGATATGCATTGCCTAGGTTTCTATGTGAAATTGATAACTATTCAAATTGGATTTTAAATTTACTGTCTGTTAGTCTCTACATGCTGTTTGGTACGTACAACTTTAGAGGTAGTTCTTGTTGGCCAAGTGACATTGTGCAGATGTACTTGCAAAGAGAGAGGGAATATGGCCCAGTGAAGGAATTTATGGTGGGGGAATTCAAAAGGGCACTGCAGATAGTCTTTCTGGTAAAATACAATGAAAGGTAAGACTGTCACTGTGTGATTGTGATTTATTTTTATTAAAATGTCTATGGATTGATATTAGAGTTTTAAAAATGTCTATGGATTGATATTAGAGTTCTCAATTTAGCAGGATTTGGATACTTTTATTCCATGACTGGAAGTTGTAAACTATTTAGAAACATCATTAAAAATCTTTGAATTTTATCTATTTAAAAAATCAATTGAAGAATGGAAAGTACCACCAGTAAAATACTGACAAACATTTAGTTTCCTTGGTGCACAGTTTTTTACTTTCCTCATGGTTGGGTTTCTTTCTTTTACTTTAGTCTCTCCATCTGTACTGAGAAGGAACTATCACTACTATATGGAAGCTCAGTATATTTAACATGTCATCACACACTGTGTCGGTGAGCTTAAGTCAAGTTATGCTTCAGTAACAAAAGACCTCAAAATATAGAGGCTCATGTTAAGGAAGGTGCATTTCTCAGTCATGTTACATCTTCATTGATTGCTGGCTTTGGCTCTTCAGTCTGGGACTCAGACTGAAGGAGCATTCCCAATCTGGGATACTGTTTGTATTATGGCAGAGGGAAAAGGAAGAGGGCAGAATCTCTTAATGGTTCTTAGAGCTTCTGCTTGAAAGTGTCAAGTGTCACTTCTGCTCAAATTTCACTGGTCAAAGCAAATCACAAGGTCAATTCTGGTGTTGTTGATGTAGAGAAAAATAATCTACTATAGAAAAGGCAACTGATTTTGGAAACAATTATAAAACTGCTTCTTCTCCATATACATATATATATATATGCAAAATCTTTTCTATAATTATATCATTTGAGATATAGGAATGAAAGTTTTTCAAGGGGATTTAGGTTGGCAGTTCATAACCATCCTCCCTCTGATAATCTTAAAAGAAGAATGATCATGCTGATTTATAAAAGTACTCAATGAAAATGATTTTTTATTTAGAAAAATCAAGGTGTGCTAGGGTAGCTGAGAGAACAGAATTCTGTCAAGTGACCCTGACTTCAGGAATATGGATCAGAAAAATTGGGTATGTCCTATCAATTGTAGCATGTGCTATACTACTGTCCTGAAATGCACATGTAGAATTAAACATACCCTATGGCTGTTAGGTTGGCTAAACTTCCCAGTGTGAGAGTAAAATGAAACAGTTACTGCAAAATATAGGGTCATTACCCTATATGGATAAAGCGGTAACTGCCCCTGAAATGAGTTGTAAAAACTTCATTTTACAAAAGAAGAAAATAAAGCATATTCATGATGACAGAGAATAATTTTTGGAGTATCTCTTGAGTAGTGTTGTAGAGTTTGCAAAGTGCTTTTACAGAAATCATTATTTGAAGTATGCAGGGTATATATTATTAGCCTCATTTTCTGTGTAATAGAACTTGGGTTCAGTGAGGTTAAGTAACCTGCCTAAGGAAATGACAGACCTGTGATTCAAACTCAGACTTCCTACACAAAGTCCAATATTCTCTCTACCACATAAGCTGCTTCCTAATACACAATGTCATTTCCTACTCACTTTCTTCATGGACAAAAAATGAGGACAAAATTAGAAAATATGTTAAAATGGAAAAGAACATAGACTTGAGTTTAGTCCTGGTTGTGCTCTTTTAGTTGATGTTACATTTTTAGGGAAAATTGCTTCAGCTTTCTATGCCTCAGTTTTTCTACCTGCAAAATCAGGGAGTTGGATTATATTATTTCTCAAGGTCTTGTCTTAATAGTAATATTTTATAAATTTAAAAACCTACAGTCTACTGTCATTTGCACTGACCCTGAGCACGCAGGTAACTACCAAATTAAGTAAGAGAATATATTTCCCCAGGCACACTATGTAAAACCATCCCAACATTGTAGTAGCTTTGCTTTTTGTTGTAGCTTTGCTTTTTGTTGGTATTATCAGAACTTAAACTAGTTAAGCAGAAAAAAAGAATGCACTGACTCGTAACTGGGAAGTCCAAAGAGACACATGCTTCAGATATGACCAAAACCAGGAATTCAAAAAAAACAATGTCAGCTCTTGCCCTCTTGTGCTCTTTCTCTCATTCTTGCTCTTTCCTGTTCCATTCTTCTCTCCTTTCCTCTCATCCTTATTTGTCTCTGAACAGGTTTAGTCTTTCCTATCGTTAGCTATCTTCTAAAAAAAATTTGTTGATGTAAGGGAATGTGGTCATTGGTAGCTCCAGACATACCCTTCCAGCTTTTAGAACACAATGTGAAAGAACTCTTCTCCTCCAGGTCCAAATTAAAAGAGCTTTGGGAAGGACACTGCTTATCCTGGCTTGGACTACGTGCTCTCCACTAGACTTTTACTGACAAAGTGAACTGACACTTGCCCAGCCCCACAGTTGTGTATTTGGCCAGCCCATTAGAATTACACAGGGATGAGAAAAGGCAACTCCCCAAAGAAAGTGGATGCCATTACCAGTAGTATGGGGAAGGGTTAGAAAAGCACAATAAATATTCACTGCACACAGTATATAGACATCTGAGCTGTCTCACTCCCAGTAGGATTCCCAAACGAATGGAAGAGAATGTGATAATAAAAGACAAAATGTTAGGCTCCAAGAAATAAGAGTAGAAACACCTTAGACCCATGGTCATACTGCCCGTTCCCTCCAACATACTAAATAACATTGGAGATAATCCACTCGTGACAGCATTCTTAGTTTTAGGAATTTATCACAATACACCTATACTTCTTTTAGAAACTCATAAGAAATATCTCATACATGTACATACTCACAAGAGTGTTTCCCAAAGCCTGTTTTATGAACTTCTAGTCTTAGGGTTGTTGTGAGAAAAATAGTTCTGTGGCTAAATTCTGTTGGGAAATACTCCTTATTCTATCCATACCTGGAGAGTCATAAGGTATCTCACATATTTAAAGTCATAGTAAAGAGACTATGTTTACACCAGCATTTTCCAAACACATATGATTGCAGAACATCACAACCACACACACACACAATAAAGAAAGCATGGAAGAAAGAGAAAAAAGGGAACACCTAGTGTTGTACTGTGAAATTTCCTTGGATTGCATTTTGGAAAACAATGACCTATATCATTATTGAAGTTACATATATTTTTCTTATGTCCCCTGTTGAGACTGGAAATTTTTCTAGTACTTCCTGCTGTTTAGAGTTAACCCTTTTTTCAAATTTCATGAGGAGCAAACCAGCTTTCAGCTACTTCTGCATGACAAATATGTCTGAATTTACCAAATCCATAAACTTATCATAAATACAGAACTTGGGATTTCATATCATAAATATAGAGCTTGGGATTTAGAAGCAAACATAATTCCAACATAAATTTATTAGTTTGTTAAAAAGTTGATTATTGCAAACTTATTGCACAGAAAATATTCATGTGCAAGGGATTGTGCTGGGCATTTGGAATCTAGTGGCAAACAGATGTAGCCTCCTTTGGATTGTGTAAACATTAGCATGTATTTTCATCTCTCTGAGCTTCACTTTTCTCACATGTGAAACTGAGATAACATTACACACCTCTAGAGCTGCTTTGAAAATTACATGAAAAAAATGTTTGTGAAAACTGAACTTAATTATTATTAAATATGTTTAAATTAACTTCCTTCCTTAGCATTCTTTTTTTTCAGGATGAGTTTTCAAGTCATGAACATTTGTTGAGCATCTATTGAACGCAAAACACTATTCTAGGTCCTGGAGGTGAGGGAATTAACAAAAAAAAGAAAAAGGAAAAATGAGTAGAAAAATGCTTGCAAAAATCTAAGAAAATAATCATTTTCATAAACAATAAAAGGCAGCAAGTGGCAAGGGCCAAATGAGCATCCCAGATGTTAAATACTAACAGGAGTTCAAAGTGGGAGAAATAACTGCAGGGGTGGTGAGTTCAAAGAAGGCATTAGGGAGTCTCTCTATCCTTGAAAGGAGCAAAGGGGTGGAAGAACAGATTAGGAGAAGGAAACAGCATTCGCAGAGGCACGGAGATGAGAGCCGTTGGGTATTTTCAAGGGACAGGGACTAGATGTAAATGATTGTAGTGGATAAATATGGGCGGCACAAGATAGATTATAAAGCTGGGTATGTCAGTTGAGGCCTGAGAATGAAATGCTTTGAATGCCAAGAATGAAGCCTGTGCACTTTATCTCATTAAGCAAACAGAAGACATCAGAGATTTTTAAGGCAGGAAAGTGGCATAACAAAACTAATATTTCCAGTCAAAGAATGTGGCAGTTGTGTGCAAGGACTTAGGCTCAGAGGAAAATGTTAACAATTAAAACTTCCCGGCTAATATATTTCTAAAAACATTTTGGGTGATGCATACCTACCTGAAAATCTAATTATCCCTAGACATTCAGCACTGTCCATAGATAGTGTCCAAAAGGGGCTTGTCTGCACAGATCTTTCAGAGTCATAACTCCCTTCACTTGACGGGTGGGTGGACGCTCACTGGTTTCCCTTTCTGTCTTCTGCACCAAAGCTCAGGGTCTTTGCATGAGTGCTCTGACCTTCCCCAGACCCCTCTCTTCCTTCCCCTAACAGCATGAGATGCCCTTTCTTCAGTAAAAGGGACATACCACTTAGCATCATTAGAGAAAATGCTTCTATTTACTTAATGAAACCATCTACCCTTTGAGACACTGCTCATTTTGAAACACAGACCACCAAATGCTACTCCTGGAACCTAATTCCTAAAATTGGGGTAGGTAAGGGCCACATCCTCCCTTCACCTCATGCTACCCCTCCTGGTAGAAGGGTTCTCATAGCATTGCCAAGATTTGGAAGCAGTGGAACAACTCTCTAGTGGCCAGACATCATCAGAGGCTGAGACTTTCACTAAGCTTATGAGGTTACAATGAGGAAAATGATTAGATTTAAAATAAAAAAGGTATCTACTAGCCTTCTTTTTCAAATCCAGAGATGGCTGAGAGCCTTGAAAAATACCCCATTGCATTCTAGGCCAGTCCCAGGAGTGTCCTGATGATGGCTATTTTTGAACTAGTGGTGCATGCAAGGAAAAATCTGCTTTGAATGTGGATGAGTAAACAACTCAATACATAGAAATTTGAATTACTAAAGAAACAAGTTTCTACATATTTCACCGTTCCTCCCACATTCTCACCCCAAGCCGCATGGTTAAGAAAACAATCTGAATCTGAATACAGATAAGCTAAATACTCTATACACATATCAAAAAGAAAGAAAAAAATGTTAAATACTTTAACTAGAAAGTCTTTCTCCAAATTAGGAAATTTCATAAGATTTATTGATTTTTTGTTGTTTTTTGCTTGTTCTTGTTTGTTTTCCTCATGTACCACAAGCTCCCTGTTTGGAAGAAAACAGATAGTAAGACTAAGTAACTACTCCACCCTCTTTTTTTTTTTTGGACATAATTTGAAGCAACTAGCCCATCACATAAAAGAAAGCAAAAGAGCTTGTTTTCCCGCTGGTCTCTGGGACCAGAAAGGTAATGGGAGGTCCTGATCCATCTTTGAGAGATCTGATTTGTTCAGAGAGACACCATGGGACTGCTCTATCACATCTGATGCAAAGTATAGTATAGGGGTAAGACACAGGCTTTGTAGCTAGGTAAATCTAAATTTAAATCCTGGCTCTGATTATTTTTATTTTTTGAATTGAACTATAGTTGATTCAGAATACTGTGTCAATTTCAAGTGTACAGCCAAGTGATTCAGTTATACCTAAATAAATGTATATATCTGTATTCTTTTTTTTCTGATTCTTCTCCATTTTAGCTTATTGGCTCTGATTCTTATGAGCTGTGTGAGCTTAGAAAAATTACTTAATTTCCCTGAACCTCAGTTTGACCGTACAAAAATGTGACTGATGTGTAGTTATCAATATTAAAGATTATATATTTTAAATATGCATAGCTCAGATCTTGATCCATGAAATGTCCAACAAGTGGTGTTTATTTCTTTTTTATGGATTATTTTTGTTTTTGTCAGTTACGTGTATCTGTATGTCTGTCTCCTCGTCCATCCATTCATCCATCCAGAAAATTGGAGAAATATATAACATAAATGTTGAATGTTTGTCCTGCTGCATGTCTCCTAATCACTGTTTCCTATGTATGGATAATTGAAATTAAGCACATTATTTTTCTTTCTGTAGGAAAATACAGTATATGCTTTTAAAAACTTAGCTTAAGACTTTCACTTAAATCGACTGAGTTTTTGTGACCTATTGATAAATAGTAGGAAAAAAATACACACATACGTTCTAGGTAAAATATGTTTAAAGTTGAATTTATCAAACTTGTAATTCCTATTAAGTTTCTTCCTTGTAATGCTGCACTGGCAGCATTTTACATAAGATCATTTGTCTACACAATATGTTCTTAAATTTAATTGACAACTGAGAGAAAAAATGTGGGTTACCAATTTATGGGAATTAGCACTTAAGTAAATAAGAATCAAACAAAACAAACCCCCCCAAAAAAATCCCCCCCAAACCCACAGTTGAAACAGATTATTAAAGTACAAAATGTACTTTGGTTATTTATTTTGACCAGCGTTGTTTGGGTTTAATTATTTATGATAATAGTATACTTACAAATGTACTGTAGGCTATTTTGTAGAGTAATGAAGTTTTAGTAATATGAGCAGGCAATGCATTATTACCCTGCTTGCAAATCTTTTCTGAGAAGCTAGATGTAATATCTAATTTTTTTAAATTGATAATTGTATTTGAGACTTTGTAAGGTTTGAGTGTACACTAGTTTGTCATTTTCATATCTCAATATGCTGTATTTATTTTATGCTACCGTATTTGTGTATGTGAGTTATATATAATTAAACAAAATGAAATCTGTCTCAAGATATAGACTCTTGTGATAAAAGGCCTTACTAGTCCACAGATTCATGTTGGTGCTTATGTTTCCTGCTACTGAGTAGCATAGTTTATTATTTCTATGATGACTCTGTGTCCTGGGGAGGAGGTGGGGCAAGTGGACAGACTGACTATTCTTTCTCCTAGACTCCCTTAGTACACTTTCATACTTGGATAAAGTGCTGGGTATCTGCAGGTAGACATTAAACAATATTCATAATGTCTTAAGGGAAACAAAACTTTATCTTGATAATGTAATAGTTTGTAGTCATTGAATTATCATTAGAGAATGTTTACTGATGTTACTATTACCTTTATTCCATGGATTTCTCAGGAACAAAAGGTATGTTAAAGCTTCATTGTTTCTACTCCTTCTAATGCGTTCTAACTTCACATACTTCTTCTTCATGCCCATTTCCCACCCTCATCATTCCATCAAGGTAGATTCCAGTTCTGAGGTCTTTTGGGTTTCTGTCAGGTTTAATATTCGCCATTCTCTGGGTGTGACAGGAGGGACTTGGAGTATTCTCCAGAAATGTGAATGACGAAGGGATAAAGGGAAGCAGGTGAGCAGAAGCCATATTGTTGACCTTTACCCACCACTGGGAGATAATACCATAAAGGAAAAAATAAATAAACAAGCTAGGGAGTTTTAGTGTGTAGCTTTATTGAGGAATTCCATGATTTACTGTTCAATATAGAAAGGCTTATCATGTAACTTAGCTGTGCAACTCCCTGATTTATTGTGAAGCACAGTGGGGCTTATCATGTAACGATTATAGTCTTGGCAAAGACATGGTTAGGGTTTTGCAGAGCCCATTAAGAATGACTGACGTTTTTCTCAAATGGACCAAAGCAGACTCTGACAAGCAAACACAATTGTTATTCTCAGCATCTGAAATTCCGGTGTTTTAAATTTATTCAGCACAGATGTTAAGGGTAACTTATATGCCTACTTTATCTTTCTCTCATCATTTTATATCTAAGCTTCTGTTTTATAGTAAATTGCTATATGAGGTTTACTGTTTTATGATTCTGATATCCATTTTGCAGAATTTAAACTCTTTTTAAAAGAGACATTATAGCAAAAGAAGAAGCACATTAAAACACATAAAGCATGGGACATTTCCATCTCATGTCAGTTTCAGATTTAAGTCCTTCAGAGTCTCCCTGTGCCATTTGAATGAGATCAGAGCCCCATAGCCAAAGTCACGGGACCCTGTAAGTTAAGTCCTTGTCTCCTTCTTGTGATGCGAAGACCACTAAGTGGAAATGGGAATATCTTCCAAACAAGGACTGTATCCCCAAGTAATATAATGTACTGATTCTTGCTATTCATGAGAAGCTAGAGTTAAACAGGGACAATTGAAAAGGTCTTAAGCAATTTATGCCAAAAGAACCATGCCTCTTCGAAGAGTTACCCATGACTTGTTTTTAAATTTCTTGAGCATGGGGACTGTGTCTTATTTTTCTGTGAGTCTCCAGTATTTAGTACAGTGTATGACACCTAGTGAGTGCTCAATAATTTTGAAAAATGAATAATGCTGAACTACTTGGAATTTTTCCAGTTTACTGTACTTGTTTATGCTTCCATGTCTTTGCTCACACATTGTCTCTGTCTGTACTTTATGTTTCCTTCTCCATCAGCTGGCTGACTCCCATCCTTGTTCAAGGTCTGGGATTGGAATAATTTGTTCCTGTCCCACCTCTCTTTGCTCGCATAGGATGTAGTGCAGATCTTTATCACTTATCAAACTAAGTTCTAATCAAGTGTACACATCTAACACCTCTTTTCAGTCTTTTGGTTGACAAAACCTAGCACCTAATTTAATTTCTGCCACAAATTGGATGGTGAATATTGTTCTTTTTAATTGAATGAGTGAATGAATGACCATTAATGAATAATGGTCAATGGACTCACCAGTTGTGACAATAAATAACAAAAATGCTAGAACTCTTTCAAGGAAATCTTCCCTTTAATCAACAGAAAAAAATAGGTCAAAGAATAGCATGAAAAATGGGCAGCTAATGAAAGAATGAAAAACCTAAGGCTAATGATGTATCAGAGGCAGCATAGCATGGTGGATAAAAGCAGGGACTTGGGAGCAGGACAGCCTAGGTCCAAATCCTGATTTCTCATTAGCTGTGAAATCTTAGGCAGGTTACTAAACCTCTTTGTGTCTGAGTTTCTTCATCTGTAAAATGTAGATTATAATCTTACCTGCTTTGTTCAATTATTATGAATATTATATTAAATAGATATAAAGTGCTAAGAAAAGGGCCTAATATAGAAAAAATTATGTGAGTACTAGCAATAATAATAATAATAAAAATAAATACTCTTCCCAATAGAAAAGTGCCTACCACATAGGAAGCATCATGTAAGTACTAGCTATAATAAATTATCAATACATAATCTTCCCAGTCTCTTTTCAAAAATTTGTTTAGTCATCATGAGTATCCTTGTTTGTGATTTAATTTCCAGTGTTTTCCACATGGACATTAGTTGCTTAAAATTCCATTAATTAGAGATAGAGAGGAAACTCGAGAGAGATGTGAAATTTAGGAAGGGAAAATGGAATCTGATATGCTGAATAGTTAATTGAATTATTTAAGCTTGAAGTTTTTAGACTGGAATCCACTAAATTTTGCAGACAGTGATTTTATCTCTGCCTGGAAAATCTGTTCTCTTTCTAATCTCTTCTTGATCGAGGTTATGGCATCATAGAAAATGACTGTATTATAGCTGCCGCCTTGTGGAAATTTGCCAGTTTTATGGTGGGAAGCTAGTGTTGGGAAATTCCCTGTTACTCTACATAAGAATGAATTAACAGTAAGTTCACTGAAAATCATAACTTGTCAGAACTCTGAATTCCTTAGATGAAATGTAAACCAAGAAAATATGTATCTGTAATTAACTGCATGTAGTCTAGCGCTTATGGGTTTGCTAAAATAATGCACATAATTCATTAATTTTTCTTAACAACAGCTTTTCTGAGTACTCTTTTCAAGGTTGGGACTATTATTATGATGTTGGCAACCTTAGTTGACTCTAAGTCCACTTTTTCAGATATGCAGAATGAGATAAGACACGTATCTCTTCATCTGCCCCAATCTGTTAACACTAGTGCTCTCCACTGCTTAGACCTGGGACCTCTCCTTGAACTCACACACTTGGTGGTCTCATTCAGTCTCATGGATGTAAATGCCTTAAATACCAAATTTTAATCTCCACTCTTTCTCCCTTGAACTTCAGATTTGTATATTCAATTTGTTACCCTATATCTCCACTTTGATGATTAATAAACATCTTAACTAATTGTGTTTTAGAACTTTCTATATCACCCCTCAAACCTGATTGAAATTTAGCTTTCCCCTATGTCTCAATGCCAACACCACCTTCCAGTTACTAAGACCAAAAATCTTAGTTATTTTCACTCTTCTGTTGCCTTCCTGCCCACATCTAAGCTCGCAGCAAATTGTTCTGGCTCTCCTTTTAAAACGTATCCAGAATCCAGCTACATCTCACCACCACCTGTTTTGGCAACCTGATCTATGCTACTAATATTGCCTGCCTGAATTATTTTAACAGCCTCCTAACTGGTCTACAGGCTTCCACCTTGTCTTGCTTTAGTGATTTTCAACTCTGCCGTAAGAGTGATTCTATTAAAATGCAAGGCAGAACACACCACATTTCCACACAAAACCTTCAAATGGACTTTTTACTGTAGAGTTAAAGCCAAAGATCTTCTATGGGTATAAGGCCATAGAATCTACCCTCCCTCCATTTGTGAATTTATCTACTAGAAAACTCCTTCTTATTTATTCCACTCTAGCCACACAAGACCTCTTTGCTTCTTGTACATACCCGCTGGACTTACACCATTACCTGAAACGCCCTTCGTGGATAGCACGTGACTCTCTCTCTAATCACTTTCAGGCTTATCCAAATAGCCCCTTTTCAAGTCTTACCTGACCATCCTATTGAAATCATTTCGCACATTTTCTCTCCCTTTCCCCCAATTTTATTTTTCTTCATGGCACTTATCTCTTTCAATTAAACTACAGAATTTAGTATAAATTTTACTTAGTTTCTGACATACCTTCACTAAGATATAAGCTTCAGGAGGGATGTGGTTTTTGTCTGTTTTATTCATTACTGTATCTCCCAAACCTAGAATCATATCTACTCACATTATAAGCATATAGTAAATGAACCTTTGATTTAATTAACCAGGAAAAAGAAATCAGTCAAACAATAGTAGAACATCATAGATTTAATCACACATTTATCATATTTTATTGGTGTTAATGTTTATATAGTACTGTAGAAAGCCAGCCAGCCACCAGAATCTCTGTTTTCCTGTTCATGGTATAGAATCTATACTATAGACTCTACACTTAAAATTGTTGCTGAAATGCAGCGGCCCAACCAGGGATTATAAATCCCAGCTCCCTGTGTCTAGGTATGGCCAAATGATGAATTCTTATCAGTGGAACTTATATGTGTCACTTTCAGTGACTCCCTTTCCTCTTTTTCCTCTTTCCTCCATAGGACCACAGCATAGAGTGAGAAATACACTTTTACAACAGTGTTAGAATATTTTCAGTTTTAGTTCATTATTATTTACGTATTTGGAGATGGCTTTGTGTAGTGTGAGGAGGTTTTAGTTTGAAGTTTAGGGTCATTGATCTCCTTTTTGAAGGGGTAATGGAAAAGAAATAAGCAAAGAAGAGAAGGACCAATGATGAGTTAAGAGGAGGTATGGAATATGACCACCAAGGCGGCTCCTCTTTCCTGGTTATGAATCTTTACTCATCTCATGTCTGTCTTGAAGAAATACAAAAAAAAGAGAAGAGAGATAACAAGTGTATGATCTGAAAAGAGATATCTGTGTGTTAGGTAACCACTGCTGAGAGATAAAACCAAGAAAACCAATTAGATCTCTAAGCTTTAGAGAAAAAGGTCTTGTCCAGAGATTTAATATTTCTAACTTTAGCCCCTAGTGCCTTCCTTTTCTTATTGATTTCTGATAGTCTCTGGCTCTCTTTCTTTAACAGCCACCCTAGCAACCCTATATCCCAGCAGATCTAAGAATTCTCTTTATGTTTTACACATAACTTAGTTGGGGAAAACAAGGCAGCTGGGATTCCTAACATGAAGAGATTTTCTTTTAAAGGGGCTAGTTCTATTCTTTAGAACAAAAATATTGGACTCAGGATGGAGGTCAATAAAAATTGCAACCTACTTTTAAATTCACTCTTCTCTTTGGGGTTTCCAAACACCATAATACCTCCCAGGTATTGTGAAGTTCATTGACAGCAATGTTTCTGCCTAGTTCATCAGATTTTGTCCATTGCCTATGCCATAATGTTTTTCGAGGTTATTATCAATTTTGAGGTTCAAGAAATGAGGGAAGGGAAAAGCACAAGTTGGGGTTTGGGGAGTGGAAAGAAGAATTTCAGCTGCCTGTAAGTCATTTTTAGTAATTTTAAAGTAATATCCAGGAGACTTCAAGCAGAAATTGATCAAGCTCTTGAAATATTCTGGGTAATATTATATTTTATAATAATAAACAACAGAATGAAATGAAATTTTATTAGAGTTTAATTAAACGTATAGAGTTTAATT
The DNA here is from genome assembly GCF_011762595.2 of Tursiops truncatus. NCBI lineage: Eukaryota > Metazoa > Chordata > Mammalia > Artiodactyla > Delphinidae > Tursiops > Tursiops truncatus. The sequence goes on along the minus strand of NC_047034.1, from coordinate 97,469,477 downwards.
AATTTATGAGATTAGAAACTTAAAATACAAGGGAAATTCTGAAAATATGAAAGCCTGGACAAGACTAGAAAAGAAGAATAAGTACTATGTAATTTCTCTACAATTAAAATTCCAAGATGATGTATTATTTTTTATTTCCCAGAATTGATAACTCATGTAAGGATTGTGCAGCTCCAGCCAATTCAACTTAATTGATAAGTTGCCCATTTTGCTTTTCAACTAGTTGTTTAGTTACTGTGAAGACACAATTTGATGTCCAAATTAAATATGGAAGCCTTTGTGTCCTTTATTCATTCCTTGTTTCATTTCCCTAGTAAACCCCAGTAAGCTTTACAATAGGACTTGAACTAGGAAAAATTAGGACCTGAACATTTACTCCTTAGTTAATTAGGTTATTTCTCTCAAATTTGATTTGTACAATATATCCTAATTTTTTTGGGGGGGGGAGGATGCTTTTGGAACTATATAGTGTGGCATATACAGATGGAAAAAAGTTGGAAAAAAAGAAAATGGGGAAAAGGAAAAATAGAAAAGTAGAGAGGTTGAGAAGAAAGCTTTCATTGACAGTCTGATTTCAGATAAACCTGGACTCAAATCCAGTTTATGAACTGGATTGATTTTGGTAAGTTATTTGCCATATGTAAACCGTAATTTGTCATAATATATTGTGAATATAAAATTATAATGCATGTTAAGCACTTGTTATAGAGCTTTGCAATCAATTTAAATTATTGCTGTTTCCACTGTTATTATGGTGAAAAGTAAAACAGAGAAAAATATTTTGCACCATGGTGCATCAAATTTAAAAAAGATGAGAAGCAGAAAGCTCTTTCCTCCACACTCTTCTTTCTCCTATGTTTTAAACATTCTGCACTCTTCCTCCTTTTTTTCTTCCTTCCTTTTTCCCTGTCAAACTCCTAAACCCTGTGATTATACAGCTCTAAGGGTCATCACAGTTCATTCCTGCTCTTTGAATTACATACACATTCACTAAATTGCCAAAAATATATTTCATCTTTTTAATATATACTTCTTCTCTATTTTCAAATCCTTAACAAACTTCCAGATTATTGCATCTCCTTGATACTATCTTGATTTTACTCGGTTTAAAATGCCATAGTTGGAATAGCCTTGGTTTCCCTACAGATATGTCATTCCATTATTCAAAATTATCCAGTGATTCATCATGTGAAGTAAAAAAAAAAAAAAAAACTTCTCATGAGGACACCAAGGCTCTCAAGATGTTATATTTAGTTTTCGTTTTTTCTTATTCTTTCAAGGTCATCTTGGTTAATTGGTTTACTTAGCTTGCTTCAATGAGTGCAGAATCTTAGACTGTTATTTTTCTTTCCTCCCTTAACTACTTCATTTTCTTCTACTACTTTACATCAATCTTCTGTAATAACCATGCCCATTGCACCCCTTCTCCAGCCTAGACAGAATCTCTTTTTAATGCTGAACCTTCTTAACACTCCTCTTGTGAAATCATACTCAAATTCTTTTTTAAAAAAATTTCAATCAAAGTTTGCCATCTGGCCAATCTTATATTGCACAGACCGACTAATGTAGTGTAACAAAATACAGTAGTACTTACTAAGTAGTCTGTGTGCTCCCTGTTTCTCCCTGCAACCCTTGTAGTTAGGTTGAGGTTGGATGATTAGCTCCGGTTAGGAATGGAAATGATGGAGGTCTGGACTACTGAGAGGCAGGCCCTGGAATCTACTTGTTGGGGGTAGCAGCATCACAAGATACCTGCATCAGTGTCATCCTGAGTCCCTTAGTGGCCCCATGTGCACCTACCCCCAACCAGAGCTGTACATGTAGCATGAGTGAGAAATGTATGCTTTTCATGTACAGTGGCTAAGATTCCTGAGTAAAAATATTTCCCCAGCATATCCTAGCCTACCTTGATTAATACCCTTGACTAATTAGGCCCAGTAGTAATTAACTCAATAGGACTAAGCCAGCAATACAGGTGGTTGCATGGATTCACTGGCTATAGGCCTTTATTTCTCAGATAGTAAAATTATTTCTAGAAATGTTGACTTTCTTTATCAACAGCATCAGAAGAAACATTGATAAAAGTGATGGTAATTGTACACAACTTTCCGGTATTACATCGCTATGAACGGTACATTATTGCCAATAGTGAAATGGCGCTGTTGGTGGCTTTTGAACATTTTCAATTTTAAGGTAAACAGCAGGTGCATTGGCTAGAGTCTGTCCCATCTACTTGTTAATACCTTAATATATTTTGTATTAGTTTCATTTTTTTCATAGCATCCTTTAAAGTTTTTCATATTTGACCTAAGTTCTAAATAAAAATGTGTGATTTGCAGATGCTACTATATCATTTTCATCTTTTAGTACGCTGCCTACTTTCACTTCAGAAAAAAAAAATGAAATCAACTCTCTTTTCTTTGATTCTTCAAGCTTAATTGGAATGGAACGCTCATGCTCAAATTAAGGGACTTTCACTTAACTATTCTGCCTCATTTAAGAAAAAAAAGCCTTGTTAGCTAAGCTAAGACATGATATTTGTGAATCCATAACTGGAAAAGCGTCCATCACACAGCTGCAAAGCACAATAGGTATTTTGGTAAAGTTATATCTGTCTTAGGGATCTGCAGTATGAGAAAAGAAGATGCAAAAATAGGATCCACTAAATCAAAACCAGCCTTTGGTTAACTACACCTTTCCTTTCTTTCTTACTTTTCACTAATAAGGCACTAATAAGCTACTAGAACTTTTGTCAATATGAAAAATCTCACCAAATATTCAAAAACGTAGTCACATTAAACAGTTCTGTCCTCTGAGTCCACAAAATGTATCTGGTTCTCATAGAAATATTTAATTACCATAGGAAGGGATATATCTGAAACTCAGAGTAATTATATGATTTTTGACAAGTGTCTAACTGTAGACAGGGCAATTTTGTATTGACTTTTATCTCAGCAACATATATTTTAGAAAATTCTTAAAGGAAAATGTTCTGGATATGCTTTTAAAAGGTAGATACTTATTGCAAACAAGAAGGAGAGAAAGAATCTCTCCTTGTAAACCTGGTCAAGCAGATTATTGGGTTATCAAAGTGAAACTGTTCTGAAGCAGAAATGTTTATTGTTATTTTATAATGGAAAGAGTTTGGATTTGTAAATAGACACACCAGCTTCTTGACTCTTGGTTAGTCACCCTATCCTGACACCTAAGTGCCATCCTTGACACTTTGGTCTCCTTCATGCCTCATATATAATCTGTTCTATTCTTTATATATTTTTCAAATGTATACACATCTTTGTACCATATAATCACAAGCTTGTCTCACCTGGATGCTGGCAAAATTTCCTTGACTGATTAAAAACATCCATTCTGACTTTCCTCTGATCCACTCTCCAAATTATAATTGAAACAAGTATCATTGCCTCACAACGCATTTTTTAACCACTCAATGGCTTTAGATTCCTTTTGGAATAAAGTAAAAATGCCTTAACGAGTCTAAAAATACAATCTGGCCCCTGTACACCTGGCCTTGCTTCTACTCAGTCTTCCTCTCGCTCTTTTCACTGCAGCCATATTGGCCATTTTAAAGGATCTTCCGTTTCTCCATGCTGCCTTATGTACCACAGGGCTTTTGTACATGGTGTTACCTCTGTCTGGATTCCATCCTTTCCTGCCACTCCTATCCCCAGCCAACCACAGTATGCACACACTACCTTCAATTAATGCTCACTCGTGCTTCAGAACCCAATTTAGTCACTGCTTTTTCATTTCACATGTTACGCACTGTCTCTCTCATATGCCACTAATCACAGTTGCAGTTGCACATTTCTTCATATGAATAACTGATTAATATATGCCTCCCAATTAAACTCTATATTACATGAGGGTAAATCCTGCCCTCTTTTTCATTTAGTCCTGGCATGTAGTAGGTAGACAATAAATATGTGTTGAATGAATTAATGAATCTTTAGAAATAAGTCTCAGCTTGCCTATCTGTAAACCCCTCAAGTCTGTTGTAAGGATTAAATGAAATACTGTGCTCACAGTGCTTAGCATACCTCATGGTCTCAATAAATTCTAGCTACAATAATAATAAAAATAAGATGACCATACATAATTTCCTCCTCTCTTATAAAGCAACAAAGAGTCAGTCTATAGAGAAAATGATTGTTGTCTTTTTTCTTTCTTTCTGTTGAATTTTTAGTAAACCAATAGATCAACTCCCTTTTATCCAATATAGGTTCTGAGATAGACAGTGGGTAAGGCAGGTGGAAATAAAATTATCAGCTTTACTACTGATAAAACAGATACTGGAGAGTATAGTTTAATTCCAAGGCAATAATAGACCTCCCAATACTCCACCTCAGAATGAGGCTGACATTGCCAGTCATAGTTAGCATCAGACAACTGCAAGCCTTCCAGCTTCTCCAGGAGCAGGGCCTCTACCACCAAGTTAACTTCACAGCATCAAGCAGACTGGAGAACATACATTCTGTAGACAGCAAATCACAAAAAAACATGGGGATGTGGCTGAGCCACATATGCCCAGTTCTTATATCCAGATTTACCTGTTGGATAAGTCACACCCCTTTCCATGGAGTTGAGTAAGTGAGAAAGTTGGGAGAAAGACGAAAATAACTCTAATGGACTCCATGACTCTGATGGAAACTCTTCCATGTGAAAAGAGACATCAGGAATGGAGACTAAGTATCAGATTTCTTCCTTTTAATGTATTATATTAGATACAAATGTTGTGCACCTTCTTCAGGTTCCTCAACTGTTTCTTTTCTTTCTCTATCTTTTTTGTTGCTTCATCTATACCAAATTGACTCTCAACCTTGAAGGGACTGATGAGAAAACTCAGAAGTTCAGGAGAATTTGCTTCCAGTGTGTTAAATCTTGATTATTGGAAAGTGAGAAACAGGCAGGAAACAGGCAGATGTTTCTTTCCTTTCTCCCACTCGTGGACTGCTCTGAGATGTAGTTTCTCCTTGTCAACTCTTTGGAGAAGTCCCGTATAATGAAGAAATGATACACGTTGAACCATAGTGTTGCATTCAAGCACATTATTGCTTTGACGTTTTCCTTGACTCATTTCCCCATTTTTTCTTCACCCTCAACACCCTTGGTCAGTACCTTCCAGTCCAAGCAGCAGCACTTTAATTCTTGCCCAGGCTTTACTTTCTATAGGAGCTATTCTAAAACAGGCATGTAATTTGAAATGAAATTTATGATAAAGTTCTTTTTTAAAGTCTTTGTATATAAATGAGGGACTGCCAGGCATTCCCCCATTATCTGTTCTCCCCTTCCTCTATGCTAATAAGACTTTAGCTGAGCACATTTCCCAGACTCCTCTTAAACTAGCAGTGGCCATGTGACAAGGTTTTGGCCAATGGAGTGTGAACACAAATGATACTTATAACTGTGGGTTCCTATACTTAAAAGAGTCTGTCCTCCCCTTTCTTTTTCATCCCCCCATTAGCTGAAATCTGAATATGATGACTGAATTGGATCAGTTCTCTTAGATCAGAAGATGGAAACCCTGTGTTAAGGATGGTAAAGCAAGACAGAAGGAACATGGTCATTCCATGCAGTGAGCCATCAATCAGACTTGAACTGTCGAAGCTCAACTGCTAAGTGAAAGAAATAAACTTCAATTTTGCTTAAGTAACAGTTATTTTGGTCACAGTGGAGCAGCCAATGTTTGTATACATTATATTTCATTTTTAATTACTTATTAAAGTGAAGTAATTAGAGATACAATTTTCTTTTTTTTTAAAGAATGCTAATCCATGGAGCTGAGTAGGAGCATTTAGAAGAAGGTCAAGCAAAGTTCTTTTTCAGGAAACATTTCAAGAAATTGCTCAAAGTTCGTGCTCACAAAACATTTCCCAGCCAGTTTTATATGCTGCAGATAGAATATTGAGCACCCAGGCCAGGTCCCATGAGCTCTGGGGCTGTGTAAATTTTGTGTGGCTTCATAATTAACACCCACAATAAGTTTATAAGCTGTGAAAATGAGTGCAGTCTTCACTGTGGAGAAAAGCATTGTTGTGGTTTCTAAGTATGGGTAAAACTGAGAGGGTATGAAGAATAAATCAGAGAAGAGGAAAATGAAGCAGTGTGCTCATGTACTAAATATTGAACAGGCAGAATTTTTAGGGAGTCATCAGAAAAGCATCTTTAATTTTCTCTGTCAGTAACCCTGTAAATGTCCTTGGTGTAAGTTGTCTACATCTTGCCACAGGATAGAAACTTGGGCAATCTCATAAGTTTTCTCATAATATCCGGGTGATAAAACACCCTATTGTCTCTTTGTATTTGTTTTTGTTTTTTTGCGGTACGCGGGCCTCTCACTGTTATGGCTTCTCCCGTTGCGGAGCACAGGCTCCGGACGCGCAGGCTCAGCGGCCATGGCTCACGGGCCCAGCAGCTCTGTGGCATGTGGGATCCTCTTGGACCAGGGCACGAACCCGTGTCCCCTGCATCGGCAGGCGGACTCTCAACCACTGCGCCACCAGGGAAGCTCTACCCTATTGTCTCTTTAAGTATAGTCACAATTCAGCAATTATAAAGTGTCTAATCTAGTATTAATCAACACTTTAAACCCAATCCCCTTTCCCCCCCACTTGGGACTGGCTAAGGTAGGCTACAGGCCTTCAGGGAGGAGGGTGCAGTTGGCCTCCTCACTTGTTTTCACTCTCCTCAGCCCTTCTCACTATCTGCTCTCTCCTCCAACATGGTTTTAAAATGGCCATCAGGAGAATACTTCAGTTTTCAAAGATACTATCCTAAGATGACTTCATAGCCTCTGGACTTGGCTGATGTTTAATACTAACTCTTTCTGTTATGGAAGCTTTTGTGGTTTCATTGGAGGCTGCCATAGTTCCCTCCTCAGCTGTGACTCTTGAGATGGCCAGTGCTTCTCATATGGATGGCTGCCCCTGGTCCACCTTTAGCGACCATCTGTGATAATACACGTAACAGCTTCGTACACCTGGGGCCACATTGCCCTAGAAAGTCACTTTCTAAGTCAGAAGCCCATTTAATACAACCACTGAGGGTAAGTTTCCAGGATTTACCCTAGCACAGTAAGAAATTATTCTTCATCCTTATCTTACTCGCTGATCAAATATTTTAAATGGAATACAATAAATTCAATAGCTCTTTTCTGAATGAATGAAAAGCTTGTTCTTCTAAAATATAATCTTCCTGAACTCTGACCTTCTATAGGAAAATTTCTTTTTACGGCCATAATCTATTAGCCTTTCTTCTGGTCCATTGATAAGACCAATCAACCATCAATTAACCATCAAGTATTTGCTCAGCATGTGCTTTTTAGTATCAATTTTCTAGCTGTTTTAAAAAATATAGATGTTGTTTATGTAGTGGTTTACCAGCATAATTAATTTACAGGTTACCTGGCAATCAAGACTAACCAGAAAATATAGTCTAAAAGTGATGCTGTGTATAAAAGGTGTGGAAGTCACTGTAAAAGCAATAATCTTCAGAAGGCACAAATGAGGGGGCTGCTATTTTCCCCCCAAACTCTAATTTTATCTTATATCAGTTGCCTTACTCCCTTATATTCATACTCCCAGCTTCATACTTATTTGTTAATTTTACTACATTCAGGTAGGGAGAGAGGATCAAAGAGTAAGAGACAGAAGAAGTAGAAGAAGAAGGAGAAGGGTGAGGAGGGGTCACGTGGCCACTGTTAATTTAAGCTTGGAAAATGTGCTCAGCTAAAGTCTTATTCACATAGAAGACAGGGAGAACGAAAATGAGGGGAGGAAGACAGAGGACTATTTATGGCTTATCAGAACCTATGTGCAGTGTGTGTGTGTGTGTGTGTGTGTGTGTGTGTGTGTGTGTGTGTGTGTGAAAATTACAATTTCCAAAATAAGAATAAAGTGCTGTGGGCTTTTTTTTCTTCCACCATCTGTAAACATGGAGCAAGATTCATTTTTAAGAACTTTCAAATGACAATGGTTGAGTAACAAAGTAATTAATGCCAAAAATGCATTCCCTGACCATACTTATCAGAAGAACATCCTAGAAAATGTTTTGCTTGTGTAATTCTCCTTCTTTTCCTTTTGAAACAGTAATTGTTGTTGCTAACTGAGGCTCCTGTAAGCACACTGTGCTTTTGTCTGACCAGGGCAGCCTGTCTCACGTTAACACAGTGGCTTGTCTCCTGCAACCAGCTGGGGTCAAAGGAAAGATGATCTAGTGGTCACCTTTCCACCCCCCCTTCCTTACCTTCTACCACAACTCATACAGGTTAAAGTTTAGGGCTACACTGGAGTTTGGGTATTCATAACACCTCCAAACATATTTAAAAAGTAGGAAGAAACATGCTGGAAAAACATCTCAAAATTCCTTTTTAAGAAAAATATAATTTATGTTTACCAATTTCGTTCTTGTGCATTTAAGGTCATTATTACTGAATTATTACATTTGACATATAAACATAATACAACTGCATGCTCCATGTTTAAGTTTTCATAATGAGACTAAAATAACTTATATGTCAAACTTTTAACACGGAGATAGATGCATTTAGGGATTACAAGTGCAAGGAGTGGTCTATTGCTCTTTCTTTCTTGAAATAACTGCAGAAAGCTTTGAAATGTGGCTCAGTGCCTAGTTTTGCCAATATCCTCTAGGGAATTTCCTGAAGAATAATGTGTTTATTACATGCTCTACAAAACGATATTAATGTGATTTCATAAGTTGTTTTCTTCGTGCTAATAGGGCAGAGATTTTTTTGATTTTTACATAAATATTTTCATGGTTAGGTCCTCCCTACCTCCCATTTTCCACTTAAATCAAAAACACTCATGAGTTTTCCAAGTATTCTTTGAATTGCAATTCAGTGGCCCATTAGGGAACTTTCATTTATGTTTAATATTATCACTCCCTTTTTCTACAAGTATTGAGTCACTCAGTTACACAGCAATTAGTGGTAAAGTTTAAAGGAATCTAGAACTCCTAAATATTTTCCTTCCTTAAGTAATTTTGTCTTCCAGAAAAAAAGCTGCCATTTAAAGTAGAAGACTGCTCTAATCAAACCGTTAGGGAGGAAGAGATAGAGAAAGCAATTAGAAGAAGATGATTGTTTAGAATTTTACTTCCTTTGTGTTTTGGGCTTAGGGCTTTGAAGACTCTGTTTGGCTAGAAAAGTTGGAGGTTTGATGAAAACACCCCTCCAGTGGAACCCCAACTCTCCAATACTGGGGAGATGTTTGGAAGACAGGAATAAGGAAGGAGGTATTGAAATGGGTTAATGTGGCTAGAGCAGTAACCACTAGTAAGATTTCACCATCTTTTTGGCCTTAGTGGCAAGCAACAAGCTACTAATTTACTGCAAGTTATTATTGCTATATGCCATATTAAGAACCAAGAATATGCTGCTAACAGATTCTGGTGGTGTTTCAAAAGAGAAGAAGAGACATTTACATAGTAGAGCGCATCTTCCATGGATTTTTTCCCTATAATTTGCTGGGGAAGCATAGAAATGTAGAGAAGTAGCTAGCCTCCTCAGTAGAGAACAGCATGAAAAAATTTTCACCTCTGTATGCTAGTTTCTCCAACTGCCAGATGAAAGTATCACTGTATTCATTTTTGTCTTCATCACATGCACACACATATAGACACACACGTACACACACACAGAATTTTCCTGAGAACATGGTAAATACTTCTCGGCAATTTCTAACCACCAGCTAGGATCTGCCAGCTGGTTTCCTTGGTTGCAGCAGGAGAAACTGATTCTGGCTAACTTAAGCAAAAGGGAATATTCTTGAGAAATAGTAGAAGCTTACAGAATTTATAGAAAGGCTAGAAACCAGTCTTGGGAGTCGAAGAGCACTGTGTTGCTTTCAGTGACTGTAAAGCTGAAACTGTAGAAATGGCCTCATAGCAAAACTACAACCAAACCTGCTGCTGGGATGTTGGAATGAATGAACTCCACCATCATTTCTATTCCTCAGCTGTCACCTTTCAGAGGAGGGTCTTAGGATGTGGATGAGGCAGCAGAACCTGATTGTACAATGGCTTCTCTTCTTCTGAACCTTCTCTTGAGTAGATGAAGACAACTGGGCTCCTTACTGCTGAAATATTCTGAAACCCTAGTTTTTAAAACTGTAGGTAATTGCAGAATGCTAGGAAGATTTCATTAAGGTGTGCTTAGAAGAAACAGTAATATGTTACTCGTGCAAAAGTACAGCCATTTGAAGAAGGAAAAGGAATATGACTGGCAAGACTTTAAAACCAAAATGGAGACTCTCTCAGCAGTATTTGTTGTATAATTTATGTTGCAGACATTTTGAGCTGCCTGATTGAACCATTTCAAAATGTCATGTCGTCAATGAATGTTTTCTGAGTTGTGTGGAGGTACAGAACACGTGCACCCATTTGGCAGAACTGGTCAAAATCTCAACATATATTTCTGGAGGAAAAATAGCATTTCTATATTGGAAATTTGAACTTTATCTATTCCATATCTCACTTTGTGAAATTTACTTTCTGATGAGAAGGATTATAGATTAATGTTTTCAATCCTGTCTCACTTGAGATTGAGACTCTGGAACTATATGTCTCTCGCTCTTTGTGGTGATTGTTGTGGTAATTTTCTCCTCAGCCTCATCTTCTATTTAAGTCACATCATCCTTCTTCCAAGCTGGCCAAAAACTGCCTTTGTACTGGAGCCTCTATCTTCTTGCTCTTTGTGTTTTCCCATCCCCAGAATCTATCTGAAGTTGACTTCTTAAGTGGAATTCTTCACTGATGATTTAGAAGTACCTTATCCTAGAAATTGTGCCAGTGATACACACTTTCTTACTTAGACCCTACACTTAAACTCCCAGAAGGTAGAAATGCCATAAAATGCTAACATTCTGACAGAGGGGAAGAAGTTAGTTATTGGCCAGGGATGGACATAGCCACATCTCATTAAAATGGTAATACATTCAGGGCATCAAGGAAGGAAGAAAATGGAAACATCAGAAGGCTAAAGATGAAAGGAGAGCAATACTATAATAAGAGAGGGTTTCTAATTTCTCAACTGTTATAAATTTTTTCTTTAAAGAACACACCTCCCTCTGGTTTTAAACCTTCTTCGTTGAAGAGCTATTAGTGTGCTGAGCAACAAGTCGCTCACTGACAACAGCAATCAGAGTGGAATCAAGAAACCTGACACCAAATTGGGTCTTAGTCACATTGGTATCTTATTTCCTAAGCATTGGGCAAAGAAGTGATGTGACTTCAAAGTGAATAAAGGTAAAGGTGCAAACTATTTGGAATACACACACAAACACACATATACATACATATACATACATTCACACACACAATTACAAAATAAGGTAGAGACAACCTCGAGGTATTTTTTTTTTAACAATTTGATCTTTCTAAGTTTTTACTCATTCTGTGAATATATAATCTGCTGACAAGGAGAGAGGGGATAGAAAGCATATCATGATAAGGGAAGATCATGTAGAAACCCATAAAGATGAAAGTCAGGGGAATATTTAGGGAATAGCAAATTGCCCAGGTAAATTGCAATACAGGAGACTTGCAGGGGATTATGGGCGAAAGTGAAAGATAATGTATAGGAGAAAAGTGGAATCTATGAAAGAAAAGAACCAAGGAATATCAGGGAGAAATTTTTATTAACCTAGTTCATGATGCTATTGTGAAGATTTATATATGTATATGTATAATTATATATATAATTAGAATATCACTATATATATTCATATGAAGCACTTTAAACATGAGATATACTCTATAAATATTAGGTAGTATTAGAGTTTTTAAATAGGTAGTCCGTCATGATCCATCAAAAGTTTCTTTAAAATAGGAAATATTATAATGAAAGGGGATGGTTGCAATAATAAGTATTTTAATAAAAGGAAGTGGATGCAGTAAGGAGTAGTAGAAGATTACTACATGGTTTTAATCTAAATTGGGGCAAACCATAGTCCAGGGGTCAAATCTGCCCATTGCCTGTTTTTGTAAATAAAGTTTTATTGAAACATGACCACGCCCATTTGTTTAGGGATTGTCTGGGACCGCTTTCGCCCTACAATAGAAGAGTCAAGTGGTAGCAACAAGAGACTATATTGCCTGCAAACTCTAAAATATTTACTATCTTGCCCTTTACAGAAAAGTTTGCTGATCCTTACTCTAGATGATCAGAATAATGAAATTAGCTAACATTTATGAAACACTTACCATATTCCAGGCACTGTTCTAACATGTTACATGATTTAAATCCTTGAACAGTCCTAACAGAAAGGCTAGGTAACTTTCCAAGGGTAGATGTTAGTGGCAGAATCTAAGATTGCCAAGTTTAGCAAATTAAAATGAAGATCACCTAGTGTAATTTGAATTTCAGATAAACAATGAAAAAGTTCTTAGTGTAAGTATGTCCAAAATATTGCATGGGACATACTAAGAACTTTTTCATTAGAAATTACTTTTTCATTAAAAATCACTTACTATTTACCTAAAATTCAAATTTGTCTGGGTGTCCTGTGTTTTATCCAGCAACCCCAACCCAATCTAATTGTCCTCAGAGTCTACCCTTAACAGATATCATACTGGCTCTCTTACAAGGGTGGTGGGCTTATTTTAACAGGAATGGGGAGGCTTGCAGGACACGGAAGGCATTTTCTAGCCAGGGAGTGATAAAGTTAGCCCGAAATTTGAGAGGCAAAATTGGCTTTTTTTCCAGGGACATCTTAAAGATGTTTGACTTTGGGAAAGAGAAGATTAAATCAGCTCTGGATTAGTTTCTTTATGATATTGTTCAATTTAGGGTCTAGTGCTCAGAGAGCAATTAGGACTTGACACATAGATTGAGTCATCTGAATGTAAGTGGTAGTGGAAACTAGAAATAAACACCATCTCTGAAGAGTTCAGAGGTCAGTGTTGGCTTAAATCAGACCTGAAAGATCCTTCCAGATCTTTTCCAAATAGTGCTAAGCTGCTGGTACTTAGCAGAGCTTTCAAAATCCATTTTATTTCCATAGTGAAGGCCTAGACAGAATTGCACCATAATTTCTCATCAGTACTTAAGGAAAAACTAATAGAAAAGATGCTTTCTCATAGACTCAAGGGTCCTAAAATTTGTAGGACTCACTATACTGAAAAATAACATTTCTGACTAGGAAAGTAAGCCCTCCATATCTTTTCTGTTCTTAGAGATAGGGCCACAGATGTGGGACGCAGTATATTGAAAAATGCAGTCCATCAGGAGCAATAAAATTCAACATGGGCAACAACTCACAGTTGACTTAGGGGTGTGGTATGTTGCTGTTGGATCTATAAGCCTGCTCTAATGGACAGTTTTGCACAAAGCAGCTTGAGCAAGGCAAATGCTAGGTATCATTATTGCAGTTGTTACAGGCAACAGTCCATGAGCCCAATTATATAAAATTATGGTGTGTTCAATAAGTCAATCAAATTCAGCTGTGTCTCCTGTGTCCTAGGCAAAATGTTACCATGAATAGGAATAAATGACTTAATCCCCAACCTCAAGTAACACCACAGTAGAAGTAGAGAAAGACATTAAATAAATAGCTGCATAATGGCTATAATCAGAAAAATACAAAGAATAGGGACATCACAAAATAGGAAGTGATTATCTCTTCCTAGGACCTCTACTTTAGAAAACAGGCCAGGGGCAATAGATGGCGCTTTGAAGGATGAGTAGGAGTTCTTAACACAGGAAAACAGCATTTGCTCTCTTTCTAAACATAACTCCGAGTGAAACTTTATGATTTTTACTTTATCACTTATCTCACTCTTTTAAAATATCTTTTGTGATATTTTGAATGCACTGAAACGTGGTACAGAGTAGCCTTATGTTGTTCTTTTGGCTATGGTCTTTCTCCAACATACATTATTTTGGCTTAAAGTTGTATACTACAATCACAGAAAAGTCAACAGTATGACTTTAGAAATTTGAGTATTGCAAATTGCCCATAAAGGAGGCCTTTTATTTCCTTTGCTCCCTGTCATAAACAGACTGATAATAATCTGACACATCTGGAACAGCTGGTAGGGTATACTTAATCTTTAAGTCTTAGAAACCTTTTTATGTAATGGCAAGAATTTGTTGTGCTGGTTTCAAACAGAAACTTGTCACAGAATTCTCTTGACTTGACTCCTGGAATTTACTTAGCAAAAAGATTCTCCAAAGGTAGGCACTAAGGACAAACTGCAGGGGTGGTTTACCAAGGCTACATGAAATGTCAAAGGTGGAGGAGACTGAAACAATATATAGGATTCTCATCTGTGAATCAATTCCCTTAAACACTACACTATGATCTGAATCTCCATAATAAAGAAGTATGTTTCTTTACCATGTATTAAATTGAAACTTTGGCTTCAATTACCATAACAAACTAATGCAGCCTCATAGAGATATATGCAAAATGTCCCAAGTTAGACATCCCAGAGGCTGAAGAGTCTCTAGTAAATACACTGCATAAAAAGAAGTTTTAAAAAAATACAAATACTTTAGTGTCATATATCCTTATTTATATTGAGTAATTGGATAGTATATTAGAATATGTAACTTCTTTAAAAAAAAATTTCAAGTGCTCACCATGAGGCTTATATGTATTTTTAAGAATGATGTTATACAGTTCAATTCATACATACATTGTTTTTTCAGTGAAATAAATATCCAGATCACCTGGGCTGAGAATTTACTGTGCAATCTTTAAATAGTAACCTGGCTTAGTGGCTTACTTCTAATTCCTTTCACAAATATTGTACCTCACTGGTATTTTTTGCTTTCTCAGTAACACTTTATTTTTTTTCTATTTTAAAATTCTTTTCCAGTTTTATTTTATTGAGGTATGATTGACAAATAAAAGATATATATATTTACATTGTACAATGTAATTTTTAAAGTATACAATGTGATGGGTTTTTTAACTTTATTTTATAGTGAAGTATAGTTGATTAACAATGTTGTGATAGTTTCAGGTATATAGCAAAGTGATTCAGATATATCTATATCTATATCTATATCTATATCTATCTATCTATCTATCTATCTATATATATATATATATATATACCTGTTTCTATTCTTTTTCAAATTTTTTTCCCATTTAGGTTGTTACATAATATTGAGCAGTAATACTTTAAAAGTCACTTGTGTGGTTCAAAAATAAGACGTGATCTAGCTTTTAGATTTTTCTTTTATCCACATTATGATCTGTGAAATCATAGGATACAGCTCTTATGTTGCCATGCTTTAAATATGAATAGAACATGCCCGTTTAATAACACCAGGATAGAACACATAGGAAGAGTCCAAGCAGTGGCACTTGATCCACACTCTTGGGAAATGATAGTTTATACTGACCCTGACCTCTAGCTTCCTCCTTGAGATAGGATTCATTAGACTGCTTTTATCTCAGCTGGGCAAAATCCCACCAGGTTTACCTTGGTGCAGACCATCTAGGCTGGCATCATTGCTGACTCCATCTTGGGAACACTTGTGGTCAACTGATTCAGAGAGTGCTCTTAATAATCAAATCCTTCAAGAATATTTTTTGACTGACTACTCTGTGACAGACACCATTCTCATAACTGCAAAAGCAGTGGGGATCCTGAGGAACTGGGGACAAAGTCACTGCCCTCCTGAAGTATAGATTCTAGTCCACTAAAGTCTAAATTGTAATCTTTGTTTCTCTATTTAATCATAATGGAATTGTGAGAGTGCAAAATACAAAATGGAGAAATGAGGAAAGGATAGTATCAATCAAGAGAGTTTATTTGGGAAGTGAAAAATGAAAAAGCAGGGTTTCTGATATTCATTCAGAATAGCAACCAATCCAGAAATCATGAACTAAAAAAACGGTTTAGTAAACCATGTTTGGCTTAAATGTCACACAATGTCAGCAAATAAATAAAATCTGAGTCTTTTTCAAGATAAAATAAACTCTAAGGAAAAAGTGCAGGATCTTTATCAAACAGTATGCAAAGAAAATGTAAACATTTATAGGAAGCTGTGTTTGATAAGGAACATATATAAGTGAAAAATAAATTTAGTAACATAGAGGTAATATTTTATAGTTTATATTATGATATGTCTTATTTTTTATGAATAAAATGTACGGTACACCAGGGGTCCCCAGCCCCTGGGCCACGGACCGGTAGGAACCGGGCTGCACAGCAGGAGGTGAGCAGGGGGCACGCGAGCAAAGCTTCATCTGCGGCTCCCCATCGCCCCCCATCGCTCGCATTACGGCCTCGACCATTCCCCTCATCACCACCCCGTGGAAAAATCATCTTCCAAGAAACCGGTCCCAAGTGCCAAAGAGGCTGGGGATTGCTGTGGTACATCATATATTTTTACCTCAGATTCAATGTCAGAAGAACTCAAACATGGCAAAGGGTAGACCTAACGAATACAACGTGATCAAAAGAATAAAGTGACTTAGAATGGAATGGCTTCAGTGTTAGTTCATTCCTTTAGACCTCTGGATCTTATTTGTCCTTCCATTTTATATTCAAAACATGTTCGCCCAGAGCAGGCCTCAAAGTATTCCCCTGCAGGGTTCTTTTTGTTGAACTTGCCAGGCACAGTAGACTGTGTATATCTCTACTCAAATGGCCAAAACTCTGTCCACTTTCTCAGTATAGCTTCAAGTGCACTTTCATTTCTTCCCAAACTCTTGTCCCCCATGTCAGTCCTCTTAGTTTAGCCAGATGTCCCACACCGCCAATGGGGAGCACCAGGCATGTGTGGTGGGTACTTTGGTAGTTCCTGAATCCTCTTTGCCATCCTTTCTTTCCATGAGATAAGCACTTTTGTTTAACTGAGTTTGGGAAAACGCCTTACTTGCACTTTGAATTTACGGTTTAATTTCACTGCCTTTAGCCAAAGGAACACTTCCAAAACCATCTTAAATTTTGAAGAAGGGTCTCTTCCATAGATTTAACTAGATATAAAGCATATGGTTGTAATAGCTTAAAGAAACTGGAGTTCTGTCCAACCCCAAGTCTTCTCAATTCTGGAATCACCTCCGTTATATCTGGGATCCTCTGGCCCAGAAATAATCATAGAGAAAGGTAAGCCTGAAAAGAATTTACTTGCTCAGTTCTGAGCCAGAATGGGAGCATTTAGGGAGGCGAGAGCAGATTTTGTCACACAGGGAGCCTCATCGGAATCACCTTAGGAAACTTCTTTTCAGAACTCCAACATTTGTCATTGGTATGGCTCCAGAGATTTTGATATATTGATATTAGGAGCTTTAGGTGGATTTGTGGATATATTTTTGTAATGTCCATGGATCATGATTTGAAAAAAAATTCATTTGAATGCAACCATCTTAAGATCCCTGTGGCTGCAGGCAGCATCCCTGGTTCAATGGAATACTTGTTCTCTGTTTATTCCCTTAAAGGTTCACAGAAATAGAAAAACCATGTGAGATGTCTTGGTGTGATTTCTTCAAAAATTGAGGTCTCAAATTTAGGAGACAATATAAAAGGAAGAAAAGGAGGAATATATTGTGCTGATTAGGTAACAAATTGAAAAACCATGGGATATTTCTTTGGAGAATGAAGCTGTAGCAGTGGGAAATAAAGCCCTATGTAAATCACTGATGAAATTAATACATTTTAAATGTTATCAGAGCAAAACTGCTGAATCCTATAGTTTGTCATCAGTAAATTAAATGCAAATCACTGATTTAATTTGTATGAATTAGCAGTTGACTTCTAACGTATGGAAAATAAGAACTAATGCTCCTTTATGAGCTGGAAATGAGATTTTTTTTATTTTCAAAAGAGCAAAAAGACAAGAAATAAAGTTGATTCAGAGACCAAACAATCTTAGTTATAGTAATTTGTTGACTTCTAACAAAAAAAGTCTTTCTGGGTTTTATCTGCAATTTTCTCATTCAAATCAAACTCAGATGAAATGTAGGGAGGCAATTGACTTCTTCTCAAAACTGGTCTGGTTCTGACCCAAGAGAAGAGAATTCCAAACCAGGGCAATGTGGGCACACTGCAGTTTACCCAAGAGGACCACCTACACTCTAGTTTCTAAACTTGATTGAAAGGAATAAAAGGGTGTGTTTTTTTCCATATGTTTTTTATTGAGCATGAAATTCTGAGCTCTATGAAACTGACTTAACAAAAAAGACTTTTGTGGCAATATCTGGGATAGCAGAATAAATTTAAATTCTGGAGCCTTAGCAAAAATCAGAATGATAGAATGTTAGAACTACAAAGATCTTAAGAAATTGTTTTTGTCCAACTACTAATTTTCTATATAATGAAACAGAGACTCAGAGAGATAAGACTTCTGAAAAGCTATGTAGGCTAGTTAGGAGCAGACTTGAACTAAAGGTCATGGTTTGAAAACCATTTAATTAACTGCAAAATTAAGAAATCTCCATTGGAGAAAGACCGTTTTCTGCATACACTTAATTTTCCCTTACACACACACACACACACACACACACACACACACACCTAAGATGATTCTGATGAGGCGTACTGTGTGACAAAAACTGCTGTCAACTCCCTAAATGCTCCCATTCTGGCTCAGGACTGAGCAGGGGCTTGCTTGTGTAATATTTATAATCCTGATCTCATACCAAGGGTGATTGGGAAGAAGGGGGACTGGGAAGAAGCATACTGTGTAACAAAGGCTGCTTTCTCTTGGAGTCACATTTTCCCCTGAATTCATCCCTTGAGACATTGTGTTTAGTGTCTTCCCTAGCTTGGGGGAGGAGGACTTAACCTTCAGAGGAAAGCGCTACGCAGTGGCTTCCCTCTGCTTGTTCAGACACCTGAAGGATGTGCTTGAGCAGCTCTGGAAAGTAACTTTATTCATCTAACTGGCAAAAGAATTAAAGGATAAAAACACAAGAGGGCCAAACAAAGGATGAATAGCAATTTTATAAACTGTTTCCATAACCAACTGTTTTAAAAAGTGATAGTGAATTCGGTTAACATAGGTTGATCTGAAAATCATTTGGGTTCTTAGTAGGTGGTAGGCAGCTCTGTACTTCCTTTGTTACTTCTCTGGTGCATGGTTTTTGTTTTCCACCTTTTAAAAATGGAAATATACAATGATTCCCTTTCCTATTGAGCTTATAAAGCTAAGTTAGACATGATCTAGTTAACAAAATATGCGTCAGAAGGGACCATGGTGAACAGAAGTAAACTCTCCCCTCTTTATAGGTAGGGAAACTGAGTCCCAGTGACCAAGGCAAGGTTCTCTAGCTTAATAAAAAGAAGCAGGGATTAGAATCCAGGTTTCCCGATGCCTACATTTACTTGTGCTTTAAACCAATCATCGGGCTTCAGGAATGATATGTTGAGTGGTGTGCGGGTCTGGGGGTCTGTGATGAAATCCCAGCTCTGACTCATCAATGTTATCCTGGTGAAGTTACTTATTTTCTCTGTGCTATACTCTCCTCACCTGTATCATAGGAATAAATGTCTCTATCACATAGGGGTTCTTGTGAGTATTAATAGGTTTAGCTCAGTGCCTGGCTGAACAATAGTAAGAGCACAGCAAATGTTAGCTCTCGGGTGGAGGAAGTCCTCGAACAGCAGGAGAAAATGCTGGAAAGAAAATCTCTAGTCAAAAATCATCTACCTTTAATAGAACCCTTCCTAGATTTCTATCATACTTCCAATATGATAATAACAAGAACAATGTATTAGGTAACTTGATCTCTCTAACACTAAAATGCATTATATTAAAAATAAGTATATATTGTTACCACCCAGATCATTTATTCATTCATCAAACATTCATTAAACAGTCTCTACATGCCATTCTGCATTGGGTACCAGAGAATCAAAAGTACATAATTAATCTATGGTGTCTCTGTTCTCAAAATTATTCACAATCTTGCAGAAAAATAAGTCTCAAAGGAAAAATAATCATCATAGAGTGTGCAGCAAGTACAATGTTAAGATGTAATGAGAGCAACCAGTAAGGGTGCTGAGTCCATATTGCAGAAAGGGGACTGGGTGAGGTTATGTTTCTTGGGAAACATGATCCAAATCTTGTAGCATGCATAGGCATAAGCCAGGAGAAGTTGGGGGAGGGGACATTCCAAGCAATGAAAAGTGCGTGAGCAGAAGGAGAATGGTATAACATAACACAACACATTGGGGGAAGTACAGGTAGTTCAATGTAGCTAAAATTCAAGGTTTACAAGAAGAAAAGGAGCAGGGTATAAAAAGTGGAATCAAGTCCAGATCATGAAGGGCCTTGAATGTTATGCTAGGGACTTCCATTATTATCCTAAAGACATTGATAAGTCAATAAAAGATTTGTATGCAAAAGGATTACTTGATCAGATACTTATTTAAGAAAGGTAATTCTGGAGGTTGAGTGAAGCATTGATTGGAAAGAGTGATGACTGGAAGAATGGAGAAAAGTTCAGAGAAAATAAAAACCAGATGAAGGAAGGAATGGTAAGAATGAAAGAGAATTGGAGTCAGGTGACTTCAAGATGTCAGGAATGGGTTGGTGGTGAGTCAGAGAGGGCAGTGAAAGATGACTATTAGTTTTTCTGATTTGGGTTTCTTAGGTTAATGAAGGTACCACTCACCGAAAAAAAAAAAAAAAAAAAAAGAAATCCTATAGAAGGAGCAGATATTGGGAGTTAGAGGGGTAGAAAAGATGCTGAATTGAATGTAGCCTACTCTGAAGCTATGGGATATCTGCATTAAAATGTCCTACAGGTACTTTGGAACCCAGAAGAGAGGCTGAATGGTAATCATAAATTGGAGTTGTCAGGAATTGGATAGAGAACCAGTCACACTCTGTACCTCTGCGGACTGGTAAGGCTGTGGTTCAGGACTCGTGATGACCCTCCCAGGAAAATCATGTGGCATCAGCCCCTGCAGGGAGAGGTTTCTATCAACTTCATAGACCCCCTTCATCAACTTCAACTGAACCCCACATTAGTGTTATGAAGATTGTTTCTTGTGGAAATGATAGCATTTTGCCTGATCAAACAGCTGGGTCCACTAGAGTGGCCGCTCTTCATCTCTCATGGCATTTACAGGCAGGACCAATAGTGCCTCACACCTCATGCAGTGGGTTTCTGCTCTCCTACTAAGGGTTCATGCATTGCCTCTGAAAAACAAGACACTGTGGGACTGGCATGGCCCATACACAGCCTCACAGGCTCACCCACCCTGGCCTCTGGGTTGTGAGTTGCTGACAAACAGGGAAATAGTACACCTGGCTCATACCCAGGTCCTGTGCTTCTTAATGCAGAGGCTGCCACTAGATCTTGGGATCTGGCTTTCCCGGTTTGATAAGCAGAATGATGTCCCCTCCCCAAAAAGTTCCATTTTCCTAATCCTTGGGACTGTGAATATGTCACCTCACATGGCAAAGGGGAATTAAGATTGCCAATTATCCGAATTCTCTGGGTGAGAGCACAGTAATCGCAAGAATCTGTGAAAGTAAAAGAAAGAAGTAGAAGAGTTCAGAGTGGTGCAGTCTGGGGACTCAACTCACTGTTGCTGGCTTTAAAGATGGAGGAAGGGACCACAAGCGCCAAGGCATGTGGGCAGCTTGTCTTTGTCTGGCTTACTTCACTTACTGTGATAATCTCTCGGTCTGTCCATATTGCTGCAAATGGCATTATTTCATTCTAGAAGCTGGAAAAGGCGAGAAAATGGATCCTCCTCAAGAGCCTCCAGAAATGAGAATAGCCCTGATAACATTGATTTTGACCCAGTGAGAGCTGTGTTAGACTTTAAGATAATAAGATAATCCTGTAAGATAATAAATTTAGAATTTTTTAATTGTAGTTGATTCATAATGTTGTATTAGATGAAGGTATACAGCAAAGTGATTCAGTTATACATACATGTGTATATATATATATATATATTTTAGATTCTTTTCCCTTATAGGTTATTACAAAATATTGCGTATAGTTCCCTGTGCTATACAGTTGGTTCTTGTTGGTTATCTATTTTATATATAATAGTGTGTATACGTAAATCCCAAACTCCTAATTTATCCCTGCTCCCTTCCCCTTTGGTAACCATAAGTTTGTTTTCTGTGTCTGTGGGTCTATTTCTGTTTTGTGAATAAGTTCATTTGTATCATTTTCTTTTTAGATTCCACATGTAAGCGATGTCATATGATATTTGTCTTTGTCTGACTTACTTTACTTACTATGTTAATCTCTAGGTCCATCTGTATTGCTGCAAATGGCATTATTTCATTCTTTTTTATGGCTGAGTAGTATTCCATTGTATAAATATACCACATCTTCTTTATCCATTCATCTGTCGATGGACATTTAGGTTGCTCCCAATGTCTTGGCTATTGTAAATAGTTCTGCAATGAACACTACGGTGCATGTTTCTTTTTGAATTATGGTTTTCTGTGGATTTATGCCCAGGAGTGGGATTGCAAGATCATATGGTGGCTCTATTTTTGTTTTTTAAAGGAACCTCTATACTGTTCTTCATAGTGGGAGAAAATGGAACCCTCCTACACTGTTGAGGGGTATAAATTTGGATTCTTTTAGCCACTACTTGTAATAATTTGTTATAGCAGCCATAGAAAACTAATGTACTTGACAACACCCAAGAGGGCAGGATGGCACAAGTCAGTGTGAAGGTGTTGATGCTCCGTGGGGTAGATTTTGGTCAACATAGGAGGGGAGCCAATGGATAAGTTCTTTCCTGCCCTACACAGTTTGTTCTGACACATAGGATTTTATATGAGCTTTTGAAGCACACTGTGAGACAGAGAAGTCAGGTGTGCTTTACACAGAGCTGCAGAGAGCTGTACCTTTGTATTTGTTCTTACTCCTTACTCCCGTTTTGCTCGCTCATGCTTCTCTGAGATTGTACTTCCTAAGGAAGCAACAGCGTGTAAGGATGGGTCTCACTCAGGCTGATTTCTAAGAAACCTGAGAGGGTAGTGACTGCTATCATGCAATTGGGTGAGTCCAGCCAGAAAGTGTGTACAGAGCAATCAGAAGAAGGGTCAGGAATAGGTTCCTGGGGAACCAGCATTTAAGAACCAGATGAACCACAAGGATGCTGAAAGGAAGCCAAAGTTGGGCATAGAGGAAGAACTAGAAGCGGTCAGTGTTCTAAACACAAGGGAAGGGAAAGTCTGAGAAAAGAGACGTGGCCGATGGAATTAGAGGTGTAGTGGTGATCGGTGAGCCCAAATGAAGGAATAACTGACATTTTAAAATTAATACCTGGGAGTTCATTGCCACCCTTGGCTAAAGTTACAGACAAAGCCAGGTTTCTGGGGATTTAGGAATGAATCAGAAGAGATGAAATATAGGCAGCAGGTGTAGACAGCTCTTTAAGTGTGTTGGTTATGAAAATAAGAAGAGAGTGCTGTAGCTAGCAAACCGTATTGGGTGGAAGGAGGATTTTTAATTTCTGTATCCTTTTGTTTTTGTTTTAAGATTGGAGAAACCTGAACATGTTTATAGCCTAAAGGAAAGGAGCCAGCGGAGAGGACAGCTTAAAGAGTCACACAATAGGGAAGCCGCACAGACAGACACCTACTAACAGAATGCAGCATTTTTCTGCTACTTCCCTTGTATGCTGTCACAAATGCAGAAATGTGTTTTTCCTCTCCCCAATCTAGCATCAGAAAGTTGGCCACAGAGTCTGTTTGAAGAGGCTGGCAGCTCTGTTTTTAAGTGAGTCAGACAGGACAGCAGTGTGAGTTGGGCCTCTGTGAATTGTTCGGGAGAGCAGCATGTAGTCAGTGGACTTGCTCCTTTAGCTTCCTGGCTTGAAACAAAGTTAGATCTCAGCACCCAACAGAGTAACTTAAAACCAGCAAAAGTCAAGGTAGACATATGCTTCTAGAAAGGAAAGGGATTCTTGTTTGTGAGCCCTTCTGAATTCTCCTGTGGATTCTCCCAGAGGAATGCAGTCACTGAGTATGATGAATACTAGGCTAAGACAACTCAGGAACCTTCTTCCCATTAATGTTCTCTGAAACGTACACACACACACGCATGCATGCACACACACACTCTAAATAAGAATCAGATGAAAGAGAAAAGCTGTACAACTCCTGCTTTTAAAGAATCACAGATTTTTAGGGCTTACAGGACATTGTAAGAATGATTTAGTTCAATACTCCCATTTTACAGTTGAAGAAATTGAGGCATAATAAAAACTTATAATAATAATTGCATAGCAATAGCAAATTTTAGTTATAATGTGCTCTCACATAAATTCACTCATTTGATCCTCAGAAAGACTTCGGAAGAAAGGGAACAAAACAAACCAAAAACAATTGAAATTGTACCCTAAAAGCACTCTGATATTTTAATACTAACACTTCTATAAAACAGGAGTTTTTCTCTTCCCCTTTATCCTGCTACAGGTTAAATATATTATTTTCATTTTACAGGTAAGGAAATAAAATTGAGATATAAAAGGATATGCTTGATGTCTGGCAAATATCCTGGGTCTAAAACTCATGTCAGAGTCCACAAGAGAACTCAGGATTCTTCGATTTCAGAGTCCTTTTTCATTTCTTTTTCATTTTATATTTTTACAGCATTCTATGCTTATGAGGGTGGTTTCACTTACATGGTTTAATTAATCGCTATGACAACTCTGTATGATGGATAAAACCACAAAGAAACTGAAAGAAAGATGAAGGATTCGGTGAAATTCTCATAAGTAGTTAACAAGGTACTAGCACTTCAGCAACAAATGGGTTCTGAAGTTTCTTTCCCACATACCAGTTGCACTCAGTCCTGCCTGCAAATTGGAATTATCTCAAGAGGCTTTAAAAAAATACAAGTGGGCTTCCCCAGTGGCGCAGTGGTTGAGAGTCTGCCTGCCGATGCAGGGGACACGGGTTCGTGCCCTGGTCCAGGAAGATCCCACATGCCGCGAAGTGGCTGGGCCCGTGAGCCATGGCTGCTGAGCCTGCGCGTCCGGAGCCTGTGCTCCGCAGCGGGAGAGGCCACAACAGTGAGAGGCCCGTGTACCGCAAAAAAAAAAAAAAAAAAAAAAAAAAAATACAAGTGACTGGACCCCACCCCAGACTAACTGAATCAGCCTCTCTGATGGATGGACCCTGAGTATTTTCAGTTTTTAAATCTTTCCAGGTGATTCTTATAGCCTCTGTTGAGAATCACTACAATATATAACACATTTAACATTTAAAGTTCTTAATTTTTGCAGGACGCAGTCTGATTCCCTCTTTACAATAATAGCTAACATTTTGGTAGCATTCTGGAAGGGATGGGAGATTCATGCATTTTAGCTCTCCGCTGAGCAGGAACAGTGCCACTGTGTATACAAGCATCTTGTAATACAGGTTACCGAAGTCCTATGGAATTGCCCACTCCAACAGCAGAAAAAAAGTGTTCAACATTATGCTGCTCTAACGCAGTCAAACGTTTTCTCTATTCATGTGGCTCTGGATGACTAACATCATACTGCAGGGGTAAAATACAGAGGAATAAATACTGGAAACATAATACCTTTGTTTTAATTGCTGACCATGGTGACTACAGCATGAGCAGAAACTCCATTGCAGGATGAGACTCAGGATGCAGATGAGCACAGAGCTTGCTTGTCTCTTATGCAGGAGCCCCCCCCCCCCCCAAGTATTATTGCTGGTATCCATGTGTAACAGATAGTATTGTGTACTGAGCTGGAAGATAATAAATACATGTGAGATGATGATTTACAGAAGAGTGCTTAGAACTCCTTGAACCAGCAGGAGAAGAAAACAGTGCTGGTGCAAGGTTGTACTGTCAAACTCAAAATCCTTTTCTTCGTTTCTCTCCAGAGGGCAATTTCCCCAAGACATAACTTGCTTTCTGCATTGTCATCTGGAAATTCGGTGGTTAATTACTGAAATGCCTGATCCACAAATCTCTAGCTGTCATTTTTTTTTCTCCCTTTTGGTTGACTTTTTTAAAAGAATGTCTCATTTTTAATGAAATAACTCTCATTAAAACTGCCTGTTCTTTAGGAGTTTTTGTATAACTATTTTTACTTCCTTTTAAAAACTTCCCTTATTTAAGCTACTGTGGCTTAATGAAATTGTACCTCTAACTAAAATCAGTATGATTTGAAATCTTAACAACAGCAACAAAAAAAATTAAATGAAAACCGAAAATACCAGTGAGTTGTTTGCATGATTTCTTATGACACAGTTGTTCTATTTCATATTTCTCCTTGACAGAGAAAGAAAAAATTCTGGAGAAAGTGATGGTGATAGATATATTTAGGTGATTAATGATATTGTCATCTTGATGACTCATCTGCATCTGTATCATATGAAAAATAGATTGTTGATTTATCCAAGACTATAATCTTTTTATCATTCTAATATTAAATGTAATCACAAGAGGAAAGCACTAACATTTGCCAAAAAAAGGAAAGTGATTGATTTAAGTGTTCATCTTATACCAGATGCTCTATGGAAACATGAGTTGCTATTAAAGGTGTTTTATATATAGGCCAAGTAAACTAGCCCTCGCCTCTATATCATAGGCCCATCAGTTTAGCATAGTGAGTAACACGCTGCCTTTGCAGTCACACTAGTGAGTAGAAATCCCAGCTCCGCCATGTGCTAGCTGTGTGACCTTGGGCAGGTTATTAAACTCCATCATGCCTCAGTTTCCTCATTTATAAAAATGAGAATAAAAGCAGTACCTACTTCACAGAGTTGTCATGAAGTTTCAAGTGACTTAGTATGTGCTCCATAAATGTAAACTATTATTACAGTCATCCATCTGATGTGTCCCCTGGTCAGTTATTTTGTATTCAGAAAGCTTCTGATAAGATATATACCTTGATCAGAAAACATGAGCATGATCTACCTGGTTCATTTCTCTGATAATTCAATCAGTTCATCACCCAGGATAGAGGATGATACCAAGGTAGAGAAAAAGTGAGTCAAACTCTGTTGAAGCAAGAGTATGAGTCACTGGCTACGAGGGCTTTGATGTATAGAAAGCAGCATGGTGCAGGAGAGAGCATGAGTGTCAGACCAGCATGCATTTGACAATATGCTCTGCCTCTCAAGATGAGATGTTCAACAACTTACTTAATCTCTCTAATTCTCAGTGCACCCTAAAGTAAAAAGTTCTAAAGATTTAAATGTGATCGTGTATGTAAAATACTTAGCTACATGTTACGCTAACTCATTATTACTGCTATTATTGTTTTTAATCCTGTGAGAGAAGATAGAGTAGGAACACTGGGTAGCTGGGTGGAGAGAGATCAGGAGACATAGTATGAGGGCAGGGGAGAGAATTGGGACAGTTTACAAAAAGGGAAGTAGTCAGGGTCTTTGAACACCAGCTGGGCCCTTCCTACTCTCTGTGCCTCCTGGTAAATTGTGAACTACCATATTCATTCATTCAGTCAACAAGTATAAGCGAATCCCTGCTATGGGCTGGGCACTTTTCTAGGTGCCAAAGGCAATGGTCTTACTGTTAGGAAGCTTATATTCTGTGGGGACTCTTTAATAAACAGGTAAACGAATAAATGAGGCAGATAATTTCAGATTGTAAAAAGACAATGGATCAGACAAAGAATGCTGCGGCAGAGGACATCTTAGCTAAAAAGGGCCTGTTGAAGAGATAAAATTTAACTGGAGTAGAAGAAAGAGGAGCCAGACATATAAAGTTCTGGAAAAGAACATTCCACTCAGTGGGTCCTGCACCCAAAAGGCCTTGAAGTAGAAATGATCTGGATCTTGGCCTATGCCCAGGCTAGTGTGACTGTGGCCCATATTGGCTCATACTGAAGGGAGCAGCAGAGCCCTGGTTGTGGAGAGACTTGCAAGCCACGCGAGGGCTGGATACCCAGTGCTACGTGAAGCCGTGGGAGGCTTCCATAGGAAGCAGAGGAATGAAGTGATGGTTTTACCACACACGCTCTTGCCGAGAACTCAAAAAAACCATCAACAGGTAGCCATGTTGACCTTACAAGACTCAACCCTGTTCATTTGTTCATGACAACCAACTAGTGAGGTGGTGAGGCAGAGATTTTACTCTCCGAATTTTAGAGATAAGAGTACTGAGGTTCAGAGTGCCCAAGCTCCTCCAACCAGATGCCTCATCAAGACAGAGTAAAATCAGCTAGTGGCAGAGCCATGGGGTCTAGTCTAGGTTTTACGATTCCAGTCCTGAGCTTTATCTCTTACAAGAAATTCTGATCACACTTGGCTTAGCAATCAGATTTATTCTATTAAACATAGTTTTTTAAGTTTTGATTATTTTTAATCCTGCTTGTGATTTCTGTTTGATTTCCCATTAGGTTCTACCAACTAAAGGTAAATTCCTTGGATGTATGTTAGGCTTCTGTGAGTGGTGATAACCACAGTGCTACCAGAATCACTAAACGCATAAATATGACATGACTCCCTTCTTGCCATTCCCCTCGTGGCAGTGCGGACTGAGTGTAACAAGAAGCCTAGTGAGGAGTTCAGATGGGCAATGGAGACGGAACAATATCACCGACATCTACTAAGTTTTCATAGGCCCTTCCAGACCGTCCCCACAAACTGTGCCTCTCATTAAAATAGTCAGCACAACAATTTGTACTATATGCTAATTCCAGCATTTGTGATTCAATATTTGAAGTATTTACAGTTTTCCACATTACCAGACAAAAATTGCACATGGCCCAGAATGGCAGCAGTCAAAGACAGCTTTACGTACGTGCTCTGACCAGGAAAATAAAAGAAACTTCTTAGAATTTAATGAGAGGCAGAAAGAAACACCGGTTCCTTTCAAAACTGTAGGATCAACAATGGTAGTGATGGTACTTGTAGAGATTGAGCAACAGAAGGTAGATATACTTGGCATAATGGTAAAGAGTTAAGAAATTGAGCTGTATTAATCAGAGTAAAGAAAATTTTTATTAAGTGCATAGTTTGTAAGCACCACATGTTTTTTTACTGTTTGTTAGGAAGATGGAGGCATGCACTGGAAACACTAATTCTAATTATTACTGTATGTGGGAGTTTTTGGCATGAGGTCAAGAAATAATGGGAGAATGTGTGAATCTCACTATTGAGCTGCAGAAAGCCTAATCATTTGAATAAAGCCAGTTGTTTTTTCTTGGACCGTCTCTGGGCTGTTCAGTGTTCTGGATGAATCTAACACAATCAGGCTGTTCTCTGGTGTATAACCACTTCCTGCTGACTCAGGGCAACTTGCTTCCTCTGCCGTTTATTAAAATGAAACATTCATATTAAAACCCCGTTTTTTAGTGATGACCAAATATACATTAGTAATGACATTATTAAAACTATTTTGTTTAAAATGAACTTTCACACTAGTGTGTTGCAAAGTGGCACAAACAAATCTAATTTCACTGGAGATGGTTTTAAAAGGCTTGCAGATCTTTCTGGCACTATTACAGAAGGGGATTTGATGTGTGTTTCAGGAGACAATCTAAGTTTTTATGGCTGTAAAAAATGAATACTGTTTCTACTACTCCACACAGCAAATAATGTATAATTCATGATTTTTCATTAACATGCAAATGTGAAATAATGTCTTCTATGTTTGCATCTACTAACAATCTATTAAATATTTAGAAGCATAGTAAAGAATACTAAAAATATTTGATCCGGGTACTGTTTAAGTAGTTTTTCCCCTCATTATTTATTTGTCCATATATTTACACATGTAAAAACGTAGGAGAAACAGACAAACAAATAATCAATTCAGCATCTGGCATTTGTAGAATAAGACAGTAACCCTAGTATTTATACAGTTCTTGGTACCTTCAATAGCATTTTCACAGAAAGGGTCTTGGCCATCCATGTAACAATAATATTAGTCTGTTGTTAGCCCCGTTTCATGGATCAAGAAACCAAGACAGTGATTTACTGGCCAGGACAACATCCCAAGTGTCTTGTGCACCTCAGGAGCACAATAGAAACTCAGGTATAAGGTCATAGAATTCCAAGTATTTGATAATATATTTTTCTAAGACCATTACCTATAGCTTGTACTGGCTGAAGGATCTGAAATTTTCAGTACTCTTTCTAAGGTGCCAAGATTCCTCACTGGTTCGTTCTACAAATATTCATTGAGCAAAGCCCTATCCTCCTATTTGCTCGGCATTCTTCCAGGGGCCTGATGGAAGTTAGAGATGAATCAGACACAGACATGTCATCAAGGGTAGAACTGTAGAGTCTAAAAGACAAGCTATAGGAGAAAATGCTGTAATAAAAGGAATATTGCATCAAATGCCATTAGAAGAGTACAGAAAATGTTTAAAGGAGAGAAAGAATGCATTTCTCTGGGCAGAGAGAATCTGGGCAGACTTCATGGGGAATGATGGATCTAGGATGCAGTGGGTTAAAGAAGTCATTGAAGATCTAAAGCCCAATCATGTGGTGTTTTAAATTTAATCTCTTAAATTTAATCTTGGAGGGCATGTGAGAAACTAGGGAGAATGAGGCCTATAAAGTATTTCAGAATAAGAAAATAAAGTCTCCACAAAAAAAAAGAGTAATGGAAATGAATGTAAGAGGAAAGAAAAACATAAGCCAACATTTTGGAAAGATTCTTAGAATCTGGCTGTTCTCAATAAGACATCGGGGGGTAGCAATAGAAAGTCAGAGTTCAGTCAAGATATGACAGAATATTGATTCCTTCTCTTTCCTTAGTATGTTCTGGGTTCTAAAAATTTCTCTGTGGTCACGATTTTACTATTATTATCTTCAGTATTAATTCTAGGGAGTCAGTCTGGTGGCATTAAGATATTTGGAAGACACAAATCTACTTAAAAACAAAATTATCCTTTCAGTTCATATTAATGACTTGATACAGTCCATGCCTTCAAGAAATTTGTCTTCAGTCACTGTACTAGGATCTCCATTCAGGAGAAGTGAAACTAAGGACTGGGTTACCTTTCTAAGGTTGGTACCACTCTGTGTACAAACCTGGTCAATCACTCCTTCAACCAACCCAGGAAACTGACCTCAGTTAATACATTTTAAGCATTTTTAAGCAATCTATCAAATTGAAGTTGTGATAAGGGAATAGAGAAATAGCTACAAAGATCATACACACAAAAACAATCACAATGGTCTAAAGTCCTCCCAGATGATATTAGGAGTCTGCTTCAAAGACAGAGTACTTGGGCAAGGTTGGAAACCACAGGCATTGGCCATATAATCCTTGCTACCCAGATGGTGTTGTCATTCTAGCAGGTCCAGTCTCCTGCCTTGGGGATCCTTTCTAGTAGAACTCTGGCTCTAAGGATGCTGTTTTCCCTTTACTGGTGAATAATTCTGTGCACCAAGTACATTTTTGCTGAGTACATCATTTCTTATCCAGGTCTCAGGGAAGCTTCCATGCTGCATGACTCCCTCAGATATTGTATCACATCCACAGGCACCACGTGGTATTTTGCATGGAGGTCTAGGAATTCCTCCTGAGTCTGGCCAGTGTTTGATCTGTTCAGTGGCCTGAGTATAGTTAAGTAGGCTCTTTGAAGCTATATGTAAGTAGACTTTGTTTTTTTCCCCTTCTGGGGTCATTTCCCATCCAGACACTGTGACTGACTCTTTTTGTGTATTACCAGTCTCTCTCCCTGTTGAAGTGAGCTCTCAACCTCTACAGGATTCTCTAGGGGACCATACTCTATTTATCTGGGGGTCAAATATGTTACAATGAAGGGTTTACTGGACGAAGCTATTTTCATACTTGATAAAATGGATTTTTGTACTTTGCTAATTTGATAATGATATCAAGAACTTATGCACAGTTCATTCAAATAATCCAATTCGTTTTGCTTTTGGGTTTATTTGTATCACTAATTCTCCATTATACATGACACTAGGTGAACAATTCAGTGTTCAACCAGAGAAGCAGAACACCTATAGGGTGCCTGGTATAGAGTGAGCTCCTGGCAAATTACAATTTAAAATAAATAAATGGTTCTCTGATACCTAAAAAACAAAACAGATTGCTAATTTCTGTGACCAAAGAAATAGCAGGAAAACCATCACAGAATGAATTTGTGGGTGTAATTACCATCTGATATATCCATTTCAAACATATCAGGTCTCTTTTCATGACAAAGTCCTACAAAGTGAGCAGGTAGCACAGTGATAAGCTACCTTGACTTTACCAAAGGACTGACATCTTGTCCTGTACAATTTCCTTTTCTTTCAAACAGAATAAATATAGCTTAAACAATAGTTCTCAAATGCCAACCAGACTAGGGCTGGACTGGTTAGAAAGGGAATTTGTTTAAAAACTTTTAAAAATAGTAATAACTTTCTGATCTGAGAGCCATTTCTCATATCACTGCCATGAAGATTCTAATTCAGTAGGTATGGAATAGGATATGAGAATCAACATTTTAACATGATTCTCCTGATACTTCTGTCTCACAGCCAGGCTTAGAAATCAGGGGCCTTCAGCACATGCAGCTGGCATTAGGATCATGCATGGCTAGCCGTGGATCCGTGGCAATCTGAGGGAGGGAGAATCTGGGGAATCCATGGGATAGATCAGACCCATAAGAGACTTTTGTGTATGTGTTGTAAATTAGAGTTGGGCACAAGAAACTATTGCTGCTATAGCCACATTAACAATGCACTGTTTATACAGACCAATTAGAGTTCATGAAAAAAGCTTTTTATGTGGGGCCTTTAGCATCACAGTATTTCTGTCATGCAGTGACTTGTCAGCCCCGGACACATGGAGAGATCTCACAGAGGAGGTCATGGGATGTCAGGAGAGCTAGGACAAGCAAGAGAACCTGCTCAGTAGCTAGGGGAATCAGCAAATGTTTTTAAATAACATTTAACCCTGATTCTGATAACATTTTAGAGACTCTTCAGTGTGGAAGCATGAGGGATGTGACAACTAGTGCTTCCAAGGATAGCTATTTATACAAATGTATAAATAGGTATAAAAGACGGAAGTGATAATTCAACAGTGACTGGTAATTAGAGTAGATTTTGCAGTACAACACATTAACACCAGAAAAATGAATATTTGTTCATTTTTTAATAGACTGCTCAGAGGCTAAAAATGATTCCCTGCTTGGCCAAAACAAAACCATAATAGAAGGTAGTTGTTGGCATAAAGGAGAGAATGGCTGCAGGAATTCAGGTATTCACCTATCCCTCTGTGAAGTCTGTATTGTGTGCAGGATTCATACAGTGAAGAGAGGGTGCACAGCTCAGGGTATTCCACAACAGCTTCAAGACCTCAGAAAGCTGAGAAAGCTGGAATATATAGCCCAGGATGACTTAGAGCAGTATGATGAAGTTGTGAATACCAGAGAACAGTATATGGAGAGTCTCAGGGAAGAATCTCAAAGCCAGATAATTTCCCTCCTGTGTAGACACAGTGAGTGAGGTGAAGAATATCTTAACTATTGGCTGTTGGGTGCATGCAGTGGGACAAGAGACAACCTTGCCTAGCAGCCTTGCCCTAACTTACTGTCAGGATATAGTGTTTTCTGTATTTAACTCCTTTATATAACACTGCGCTTAAGTGCACTTCCAAGAGGATGGGAAAAGAGCACTGCATGGTTCTGGATGTAGCTCCCGCTCATTAAACATAAAGAGGGTGACGTCCCTAAGAATCACAATCTTAACTCTTTGTGGCAGTGAAATGATCACAGTGATTGTTTGAAATTTACTAATGACCATTAAGATATAGGGATACCAGATACCAAAAGCTATTTCATCAACAGACTTCATCAGATGAGGTGAACAACCTAGTAGATAAGTTGAAAAAATATTTCCACTCTCTCTCTAGGCTTTCTTGTCATGCATTTCTATGATGACCTACCTAATAATCATAATTACCAGTAGTGCAACATTGATGCTTGGAATTACAATGTTGTTTAAACTCTTACTTTTAAAGAGCGTAATATCTGCCAGACCTGACCTGATTTATTTTTATTTATTTATTATCATTATTTTTTTAGCTCTCAGCCCATGGACTTGTGAAGATTTACATATCTCTGTTAGCTGAATCACATCTGTTCCTTAGGTCTAATTTTCAAATTCCAAGCATTAGCAGTGTGACCACAAAGATCTATGATCTTACACTTTATTTGATTTTTGTGTGTTTGTTTTAACGGAAGGTAGAAAGGGAGGGAAGAAGGGAGGGGAATATTTGATTTGCTGTCTAGCCAACACAATTCTAAAAAGCATTAAGCTGAAACTGCTACAAGTGTTTATTTTCTAACTCTTTCTTGTATAACGGGAACAGTCAAGATCTGAACATGAGTCGATATAAGGTTTGTGGTTATGATAAGCATATCAGCCAGTGGATGGAGTAAACCCCAGTGACAGCTGTGATGGTTCTTGGAATCAGACATCCTTCAATAACATGTTCCCCCGTAGCTTATAGATACTGTTGTAAAATAGGGTCAAGGCTTATGGCAGATGGTGAATATCTCCGAGCTATGTGAAATTTCTCTCTGTGGATCCGTGCCTAACAACCATTACATCAAACCACAGGTACAGCGAAGCCTATTTCCCTCTTTGACATGATACTTTTGTTACTCTAGAGGCAAAGCCTTACGCTATTGCAAGCTGAAAAAAGACACCTCTCTAACAGCTGAAAGAGTGCAGACACAGAATTGGGAACAATTGGGCTATTCCAAACATCAGAATATAAAGCAATGATTTTATCCAGCACAAACCACATAGCTCATTACAGTATGGTGTCTTGGAATGAGGATACCTGAAATAACAATGGCAATACCAAAAAATAAGTAACTAAATATTGTGCAGATTAATGTTACCAGGCCTCATAGATGTGATTCTTCCCAACTCTAATCTTTGTTATAACAGTAACTACTTGTTCTTGTCATAGAAAAAACTGATTGCTTCATCGATTGATTCACTGAATAAAATCTTGTCATTGAGCAATCAGGCTAGGTTTTCTATAAACATCTGATAAAAGAAAGTTAAGAAGCCTATAAATAGTATAGGTCAGATGGATTCCAAATATCAGTGAATTTCCATAATACCTATTTTTTCATGTTTTTTTTTAATAGAAGTATAGTTGATTTACAATGTGGTATTAATTACTACTGTACAGCAGGGTGACTCAGTTATACATGTATAACATTCTTTTTCACATTCTTTTCCATTATAGTTTATTACAGGATATTGAATATAGTTCCCTGCACTATACAGTAGGACCTCGTTGTTTATCCATTCTGTATATACCAGTTTGCATCTGCTGATCCCAAACTCCCAATTCATCCCTCTCCTACCCCCTCCACCCCCTGGCTTGGCAACCACCCATAATATCTATTGAACTACTTACAATTCACCAAGAATGCTAGGTGGGTAGAAATTCTCTAGGTACTCTGGAGAAAGCTAAAGGAAGAAAAAGTAAAATTTCTGTATTCACTAGGTATGCTGGAGAAATGAAATATATTTTAAGAATAGTGGCAAGAAAAATATAAGAGAACGCTAAGAAACAAAAGTTACAGGGGTGATCCAAATTACTAATAATTTTAATATGTGAAGCTAGCACCTTAATTTTACAAAGAACATTACACTTAAGCGGTTCATTAAGGATTACTTCAAGGAGGAGATAGAACTTTCCTGAAACACTGGCTAGTGGCCCCCAATCCACAGAAGAAGACTCTTTGCAGTTGGCCTCCTTGTCTCCTTCATGGAAGGAAATTATCTTGATGTGTTTTCAAACTGCCATCTTATCACTTTACAAGATGCATCATAACAGTATCAAGAAAAAATAAATGGATATCCAAGAAGCTGCTAAAGAATAGATTTCTTGAAAATGCAAAAATGGACTTTTCATGATATATTTTTGTTTTACTTTATCTTGATGCCATGGTTTGTTTTTTGTTCTGCAGATACACAAGACACACACACTCCTGTGTCTATTCTTACTGGCCAGAAGTATTTTTTTAAAAAATTCAGTTCTGGGGCTTCCCTGGTGGCACAGTGGTTGAGAGTCCGCCTGCCGATGCAGGGGACAGGGGTTCGTGCCCCGGTCCGGGAAGATCCCACATGCCGCGGAGCGGCTGGGCCCGTGAGCCATGGCCACTGAGCCTGCGCGTCCGGAGCCTGTGCTCCTCAACGGGAGAGGCCACAACAGTGAGAGGCCCGCGTACTGCAAAAAAAAAAAAAAAAAAAAAAAAAAAAAAAAAAAAAATCAGTTCTTTCTGAGCATAAAGGAATTTTTAGTTTTCTTTACAATCTGTGATTTGTTATTTCTCACACACACAAAGTCTATATAATAGTTCACATTTTTATTTTTCTTTGTACTTCATTTTTTAAGTATTTGTCATTCTGGGTATGGGAATGAATAATTACTCAGCATTACACTTGAATAGTTTAGCAACATTAATCAGTTATCTCAAAATATTATTATAAACTGAACTTTTATGTGACCATTTATAGAAGAACAATGCACTTAAGCTACTTACATGAGGAACTCTAAGTTAGGTCTGCTGTGTTCCCATGAGCAAAATTTTCTGATTCTAGAAATTAATAGACTTAGAAAATAGCCTAACATTTTACTCCGTTTTAAAAACATGATTATATATATATATATTTTTATCATAGTTCATGTGATTAAGCTGAATATTTTAATATTAATTGTGTTCTCATGACTTGTAACATGATAATTTGGGGTAGAACTAGCAGTCAGTTTTAAATCCAAATGTTTCCTTTCCTTGCTTTGTTTCATTTTAAATTTTTTCCCAGTATTATAACAAGACTCCCTTCATCTGAGGCATATTTTATATCTTCTTCCCAGTGATGATATTTCAGGAAAAAGATTCTCACCATTTAGACAATGCATACACAGTAAGTGAAGTGGAAGTTCAACACACATCTCAGTAAGCTGATCTATGTAGACATGCTAAAAAGTGAACTCAATCTGAATATCCACAAAATTTCCACATATTTTGTTTCTTAAAGAAAAGTAAATATGAAGCACAATGCCAGACAAAGTCACTTACCTCACCTACTGCAGGCATTAAATTATTTGGTTATCTACATTGATCCAATTAATGATCAGACTGCCAAATCCACATTTCACTTTGTGTTGCATAGTCCTAGCCTTTGTTACGTGCCCTTGGGAGTTATAGTTGAAAATGAAAGTAATTAAAGAGTTGCTGGGAATTATTTTATTGTTAGGAATGGCTTGCTCATCTGCCTGAAAGAGAAATGATGGTAGAAGTCTAAATAGTGGTGGATGTAGGTATAGAGATAGAAATAAAAATAAAATGGAGAGAAGTGCAAGTTTGATTATCATTTAAACACATGCTATTTCCATTCATCATTCAATAAATGTATATTTCATGCCTACCAGGGTCAGGTACTGGGCGCAAGAGTGCATGCTAGGCACTGGGAATACAGAAATGAAGAAGTTAAAGTCTCTGTGATCATGGCACTCATATTAATAGAGGATTCCAGAAAATCTACACTTATAATAGTGTTATGAGAGATGTAAAAGAAGTGTGCAATATAGGTATTATGGGAAAATCACCGAAACAAGTCCCTAAATAGCCTGGAGAACTTAGTAAATGCTTCCAAAAAAAGTAGTGCTTGCTCTGCTCATGAAAGACTGTGTTATTAGCTGGTTGCCTCTTACTAAAGAGAATTCCAGGCAGAGGGAATAAGCAATGTTTGTAAGGAGGAAGATACGTGCTAGAATGGCATATTTAGTGAAATGCTAATAAGGGGATCTGTAAGGTAATTTTAATACAGGACACTGGTAATTCAAGAGGCAGATTATGAAGGAACATATATGCCAAGGTTTGAACTTTGTGCCAAAGGTAATGGGAGGCCATCAAATTATTTTAAGATGCAGACTGGCATAGTTAGATTTCTGAATTAACGTCTAGTGCATACACATAAATCCCTTAGTACTGAATCTACTTTAGTGCTGCCGATGGGATTTTGTTTTACTGAATGATGAGAGTGACAGCACAGAATAGTAGGAAAGCCTTGCTTTGAACTACCTAGGGGAACCTAGACAAGAATCTCAAACTCTCTAGAGTAATTTTCTTCACTGTAAATGAAGAGGTTGACTAAGTGATCTTTAAGGTCTCTTTGGCTTGAAATTTCTGTGTTCCCTTTCTTTGTTTTGAGCTCTACCACTGTATAAACTAATGAGAGATTGCTTTTGCCCTACCTCAATACTGAAGAGACAGTGAATCACATGACTAAACTGAGCCAATCACCAAGTTAGATTTGGTGATATTATCCACTTAATGAGGCATTCTAGGAGGCAGAATTCTGGTTATAAAATCCCACAGTGTGCTGTTTTGTGACAGAAG
This sequence comes from Tursiops truncatus, assembly GCF_011762595.2. Classification (NCBI taxonomy): domain Eukaryota; kingdom Metazoa; phylum Chordata; class Mammalia; order Artiodactyla; family Delphinidae; genus Tursiops; species Tursiops truncatus. The sequence goes on along the minus strand of NC_047034.1, from coordinate 97,431,167 downwards.
CCACAAGAGGATGGTACACATGGGAGGAAAATAATTAATTTCCACACCTCCTACTTAAGCAGGAGTCCAGCTATGTAGAATAAGAATAAAAGTGAAATATTATAAGTCCATCTGTAGATTTTGGTTTTTTTACTGAAGTGGGCCAATAAATTTTAACATCACTGCCAACTCCACTTTTACTTAAAAAAAATAAAGTAAAACATTCACAATTCCAGCTTCGTGGTGGTTTCAATTAAAAAAAAAAGATAAAGGAGGGATGGGGGAGTAAAGGACAGTTTCAGCCTCTGTGAGGGTAAGGTTTATTTAAATAGAATTAACAGTTCATCTGATTTAAAATTAAGATACATCAATGCAATGATAATGCAAGGTAATTTTAAATCTACGTTCATGGGTGTATTCAGGGCACTTCTAACTATGGTTTGGCAATCTCACAGGGAGCCTTTTGAGGCTCCTATACCAGCAGATAGCCATTTCACATTAATCGTAAAAGGTTTTCTGGAAAGTTAGGATCTTTGCTTTTTAAAGGACAATTTCAAAAGAGTTATGTACCACACTTAAACTATGAAGTGATCTAGTAAATTCAAATGGAAGCAGGTCTATTGTCCACAGCGGGGCTAACATTTTTAAAACAAAATAAAGTAAAATAAGATGCATTTGAATAGATATTTAAGTTAGGACTAAGGAGAACTTCCAAATGCAAGGAGTACATCATATGAGTTACTCAGATACCCACACAAATAGCAAAAAGTGAACTAGGGTAGAGGAGGATGGACCAGTTAACTCTCAAACTACTTCACCCTATTCAGTCTAGAATGCTTTTATATATTAAAGTTAAATGTAGGGACTTCCCTGGTGGCTCAGTGGTTTAGAGTCCACCTGCCGAGGCAGGGGACGCGGGTTCGTGCCCCGGTACGGGAGGATCCCACATGCCGTGGAGCGGCTGGGCCCGTGAGCCATGGCCGCTGAGCCTGCGCGTCCGGAGCCTGTGCTCCGCAACGGGAGAGGCCACAACAGTGAGAGGCCCGCGTACCGCAAAAAAAAAAAAAAAAAGTTAAATGCAAATGATAGTGCATATGTATGTTCTTCAGGTCATAAGGGTTGATACAGTGATATAGGTCAAAATTAATTCTACTCTCTGTTCATATTCCAATGAATGACAGAATTAGAAACTATAAAATAGCTAGAAAAAAATCCTTGAGATGACCTCAGCTAAATAAGATCAGCCTCATTTCTGACTTTTAGGTAATTTGCATATAGCAATATATTCCAGTCTTAATCCTCATCTCAGTGACCCATCAGTTTAAAGAATTATCTTGACCATGGTGTGGTCAAAGGAATCAGTATAGTCTTTCTTACACCACTTTGCTTGTAACAAAGTGACTGATAGTTTCAAGTCCTACTACTAGGTAGCTGGACTCCAGACTCCTATATGCTTCTGTCAAAATAATTCTGGGAAGTTGTGGTACAAAAAAAAGTAGACTAAATTCTACTACAGTGATGTTCCAATTCTTTCTCTCACTCACCCCTCCGGCCCCCCACATATAGGATTAGCATTGAAAACTATGGAAGATGTATATATTTAAATACAATATTAGAATATACTATTAGAATTCTGTTATAATCTATTAACATAATCTTTTTTAGCATGCTGAAAGATTCATTTTTAGCTATGAGCGTATCAAAGAAGTTGACTCCTTATGTACCTGAATCTGTGATCCATTCATATACTCAGCAAATTTTATTGAGTGCCTACTATGTGCCAGACACTATCCCATCCCTTGGGTGTATTATAATAATAGATTGCATGCTTTTGTCATCATAAAGAGTTCAATAATAAGACCATATTATTGTAGCAGAATAATCTGTGTAGAATATTTTTTAAATAGTCAATTAAAAACTAAGTTAACGAAGCTGTTATCCCATCAACCTTACCCAACTCTCTCAGGAGCTGATCTGTGAACTGATGTTTATTCATGTATTTGTTATTTATCAGACAATTATTGAGTGCCCATTATGTGCTAGATATTGTTTTAAGCATGGGGGATGGGATACATTTGTGAACAAATCCATCAAAGTCCCTTCCTTCACAGAGTTTATGTTCTAGTAGAAGAAAGAGTAAATTTTATAGTTGTGAATGGTGGCAGCTCTATGGGGAAAATTAGAGCAGGCTGAAAATGAGATGCAGGGAATGGGTATGAGGGTGGCAATTTAGCACAAGGGGTCAGATTGACATTTGAGCAGCAACAATATGACATTCACTTTCATTCCACTTATACTTGGTTAAGTGGTTAAAATAATTGATATTGAACAGTTGGCTAGATATTATTTGTGGTAGCCTTCCAAAGATTTCCACATCCTAATCTCCAGAACCTGTGAATGATACCTCATAAAGTAAAGAACACTTTGCAGATGCAATTAAATTGATTAAATTAAGGATGTTGAGAAGGGCAGATTAACCTGGATTATCAAGGTGGGCCTAAATATAATCACAAGCATCCTTACAAGAGGGATATAGGAGGGTCAGAGTCACAAAAAGCTGACGGAAGCACAGGGAAGCAGAGTCAGAGACAGAAGATATTACCCACTGGTTCTGAATATGAAGGAAGGGGCTACAAACCAGGAAATACACTGGGCCTCTAGATGCTAGAAAAGACGGAAGAAGGGATTCTCTCCCGGAGAATTAAAAAGGAACTAGCCTTGCTGATTGCTTGATTTTAGTCCCATAAGATTCATTCTAGACTTCTGATCTCAGAACTGTTAGAGAATAAGTTTGCGTTGTTTTAAGTCACTAATTTGAGATAATCTATTATAGCAACCATAGGAAATGAATACATTATTTACAGTTGTTCAAATCTAAGCATCTTGCAGACAGACTGTATTTGTATAAATACAGCATAATGTATTGGTCAAGAACAAGGACTCCAGAGCTCTAATACCTGGGTTTGAATCCAAGCTGTGCCCCTTGCTATTCTTGAGACACTGTACAGTTATCTAATCTCTCTGTACTTCAGTTTTCTCACCTATAAAATGATGCTGATACTAGTACTTATGGCACAAAGGTTTTACAAGGAGCTAATATTTGTGTTAGTAGAGTTTTGACAGATAACAAATGTTAAACAAACTGGGTTTAGAACGAAACACTGAACAGTATAGTTAAGCCATTTTATACCTCAGTAAATGTGGACAAATCATATAACTTCTCTGAGACCTCATTTTATTATCTGGCAATAATACTTATAGCACATTGCAAGACTCTTCTGAGCATCACAAAAGAAAATGTATGAAAAAGTCTTATCAGGTTTATTTACTTACAAATATTTAATGAGCATCTACCATGTGTCAGGCACTCTTACAAGTCCTAAAATGTAGTGAGAAGTGTCACAGGCATATTTTCCCTTATAGCAGCTTTATTTTAGTTATGGTGACAGGTAATAAACAAGTAAGTGAATAAAGTAATTTCTGACTTTGATGAGTGTGTTACAAAGAAAGTAAACAGAGAAGGTATGACCTGATGCCCTGAATATTGAAGGATACCTGAATATTGAAATAAAGCCAATCATACCAAAATATGAGAAGGCAGGTTTTACTCAGTGAGAACAGTGAGCTAAATGACTTTGGTGTCAATCTCAATGTTTGAAAAATCACAAGGCCAGTTGAGCTAAAGTGTGGTGAATAAGAAAGAGAATGGTAAAAGGTGAAATGAGAGAATTAAACGTGGTTCAAAACTGTAGTCTACTTGTAATGGCAAGCCTTGGGAGGGTTTTAATCGTAGGAGGATCTGACTGGATTTGTATATTTTAAAGTTGTGCTGGCTGTGGTGTGGAGATTATTTGGAGCAAAGATGTGTTCTTTATTTTTAATAGAAACCTATGCTCCTTTATCATTCTCAGAGTGTATTTAGTTACAATCCGAGAAATAAGTATGTTGCTTATGAAGCAATAAAGATTTATACCTATACCTCTCTCTCTCTCTCTCTCTCTCTCTCTCTCTCTCTCTCTCTCTCTCCTTCTCTCTCATATCTAACCATCTACCCAGCATCTATCTGTATCTACCTTTCTATCTAAAAGAGTCATAGCCAAATTATAGCCTGCAGGTCAAATCCACCTGGTTCCTCTTTTTGTAAATAAAGTTTTATTGGAACACAGCTATCCCCTTTTGTATATATATTGTCTATGGCCGGCAGACTGCAGTACTTATGACAATGAACATATAACCTTCAAAGCCCCAAGTATTTACTACCTAGCCCTTTGCTGAAAAAAAAAATTGCCAGCCCCTGATCATATACTTTTCTCTTATATGTAGATTCTGATTTTCCACAACACATAAGTCATTATTTCTCTTGTCCTAGTCCTTGGGTTGGGTCTCCTGGCCTGTCCTCTCTGTGTTGCCCATTTACTGCCAAATTTGACTTCAGCATATCCTCATCTTTTTTGCCAGTGGCTCCATTTTAGTTTCCATACCTTGAATTTTGGCGTAGTTGATATCCACCTTCTAGCTTTGCTTGATGATTCTTCTGACATATTCTAACTCACAGTTTACCCAGAAACAATTATATATACAAATACAAATATATATACACAGTGGGACCCCATTCTGCCATTTAACTTCATGGACTTTCAACATTTGGGTAGATTCAAAATGCAAAAAAATTATCTCTTCTCCCCGCCTTCATCTTCCACTACGTTTTCCTTATCCATACTTTGAGGATAAGGAGACCCCATAGCCGGCAGGCATGTAGCTTCAAGCAGGGATCTCTTTTACAGGCAGCCGTAGCACAGTATGGTCTCAGAAAGAATAACTGTTTGCTGGTCCCTTCACTGATACGTCTTCTCTTCATATTCCTAATTTTAGAGAATTGACATCATGAGTCCCTTTGTTCTGTTACCAATCAGTCTGCTGCAAGGTTATGAAACAATAAATGTGTTACTTAATTTCTCTGGACTTTAGCTTCCTCTGTCACAAAATGAGGAGTAAAATCAAATTGTCTCTAAAATTCCTTTTGACTCACACATTCTCTAATATATTTCTAAGTCTTTTTAAAATTATACCTTTTACCAAAAAATGATCCTTGAGCAAATACCTAGTGAATATTAAACTTGCTTACTTCTTTTTCAAATTCCTGTGCAATATAAAATGTCTGCACCACCCTCATGCCAGTGACACAAAGCTGCTGTTTTCACTGGTCGTTGTTGAATGTAGATTCACTATCTTGATCTCTTCCGCCTACTTCTGTTAAGCATACATGCTCAGAAGTAGCTGGAATCACGTCTCATATTTGTGATTCTTTCAGAAATGAAAAATATTCACACCCTAAAAGAGCTCCTTTTTCTTCTTGACAGAACAGCTAGGTCTCTAAATTCAAGAGTGTGCCTGCCAAGAAATAGGAGATTTTGGAAATATTTTAAGTCAGATAATATTTTCTCACAAATATGGAAAATACAACCCTTGGTTTATAATACGTTGTCTAGAATGGTAAAGGAAAAATAGAACCAAATGAAAAAGTGGCCTTTAAAAAAAATCAAAACAACACCAAAGCAGCCTTTAAGAAGCACTGGATTCATCTTTCTACTTTGTCATAGATTTCTTTAATCAGATGAATGTAACAAGTTGATTAGGCTTTACAAGCTTTAAGAAAAGTCAGAACCACTTATACTGAAAAACAGGACTCAGGATGTAAATTATTCACAGTTCATTAGACTAAGACAAGCATTTCTCAAACATTTCTCTATGCTTGAGAAAAGCGACATATTGAACTCTATTTTACTGTGAGGCTCAAAATGGCAATTAACAGTCTTAAGCTGCATATAAAACCCAATATGAACCACATTGACAAGAAAATTGTGTGAGAATCAAATTATGTTATCTTTGGTTTGAAGAACTAAGAAATAATTGCCAATAAGTATTCATGTATAGGACCAATTTTTTTGAAACAAGTTATTTTAATTACTACTAGTGTCAGGAGTACGTGAGGGTGATTTTATTAGATTTAATGTGTTTAGTGGAGCTGCCTGACTGTAGCTGCTATTCTTGACAAGACCTTAGAATTTATTTCATACTTGCATTGCTCATTGCAGACCTACGCTGAAATAAAACTATAAGTTAATCTCTCATTTTTGTTTACTCTTAAAAACTTCTGCTAAAGATATTGAGCCGAATGATGAATTGTATAGTATTATTTTTAAAAGCTGCAGAACTTATACTGATACCAGAAAGAAACAGATAAATGGATTTAAAAGCTCCTCCCTGTATTTGTATTAGATAATGCCTGTTTGTGTTAGTCACTCGATGAAGAGCTTCCCTGTTGTTCTGTCCATATTCTCTGCTTTGATTATTTGAAAGTTATGATCCTTTAATCTCACTTCTCCTCCTTAGAGGCCCTACCCCCTACTTCCCAAACAAATGATTAAAAAAAATGTTTCTAAGAAAAAAAAAAAAAAAACAAAGTGTACATCAAGCTACTGAAAGCAAGCAAAGCAAACTGGAAACTCTCTTTTACCATATGCTGTGAGGAAGAAGTTCTCTGAAAAATCTCCCGGGAAGACACCATAATTCTTTGTGGTGAGCAGACTGAAAATTCAGTATATCTGAGGTTGACATATGTGGACTTCCTTTCACCCCATCTAAAAGTTAACTGCTTTCTCACTCAGGGCTATTTTCTCTTTTCAGGCCTTGTAAATTTTCTTCACTCTGAACACCTAAAGGCTTGGCAAACATATATCTAGATTAACATATTTATTTGCAGCTGTGAATAGAAAAAAATTCAGAGGAGAATATATCTGAATGTTTATATTAATATCATGTGATGTAAATTAACACTTTGCAAGGCTTCCATTGACTATTAATTGGCAGTTATTCTACAATGAAAGAGCTTTCGGATGGCCTGGCATAAAAGTTAGAATCTGAAATAGAAGTGAACTTCAGTTATAAAAATAAATCTCTAGAAAGAAGAGGAGAGAAAGAAGAGGAATATTCCAATCTTACCTTCATCATAATCTTATTAGCATTTCTAGTGAGTAGTTCAAGTATCAGTCTATAGTCTTATGACTCTGTCTCATAAATATGTCAAGAGCAAAGTATAGTTATTTTAATAGTCTGTGTTGGTGAACCATCATGGATTTAATTAAGAGACAACTAGTGTATGAAATATGACACAAAAGCACAAGACTTAATGGAGAAATGTTTTACTGCAGATTTAAATCAGGGCCACAGACTTAATGATGATCCAGGCTCAGAAATCCTACTTAAATTTAATTAATGCAGACTAGTGCAGACCTGTTCATATAGGAGAAAAAAACACAGACATAAAAAACCATTAGTGATTTAAGATTCTCAGAGTACACTGCCTTATTTATAAGGTCATGTGAGCATGGGTTATTAATAGCTTATTCTTTTGAATTTTATTATAAGATATTTAGATTGTAAGCTGTATAAAAGTCTTTTAAAATATTATTTCGAGTCTCTTCATGTTCTATGACAAAACGTCACCTCCTTTGCTTCTTAGCAAAAACAGCAAAAGCACAGAATGCAATGTTAGCCATTTTGATCAGATAATGACTGATCAAATGTGATCTAATTCTATGTTCGTTCGAAAGGAGCATAGGTATTATTTCTCTAGCTTAGCCTCATATGGACATGAACGGAGGATGGAATAGTACATGATCTTCATATTTTATTAAGTATTCCCTGTTTTATTCATTAGAACTACTGAGCTGGAAAATCTGGATCTGTTCTATCTATAACTTTACTATTGATATTATCAAAGAGAGAAACCATCACCAAGAACTTTATAAATATATTGAAAAGATATAATCCTTACCACTTTTAAGAATTTATGAGGTAAAGACATAACATTTACTTCTTCTTAACAGACTTACACTAAGCCATACTCAGGATCATTTGTCTCAGTTAAGTCAGGTTCATATTTTGTTTTGTTTTTACTTTTTAATTCTTCTCAAACTTGTCTTGTTGTTAAGGATATCTTAAGAACAACTTTAAGGGACTCAATGAAAATGATTATAAATTCCTTCTAGAGTGTTCATAGCCTGCAGCATCTGGTTTTGGAAATTAGTGCATGTTCACATTGTCTCAATAATTTCTTAATGTGTCTTTTGTCAATGACCATTTTTTGAAGAGTCTGTACAATTCTCAGTGAATCAATTATTTCTTTCTTAATTCAGAACACTAACAATTAAGAGTATTCATTTATTTCATGCCCTTGTTTATTCATTAGTGATATATATTTTACCTTTTGCTAATTTCATCATTTCCCTTGCTATATCTGGGAAAAAAAAGTCTCATTCACTTTAATTAATTTTTATACAATGAATCCATTCTGCTTTATGTCTTTGCTTATTTTATTTGCACACTGTAGTTGAGACAACCTATGCTTAGTTGAGTTTCTTCATTTACTTCCAGTATAGATTTTTTTTTTTTCTGGTACACTATTTTTTGTGGGAAAAGAATGGGTCATTCCTTCTTTTCATTTGTAAAAATCTATTCTTGTTGGCATATGCTTCTAGAATGTGTTTTACAATTTGCACATAGGGACATTCTGTTTTATTTTTAAAAATGAAAATATGGTCTAATGGGACTTCATAAATAATATCTACAATCAAACCTTTAGCATTCATTTGTTTGTTCTTGAGTTGTTCTAAGATTCAAATGTCACTAGATATGTCAAGTTTTTGCTGTTGATTTGAGCAGCTTTTTGAGATTTTGATTAGAATAACCTTTAAGAGGCTTGTTGTTTTAAAAGGCAGTTAAACAAAATAATCATAATTTTTATTAACCTTTTATTACTTAAAGAAATAGTCATTGCAGTGGGACTTTAATAACTTGCAAGATTTTAGTAGCACTCACCTTCCTGGCATGAGACTATGAGAAATTAAGTGTTCTGCATCATCAATATCTAATCAAAGCTATAAAGTGGCACAAGTAAGTTTGAATGAATATTTTTAAGTGATCTAAACATTTATAAGACAACTATCAAATGGTTGCAATTCAGATTTTTTTAGAAAGTATGAAAAGAGTTTTATTATAGGTTTTAAAATGCATTGATCAAAAGTATAGTAAGTCTACTTTGGGGCTTCCCTGGTGGCGCAGTGGTTGAGAGTCCACCTGCTGATGCAGGGGACGCGAGTTCGTGCCCCGGTCCGGGAAGATCCCACATGCCACGGAGCGGCTGGGCCCGTGAGCCATGGCCGCTGAGCCTGCATGTCCGGAGCCTGTGCTCCGCAACGGGAGAGGCCACAACCGTGAGAGGCCCGCGTACCGCAAAAACAAAAACACAACAACAAAAAAAAGTACAGTAAGTCTACTTTAATATAACCCTGTCGTAGAAAACAGTCAAGCCATGGGTTTCTAATATGTTTGTATGAGATCTATTTTTCATCTGTCACCTGCATAAATTATGTAAAAGTTCACTGTATTGTTATTTCATTTATTCATTTTTCTTTTTGCGTGTATCATTAAAGCTAATTAGAAGTCATTTAAAATGACTGAATTTTATTCCATATGAAAATGTTTGATTAAATCTATGTCAGTGCAACTTTTTTTTATAGTATACAAATAATGCTTAATAGGTTGAGTTTGCATATGAATACCAAGGATTATAAGACTCTCTCCCTTACATGGAGAAGAATTCTGTTTCCCACAACATAGTAGATTAAAATCTGCATACTGCAAAACACTCATGCTAGATAAAATATAAGACATCTTCTAAATAAATATATGACATTATAAGAAATTAAATGAAATCATTTGTGGCCAGCAACAAACTAGGAGAATAAATTCCTAGAGCTAAGCTAGCACTGAAGCCACTGAATAGCCCCTGGTTCTGCAGTCTCTGATGGTCATAGCCTTGAGATTCAGTGTTGATTCTTAAACCAGCGGTACTGGCATCTCCTGAGTGCTTATTGGAGGTGCAAAATCTTGGGCTCCACCTGCTTATTGAGAATCTATCTTTTAAGATACTCAAGTGATTTATGTACCTACTAAATTTGAGAACTTAGGTTTGAGAAGTCTGAATTCGTTTTAATTCTGTAAGTAATTAATTAGATGGCAAAAAAAAAAAAATCCCATTGGGCTTTCCCAGAGTTGGGGTTCATATCAGAGACCTCTCCTACCAATAAAGGCAGGGCTCAGAAAAGGATAAACTGGAGTCATGGAAGAGCATTTCTCCTCAGAGGTAGACATTGAAAGAGCTTATTGCTCTCAGCTCTGGTTTAGAGTGGAAAAGGGAAAAAAGCATCTCCATGAGAAATGATAGCCTTCAGTAGGCCCACATATGGTTTAAAAGTTTGAGTCCTTTCTAATTTTGCAACTTTAATTAGAATAATCACAGTTGAGAATTTTTATTAAAGAAAACGAAGGTTGGTAGTGCTTCAAGTTATCTGGAAAAAGTAAACAGAAATAATTTGTTTAAAGTAAACAAAGAGTGAATTAAAACTATAAATACATTGCAAGACACTATCAAAATGACCAAGTAAACTTGAGGGGAAAAACATTAAATACAACTTCTAATAATAGAAAATGTCATAATTAAAAACTCAAAGGAATGATTAAAGAACAGATTGGACATTGTGAAAGTAAATTAGTGAACTAAAAGATAGATATCAAGAAGTTACACGAAGCTGTCACCAGAGATACATCATCGGATGGGTAATGTGAAGCTACGCATAAGAGACATGGAGGAAAGGAAGAGGTGTCAGATTTCCAGAAGGAGGTAATAGAGCTAATGGGGAAGTGACGTAACCAGAAAAATATGGAGTTGATGAAGCATAGCAATTCTTTTTTTTTTTTTAATTTATTTTATTCATTTATTTATGGCTGCATTGGGTCTTCATTGCTGCACGCGGGCTTTCTCTAGTTGCGGTGAACAGGGCCTACTCTTTGTTGTGGTGTGCAGGGTTCTCATTGCGGTGGCTTCTTTTGTTGCAAAGCACAGGATCTAGGCACCCAGGCTTCAGGAGTTGCGTTACATGGGCTCAGTAGTTGTAGCTCACGGGCTCTGGAACACAGGCTCAGTAGTTGTGGCTCGCAGGCTTAGTTGCTCTGTGGCATGTGGGATCCTCCTGGACCAGGGCTCATACCCGTGTCCCCTGCATTGGCAGGCAGATTCTTAACCACTGTGTCACCAGGGAAGTCCAAGCATAGCAATTCTTAAATTTAGGAAGCAAAGAAATCCTAGACATCAACAATAAAAGGAATATATATTAGAGTCAAAATATAGATTAACAAAGAGGATATAAGCAGAGAAAAAACAAATTATGTAAAAAGGAATAATAATAATAATATAAATAGTTGGTAGAAATAAAAGTAGGAAACAGCGGAATATCTTCAAAGTGCTAAGAGAATAAAACATTCAACTTACATTGGTATAATCAGAGTGAAATAAAGACATTTTCAGTTAATTTTCTCATCTGAACCAAAACCTTGCCACTAAAGAACTTACAATGTCCTTCAATAAGAAGAAAAATGATCTCAGAAAGGTCAGAGTTACAGAAAGACAAGTAGACTAAATAAACAATAGACATGTGGGTATATATAAATAAAAATTGAGTATACAAATAGTAAAACACAAAATCTAATTGGGGGGTTTAAACACACACACACAAACACAGATACACACACACAAAAATATAGGCAAAAGGCAGAAATAAACAATAATAAAAGGAAAAGGGTACATAATAGAGTTGCAACTGAAATAAAATATTAAGACAATGTTGTATTTAACAAATAACTTCATGAAACAAAATATAAGAATTTCTAGAAAGATACAATTTGCTAAAACTGACTCAAGAAGTAATTAAAAAATCTGTTTACTCATGTAACCATGAAAAAGAGTGCCGAATTGGACATTTGAATTTAAAAATAAATACCAGGTCCCAGAGAATTTACATACGAGTTTTGCCAAGCATTCAAAGAATATATATTTTCAATTCTATATAAATCATTTCTATAGAAAATAGGAAGGAGGTACCTTCTAACTCATTCTGTAAGGTTAGCATACATTTCTATATATATAACTATACATTAAAGGAATTCAAATAATGTGATGTTATAATTTGTTCATGGAAACATTTTGCAATCTAGAACCCAGCAACTTCCACTTGCTAGTTACATTGCATGAGAAACTTTTACAAATGTTTGTCAGGAAATATATCTGAAATAGCATGGTATGTTTATAACAACAAAACAAAGAAAAAATGTGTAGTACACATGGTATATACCACAGAGAAAATGAATGAGCCTCAGCCTCAAACCCCTTGAGTCCAGGGTTTTCATAGGATTCCCAAAGTAGCACTTGACATTTTCCTCAGACAAAAATAAATTTAGAACTCCTGCACCAAGTATCAGCCTGATGTATTCCATCTTTTTTACAGAGACCTTAAAAGCTACCTCATGACATATTAGAAGCTAGAGTTTGGTGTCACACCAATCCCCTATTTGGAATCCTGGCTCTACCACTTGCTGGCTATGTAATCTTGGTCAACTTTAAAATTTTTCTTGCCTAGTGTTTTTCTCTCCAAAGTGAAGAAATAACAGCACCTGCTTTACTGATCGATGGCCATCAATAGATTATAGGAACTACTTTAATTATAGTGATAGTTTCAACATATGCAGCTTTCTAGATTTCAAGGAGTATGCATATATATTATCTTATTTCAGCTGCACAAGAAGCATCAATATGCTTATATTTTCCTGTTTACGAACTTCTGTTTGGACCATCATTTTGCTTATCAGTTATTTCAAGGATTATATTTGCCTAATATAATTATGATCATTTGTTCCATATATTGGATGATTACTATGTGCCAGGTACTGAGAAAAGCACTTTGCTTTTTTAATGTCATCTACTTTCTTTATCTCCTTTAATTCTCACCATAACTCAGGGCCGGTCCTGACAACAGAGGAGCAGTTGTACTTGGTAAAGCACTTTCAAAGATGATGAAATCAGGAAATTATGTTGAATCCTCCACCAGAAGTGGGAGAGCCATCTTTTTGGACTATCATAAAATCCTGAGGAATTAATAGTTCTGTCCAGCAAAGAGGACATAAGAAGCATTTTATAATTTTTTTTAAATGAACAAATAATAAACATAATTAATAATTTAACTTCCTGGTAATCAAGTTAAAACATTAAATAAAATTATTTGTCACCTTCAGAGTGACCGAATTTTTTAAAGTAATAAAATCTAATGTTAATGAGGGTACTTAGATATTTTCAAACACTACTTAGGGCATATAAATTGTAAAACATTTTACATGGAAATCTTGCAAAAAAACTTGAGTATATTTATATTTTGAGCTAGGAAGTTTATTTCTAGAAATGTATGCTAAGGGAACAGTAAAAAAAGTGTGTAAAGATCTAAATATGAGAATTTATCCAACATAGTTTTTAATATGAAACCATTGAAAATAGCCTAAAAGTTCAAAAATATACAAATGGTTAAACATATAATATATACATTCATTTCAATACTATGTGTCTATTTAAAGTTTAGTTTTAGTGAAAATTAATGGTAAAAACATTGTTAATGATTTAAGTTCAAAAAGAGGTTACAAAATGATATATACGTTATAATACTTTTTGTAAATATGTATAATTATAGGATTGAAAGGAAGTATACAACTATGTCATCTATTGCAGAATAACAAGAAAAATTTACTTACCTATTACTTTGCTAAAATGTTCAGTTTTCAAAAATAAGCATATACGATCTTTGGGATAAGAATTAAAATCACAAAAGCTAGAAAAAAGATTGGATAGAGGTAAGCCAAGTTATTTTAAAGAAGGCTAAAGTCCTCTCAAATGAATTGTTACAACAGTCAATGAAAATAGTTATACATTGAAATAAGTCAGGAGACCATTCATAGGGCAAAGATCCAAACCACTGGGAAACAAAAAAGGACACTGTTTAGAATCAGCATGCAAATTCAGAACACAAACAAACGGGGTGCTTGAGTTATAGAAATTATGGCCACTCCCATGTAAGATAATATTTTCAAATTACAGTAAATTATTTGTTCCAAACCACAACACAGTTTAGCTTTGCAAAACTACATTAGATCCTCACCGTGAATCAAGCATTCTGCTCACTACTGAAGACCCAGTGAGGTCCCTGCTTTCAAGAAGCTCCTTGTTATAGTAGGCATGAGTTCAATGTATCTAAAAGTGTGGCCCAGTGGCAACTTCACCAGAATCACCTGGGGGTGGTGATTCTTAAAAATGCAACGTCTAACTCCAGAGATTTGCTGTTTGAGACAGGAACCTACATTCATAAGAATTTCTCTAGAAGCTTCATATGCATACGTACTAACATCTGAAAGCTGCTAGCTTGGAAGAAAAACTGGGAGCTTTTCAAATCAAACAGATCCAAATTTGAATCTTGACTACTTCTTTATACACTGCTTTTTAAAAATAATATAATTTAGATTCTGCCACCAACACCAGACTAAAACTATACAATGATAATTATTGCTCTATCTTAGCTATCATATTTCTTGCTTTGATTTTCTTGACTTTCCTCTCCTTGGAATTCTCTTTTCTTTTTGACCTCTGAGACCAAACACTGTTCATGGCTCTTCTCTCGTCTCTCTGATCATACGTTCTTGATCTTTGTTATTTATTAACTAACTTACTGTGGGTAAATTAATTAACTCACGAATCTCAGTATCTTCATTTATCAAACAAACAAAACGATACCACGAACAAAAAAATTGTCTCACAGAGTTGTTGAAGATGAAATTAGATAATGTGTGACAAAAGCTGGGACTCAATAAATATTAACACTTGTAATTAAAGAGCCATAACAGAGATAACACAAGACACTATTGGAACCCTTGGGGGAACTGGGAGTAAAATGATAAGAAGGTCAGATCCAAGGTCTACTGAATGATGTCACCCTTTAGTTGGTTGAGTCTTGATGAATAAGTAAAAGTCAGGCAAAAGAAAGATTTCTACAAAACAATCTGGATTAATATTTTAACTAAATTGACCAACAAATTTTATCAAATAATTGATTGATTTGTAGAAACAATTAGTTGACCCAGTTAAATCATTTAACTGATTTATTATTCCATATTATTTTCTCGATTTAAATTTGTTTTCTTTTGATCTAAATTTTCAGTTTTAGATTCATAGAATCACTTTCCTGTGAAAAGAAAATGATATGAACTGTAATATTACATTTAACCGAATATAAAAATAGCTGTTTTAAACAACTGAATACATTAAATTGGTGTAGATGGAAAATAGTGGAAATTGCTTTACAAAGAACATTTTATCTCAAACCACTATCAGCTACTGGGAGCATTCTTGCACTGCATTGTAAATAACAATCATACAAAGAATTGCAATAAAATGTTTATATGGTGTTTTATACTCCTTTCTACATATAGTAGAACAAAATATTTCTATTACCTTTGAAAATAGTTTCTTCACTTGGTTTTCGTGTACAGCTGTACGTAGTGATCTCCTGATGACCTATTAGCTTCTATCCATGGGTTAGTCTTACCACTTGGCAACTGCAGGCTAGGGGTCACTTTCCTGTTACTATTTGAGACCATTTAGGATACTTGAGATGTGTTTAGAAGCACAAAGTACTTCAAATGAAGTTTAGCTTGTGTTGGTTATATAACCATTCTGGACAATTGTGGAAATCCTACTGTTAAAATCATAGTCTAGGGCTTCCCTGGTGGCACAGTGGTTGACAGTCCGCCTGCCGATGCAGGGGACCCGGGTTCGTGCCCCGGTCCGGGAGGATCCCACATGCTGCGAGCGGCTGGGCCAGTGAGCTATGGCCGCTGAGCCTGCGCGTCCGGAGACTGTGCTCCGCAACGGGAGAGGCCACAACAGTGAGAGGCCCGCGTACCGCAAAAAAAAAAAAAATCATAGTCTAACATGAATTTTGTATCATGCATTAATTTTTAAAATTTATTTTATTGAAATACAGTTGATTTCAATGTTGTGTTAATTTCTACTGTACAGCAAAGTGATTCAGTTATACATGTATATATATACATTATTTTTCATATTCTTTTCCATTATGGTTTATCACAGGATATTGAATATAGTTCTTTGTGCTATACAGTAGGACCTTGTTGTTTATCCATTCTATATATAATAGTTTGCATCTGCTAAACCCAAACTCATAATCCACCCCTCCCCCCTGCCCCTCCCCGCTGGCAACCTGTTCTCTCAACTGAGATGTATCAAAATAACTCATTTCAGGTAAGGGGTGATCTAGCAGCTTAATTACTTTAACTTTATGCTTTAATATACATGGAAGACAAACTGAAAGATAAAGCTTTATGTCATTTTAATTTTCCAAATGATCCGTAATAAACACCTGTATGCGCTATTTCTAAGAAAAATCACCAAATGGAACCAATAATCCCTCTAATCCTACTATGTAATATACATTTTTTCTTCTAATTGGAAGAAAAGATACTAATATTACAATCACTATTCTTGGTTGCCTTCCCATAATACAAGCAGAATGAACATAGGCCCCTATCAAAATCCTGTCCAGGTATAAAAGGATCCTTATTTGAAACTTCTAGGTTTTATTATTCAATCCAAATAGAATATAGTAATGAATTATGGCTTATGGATATTAAGACTAAGAATTTTTGTGAATAGATTTTGTCATCCTGTCGTTCCAGGAGAATTTGTTAAAAAATAGTAAAATCAAGAATTCTCAAAAAAAAAAAAAAAAGAATTCTCTCCTGTTTGATGAAGCAATTGTATGGAAATTTATGCCAGAACTTTGGTTATAGGTGTCAGTCAGTCATTCTGATATCAGGCTTTTGCCCATTTAGGGGTAGGAACCCCTTGAAAGTAGAAGGGTCCTATCTAAGGATAGAGAGCTGAAAGAGCTTAAGTCATAGCTAAATATAGTTTGAATGTTGTATTTATTCAAACAAATTTATATTGTATGTATAAAAAGGATGTGAGGGGCCTCCCTGGTGGCACAGTGGTTAAGAAACCACCTGCCAATGCAGGCGACACGGGTTCAAGCCCTGGTCCGGGAAGATCCCACATGCCTCAGAGCAACTAAGCCTGTGCACAACAACTACTGAGCCTCCACTCTAGAGCCTGTGAGCCACAGCTACTGGCCTGCGTGCCTAGATCTGGTGCTCCGCAACAAGAGAAGCCACCACAATGAGAAGCCTGCAAACCGCAACAAAGAGTAGCCCCCGCTCACCGCAACTAGAGAAAGCCTGTGCGCAGCAACGAAGACCCAACACAGCCAAAAATAAATAAATAAAATAATTTTTTTAAAAAAAGGATGTGAACCTTTTGCACAAATTTCTGTTTCTTTGTGAGAAAAGAATGAGGATATTTAAACTTTTGAAAATTAGAGGAAGTTATTAGAGGTATTAGGGGAAGAGTCAATAAATCATTCTAAAATAGATATGGAAGAGTAAGAATCTACAAATACTCTGGTTTTCAAAGGCTTTCAAATACTCTGGTTAACTTTCAAAAAGGCCAGGACATTCATTCTATTAGATGTTAGGACATGTCAGAAATATATAGGAATATGAACAGAATGATTCAAGGACAGGTAGTAACAATTAGACCATATCAAGTGACACACCGTTACTTCTGCCACATTCTATTCTTTAGAAGTCCAGTCCACACTCAAAATGAGGAGAATTGAGCAACACCTCTTGAAAGGAGGGATACATAATAATTTGTGGAGATATTTTTTAAACTACTAAAAAGGAAACACAAAGAAAGCAGACATAGAAAATGAACAGGGAAGTTACATGAGTGAGAAGTATGTGAAAAGGTAGCCAAACTTACTAGTCATTTGAGAAATACAAATTAAAACTAAGAAATATCAATTTACATGCATCAAAATGGCAAAAAATAGTAACTCAGATAATACCAAGTGCTGACAAAGAAGCTGGGCAAAAAAAAAAAAAACTCATAAACATCACATAAATGTGATTGTAAACTATTTCAGGTATTCTGGAAAGCAAAATGTCAGTATTTAGCAAAATTCCTGGAAGACCATATATGCTCTTTATCCCAGAGGTCCCATTTCTGATTATAAGTTTCAAGGAAATTCTCTCCAAGTATGGAAGTGGACATGTAGGAGAACGTTTAATCCAATGTTACTTGTGCTGGTGGAGAATGGGAAATAAAATAGTTTTCAATGTTCTATACACTGGGCAACAGTAAGAAAAAACAGATTATATGTACATACAGCAGAATGCATAATCCTCAGAAAAGAGAGTCTCTGTGTTAAAATGCTGGAAATTTTAAAACATTATACCATTTGCTAGAAAGTTATGTAAACATAAAATATATCATAATTTAAAAGGATACCTGCATGTTCCAGGATATACATAAAACGCATTAAACTTGGGACCTATAATTGATAAGAATGGTAATATAGATCATGGAAAATGAGAAGAAACAAAAGAGGACTTGTATGTACTGATGCTAAAAATATGGAAGAAACTGAGGAGCATGATTGACTAGGCCCTGGCCATCTGAGAACCAATGAAGCATATGAGCATATGCATACACACATGCATACATACATGCATACACACACACACATACTCACATACACAAACACAAAACAACTTAAGTACCCACTAATAAGATGGCATAATGAATTAAAGAACATCCCCATGATGAATATTATCAATCCATTAGAATAATGTTTATGAATAATTCCTCATGATTTTTATGATGGTAAGTGAAAAATTTTAGAAATGAAATAGGCTTAGAGGGAAAATGCAAAGAAAATATGTACATGCATAAATACTGATATTCATAAAAATCTTAGTAGAAATTACTAAGGTGCCGAATTTTTGTTAAATTATCAGCTTTAATCTTATTAGTTTTTCTTTTTTTTTAATTAGTTACCTTTTTTTTTTTTTTTTTTTTGCAGTACGCGGGCCTCTCACTGTTGTGGCCTCTCCTGTTGCGGAGCACAGGCTCCAGACACACACAGCGGCCATGGCTCACGGGCCTAGCCGCTCCACGGCATGTGGGATCCTCCCAGTCTGGGGCACGAACCTGTGTCCCCTGCATCAGCAGGCGGACTCTCAACCACTGCACCACCAGGGAAGCCCTAGTTACCTTTTTCATACATATTAGTGCATATAAGTCAATCCCAACCTCCCAATTCATCACCACCTGCACTCCAAACCCCCTTTTCCTCCTTGGTGTCCATACGTTTGTTCTCTACATCTGTGTCTCTATTTCTACCTTGCAAACAAGTTCATCTGTACCATTTTCCTAGATTCCACATATATATGTTAACACATATTTGTTTTTCTCTTTCTGACTTACTTCACTCTGTATGACAGTCTCTAGGTCCATCCACGTCTCTACAAAGGACTCAATTTCGTTCCTTTTTATGGCTGAGTAATATTCCATTGTATATATGTACCACATCTTCTTTATCCATTCGTCTGTTCATGGGCATTTAGGTTGCTTCCATGACCTGGCTATTGTAAATAGTGCTGCAATGAACATTGGGGTGCATGTATCTTTTTGAAGTATGGTTTTCCCTGGGTATTTGCCCAGTAGTGGGATTGCTGAGTCATATGGTAATTCTATTTTTATTTTTTTAAGGACCCTCCATACTGTTCTCCATAGTGGCTGTGTCAATTTACATTCCCACCAACAGTGCAAGAGGGTTCCCTTTTCTCCACACCCTCTCCAGCATTTGCTCTTTGTAGTTTTTCTGATGATGCCCATTCTAACTGGTGTGAGGTGATACCTCATTGTAATTTTGATTTGCATTTCTCTAATAATTAGTGGTGTTGAGCATCTTTTCATATGCTTCTTGGCCATCTGTATGTCTTCTTTAGAGAAATGTCTATTTAGGTCTTCTGCCTATTTTTTAATTGGTTGTTTGTTTTTTTTAATATTGAGCTGCATGAGCTATTTATATATTTTAGAGATTAATCCTTTGTCCATTGATTCATTTGCAAATATTTTCTCCCATTCTGATGGTTGTCTTTTCATCTTGTTTATAGTTTCCTTTGCTGTGCAAAGGCTTTTAAGTTTCATTAGATCCCATTTGTTTATTTTTGTTTTTATTTCCATTACTCTAGGAGGTGGGTAAAAAAAGATCTTGCTGTGATTTATGTCAAAGAATGTTCTTCCTATGTTTTCCTCTAAGAGTTTTATAGTGTCCAGTCTTACATTTAGGTCTTTAATTGATTTTGAGTTTATTTTTGTATATGGTGTTAGGGAGTGTTCTAATTTCATTCTTTTACATGTAGCTGTCCAGTTTTCCCAGCACCACGTACTGAAGAGAGTGTCTTTTCTCCATTGTATATTATTGCCTCCTTTGTCAAAGATTAGTTGACAATAGGTGCGTGGGTTTATCTCTAGGCCTTCTATCCTGTTCCATTGATCTGTATTTCTGTTTTTGTGCAGTACCATATTGTCTTGATTACTGTAGCTTTGTAGTATAGTCTGAAGTCAGGGAGTCTGATTCCTCCAGCTTTGGTTTTTTCCCTCAAGATTGCTTTGGCTATTCAGTGTCTTTTTTGTCTCCATACAAATTTTAAGATTTTTTGTTCTAGTTCTGTAAAAAATGCCATTAGTAATTTGATAAGGATTGCATTGAATCTGTAGATTGCTTTGGGTAGTACAGTCATTTTCACAATATTGATTCTTTCAATCCAAGGACATGATTTATCTTTCCAACCGTATGTGTCATCTTTAATTGTTTTCATCAGTGTCTTATAGTTTTCTGAGTACAGGTCTTTTACCTCCTTAGGTAGGTTTATTCCTAGGTATTTTATTCTTTTTGTTGTAATGGTGAATGGGATTGTTTCCTCAATTTCTCTTTCTGATCTTTCATTGTTAGTGTATAGGAATGCAAGAGATTTCTGTGCATTAATATTGTATCCTGCAACTCTACCAAATTCATTGCTTAGCTCTAGTAGTTTTCTGGTGACATCTTTAGGATTCTCTATGTATAGTATCATGTCATCTGCAAACAGTGACAGTTTTACTTCTTCTTTTCTAATTTGTTTTCTTTTTATTTCTTTTTCTTCTCTGATTGCCATGGCTAGGACTTCCAAAACTATGTTGAATAATAGTGGCAAGAGTGGACATCCTTGTGTTGTTCCTGATCTTAGAGGAAATGCTTTCAGTTTTTCAGCATCGAATATGATGTTTGCTGTGGGTTTGTCATATATGGCCTTTATTATGTTGAGATAGGTTCCCACACTGCACACTTTCTGGAGAGTTTTTATCATAATTGGGTGTTGAATTTTTTCAAAAGCTTTTTCTGCATCTATTGAGATGATCATATGGTTTGTATTCTTCAGTTTGTTAATATGGTGTATCACATTGATTGATTTGTGTATAATGAAGAATCCTTGCAACCCTGGGATAAATCTACACTTGATCATGGTGTATGATCCTTTTAATTGTTGTTGGATTCTGCTTGCTAGTATTTTGTTGAGGATTTTTGCATCTATATTCATCAGTGATATTGGTGTGTAATTTTCTTTTTTTGTAGTATCTTTGTCTGGTTTTGGTGTCAGGGTGATGGCGGCCTTGTAGAATGAGTTTGGGAGTGTTCCTTCCTCTGCAATTCTCTGGAAGAGTTTGAGAAGGATGGGTGTTAGCTCTTCTCTAAATGTTTGATAGAATTCACCTGTGAAGCCCTCTGGTCCTGGACCTTTGTTTGCTGGAAAATTTTTAATCACAGTTTCAATTTCATTACTTGTGATTGGTCTGTTCATATTTTCTACTTCTTCCTGGTTCAGTCTCGGAAGGTTAAACTTTTCTAAGAAGTTTTCCATTTCTTTCAGGTTGTCCATTTTATTGGCATAGAGTTATTTGTAGTGGTCTCTTATGATGCTTTGTATTTCTGTGGTGTGTGTTGTAACGTCTCTTTTTTCATTTCTAATTTTATTGATTTGAGTCCTCTCCCCCTTTCTCTTGCTGAGTCTGGCTAAAGGCTTATCAATTTTGTTTACTTTCTCAAAGAACCAGCTTTTAGTTTTATTGATTTTTGCTATTGTTTTCGATGTTTCTATTTCATTTATTTCTGATCTGATTTTATGATTTCTTTCCTTCTACTAACTTTAGGTTTTGTTTGTTCTTCTTTCTCTAGTTCCTTTTGGTGTAAGGTTAGATTGTTTTTTTGAGATTTTTCTTGTTTCTTGAGGTTGGGTTGTATTGCTGTAAATGATCCCCTTAGAACTGCTTTTGCTGCATCCCATAGGCTTTGGATAGTCGTGTTTTCATTGTCATTTGTCTCTAAGTATTTTTTGATTTCCTCTTTGATTTCTTCAATGATCTTTTTGTTATTTAGTAACGTATTGTTTAGCCTCCATGTGTTTGTGTTTTTTACGTTTTTTCCCTGTAATTTATTTCTAATCTCATAGCATTATGGTCAGAAAAGATGCTTGATATGATTTCAGTTTTCTTAAATTTACCAAGGCTTGATTTGTGACCCATGATGTGATCTATCCTGGAGAATGTTCCCTGTGCACTTGAGAAGAGAGGGTAATCTGCTGGTTTTGGATGGAATGTCCTATAAGTATCAATTAAATCTATCTGGTCTATTGTGTCATTTAAAGCCTGTGCTTCATTATTAATTTTCTGTCTGGATGATCTGTCCATTTCTGTAAGTGAGGTGTTAGTTTTTGATTATAATCTCTTCAAATATTTTCTCAGGTCCTTTCTCTCTCTTTTCTCCTTCTGGACCCCTATAATGTGAATGTTGGCTTGTTTAATGTTGTCCTAGCAGTCTCTTAGGCTGTCTTCATTTCTTTTCATTCTTTTTTCTTTATTCTGTTCTGTCACAGTGATTTCCACCATTCTGTCTTCCAGGTCACTTATCCGTTCTTCTGCCTCAGTAATTCTGCTATTGATTCCTTGTAGTGTATTCTTCATTTCAGTTATTGTATTGTTCATCTCTGTTTGTTCTTTCATTCTTCTAGGTCTCTGTTAAACATTTCTTACATCTTCTTGTTCTTTGCCTCCATTCTTTTTCTGAGGTCCTGGATCATCTTCACTACCATTATTCTGAATTCTTTTTCTGGAAGGTTGCCTATCTTCACTTCATTTAGTTGTTTTTCTGGGGCTTTATCTTGTTCCTTCATCTGGTACATAGTCCTCTGCCTCTTCACTTTGTCTGTCTTTCTGTGAATGTGGTTTTTGTTCCACAGGCTGCAGGATTGTAGTTCTTCTTGCTTCTGCTCTCTTATTTGTTTTTTAAATTTTTTTTTGTAATGAGTGTAACAAATTCATAATCTTGAAAACATATTTTTTCTAGATCAAATATCCCTCTTAAAAATTAATTAATCAACTATCAAGGGAAAAAAGACAACCTATGAATGGGAAAACATATTGGCAAACTATATCTGAAGTCAATTATAATATTCATGAGGAAGTTCATCATATTTTTGTGTGCAAGTCTGAATTTTGTTTCAATCAGTAGGCTTAGGAAAAGCTACTGTAATTGTTGAGTGGAGTTCTCCAGTGACTGTTCTAGCCTTTTGCCAAAAGTTAGGGGTTTGTTTTTCTAAATCTCTTTTAATATGTTCCCATCAGGCAAATTTCATCCAATGTTTGCTTGACCAAGAGGCATGTGAACTAACTGATATATCTAAAAAAACAGGTTGGTAAGTTTGAGTAGCTATGTTAAAATTTTCAGCAAACCTATGGAGGTCCTTAGTTATTTTAGCTAACTCTGTAACTATGGCTCATAATTCAGCTTTAGTCCAGGGAACGTAGGAAACTTGAGTTTGTTTGGTTCCAGTACAAAGAAATTATCTGAAGGTGGAGGGAATGAAAGTGTCCAGGTTGGAACTCCTTCCCTACTCTTTTGCTTAAACATGGTGATTAATTCTACTAGGTCAGTGGAGAAATATTTCTGTACAGTTGTCTTCTGACTCACAGGATCTTCTTTGCATTATCTTCTAGTTCTCTTGTGGCCTTCATTTTTACTTTGGATCAGAGACTGTGCCCACAGGTCCTCTTCCTCCTCTATAATTATGTCCCCATCTTCTTCTTTTTGGCTGCATTGGGTCTTTGTTGCTGCACATGGGCTTTCTCTAGTTGCGGTGAGCGAGGGCTGCTCTTCATTGCGGTGCGCAGACTTCTCATTGAGGTGGCTTCTCTTGCTGTGGAGCACAGGCTCTAGGCACACAGGCTTCAGTAGTTGTGGCATGCAGGTTCAGTAGCTGTGGCTCGAGGGCTCTAGAGCACAGGCTTAGTAGTTGTGGTACACAAGCTTAGTTGCTCCACAGCACATGAGATCTTCCTGGACCAGGGCTCAAACCCGTGTCCCCTGCATTGGCAGGCAGATTCTGAACCACTGTGGCAACCAGGGAAGTCCCTGTCCTCATCTTCTGATGAGTCATTATCCTAAGGATCCCACCTCTTGGGGTCCAGGTTCTCCTGTAAAATAATCATGCACGTCTTTGAATGGGGCAGACTACAGCCCTGCATTTTAGTCATCTTACATGCCATCACTTCAATATACTCTTCTTTATGTTGTGTTTTCTTTAACATAATGTCCAAATTGGTGGAGCATGCACTCTGTACTTCTGTAACACCAGAGTCTCTTCAGTCTTTTCTGGTTCCCTGCCGAGCCATAATTCCTTTTCTGTGCTAATCCTTAGCGTGCATAACAAGGGCCATGTTGTAGCCTCAATAGCTTGCTCACTTTCTTTTCTGCACTTTTACTTTCTCACCCCTTCAATTAATATATCTAATAAGCCCTTTGGTGTTTGGGGAGCTTCCTTATACTCATGCACCAGCCCAAAGCATTCCACAGACCCAGCCAGTTCACCCACATGGAAGTGGCTAGCCAGACTGGTGTTTCCCCCACCAACAACGGGCTTTCCCCCAACACAACTCCTCTACCCATTCCTGTGTTTTCAGTCTCCTGGCTGGCTTTCCAGTTGTTCCAGGTTGGAGGGAATAAAAAATGCCCACTGAACTGACAAGGTATCTTGAGACTGAAAAATGAGGCAGGTAGCTCCAAATAGCCAATGGATCAGTTTACTATAGGGTAACTTACATACAGGGTAGGATTGGACAGATGGTGATCCAGAAGCATTTGCAGCTGCACTCCATCTACACTGCCAAAGGACCATTGGCACGAAGGGGCAATTTTAAAGTTAACCTAAGGTATGGGGGTACATTCTTGGAAATAGAGAATGCATTCCTAAGTCAAGATTATTGATGGTTAACTAGTCTTGTTGGTGCCAGGAATACGTCAGTGAATGTTTTTACCATTATTTGGAGACTAACAGAGCATGGAGGCCATGCTTCATAGACCTAGTGATCATCAAACAATATCTATTCACTTCAAAGCCATTAATGACGAAAGAAGAAGTTTACTACACAGTGAGGTCCTTGGTAGGGTCAGTGGAAAGACAGAAGGAACAGAACAGGCCCAAATGGCATTAGTTATGCTAATGGCTATTCATATTCTCAGAAGACAACTTTAAAGGGCAGGTTCTGATAGGTTCAGAGAAAGAGGTAATGGGGAAAGGTTTAGGGAAAAAGGGAAGTTCGGGGAGAGAATTAAAATGGGAAAATAGGGGATACAGAGGAAGTAGAGGCAGTGTAGAAGGGAAGGAGGAAGATGGCACCAGAGGTAGGACCTAAGCACAGCTGGCTGCCCTACTTCCAGGGACAAAGGAGATGGAGGACAGGAAAGGGAGGCCTCAGAAGCCGTTTTGTCTTTCTTCAATTGCTTGCCTCAGTTAATTTAAAAATGATATTTTGTACAGAGGCAATTTTAGACTCTTGATAATGTTTGGAAGCCTCAAAATACTAGTCAAAATAGGCATCCAATTCACTTTTGACAATTTCCAAGCCATAGCTGTCCAATACCATTTTAAGAAAAGTAATTTTGGGGAGTTCAAAAGTTCCCAATAATGTCCTTGTGTGTTCTAAGTTACTTCTGGTTAAGTCAGTCCATTTAGTTAGAAATGCTCATGAGGAGGAACCATGGTTTTTAAACATAAAACCAGCCAGGGTTCCTGAAGGCGGAGTGCCCTCAAAACATTTAGATGACTGAGATCTTATTTCTTAGAGGTTTTTTCTCTAGATCCAAGAAGGAAAAAAAAATCTAAATAGCCCAGTTCCAATAGAAACAGCCCAGTTCCAAAACAATTGGACCAAAATCTTAGCAGCACAGGTCCAATAGGAACAGCCTGGTTCCAAAAGAGTCAGGCCAAAGTGCCAAATGAGTACTCACAGAAAGGACAAACCTTCAAAAACCAGCAGTTCCTGAAAAAAGTCTGGAGAGCTTTAAAACACGAAAGGAGCAGAGCTCAAATCCAGGAAAAACTTACCCTCAAACTCCAAGGTCAGCAAGAATGCAGTGAGCTCAGTGGGCTCTGTGGGTCCCAGCACCTGTTTTCTCACCAGCCTCAGAGTTATTGGGGATCTTTTCTGGATCCCACTTCTCTGACATCCAGTACTGCTGACCTAAAACAATAAAACAGCCAGTTATTTTACCAGCAAAATGGGTTAATTGGAGAACAGCAAAGAATTGCAATTTGGGACATGCAATCTGTGGTGAACCACAGGCAAGTCAGAAGAACATAAGAGATGAAAGTTTCTTTTATAGAGGAGAAGGGGGAGTTGGGAGTGACTCATGTAAACAAAGAGTCCTTTGGAGGAAACTGGAAGTTTGTAGTATAGCGACTTTTCATAGGCTGAGTTGTGACAGTCTTTAATTGGCTGGGCTGTTACCAGGCAAGGAAAAATTTTTTCTTCCTCCTGCTGGGTAGTAAAGTAGTAACCTTCTTCCTGTTGGAGATGCTAAAATACATTTCTTCCTGTTGGTTCTGCAATTGAGTGGTAGGGCATGACAGCTCTCCTTTCTGTCCTCCCAATGCCATTTTAAATGAGATTTCTGTTTATTAATTTTTACAATTTTAAAAGATATACCATATGTGTAATTGTAATATTAAAAGAATAAGAAAGAGAAATGGAGTAGAAGAAATATAGAGTAATAATGAGTTTTAAAAATTTAGGAAAGACACTAAACCATAGATCTAGGGAGCTCAGAGACTATGAAGCATTAAAAGGTACGAAAAGGGCTTCCCGGGTGGCGCAGTGGTTGAGAGTCCGCCTGACGATGCAGGGGACACAGGTTCGTGCCCCGGTCTGGGAGGATCCCACATGCCGCTGAGCGGCTGGGCCCGTGAGCCATGGCCGCTGAGCCTGCGCTTCCGGAGCCTGTGCTCTGCAACGGGAGAGGCCACAACAGTGAGAGGCCCGCGTACCGCACAAAAAAAAGTACCAAAAAAAGAAAAGACAATTCATTGAGGCATATCACACTCAAATTGTATAAAATAAAAGACAAATAGCACGTCTTGTAAGAAGACAGCAATAAGTCAAATTGATATTATGTACCTTTGAAGTCATGTGAGTGAGACTAGCACTTCACCTCTGTGATCTTCCTATCATAAACACATTACTTACTCTAATCACAAGAAAAACATCAGACAAATCCCAATTAAGGGACAGTTTACAAAATACCTAACCGGTAATCCTCAAAGTTGTCAAGGTCATCAAAAACAAGGAAAATCTGAGAAACTGTCATACCAGGAGCTGCATAAGGAGACATGACTGCTAAATGTAATGTGGTGTCTTGGATGGGGTTCTTGAACAGAAAAAAAGGACTTTTGAACAACCTGGGGAAACCAAATAAAGTATTGACTTTAGTTAATAACAATTTACCAATATTGGTTCATTAATTGTCATAAAGGTACCATATAAGTGTAAGGGTGTGGAGTATATGAGAGCCCTCCACACTATTTTTGCAGTAATTCTTTAAATCTAAAACTGTTCTAAAATAAAAAGTTTAATTTAAAAATTAACTAATATTTCTGAAATTTTTAAATCATTCATTATTTTTAAAACCTTGAATGATCAAAATACTAAAACATTGTTTAAAATAGTTTGGGTTTTATTACATGAGGTTAAAGGGAATATTGTTTCAGAACTTATGGTTTGCGTGTAAGAAAAGTTCTACAGTGATTTGCAGAAGTTTTCTCAGTATTCACAGTGTGGTATATGGAAAGGAGAGGAGAATGGCTGCAAGACGAAATGAAGCATAGGAGGAGAAAGTAAGAGAATATCAAGGTACACCTTAAGAATAAGAAATAATATAGTGAAACATCATTGACTGGAGTTTGGAATTTGTCATCTGACTGTGACAAAGATTATATCTATACAACTTTGCACAAGAAATGCTGTTTCACGGGCCTGAGATTTCTTTGCACCATGATCTTTATATCAAAAGACTGATACTGTCAAATGAAGTACTACTAATGAAGCGCTGAAGTGATGATTATAATAACATTAGCAGGAACAGCTACTATTACAATAATACATAGTAAATGCTGGCTGTATTCCTTTCTTTTATTCTCACAAGCTTCCTTGCTCCCATTTTTTGTATTATTATTAATATTATTGCTCCCATTTTTTGATGGGAACAATGAGGTTTAAAAAGTATCACAGTCACATAGTTAGCAAATGTAAGCCAAAAAAGATCTGTCTGGCTTCCAAATACTAGCACTTTTCATGATACTAGAAAGTCTATAAAAAAGTCAAGTATTAGGGCCCCAGATACAAGTCAGATACATAATGTAAGTGTTCATCAAAGAATAGTATGGGTTATCCTGTCTGGTGGATCACCTATATTATACTTCTGTTTGACTACATTACCTCAGTGTTTTTTAGGGTGTCTATATTTGTGACATATTTATAATATATATGTAAATATGTAATTTATCTTTTTCACAGATAAATGTTAAATTTTTTGTGCATTTTTTGAACATTCATCAACTAATGATGCCAAATTGGAGGAGGCAACCCAGAAGTGTACTCACTGCTTACAGTGTAAAGATTTATACTTTATCATTTATTTATTTGCAAGTGGATAATTGAGAGGCTCTCAGTGTTAAATTGTTTGCACTCTGTTAAATGATTTGATGCTGATGGGCCCCAGATGTCCTGAAAATGTTCCCACACCCTTGATGGCTCCCTCCATATAGTCATTACTGCTTTAGCATGGCTGAACATATTTACAAATTCTAGGTCACCATCTGCAAAAGAAGCTATGTTGTGTCTATTTCAAATAAAAAGTGTGCTTTTAGATGTTATGAATAATATTATGCCCCTTGAAAAATATGATAGTATTAGAGTATAATGATCACCTGTGTATCTTTGTGGTTATCACAAGCTGAAAAACCAGGGTATTAGATGGAATGCTAAAGTCAGCAAAATGAGAGTAGGAATAGTTTGTTGGAATGAAAGCCCCTGTCCCTACTTCTGTATGGAAACCAGCACCTTGATTTTCCCCATCCAATATTTCCTGTTGCTAAGTTTTAAAAAAACAAAGAGATGAGGTAAGAATTGTGTCAAGGGTCCAGTGCTGAACACTTAGTAAGGGATTAATAAATGACTAGATGTGTTAGGAAACTATCATAGTAATTTTGCAAATGTTAGTCAAATGTATTTTAATTTCTCTACAAACCACATTTTCCTTAAACTGCTCATCTCTGAGATCAATTCATTTCCCTAAAAAAAAAATGGATGTGAAGTTAGAAATTATACAGAAATGATTTCTTACTGAGAAAGAATTTCCAGCTCAGGTTTTTGGACAGACCTGGACTCTGTGGTATGGATGGGACTTAGAGGTCGCCACTGCCTCTTCTGAGTTGAAAGCCAGTGGGCATATTATGGGAAGAAGCCAGGTGACCCTGAAGCAGAGGCTGGGGTTATTGTGCCCATTGAAGGGACTGAATGGAAGATGAGACAAAAAAGATTCAGGAGGTCCAAGAGCTGCAAAATGGGCTGAGTTAGTGCCCCAGCTAAGACAAGAGGCACTATAGCATCAGAAATGACAGACTCCTGTCACTAGTACCCATAGGATAATCGGCAACCAGGTAGGCCTTTCATAGCCTTTGGCAATAGGACAGAGTTTTTAATCTCAAACAACTCAACAAAACTTTCTAGTTCAAAATGGATCAAACCCAGATACTTGGTCTCCTTAACACTAGGTACTAACCAACTGAGATAACTATAACTATAGGTACTGCAGGCAAATACCTAACCAACCTGTGAGGACTTTCAAATACCATTATTGATGTTTCTGACTACTCACCTTTGCAGGGGTATTGAAAAATGCCTGTGCTTTTAGTATATATATATATATATATATATATATATAAGATTGCCAAAGAGTAAGAGAACACTATTAACAAACAAACATAAAGAGGCTTCCGTGCATGTGCAATAAATTTTGGTCATAGCATGAGAAGTTTCATTCACAGCTATCACACTACATGGAAACTCCAATGCATATAAAAGTGAGGGAGCAACCAACATGAAAAGTCTAAGAGGATTCTTTATTAAATGAAGTGGGCATAGTTAAAAGCACTGATTTTCACATGCCAGCTGGGCTGCTACAGGTCTGATTATGCAATTTGCACATTAAATTGCCCGGCCCCTTTCTATGCTTTCTTTTTTTTTTTTTTTTTTTTTTCAGTACGCGGGCTTCTCACTGTTGTGGCCTCTCCCGTTGCGGAGCGCAGGCTCAGCGGCCATGGCTCACGGGCCCAGACGCTCCGCAGCATGTGGGATCTTCCCGGACCGGGGCATGAACCCGTGTGCCCTGCATCGGCAGGCGGACCCTCAACCACTGCGCCACCAGGGAAGCCCCTATGCTTTCTTCATTCAAGTTTTGCCGGTGTGTTAGTGAAGTAATCTGATTTTGACATCGAGAATCTTATAGGTACAGGCTTATCTAATGTCTAAAGTTTTTGGAAATCAATGAGATGTTTCAGCCTGTCAGAGTTGTATCGGTTTCACCTAAATGGAGTAGCACTCTACTCAATTCAGTATGGAAAGCTAACAAAATGCAAGCATTAACTTCATATCACTTCTGCATATTAATATAAGAATATAATATAAAATATATAATAAAATATTAATACATAATATGTTCTATAACATACATGCTATAAGATATATAATAATATTATATAGTCTATAATATAATAATAATGCCTACGCTAAGACACAAGGCTCTATCCTTGGAATACACAGGTAAATAAAGCATAGCCTTTGCTCTTGAGAATTTTATTAGAGAACAGGTTACCAGTGGAAGTTGGAACCAAGACAGGCGTATCGTGTAGGAGCTGAAGTCATGAAGGACATGCTACCACAGGCAGTATGGGAGCTGGGGAAGAAAAGCCCTAGCCCTCACAGCTAAGCTTCTGTTCTCTGGTTGAACATAAACAATTTTACAGAGCAACAGAATCAGACCACTCTGAGATTGTGATAAATCAAGACAAAAACAAGGCAACTGTGTAATCATATATATATACACAGATAAAACAAAATATTGTCCCCACCACAAAAATAGACTTTATATTACCATATATTCCCCTATCCTGGCTAATAGGAGTATCTACTGCTTCACCACCAATCAAAAGTGTAGCTTCACTCCATTTTTCTCACCTTCTAGATAAGAAGTATTAAGATACCTAATCATAGAATTACCTTTGCTTCTTCTTAGCATCTGATGCAGACTAAAGCCCCACTTCCTTAAAGTCTCCCCCAAAATGCCTAACCCCAGACAAATCCTAAAACAAGTCATTTCTAACACCTTCTTACTGAGATGCCCCAAGAGTAAATAATGCAACAAGCCAATAAACACTACTCAGGTCAAATATAAGCATGTCCCTGGTTGTTTCTGTCTAAAGAGAAATGACACCAATTTGTCTCCTTTTTTTTTGAAATTCACAGAATCTTAAACTCTCAGACCTATAAATACTTGAGACCATGTAGTCTGAACTCAACTATATGCATAAAAATTTTATTATATTCTTGATGTATTAGTATGCATCCTCTAATAAACACCCCTAGTATTAAAAACATATGGTTTATCAGCTCTGTGATGTTAGGCAGCTGTTTAAAATTTCTGTGCCTCAGTTTTTCCATCAGTAATTGGGGATAAAAATGATACCTACATCACAGGGTGATCGTGATGAGTAAATATAAGTAAAATAGTTACAAAAGTGTTTTTCACAAAGTAAAGGTTTTCTCTTACTATTTGCTATTGTCTTTGAAACACATCTTTGTATCTATAATTTTGTCTATTCTGGGTTTGTTTGTGCCTTTAAACCTTAAGTGTTTGTTTTTAATTATCTTAATTAGGTTTTATTTTTTAGGTTTGACTCAGAATTCTATCCTTTCGAGAACATTCTTAACTTTGAGCTGCTAACCTACTTTCCTACTTTATTCACTATCCACTCAGGTTTATGTCACTCCAAAATGAGATAAGCTTTTCACTGAAGACAATGACGATATATTTGAATAGGAAAGATATGGGGGCAGAGACCTTTAACACGTCCTTAGGATAAATGAATTTATTAACAGCATCCTTTATAAATAGTCATGATAGACATCATTAATCTATCCAATAGCAGAATCACCCTGCCCAAATTTCTTCATTTTTTTTCCCTCCAGATAAATGAATTTATTAACAACATCCTTTATAAATAGTCATGATAGAAATCATTAATCTATCCAATAGCACAATCACCCTGCCCAAATTTCTTCATTTTTTTCAAGTATATTATAAGAAATTCTGTCAAATGAGTTTCTGAAATCTTGACACAATCTTCAACATAACTCTGAACCAATATCTGGGAATACTGTTAAAAATAATGTATTCATCTGGCATAACTTAATCACAAAATTTAATGCTGTCACTTCTTTAAATTTTTATAGATATACCATTTTATCAGTTTATAATATTTTCTGTCACAACATCAAGCTCACTGGCTCATAGGTGTCACTAACGTTATCCTGTTTTGAAAATCAGGACAATATATGCTAATCTTTATCATTCCCTCTAGCTGTATTTGACATAGTTTTTCATACATTACCAACATTGGTTTACCAATTTCATTTGAACTCAATAAAATATCAATAAAGTATTGATAAGCCCTTCATTTAACTCTATGAACAAACGTTTGAACAGGAAATGTTTGAGAATAGAGCCCTTTGATGTCACCAGATCACAAACCCTTTGGGGATAGCCTTAAATATCTAAATTCAATGAGTCAAATGTTCTAATTAACTAGGTTTCAAGTCATTGGCTTTCAAACTTTTTGACAGTGAGTTACACTAAGAAATACACTTTACATTGACCTCTCTCCTGTTCTCTTTTACACACACTCCCACACACGCACACACAGACCATGTTTAATCTTACTGTATATTTTCCTTCTGTTCTATAAAAGCTGCACCCTAAACCCACCAAACTGACTTCACAGCCCACTAATAAGCAAGTCACAATCTATGGTTAGAAAAACACTGCTCTTAAACATCAGTTTTGCATGTTTTTTTGACTGAACCTAATATAAAACTAACTATCCCTGTAAAACTGGCTTGAGTTTCTCTCAGTCAAGATTGGCTAGATTAATCCTCTGGGTTTGGGACACAAGGCTTTTTGAGGCAGGAGCCTGCTGTGTCCCCCTTTGCCTGGCAAAGAAATAAAGCTATTCTTTTCTACTTCAAAAAAAAAAAGATTGGCTAGACTATGCTGCAGTAATAAACAACTTCAAAATCTCACTGACTTAAAATTACTTTTCAGTGATTTGCTTTTCAGTCTTCATGTACTTGGAAAGTTTCTAGGTCATCCTCATATAAGGACCCAAGCTAAAGCAGGTTCTATCTCTGTGTTACCATTATTGCCAAGAAGGAAAAAGAAATATGACATATTTCTCTAAGTTCTCTGTTTCCAGTTGGAATTGACACTGTGAGTCATGTCCACTCCCATTTTATTTGCAAAGGAAATCATGTGGACACCCTCATATCAAAGAGATCAGAAATATTTTAACTTACCATATGTCCAAAAGGAGGAGAAATCGAATAATCATGAATAGTCCTAATGACTACCACAATCCTTGTAATTACTACTGAGTACAAATGCTCACTTCAGTCAATATATGTCTCCCATCCAGTCAAGACATCAGGCTCAAAGGCTAGGATGCTTAGGTAATGCTCAGTGTTGCCTGTGGAATCTGACTCTGCCTTCCATGTTTTGCCTTCTCTGTTATCCCTTTTGGTCACCTCTGAAATAGGTGTTAAAAATTATACCTTGGGGGGTTAGAAAGTCAGTGGTCAACATATGTCAGATTCTCTTTTAATAGAGACTGTCTTTTTGATGGTATGAATTTCTCAAAAAAATTGTTTCTTACCTATATTATGTTCAGATGTATATTCAAATCAACACATCTATTGTTTTATTTTTAACATAATTTTCATAATTTCTGTATATATTTTTTTGCTTTCTCCATATCCCCCCCACCATATGTCTTACTCTCTTTAAACACATAGTGACTTTTAATCTCTTTTCTCTAATCAATGTTCTTTCTCCAATTAAAAGGATTTACTGGTTGCCAGTATTGTAATTGGGTCTTTGTTCTGAGATTAACTTAATTCATGGGTTTTAAAAATGGGTGTGAGAGCCGTATTCTTGATTTGATCCTCCTCACAGGCTTAGTGTTAATCGGTCTTTATTGCTCAAAAGCTTCTTCAGTTTCATCTGTTTCCACTGGGGTTGAAAAGCACATATCTTTCTAACGCTATGAAAATGCTAAAGTCTGGACTCTAACCCCCTTCACTTCTGCTTGTGAACTAGCCAGTGCTTTGTTATGCTTCTCTCATTTTTGGTAATGCCTTGTCAAATGCAACCAAGATTAACTCTAACACATGCTGGCATTTTGTTTTACAATCTCTTCTCCTAGAATTCCAAGTTCATTAGGTACTTGTTTGCCTTCCAAATTATTGCAGGCAATAGGTTGAATAAATATTTTGTGAGTTCATAATGTAGGTCACCAGCTTTCCAGCCTGCAATACTAGTTTCTTTACTGTCAACTGAACAGTAAGCAAATTCTATGTATGTAAGTGCAATTCAGGTTCATATTGTGGCGGAACTCTAATGGTGGTACCAATTTCTGAATCATTCAGTAATGACCACATTAGGCTACAGTGGTTTAGAACCAAAATGGTTCATTTTCCACTCATGCTACACGTCCAGTGCACATCAGCTGGGGACTCTGCTCTGGTTGTCCTCTTCCAAGTACCAGGTCAAATGCGATCCATTTCATGTTTCATAATTGCTAAGGTAGGAAAAGGGAGATGTGAAAATTGTGTACTGGCTCTTAAAACTTTTGCCTAGGTCACATGACAGCTCCTAATTTCAAAAGAGGAAGGGAATTGAAATCACAGTATATGACCAGAAGGAAGACTCATAAAATATTAGTGACTAGGCTTAATGACTTTACATGTGTGCTTCTGGGTAGATACTGTGTTAAACACTGCATATACCTTCCCATTTAATTTTCAAAATAATTTTGCAAATTGAAATCATTGTCCATTTTTTTTGTCACGTGGCAACAGAGACTTGGCCAAGGAAAAGACACATTAGTAACTGTCCAAGCCAAACACTGAAACTGGGTTTATTTGTCTCCAATCCTGTTGCTATAAATTACTTAGATAGAGTGAAAAAAGTAAAACTAAATTTTAGAACTATCAGACCCTGGCTCTTCTCTCTGGAGATACTTACTGCTTATCTCCTTCAAGTGTTTGATGCTCTTTAGTCATTCTCTTCATTCTTTTCCAATATCTTTACAAATGTTATTGCTCACATCCCCTCACCCAATATAGTATTAATGAGATTAGGCTAAAAAGTATTGTAACAAATAGATCCTAAGACATTTCTCAATATAATAGATGTTTATTTCTCATTCATATAATAGTACAGGTTTTTATTCCTGTTTATAAAGTGGTTGTCCTCTAGACGTTGATTTAGGGGTCAAACTTTTATACTGTGTCCCTAGAGGACTTGGGGTCATCTGTATTTTGCGGGAGAAGCCTCAGCCAGAAGTTTTAGATCTCAATTCTGCTCAGATGCTGTTGGCAAACATTAATCATATGGCCATATCCAACTATAAGAGAAGCTAGAACATGTAGTCCTTAGCTGGGCAGCTGCTTCCTAGCTATGACTCTATAACTATAGAAGAGAATAATTGATTTTTTGGATAGCTAACCCTCTCTAACACTCACACACACACACACACACATGCAAACACACACACACGTGTTCACATATTCTGTACCATCAAAATATGCCTGACATTAATCATTATTACCTTAATGTATATTTTACTCAATATCTCTTCTGAAAAATTTTCCATGGGAAGTTCTTACATTCAAATTTTAGATGCATTTTGCAAAACCTCTGCTAAATGAGGCCCATGGTCAAGAAACTTGGGAGGTGCTAGTTTAAAGAAAGAAAAACAAATTTTTTTTCCCAGAGGATTTTTTGCAGCTTTTAAACGTGTTAATACAAATTATATATCCTTAAGCAATGAATATGATATTTAGTTTTTCCCCAAAATAATTGAACACAAAACTCCTAGAATCACTTTTGTCATTTAGAGTTACTAGGGTACCTAGGGTACCCAGTTTTGGAAACACTGGTTTAGAGGAATTTAAAACTCCAGTTTGAGCTTGAATAAATTAAGACTTGAGCTGCTTCTCAGCCCTGAAATGTTAATGTATAGAAAGATACGTCTCTTCCTATATGCAAAACTAGTATTCTGTAAACTTGTGTCTGCTGTCTTGCATTAGATCACTCTGGAAAGATACTAGAAAGAGGTGCCTCAGAGCCCTGACTCTCTGAACTGCAGAATACCTTCTGTTCTGACAGATGGGGGCCTGACAAGCTCTTGTTGCCATCAGTACAATGCTAATGTGAATTCTCTTTACAGCTATGAACAGTGTTCTTTTATAGCACCGAAGGACTGGTCTTAGACCCTCAGGAGCGCTACCAAAGAAGTGGATGTCCTAATTTCTGTGAGGTCTCCACCGGGTTCTGTACTCCCTGTCTGGAGCCAGATAATAAAAATAATCCCAAAAACAAACAAAAGGATTTTGCTTGCCGGCCAAATTTCAGATCAATAGTGCAGTTGGGAAGGAGCCAAGATTCAGAAGCTTGCCTGGTGAGAGAGGCTGCAGATCATTAAAGATGAACAGAGCCATAAAACACCAACACAATTGGTACAACCAATTGCAGTGCTTTTGGCAGGCTCTGCACAGAGGCCACAGATTGAATGTTCCTGGAAACTAGCACAACGCATTCCACAAACATTGTGGGTGAGGCCCTCTTAAGTCGCCTGCAAGGTAGGCTGGGAAGCCAAGCAGGGAAGCGCTCTTGGCCCCTCTGGATGACTGAGGCTATATGTCGCGTAGTGCTTGGGAGCTGTGTGCTTGTCAAAAGCAATCCATTTCCATAGCAGCACTTAAACACAAAGGCCTAGGGTCCATTCATACTTATGCCTGAAAAGAGTTGGCAAATAACTGTTTAATGTCTTGAAGCAATTGTTAGAAATCATAGCTGATAGCCTATCCTCGTCTTTAACACATGTTATTATCAATTTGCTAGAAAATGGTAGTCTCCAGGTGAGGATTGGTTATTTCTCAAATCTCAAAATAAATGCATGAATGAATATATAAATGAATGAGTAAAATCTATTCTGAAGCTGAACTTGTATAGAGGGATAGATTGAAAATTCATACCTGTTAGGTCTGGTTGGTACCCCTGACTTTAAGCAAACATTAAATTTCAAAATTAATTATTAATATACAAAAAAGGTGGAAGTTGCTTATAAACAGGTTGTTTTCTTTACAAAGGGATTTACCAGAAGATTACTTTTTAAAAATTGAGGTATAATTTATAAACAGGAAAACACGCAGATCTTAAGTGACCAAATTGATGAGTTTTGACAAAAGTATATATCCATGTAGCCAACACACAAATCAAGATATAGGCCATTTCCATCATCCCAAAAAGTTTTCCCATGCCCCTTTAGAGTCATTTTACCCTCACCCTACCATAGGCAATCACTGTTCTGGTTTCTATCCCCATACGTTGTCTGTTTTAACCTTAATGTATTGAAATCATATAGTATGCACTCTTTCATATCTGGCTTCTTCAGTTCTTTAGTTTTATGAGATTTGTTAATATTACTGAGTGTTATCAGTATTTCTTTCTTTTTTATTGTTGTGTAGTATTCCACTGTATGAATATATCTCCTATTGATGGACACTTGAATTGTTTCCTGGTTTGATTTATTAAAAACAAAGTTGTTAAAGTGATTTTATTTTTTTTTATTAAGAGATAATCAACATATAATGTTGTATTCATTTTAGGTGTATGAAATAATGATTTGATATATGTCTATACTGTGAAATGATTACTGCATAAGTTTAGCTGACATTCACCACCACACATAGTTACCTTTTTTTTTTTTTTAACTTGTGATGAGAACTTTTGAAAACATTCTTATACAAATCTTCTTGCTAACATATGTTTTTATTTTTCTTAGGTAAAAACTTAGGAGTAGAATTCCTGCCTCAGAGGGTAGGTATGTGTTTAACTTTCAAAGAAAACAAATAGTTTTCTAAAGTGGTTGGATATATGAGAGTTCACATTGATCCATAATCTCATCAATGTTTCTAGTAGTCAATTCTAGCAATTCCAACAAGTGTGAAGTTTAATATGCATTTTATGTGCTTATTGATCATTCATGTATTTTCTTTTTACTGTAGAGTTTTCTTTAAAAGACATATAAGAAATATAATCATTTCAGTATCTCTACCACATATTAGGTACTCTAGAAATGTTCACTGAATTAAATAGAAAGCTCTTCTAGTATTTTCAAAACGTTATATGATTTTGAAATTTTATTTGTATAAATATTTATCAACATATACACTGAGACATATTGATGAGTGAGTTTAGCAGTAGGTATGCTCTCTGCCATTCTTTCCCCATCAAAATGGATTCACTCAGTATATTGATTGGTCCAAGTAATACATGACACAAATAAATTCACATGTATGACTCACAGCAAAACTCTCACTGGGGCAATGGAGGAGTCAATAGATATTCAACATAGAATAGAGAAGAGGGCTTCCCTGGTGGCGCAGTGGTTGAGAGTCTGCCTGCCAATTCAGGGAACATGGGTTCGTGCCCCGGTCCGGGAGGATCCCACATGACGCGGAGTGGCTAGGCCCATGAGCCATGGCCGCTGCGCCTGCACGTCTGGAGCCCGTGCTCCACAACAGGAGAGGCCACAGCGGTGAGAGGCCCGTGTACCGCAAAAAAAAAAAGAATAGAGAAGAAAGAGAATGAAGTTCATTATGGAAGATCTAAATCCAAGCCCAGGTTCTGCAATTTGCTAACTGTATGAAATACTTAACCTCCTTGAGCTCCAGCTAATCACCTGTATAATGAATATGAAAATATCATCTCTCTCAGAGATCTGTTGCATAAATGTGAAGAAGCATAATCCTGGGCTTGCTTAGAGGAAAGCTTGTCCTGAAATACAAAGTATATAAAGAACTCTCATACCTATCTGACTACATATTTCCAGCAAGCA
This sequence comes from Tursiops truncatus, assembly GCF_011762595.2. Lineage (NCBI taxonomy): Eukaryota > Metazoa > Chordata > Mammalia > Artiodactyla > Delphinidae > Tursiops > Tursiops truncatus. Next base: position 97,391,666 of record NC_047034.1, on the reverse strand, counting down.
AAAAGACTGAGAGACTCCAAAATTATCTAGAGTGCCTCACATAGCATCATATTTTTATTTATTTATTTACATTTTTTTATTATATAAGTCTCAGGTGTCCGGCATTATAGTTCAATATCTCCATACACTACAGAGTGATCTCCACCACAAGTCTAGATACCATCCATCACCATACAGTTGGCCCCCTTTACCCATTTCACCCACCCCCAATCCCCTTCCCCTCTGGTAACCACTAATCTGTTCTTTGTGTCTAAGAGTTTGTTTTATTTTAATTTGTTTTTTCCTTTTTTTTTTTTTAGATTCCACACATGAGTAAAATCATACAGTATTTATATTTCTCTGTCTGACTTATTTCACTTAGCATAATGCCCTCAAGGTCATGTTGAGGGCATTATGTTGTTGCAAATGGAAGGATTTCATTCTTTTTTATGGCTGAATAGTATTCCATTTTATATACATACCACAACTTCTTTATACATTCATCCATTGATAAACACTTAGGTTGTTTCCATATCTTGGCTATCATAAATAATGCTATACTGAACAAAGGGGTGCATATATCTTTTCAAATTAGTGTTTTCATGTTCTTTGGATAAATGCCCAGAAGTGAAACAACTGGATCATATGGTAGTTCGATTCTTAATTTTTTGAGGAATCTCCATACTGGTTTTCATAGTGGCTACACCAATTTACAGTCCCATCCACAGTGTATGAGGGTTCCCTTTTCTCCATATCCTCTCCAACATTTGTTATTCCTTGTCTTTTTGATAAGAACCAGTCTAACAGGTGTGAGTTAATATCTCATTGTGCTTTTGATTTATATTTCCCTGATAATTAGTGATGTTGAAAACTTTTCATGTGCCTATGGGCCATCTGTATGTCTTCTCTGGAAAAATATCTTTTCAGATACTCTGTTCATTTTTTAAATCAGGTTCTTTGGTCTTTTGTTACTGAGTTGTATGAGTTTTTTAATATATTTTGGATATTAACCCCTTATCAGATATATCATTTGCAAATATCTTCTCCTATTCAGTATGTTGTCTTTTCTTTTTGATGAAGGTTTCCTTTACTGTGTAGAAGCTTTCTTGGTATGGTGTAATCTCCTTTTATTATTTTTGCTTTTCTTTCCCTTGCCTTTGACTCAGATCTACAAAACATTGCTAAGTCCACTGTTAATGAGTTTGTCTATGTTTCCTTCTAGTAACTTTAAGATTTTAAGTCTTGTAATCAGTTCTTTCATCCATTTTGAGTTAATTTTTGTGTATGGTGTGAGAGAGTGGTCCAGTTTCATTCTTTTGCATGAGGCTGTATAGTTTTCCCAACATAATTTATTAAAGAGACTGTCCTTTCTCCATTGTATGTTCTTTGCTCCTCTGTCACAGATTGTCTATATATATGTTGGCTTATTTCTGGACTCTCAATTCTGTTCCATTGATCTATGTGCCTTTTTTGTGCCAGTATCATACTGTTTTGATTACTATAGCTTTGTAATATGGTTTTAAATCAGAGAGTTTGATACCTCCAGTTTTGTTCTTTTTTCTCAAGATTGGTTTTGCTATTCAGGGCGTTTTGTGGCTCCATACAAATTTTAGAATTATTTGTTCTTTTTCCAGGAAATATGGCATTGGAATTTCAATAGGGATTGTATTAAATCTGTAGATTGATTTGGATAGTATGAACATTTTAACAATATTAATTCTTCCAATCCATGAACACGGAATTCCTTTCTATTTTTTTGTGTCTTCCTCAATTTCTTTTATTAGTGTCATGGTTTTCAGTGTACAGCTCTTTTGCCTTCTTGGTTACATTTATTCCTAAGCATTTTATTCTTTTTGATGCAATTGTAACAAATGGGACTGTTTTCTTAATTTTTATTTCTGATAGTTTGTTATTAGTGTATAGAAATTCCATAGATTTCTGTATATCAATTTTGTTTCCTCCAGCTTCACTGAATTCATTTATTAGTTCTAGCAGTTTTTTGTTGGAGTCTTTAGGGTTTTCTCTATGTAGTATTATGCCATCTGCAACTAGAAACAGTTTTACTTCTTTCTTTCCAATTTGGATTCCTTTTATTTCTTTTTCTTGCATAATTGCTCTGGCTAGGACTTCCAATACAATGTTGAATAAAAGTGGTGAGAGTGAGTCAACTTGCCTTATTCCTGATCTTAGAGGAAAAGCTTTCAGCTTTTCACCATTGAGTATGAATTTAGCTGTGGGTTTGGTATATATGGCTTTTATTATATTGAGGTACATTCCCTTTATGCCCACTTATTGAGAGATTTTTTTTATCATAAATGAATGTTGAATTTTTTCAGATGCCTTCTCTGCACCTATTGAGGTGATCACGTGATTTTTATCTTTCATTTCGTTAATGTGATGTATCACATTGATTGATTTGCAGATGTTGAACCATCCTTGCATCCCTGGAATAAATACCACTTGATAATGTTATGTGATCCTTTTAATGTATTGTTGGATTTGGTTTGCTGATATTTTGCTGAGGATTTTTGCATCTATGCTCATCCAGAATATCAGCCTGTCATGGCAGGGCTGCAGCTGCTGCTGCAATGTGCTGGTGGGTGGGACTAGCCCCTGGAATGCCTGGGGGGCAGCCACCACAGCCGCTGGATGCTAGTGGGTGGGATTGTCACCTGGCTAGCTGTGGCTGGGGTGGGCAGGGCTCTCAGCAGGGGATGGCCACTGATGCTAACAAGTTAGATTGAGATTTCCAAAATGGATCCCATCAGAGCTGGCATTAGCAAGGTAGTCTGAGATTGATAAAATGACTCCCACCAGTGTCTATGTCCCCAGAGAGCATCCCAACTGGTTCCTGCCTCTCCAGCAGATGCTTCAGGGTTAGTAAGTGGGTCCCCTCCACCTATGGTCCATCTGCTTTTCAGTCTGGTGTTTTTGTGCTTCTTTTCAGGTCAAGTAAGTTGATGCATGAGACCTTTAAGAGTGGGTTTTCCATTCCCTATAGTTCTACATGTTCTCTGGTGGTTTTCAAAACCAGGTGTTTGGAGGGGGGCTCGTCTCTCCTGTGCATGATCCAATGGTTGGGGTGCCTGATGTGGAACTCAAATGCCTCACTCTTCAGCAAAATAACCCTACCTTTGTGAGCCTCCCCAATTGTGGATCACTGGCTGAGGTGTGGTTTTTCCCTTCGTGAGCTCATATCTCTGTTTCTCCTCTCTGTCTCAATGCTATCCTTTGTTGTGGAGACTCTATTTATCCAATTTTCAGAGGAAATTATTCCATATGTAGCTGTAGATCTGTTATGTCCATGGGAAGAGGTGAGTTCAGGTTCTTCTTTTGTACCTTCTTAAACCCTCCAATGTCATACTTTTAAAAACAGGACAGTGAAGATCATTCACTACCAATGATAAGACTATATTAGATCTTCAAGTACAAGTTGCTTTTGGTGAATCAAACAGGGCTATTTAATTAAAAACAAGCATTTCTAAAACTAACAAAGCGTACAAAAAACATAAGTAATTAGTACACAAAACCTATACATGATGAAGCCCAAATAAACATAAATAATACATAAATACACCAAATGTAATTATAGTCACTGATTCAAATCTTGTTTTTGCATGAATAGTTATACCCTCTTGAATCACCACTTAAAAACCCCCCTCCCAAAATAAAATATTTTCAAACTTGCTTCACAGGCTGGAAAAAGATGTTGATCCCAATTAATTTCCACAATGTTATTGTTGCAAAGCATAATCCACATTTTAGCATCCATCTTAAAATAAGGCCCCTTTTTATAATTTCTGTCCAGAGATTTCACCTATATTTATATAACAAAGCAACAATACAATAATGAGAAGATAAATTGTTTATGATTTATTTACTGAAGGCAAATTTATATCAATCACAGCCTTGATTTAACATTTTGATCATTTTGGTATTACCACAAATGTTCTTTCTCAGATTATGAACATTTCTTCTTTTAATAAATGTATTTAGATGAAGCTCTAAACTATTGTTATTTTTTGTGGGTAAGATTTATTTTTCAGATTTTTTGTTCATATAAATAACCAAAAAACACAGCAAAGTGATTTAATTATATTATAACCAGATCAGAATTTAGATATTTATATTATATACAAATACACATTATAAAGTTAAAATATACTGTCATAAATTCTATTTCTTTAAGATGTATGTCTCTAGATGTTTTTATTTGTTTTCATGTTTTTCCTACTACAAGAGATAATCTTCTAGCAAAACCTTAGCCATGAACTTGAATGCAAACCAAACAAAACAAAATTCTGTGTGCATGCATTTTTTTCACCTATTATAAAGAATTAAGAGACAACTGTAGGGGAGTAAATCAGGTACAGTAAGTCCCCTACATACGAACCTTCAAGTTGAGAACTTTCAAAGATGCGAATGTGCTTTCCATCAATGTCAGGCATTAGTGAAATTGCAGCTTGACCTCTGTCCCCTATTGCTGATGATGCTTTGGCTTTACCATCTCCCATCTCCTCTCCCTCCTCCAGTCAGTAACGCTTGTTGCCTGTTCACTCAATGCCAGCCCACTGTACAACTTCACTTTTCAGGGTACTGTACTGTAAGATTTAAAACGTTTTCTTTACTTTTTGTGTTTGTTCGTTTTTTATGTATTATTTGTGGGAAAAGTATTATAAACTTATGACAATACAGTACTATATAGACAATTGTGTTAGTTGGGTACCTAGGCTAACTGTTGGACTTAACAAACAAATTGGACTTAACGAATGCACTCTCAGAACGGAACTCGTTCGTATGTAGGGAACTTACTGTAATTGTCTCTGTTCTGAAAGTAGATAATACAGTCTGACTGAAAAGTTGATGTAATTTAATGGTAAATTTGAATTTTCACTGTGTATCTGATATTCAAGGAGTTCTATTCATAGTTATGTAATGTTTTTAGTGTATTAGGCTATTTAAACCATTGTTGTATTGCTGAAAAAATACATATTGATGTTTGGAAATCAAAACCATATTTTACATTCCGTTTACTGTTTTAAAGAACTCTGCTGAATTCTGTCATAAATCACATCAATTTTTTGAAATCCAAATTATTTCTCCCTAATTTATCTTAAATTTGGAACCTTGAGTTCTTATAAAATTCTTATGAATGCTAACTCTAGATCTTCCTTCCTCCATGTTGTCTAATAAGCTATGATTTGTATTATAGCCGTATGCAATACTGTGTAATTTTTTAATATTAATCAAGTAATAAATAGTATGCATTAACTGCTGTATACATTTGTGGTTGCTCTTCTAAAATTGGGTTGTATCTTGTATTTCAGGGATGAAGAGCCAGAGTAGTATAATTAACACAGGTTTGGGGGGGAATTATATTTATTTAAGCCATGTTTAATCTTATTGACATGTTTCAAAATATGCAGAAAAGTTCACTTGAAAATTTAGTCAGATTGGATCCTCAACTTCTAAATGTAGCCCAGAATTAAAGAATTAGGATTAGAAGACAGAATGAGGCCTCCATAAGTTTCATTGAATTCCCTTTTTTTTTTTTTTTTTTAGATGTTGGGGGTAGGAGTTTCTTAATGTATTTATTTATTCTTGCTGTGTTGCATCTTCGTTTCTGTGCGAGGACTTTCTCTAGTTGAGGCAAGCGGGGTCCACTCTTCATCGCGGTGCACGGGCCTCTCACTATCGTGGCCTCTCTTATTGCGGAGCACAGGCTCCAGACGCGCAGGCTCAGTAGTTGTGGCTCACGGGCCTAGTTGCTTCGCGGCATGTGGGATCTTCCCAGACCAGGGCTCGAACCCGTGTCCCCAGCATTAGCAGGCAGATTCTCAACCACTGCACCACCAGGGAAGCCCCTGAATTCCCTTTTATATTCTCAGTTACTCAAGGGAAAGGAGAAAGAGGTAATTTATGGGGCAGTTTGGGAATATGGGAAAGATATTACAATTAAGAAATCCAAATATCAAGAGATGGCTTAGGCTAGGTTAATCAAACCACTTAAAGGCATTTGTTGACCCAGGTGAGGAACAGTAATATGTAAAAAGAGCAATTAACACTTCCATCTTAAATAACAGGTGTTAAACTGAAAGAGATAGGGCTGGAAGCAGTGCAAAGTGCCTGGGACAATAACCCATGGTCAGAAGGAGGATCAAGTCAAGATTTCTTAAAAGTCAGATCCATTGAGGAAGATGCTCACCAGTGTGGTCAGCAGGAATCCACAGAAGCAAATACAAATTAACAATGGATGTCAGGAAGCTTGAGATATTCCAGTTAGATAGTTATCTGGCCTGAGCTTGGGGCCAGAATCGGACAACAGGTGGATGTACAAGAAAGCTGGCTAGCTGGTCTCTGGGCTGCAACCATAAATAGGACTCTGGACCAGAATTATATACTAATTAGAGTAGAAGTTAGCCATGTCTGACCTTACTCCCAGGCTGTTTTCCTAGATATGTGAACCCTACCTTCATCTCAAGATTCCTATAAAAAGCTGCTCCTATTTATCCAGAGTATTTCTCTAACTTTGCCATTTTTATATCTGCCCTAACTTTCCATACACCCACTCTTTGTGCTACTAGAACTTGGCTTTGTCCCTTGATTTTGCTCCTTTGCCTTGCCTTAATTTAGATTCGGTTTCTTAGCTCCAGCTTGTCTATTTCATGACTGACTCAGAATTCCTAGAGGGTGCTTTCTCTTGGCCCTAGACTCTATGCCAAGAAACTGCAACTGAAGTATTACACATCTATGCTCAGATCTAGCACTGGATACCACCAACCCACCCAGCCTTTTATTTAAGGAAAAAAATTGATGATGGATTTGCCAGCTTGGTTAGAACTGGCTCAGTTAACCTGAAGTGTAAATACATCAGCTAAATACCAAGCAAAACTTCAAAAGGCAGAGATGAAAGTTTTTGTGGTACAAAGAGGTTTATATATATTATAATGTATAATACCTAAAACAGTAACAAGAGGAATTATTATGTCTGTTTTGCAGGAATAGGAATTTAAGATCAGAGAAAATAAGCAGTTGAATGTAGATTGTGAAGCTGCTAAGTTGTGAAGCTGGGTATAAAACTCAAATAATCATTTTCTTTCTACTTCTCTGTGGAGATGAGGTTTCCTCCAATAGGCCCTTTGCTTTGGATTCTGGTAAACAATGAAATGAATTCTCCTAGATTAGGATAGAGGGATGATGTGACATGTCCTAATCCTTTATCGTGTCTCCTCTATTCTCTACCCTCAAGCTGGTAGGAAGTTTGAGCAGAATGAAAGAATAAGAGGTCTCAAAACCAGCACTCCCACTTCTGGATATATATCCAAAGGAAATAAAATCAGTATCTTGAAGAGATATTTGTACTCCCATGTTCATCGCAGCATTATTCACGATAGTCAAGATATGGAAACAACCTAAGTGTTTGTCAGTGAATAAATGGATAAAGAAAATGCAACACACACACACACACACACACGTGCGCACACACACACACACACGCACACACACAGAGGAATATTATTCAGCCATAAAAAAGAAGGAATTTCTGACACTTGTAATAACATGGAAGAACCTGGAAGACATTATGCTAAGGAAATAAGTGAGACACAGAAAGACAAATACTGTATGATCTCACTTTTATGTGGAATCTAAAAAAGTCAAATTTATAGGAGAGATGAGAATGATGACTACCAGGGGCAAGGGGGGAGAGGAAAGGGGGAGATATTGGTCAAAGGGTATGAAGTTTCAATTATAAGAGGAATAAGTTCTGGGGATCTGATGTACAACATGGTGACTGTGGTTAATCACTGTATACAAGAAAGTTGCTAAAAGTGTGGATCTTAAGTGTTCTTACCACACACATCAAAAAAGGTAAGTATGTGAGGAGATGGATGTGTTAATTAGCTTGATTGTGATAATCATTTCAAAGTGTATACATACATCAAATCGTCACATTGTACACCAAATATATATATACATTTTTGTCAATTATACCTCAATAAAGCTTGAAAAAACCTATATATAAAGAAAGCAGTGTTCTCATGCTAACTGGGTCCTATTCTACAGTATACCTGAAGAGGAAGCCAGGAGAAGGGAATAAAATCCATGGTTACTGAATTTAGCTACTTAGTTCAGGGAAGTAAGGATATGTATCAAGATGATTAAGAACAGGCATTACCATCAAAGTCATTTGGTTTATAAAAAGTGATCTGAATTTACCAGTTTAAGGCAAGGGATACAAACTGTCATGTCTGATTTGATGAGCAGGTAGGTTTTGTTTGGCCCACAGTGATTTTTTTTTATGTATATAAAAATGTCTTTAGTAGGGTGTACATTTCTCCAGTTCACCACAGTCTCTATAATTTTCTATTGGTATACCCTGACTGCATAGCTCATTTATATTACACACGGGCCTGGTTTTAAAGGTATTTGAGATTGCCTCTCTGGAATGGAGACTGGGTGAGGAAATGAATATAAGATCAATAAAGAGATGGAAGAAAGAAAGCCGGGCACTTGTATTTCTAAGCCTATTTAATCCCCTCAGTAAATTTACGAGGGAGTGACTACCACCATTTTACAGAGCAGAAAACTGAGGATCAAAGAATTAAAATTATTGTTCTTAAACACACAGTCCAGAAAGAAGTGGACAAGAGTCCAACTCAAGTCTGCTTCATCCAAAATCAACAGTCTTGGCAATACACTGTGCTGCCAATACACGGGGTCCTGCCTGACCCCGTGTCATACCTGACCAACGCGGTGTAGTTCTTCAAAATCAAAGCATATGGTCTCTGGAGGATGCAATATATATATATATATTTTACAACACTTGCCCAACAATTTCAAACACATTTTAGCAGTGGTTCTCAACTATATGCTACATAAATATCACCTGGGACATTTATGGAAAATGCAGATTCACCACGTGACCAACTAGGAGAAACTGCAGTAGGGAAGTTGAAGTATGGAGTAGAGTGAAGTATCATCATAGGGTCATAGGCATAATGAAGCAATAAGAAAATCTACTGTGCATATTGATACCAGCCCCTTTTCTATGTGGGTGGTTAATACTTCCAAACTTCTACTGAGATATATTATAAACTGTGTTGAGTTTGGTGAACCTAGAATTCTTTCTTCAGCAGTACATCATGAGATTATAGAAGTTCCTCTATTCAGCTGAATTCTTTTGTTAGTGTATATAATTGCAAATTAAGACAGTGAGAGTCATGCCTAAATGCTTCAGAATTGATATAAAAAAATAATTAGAAGAGTCCAAACTTGAGGCAAATAGTGACTTTAACTGATTTTAATGAGAAAATATGTGGTCACATCAAGTTAGTATACATTGTAATGAAATCTAGTTTATAATAAATTTATCAGAACATGTACAATTGAATCCTATTCATCAAAGTACCCTCTAGGTTAATGCCTGACAAGCAGTGAAATCTCTATGCATTTTTGTCAAATGAATACATAAAAGTATTGAATAAAAAAGGTCACGCACTTCTTCCAACAGTTTTCAAATAACAAACATTTGGGGACTCACTTTTTAGAGTGTATTTTTGTGCCAGTAAATAAATCTGCTCTAGAAAACATTGTTTTATGCCAAAGGATTATCTACCAGCTTGCCTTTTTCATATGATTCAAAATAACTTTTCTCAATTTCCAAACATAATTTTTTTTTTTTTTTTTTTTTTTGGCGATATGCGGGCCTCTCACCGCTGTGGCCTCCCCCGTTGCGGAGCACAGACTCCAGACGCGCAAGCTCAGCAGCTATGGCCCACGGGCCCAGCTGCTCTGCGGCATGTGGGATCTTCGCAGACTGGGGCACGAACCCGTGTCCCCTGCATCGGCAGGCGGACTCTCAACCACTGTGCCCCCAGGGAAGCCCTCCAAACATAACTTAAACAAGAAAGTTTAGATATGTGTGCATGCGCATGTATATGTATGGGTGTATGGGTGTGTGTGTGGTAAATCCACCCATCTTTGAGGGTGAACTTAAGAGAAGGACATTCCTAAAGCATTTTAAGCAACTGAGCCAAAATTGGAATAATTTTATAACATTTCAAAGAGACAATTGTGAAAAAGACAATACTCACTTTTATGAACAAGTTCAGCTTTCTTCCTCCCTCCCTCCCTCCCTCCCTCCCTCTCTCTCTCTCTCTCTCTCTCTCCCTTCCTTCCTTCCTTCCTTCCTTCCTTCCTTCCTTTCTTTCTTTCTTTCTTTCTTTCTTTCTTCCTTTCTTTCTTTCTTTCTTCTGGTTTCAGAGGCTCATGTTATCCTATTCAAGGCTAGTTACCCTTTATCTCTGCTAGGATCTTGCTTCTCCAGCAAGTTTTTCTCCTGAATATTTAGCTTTTACTTCTTTCTGACTACTTGCCCATGGGATCCCTCTTTATCCCTTTTTCCCATCTTAGTCAAGATTCTTGATAAAATGATCTATAGAAACTGTGTCCACTTTCTCACCTCCCATTCACACTTAAAGCAGCTGCAGTCTGAGTTTATTTATAGCATCAGTTGACAAAGCCAATGGACTTTGGCAGTCTTCTCCTACTTGATTGCCTTCTTGCATTTGACTCTTCTGACAGTGCCTGTTTTCTTTAATATTTCACTTCCCTGGTTTCAGTGACACTGCTTACACCTGGCTCTCCTCCCAAAAATTTGATGTCTCTTTTCTGTTTCCTTCTTGCTCCTTTTACTCTCATTTCCGCTAAACTATGATATTTTCCAAGGTGATGTCCTTGACTCCTTGACTTGACTTTTTCTGTTTTTACTCTATACAATTCCCCTGGATTATTTCATCCTAATGACTGCCAAGTCTGTATTTTAAGACTCAGATTCTCCCTAGAGAAGTGTGTGTTACATATAAATACACACACTTTGGTACATAATCTTCTATCTCAAGGAACAGTATATTACCAATCACCAAGCAGTTTAAACCCAGGGATTGATAATGCTCACCTTTTTGATACCTTCTCGCTCATACATTAATCTGAACATGTGTGTAATCATATATTAATGTATGGAATATAATCATACATTAACTGAACTTGTATTGCCTTTGTGTTCTTGATATATCCCAAACTGAAACCTTCTTCTCCATCTTCCCTAACACTGCCAAGAGGTGAAAAATAATGATGATTCAAAGTCAAGCATTGGCACGTTTTTCCTCCCCCAGCTGCCCCCAGCACTCTACAATCTTCTTCTCCCTAACATGAAATCTTTTCAGATTCCCAGCTCCTTACAACTCATATGGTAGAATTGATTGTCCTCTGCTTTGTGTTTCCCCAAACTCTTTATAAACCCCTATGTCTGAAGCTCTTGTTTACATATTTGTCTCTTTTTTTTCTTTTTTTTAGATTATCATCTTCTCGAGTGAAGGGGTTATGTTGTATTTTTCTATGTGTACCATAGAGCACTTTTTAGAGTCCCTATAAATGTCTATTTAATACATGTTAAATAAGTGAATGTAAAAAATAATTTTATTGAGAATTAAACACTAGAATTTGAATAAGGTATAAAAGTATAATCAATGATAAAACAAGCACTCAGTCTATTTGATGACATTTATTGAACACTCAGTGTGTGCCATGAATACAGTACATAGGAACTAGACTGAGTAATAAGTCATTGCATCTATGCAACCAGATTTACCACTGAAATAATTTGGGAACTAATGCCAAGTCAAAAATAAAGTACATAGCTACATAGAAGAGATGTTCCAGTGAATTCTGAATCTGAAATATGCCCCTTGAAAATGAAAGAGAATTTGTTTCAATAAAATGAAAACTAAAACTTTCCCCCAGAACCCAATTTCCTTGATGCTTATGTTCACTTCAATGGGTAAGTGTCCATTCATTTCATATTCTGATAAATAAAATATGGATTTTATATTTTCTTCAAAGATTCACATCATTTTAAAGTTCATTTAAATTTCAGTCAAGGAAAATATTTTTAACAAAGTGGTAAAGTCCAATACTATGAACAATTCATTTGTGTGAGGAATATTTCAAGTATCATTTACACTAATAATCAATTTAATTGAACATAGTAATTTTTTTTTAATCCAGAAAGACTTCTGGTTCCAGAAAAGATGGGGTGAACTCATGCCAGTGTATTTCTTCCTTTTTTTGTTTTAACTTTTTATTTTATACTAAGTATAGTTGATTAAAATTGTTGTGTTAGTTTCAGGTATACAGCAAAGTGATTTAGTTATACATATACATGTATCTATTCTTTTTCAAATTCTTTTCCCATTTAGGTTGTTACATGATATGGAGCAGAGTTCCCTGTGCTATACAGTAGGTTCTTGTTGGTTAACCATTTTAAATATAGCAGTGTGTACATGTCAATCCCAAACTCCCTAACCATCCCTCCCTACCTCCCCACCACACTTCCCACCCACCCCCAACCATAAGTTCTAGTTCTCTAAGTCTGTGAGTCTGTTTCTGTTTTGTAAATAAATTCATTTGAAATGCAAATCAAAACTACAATGAGTTATCACCTCACACCAGTCAGAATGGCTATCATCAAAAAATCCACAAACAATAAATGCTGGAGAGGCTGTGGAGAGAAGGGAAACCTCCTACACTGTTGGTGGGAATGTAAATTGGTACAGCCAATATGGAGAATAGTATGGATGTTCCTTAAAAACTAAAAATAGAGCTACTGTATGATCCACTATATTTCTTCTTGAAACTAACCGTCTAGACAAAATACAAATGGCAACTCTCATAAGACTCTGAAATGTGGAGAGAAGAAGGCAGGCTGGCTAAGGACTGGAGGTGAGTTCCCTGGGTTTGTTTTATTTTGTATGACCTCCTGGATTCTAGAGAAGCCCCAAATCCAAAAACGACATAGTCACAGCCAAAAGAAAAAAAAAAAGTAAAAACATGATCTTTGTAGCCAAAGGACCAGAAAAAAGAACAGAACCATGTTGACTAAACTTGGCCTACTCCAGGTAGAAACCATGAAATGGCTGCCTATGCCACTTTTCTTCCCTACCAGGCATTGCATTCAAAGAGACTGTGGGCAAATTATTGATCATGCCTACTTTACACTGAGTGGTGACTCTCACCTCTCCCTCTAGGTGCTATAGACATGGAGCGTGTAAAGTGTTTCCATGTTGACCATCCATAATTACGTTAAATATAAATGTTCTAAACACATAATTAAGAGACAGAGGATGACAGAATGGATATAAAAACATGACCCAGCTATATATTGTCTACATGAAAATCATTTGAAATATTATAGGTAGGTTAAATGTAAAAGGATGGAAAAAGATATGCCATGCAAACACTAATCAAAAGAAAGCTGCGGTGGCTATAGTAATATCAGATAAAGTAGACTTCAGAGTAAAGAAAATTACCAGGGACAAGAAAGGTCATTACATAATTATAAAATGGCCAATTCACCAAGAAGATACAAAAATCATAAGTGTGTATGCATCAACAATAGAGTTTTAAAATATGAAAGCAAAACTAACAAAATTGAAAGGAGAAATAAGTAGAGCCACAATTACAGTTGGAGAGTTGAACACCCCTTTCTCAGTAATTGATAGAACCATTAGACATAAAATTAGCAAGTATGTAGAAGGACTGAACACCATGAATCAATGGGACCTAATAGATATTTAAGGAATGTGTCATTCTACAAAAACAAATGCACATTCTTTTTAAGCAAACTTGGAATATTCACAAAGAGACATATCATGGGTCATAAAACAAACTTTAACAAATTTTACAAAATTAAGATCATAGAAAAATGTTCTCTGACCATAATGGAATCAAACTAGATATCAAAAATTAAAAAAAAAATACTGAGGGAATTTCTAGAGGTTTGGAAATTAGACACACACTTCAAAATAATCCATGAGTCAAAGAGGATGTCTCAAGTGAAACTTAAAAAGATGTTGAAATAAGCATATGATAGATGCTCAACACCATATGTTACTAGGGAATTGTAAATTTAAACAATAATGAAATGCCACTACAAACTCATTAGAATGGTGAAAATCCAAAACACTGACAAGACCAATTGCTGGTAAGGATGTGAAACAACAGGAACTCTAATCCATTGGTGGTGGAAATGCAAATGGTACAGCCTCTTTGGAAAATACTTTGGTAGTTTCTTAAAAAAACTAAACATACTCTTACCATGTGATCTAGCATTCATACTCTTTGGTATTTACCCAAAGGAATTGACAACTTATGTCTACACAAAAGCCTGCACAAGTATGTTTGTAGTACCTTTATTCCTAATTTCCAAAACTCTAAAGCAATCATGATGTCCTTGGGTAAACTGTTTAGTGGGGGAGGGATGAATAGGCTGAGCATAGAGGATTTTTATACCTCAGAAAGTATTCTGTATAGTACTATAATGGTAAATATATATCATTATACCTTTTTCACAACCCATAAAATGTACACCACCAAGAATGAACCCTAATTTAAATTATGGACTTTGGGTGGTAATGATGCATCACCGTAGGCTCATTGATTATAACAAATATTCCACTCTGGTGTAGGACGTTGATAGTGGAGGATACTGTGCATAACGAGGGGTATATGAGAAATCTCTGTACCTTCTGCTCAATTTTGCTATGAATCTAAAACTACTCTAAAAACTAAAACTTATTTTTTTAATAAAAATAAATAAAAGAACTTTGTGTTTAAAACTAATTTTTTAAGAAATTAGAAAATGAATCAACTTAATCAACCCAAACTTGGAAACATATAAGGAATAAAAATAAAAGCTGGGGTTTTCCCTGGTGGTCCAGGGGTAAAGAATCTGCCTTCCAATGCAGGGGCCACGGGTTTGATCCCTGGTCGGGGAACTAAGATCATGCATGCCGTGGGGCATCTAAGCCCGTGCACCACAACTACTGAGCTTGCGCGCCTCAATGAGAGAACCCACATGCTGCAAACTACAGAGCCCACGTGCTCTGGAGCCTGCGCGCCACAACCAGAGAGGGAAAACCTGCATGCCACAACTAGAGAGAAGGCTGCGCGCCACAACTAGAAGCCCACATGCCACAACAAAAGATCCCACATGCCTCAACAAAGAGACCCCGTGTGCCACAACTAAGACCCAATGCAGCCAAAAGAAATAATAAAAGCTGAAATTAATAAAAGAAAAAATTCATTAGAAAGAATAAATAAATCCAAACACTTGTTCTCTAAAAATAACAATATTTCAAATGGCAGTTTCTCAAAGAATTTAATATAGAACTACCATATGATGTGACAATTCTGCTTCTGAGTATTCATGTGAAGAAAACAAAAACACTAACTTGAAAAGATATCTGCACCTTCATATTCATTGCAGCTTTATTTACAGTAGCCAAGACATGGGAACCACCTAAGTGTCCACTAACAGATGAATGGATAAAGAAAATGTGATATATAAATATATATATATATAACAACCATCAAATATTATTCAGCCATAAAAAGGAATGAAATCTTGCCATTTACAACAACATAGATGGAACTTGAGGACATCGGGATAAGAAAAATAAGTCAGACAGAGAAAGACAAAAACTGTATGCTCTTACGTATATGTGGAATCTAGAAAAAAATGATAAAACAAGATCATAGAAACAGGAACAGATTAGTGGTTGCTAGAGGCAGTGGGGGTGGGGAGGCATGTGAAATGGGTGGAGGGGGTCAAAGGGTACAAACTTCCAGTTGTAAAATAAATCATAGGGCTGCATTGTACAGCATGGCGACTATGGTTATTAATACTGTATTGCACATTTGAAAGTTGTTGAGAGAATAAATGTTAAAAGTTCTCATCATGAGAAAAACATTCTGTAACCATGTATGGTGGCAGATGTTAACTAGACCTATTGTGGTGATCATTTTGCAATATATACAAATATTGAATCATTATGTTGTAACCTGAAACTAATATGTTTTATGTCAATTATACCTCAATTAAAAATATATTTAAGTAACCTCCTCGTGCACTTGATTAAAGAGAAAAAAAAGTGAAAAGTATGCACAATCAGGAATGAGAATGAAATATAATCACAGATTACATTAATTAAAAGCATTATACAGAAGTACTGTGTACAACTCTATAACAGTACATTTTAAAATCTAGATGAAATGGATGGTTCCTTAGTAAAATGTGAATTACTAACAGTTAACCAAGGAAAAATATAAAAACTTAAATCAATTATTTACCATTGAAAAGATTGGAAAGGTAATTAAAAATTAATCATTTTATAAGGTATTAGGGTGGGATGGGTTCACAGATGAATTCTACATCACCTTTAAAAAACAGACAATTCTAATATAATTCAAACTAACATGCACAAAAAGAAGAGAATGTCCTAATTTCATTTTATGAATCCATCGTAACCTTAAAATCTGAATAAAAAAGAAAATTATATTTTTTTTAAAAAATCAATGGTTGCCAGAAGTTGGAGGAGAGGGAAGGATAAATAGGCAGAGCACAGAGGATTTTTAGGACAGTGAAACTATTCTGAATGACACTATAATGGTGGGTATGTGTCATTTTTAAAAAAAACTCATAAAGGCTTGAAGTAAATGAAAATGAAAACACAGCATACCAAGATCTGTGGGATGTAGCTAAAGCAGTCCTTAGAAAGAAATTTATTGCACTAAATGCTTATATTAAAAAAGAAGAAAGACTTAAATCATTCATTAAGCTTCCACCTCAATAAACTAAAAAAAGAACAAAATAAACCTAAAGCAAGCAGGAGCAGGACAAAATTAAAATAAGATAAAAAAATCAATAAAATTGGGCTTCCTTTGTGGTGCAGTGGTTAAGAATCCGCCTGCCAATGCAGGGTACACGGGTTCGAGCCCTGGTCCAGGAAGATCCCACATGCCACGGAGCAACTAAGCCCATGCGCCACAACTACTGAGCCCGTGCTCTAGAGCCGGTGAGCCACAACTACGGAAGCGCGCGCGCCTATAACCTGTGTTCCGCAACAAGAGAAGCCACCGCATTGAGAAGCCCGTGCACTGCAACGGAGAGTAGCCCCCACTCTCGGGAACTAGAGAAAGCCCGTGCGCAGCAGGGAAGACCCAATGAAGCCAAAACTAAACAAATAAATTTTTTTAAAAATCAATTAAATTGAATACAGAAAAACAATAAAGGAAAAAATCAAAGAAAGAAAAAAACTTTTTCTTTGAAAAGATCAGTAAAATAAGCTTCTAGAGCAACTGACAAAAAAAAAAGAAGATACAGATTATCAGTATCAGGAATGAAAGAGGAGATATCATTATGGATGCCACAAACATTAGAAGAATAATAAGGGAATATTATGAATAACTCTGCACACATTAATTTAACAACTTAGATACAGTGGACCAATTTTTTGAAAGACATAAGCTAACAGCTCAGTTTCACAGAATTTTAGTACAAATTTTAGTACAAATACATTCAGATAAAGCATGGCTTGGAATGCTTGTTTGCTTATCTAGATTCAACCTATTCTTAGGTCTAAATTTTTTCCAAATTATTTCTCAAAAATGTATATATTTTGTCTTTAAACAAAATATATATATTTACAAAAAAAGTACTATGTGCAACTCTATAGCAGTAAATTTTAAAATCTATCATATACACATATACATATATACCTATATATATGAATATATATATATAAAGAAGATGCTTTTATTATATGCCACACAGAATTTTTAGTTGGTCTTTGTAAGATTATTTGAATAACTTATTCTGCCATGAACAGATGCCACATCTGCTTGAGCACTTGACTCTGTTCTACTGTGGATTCCTAAACTCAGTAAAGTCAAACACTATATAACGTTTATCTGTAAATCTGGGAACTAACTCAGGGTCCTGACCACACTGAATGAAGATATTTATGGGATTGAAATTTTTTAATTTTTTTGTTTTTTACAAATTCTTTAATTGTATTCCATAAGCACTGTACAAATTTACATTTCAACTAGAAGTCTGTAAAAGTTAACCTGTAACTGAATTTGCTCCAGCACTGGGCAGTATCGTTATTGGAAATTGTTTTTGATCTAATGGGAGAAAAAAATAATTTATTTTTCTTATTTCTTTCATTAGAAGTCATATTGAACATTTTTTCCTTATGTTCTTTGTACACGTCTTTGTACATTTGTATATTTCTTCTTTTGTAGAGGGCCTATTTATATATTTTTACCAGACGGTATGTTGGACTGATGCCAAAACATTAAGAACAAAATTAAAAGGCCTGGGATGAACAGAGAAATACCATTTACAATATTTGACAGAGGTTAACGTTATTAGCATAAAATATTCTTATCAATCAACAAGAAAATGCACAAATTAATGGAGAAAAATTTGTCAAGAATGTAAACAGTCTATTTTCAAAAGAATAAATATAATTTATAAATGAACATACCTAAAATGGTACTATTGAGACAGAAGTTTTCTTTCTTCCATTCTTTCCATCTCACCATATCTATGATTCCTTAATTCTTTTGTGTTTTCTTCTTTAACAATACTTTTAGGTTTCACCATCCTGAAATCATAGGGTATATCTGCGCTTGATACCAATATTTTATGTTCATTTTTTTTTCACTTCACTCTTTAATCTGAATGGAATTTTTTCTAGAATATAAAGTACAGTATTTTATAAATTTTATGTTTAGAGCTTTGTTTTCTTCTTTACAATGACATGATTATTAGTGTGCTTTTCTATCAAATAGACAGTATATAAATTAGAGCTGATGTATGAAAGTCAATGCTCTTTGAATTTATTTTAGTATCTGCACTGTAATCCTAGAACTTAAGCATTCCAGTTAACCCTCATTTGTAAAAATTGGATTAAACAGTACTCACTATACTAATAAATTAAATCACTTGGACCTCTTAAATAATCAGCACCTTTCTGAGAGTCTGAAGCATTTAATAGTAAGATCTAAGGGCAGGATATCTGGGTTCAAAGCCCAACTCGCTCACTTATCAGTTGTGTGACCTTGGAAATTTATTTGCCTTCCCTGGGCCTCCATTTTCTCATCTTTTACGTGTAATATAACATATTATAAGCTTTTTTTTTTTTTTAAGTTACAGGATCACTGACCTGCCATGACCTAGTACATCTGCACAGAAGCAAAAGTTTTATTTTTACTCTTTTATTTTTGCCAATATAATAAGTAAACATGGGTATTTTCTTACTCCTTTAATTTGTATTTTATGACTAATAGTGAGATCAAAAATACTTTCTTAAGTTTATTGTCCATTTAACTTCCTTTCATATCAATTATCTTTTACTATTATTTGCCCAATTTTCTATTGGGTTGTGTCCTCTTTTTAAAATTATTTTTCTTTCAAAATTAGATTTAGAGAGGATAGGAAGGAAAAAAGAGTTCTCCTCTCACCCTTAGGTCATATGGATATGAAATACTTTCTCTAATCCAAAGTTAAAGGAATGGGGCTTCCCTGGTGGCGCAGTGGTTGAGAGTGCGCCTGCCGATGCCAGGGGACACGGGTTCATGCCCCGGTCCGGGAAGATCCCACATGCCACGGAGCGGCTGGGCCCGTGAGCCATGGCTGCTGAGCCTGTGCGTCCGGAGCCTGTGCTCCACAATGGGAGAGGCCACAGCACTGAGAGGCCCGCGTACCGCAAAAAAAAAAAAAAAGTTAAAGGAATGTATTCCTTTTAAGTAACCACAATTTCAAACAATTGCAATGAATAAAAACATGACAATTTGTTCTCAAAGTTTTATTTGAAGTCAGTTAGGTTACTTATATTGTCACATGAACTGGAATGGTCTAGAGCAATGCTACTCAAATTGCAATATGTAAACCAACAGAACCAGAATCACATGGAGCTTGTCGAAAAAGCACAATCTCAGGCCCAATCCCTCCTGAAACACAATCTCCATTTTAACAAGATTCTAGCTGATTTATATATAGGTTGAGAAATACTAGTATAGATAATGCAGTAAGAAAAAACCTCACTGTAAGAAGCACCTTATATCGGTTAATATTTATATTAGCCCCTTCTATGTCATATGGGTGGCAAATGCTTTCCTAGTCTATAATCTGGATGTATTTTAAAAATGCATGGTATCTTTGCCATACATTTAAAAACGGTTATGTATTCAAGAATATTTATCCTGTTCTTTATGAATTCTGAGAGTCTTGGCTCCCTTATAACAAGTTCACTCAACTCAAAATCATACAAATATTGTGCTATATTTTCTTTTGATATTTTCATTTTAAAAATACTACTTATACATGTGATTACCTGTTTTAATAAGAAGCAAAACATAATAAATTTTAAGAGATCTGAATGTGGTATTAATTTATTATGCATGTTAGGCTGCTTTATCACTAGGCAACTTTTTTATATCTCATGTTCATTGGATTATTGGAAGATATTTTTCCAGATGCTTTCAAAGCCATTCCAGCCAAGAGTCTGAAGCTGTCTGGAGAATAACTGTTAGAATGAAGCAAAATATTTTAAATTAACAGATCAATGAACTAAATGTAGCATGATATTAGCAAGAGGGGCTCGGTCCTTTTTCTTTTTGGAATTAGGTCTAAGGTAACTGTGAGAATTTTACAGGCTTTCCAATAGTAACCAAAATAATGTTGCATAAGCATGATTTGCATGTTCCAAACATGGATGCATGATTCATTTCTGTCTAGTCATTCTTGAACCAGCTGAGAAGCATGTTCTAAGATCTGATAATTTATGGACCTTATAGGTCTCAATATAATGCCTATCTTTGAGGGCATTATACTGTAAAACTTAAGAGCTCAGATTCTGGGCTCCAACTTCCTGGGTTCAAATCTCAGCTCCAGCATTTAATAAAGCTGTGTGACTAGCCATTTAGGTAACTCCTCGGGTTTGGTTCTTCATCAGAAAAATGAGGATAATAATAGTATGGTTAGGAGAATTAAATCAGTTAATATTTATCAAGTGCAGCAACTGGCAAAGTGTGTTCTAAGGGCTATTATTTTGTCTAAATAGAAATGCAAACCATATTTATGGTTAAACAATACAGACAAATTTAGATTAAAAATTGTTATTTAATATGAAGAAGAGGGACATCATTCTGGAAATTTCTTTTTCTTTTTCTTTTTCTGGCTGTGCTGTGTGGCTTGTGGGATCCTAGTTCCCTGACCAGGGATTGAACACAGGTCTCTGGCAGTGAAAGCATGGAGTCCTAACCATTGGACTGCCAGGGAATTCCCCTGGAAATTTCTTTTTTTTTTTTAAATTTATTTACTTACTTTTGACTATGTTGGGTCTTCGTTGCCGTGAGCAGGCTTTCTCCAGTTGCAGTGAGCGGGGGCTACTCTTTGTTGCGGTGTGCGGGCTTCTCAATTGTGGTGGCCTCTCTTGTTGTGGAGCACAGACTCTAGGCGTGCGGTCTTCAGTAGCTGTGGCGTGCGGGCTCAGTAGTTGTGGCACACGGGTCAGTAGTTGTGGCTTGTGGGCTCCAGAGCGCAGACTCAGCAGCTGTGGCGCACGGGCTTAGTTGCTCCACAGCACGTGGGATCTTCCCAGGTCAGGGCTCGAACCCGTGTCCCCTGCATTGGCAGGTGGATTCTTAAGAACTGAGCCACCAGGGAAGCCCTGGAAATTTCTTATATTAGACAGATAACAGTTTTTTCCTCCTTGGGGTAAATCCATATAGAAATAAAAGCAAGTAAGAAATTTCTTTAGATATCAGTTACTAGTTTCTTGATGTCTCTGCCCAATACACACGTCATTTCTATTAGGGCTTTTTTCCCTCCATTCAACGTCCCTCCTTATGAAAAACAGGGACATACGAAAACATAACCTCTAATTAAATCTCCTGAACTTTGTTTGTTACATAACAAATAGGTTTGGGCATTCAGAGCATATTCACTTATTATACTGTACAGTCACCAATATAGCTTCAATAATAAAAACAAATGAGGGTTTCACTGTTATAATGAACATTATTTTTTATAATGAGGAGACATAGTCTTCCTTTGATTTTAACATTTTGTCTTGTTAACATCCCTGTTTCCCCTCCTTCCACTCTATCATAATAAAGCTTTTACTGGAAAGAAGAAGAAAAACAAAACAAAACAAAACTAACAACAACAAAGAATCACTGCTCTTAAGGGAAGTAGGAGACAATGACTGTTAAGGATATCAAAGTAGATAGCATGTTTTATGTCCAGCTTCTTCCTACTGCATTTTGTTGTTGCTGAAATAAATATTGGCTACTAAAGCCTTATGAAGGTCCATAAGTAGTCACATAAATCTGGCTATGACTATGTAATCCATCTCTTTAGAGAGAAAAAGAACAGTCCTCCAAGAGTTGTACAAATATTCTGCCTTTAATATCTTCAGATTTTGGTAGACTGCTTTAGCAACAAATTTGAAAATAGTTTGGTAGCTATATTTAAAGTCTGAAATTGCACCCACTTTTGTTCCATTTCACAGTAGTTACTGTGCAGATTGTTCCATTATTTCTCAAGTTATAAAGTAATTTTACTGAAAATGTTCAAAACACTTCATTGGTACAAGCTAAAACTGCACTTTGCTTACAACCAAACGAAGCAACATTTTTTGCCATCCAAACCCATTATTACTTTCTTCCCTAAACGGTGGAAAAAAATCAGAGCATATATTTTCCCCTTAGCATATGAAACTTTTCCCTTAGGTGTATGTCTAATGTTTGTGTCTGATTTTTCAAGCAGAACACTCCAACTGCAGTCCCCAAACCAACTGGAGAGATAGATTATATCATTTCTTATCTCTACGGCATGAGCACTGCACACCCAAGCACAAGCATAAAATAACAAGATGAAAATATTATGTGTGTAGCTCATTTAATGAATAGAAAACTCATCTTCTAGTACCATATATGTTTTCATGGAAATAAAATTGAAAAAGAAGACTAGATTTCTCACAATGTACTAATATGAAAACACCACACTGATAAAGTTGGAGAGAAAAATGTCAGGTTCCAGTACCTCAAATTTGCTAGCTGTTTGTTAAATGCTTTTTACACCATGGGTGTGAAAAACTTAGCAAAATACCTTTAAAAAAATAACATGTTTAGATGTAGATAGTTTTACACTGTGAATCCTAGAGATTCTTCTAGGTACAGACAGTTTCTCTAAAAACAATCGTTTTATAGAACCTCTTGTGTTTTTTTTTTCTTTATCTGGGTTATTTATTTTTTTAACTATTTTCTTTTTTTATGATTAGCTTATAGCTCTGTAGTTCCAGCTGTTTCATTCTGTAACTCTAAAGTCCTATCGCTGGGGAGTTCTGTGTAATTGCCCATAATATGTACCACATTATCCATTTCAGGAACTGTGCTGAAAGACAGCAGCAATAAGGGGATTTCTAAAGGCAGTCTGGTTTACACTAATGGACCTAACAGGAAGGAAATGCAATTTGAAAGAAGCTGATGCATATGTTCTATTGCTGAATATAATGTTTGATTTAATTATTAACTGTCAGTGATGGAGAGGCAGATCCTGTTCAGCCCTACTTAGAGTGCAATGCTTTGCATTCAAAGAAAATAAATGACAAAAGTTTTGTCTTGCAATTCATGACTAAACAAAAGAATATGATATTTCTTTCCACCAACAAATCATAGCTTTCAAAATTACAATACTTTTACTTTAGTTATAAATTAGGCAATAAAATTTTCTGGCTAGAATTTTCTTGGGTTTTTTTTCTTTTTGGGGGGGGTGGGGGGCTAGTATCATACGTGAAAATTTTCTCTGAGAAGTGGTTTTGAATTAAACACAGAGTCCTGGACTGAGTAACTTTCTAAATCTCCTTCTAGTTGAGGATCCTATCGTGTGTTGACTGGCAGAAGATGTTTCAGCAAAGAGGGCTGAAATGCATAGCTCTCTTTGTCTTCCTCTTTTTCCCAGAATGAATGATTTGGCACCCAGCTTCTGTCCATTTCTTTTAATCGGCATTTTGTGACTTCCTCTAAGGCTCTCCCTTGCTTTGAAAGCCCATAATTGTGTGTGAAAGGCAGAGAGCAAGATGTAAAGAACAGATTCATTAGAGAGCAAACATATTCATGCCTCTTCTTAGTTACTTTATTCCTACCGTGGTACAAAATGACCAAATATATACAAAGAAATGAGCATCAGCCCACTGAATTTGCAAGGGAGCTCAATGGACAAAATACTCCATTGGGTCAGTCAGCTGGAAAAAAGTGGTTTAGTTCTATGTGTAAACACAATAATAGAGCCATGTAATTTTAGTTGTGCGTTTTATATCTGGTGAAATTATTATCTCTGACACTAGCCTAGGCAGATGCATAAGAGGGCTGAAATTAAACAATAGTGACGATATTTGGAGCTCATCCAAAATGCTCTCTATTGTTTACGTAACGGCTCCAACATGATTATTTGATCCATAATTTCTCATTTTTTATTACACATATATTCTTGCATAGAACAGCATACAACGTCAACTCAGTGGGAGGCATTTTTCTTCACGATTTCAAAAGGAATTGTTTATTTTTGTCATGAGGATAATAGAAAGCAATGAAGCTTCCCGGAAATACAATACCACAATTCAAATGTCTAATTGATTTAGACAGATTAAGTAAAAAATATAGGGCCAATCTATATTTTTGTACTCTATAACAGCCCAAATGTCTTATTTGAGTGTTTCCTTTCTTATTCTAGGCTGAGGGATTCACTATTTTAGTTATGAATGACTGGGATCTGGCTCATGTAGAATTAGTACTAAACTGATAGAGTTTAATTCTAATGTTCTCAATTCTAAGGAATTTAGAAGAATATAATTTATCCATCCAAGTGCCTATGAAAGCAGTGTTTGATGAACTTGAAAAGGTTTGAAAGCTCAGTTCCAAGAAGTATATTAATCACAAATTCTGAATTATGTTACTCAAATTCCATCATTTAAATCAAGCCATATAATAGCCAGGCTTTCATTTTTTCCCCAAACTGTATAGTTATATAGGCTTGATACATTCTCAAAAATGATTTTAATAGGACCTTAAATCTTCCACACTTTTGCAGAAAATAATTTTCTGGTAGGCACTACTGTCCTTAAAAACAGCTACCTAATCTATGTAACAAAATATATCATATGTACACTTATAAGTGTATATATAATGTTTAAAAATAAAATCATTCTAAACAATAATAAAAATAAAGTATAACTGTCATTTGTTGTATTTGAGTTGTCATTTGTTGTAATTTTAAGTAACTACAAATTTTTAAATTTGCTTTTAGAGATGACTATTTCATATTTATACTTATAGGCTTAAGCTTAATTCTCAAATGATAAATGGTTTAAATATGTGTAAGTGTTCAAAGAAAAGTGTACATTTGGACCATGGCCTGCCTGTCCTTTTCAATATTCAGAAATATCATGCATGGTGTCTGTCTTATCCTGTTGCCAAAGTGGGATATTTGCTCCTAGATTTGGATAGTCACCCTTCCAATGCACACGACACACAAGTGCTGAGTAATCCCTGTGGAAATTATAACAGTTCAAACCTGCTTAAAAATGCAGTTTTTTTTTAAATAGCCATGAGAAGCTACAAAATGGGACTGAGGTCATTTCAGAGCGTACAGCTGCACACCTTTGGACTGATGGGAAGTTATTCACTCCAACACTAAGAGCTCCGTTTATAAGTACAATGAAAATATTTGACTGCGCAGGTGTATCTTCATTTCAAATCTGATTCCACGAGGCAGCAAAACAGGTGTTCTGGCTGCACGCTAATCAGGAAAAAAATGTCTGAGATATGCATCTGCACACTAGCATCTGGGCGGAAATTGTCCGAAAACATTCTCAAGTGCAGAGTCTTAGAAAGTGGACCTCTTTTGCTTTACTTAGTACTGTGAGGCATATTTTGCATATGGAAACACTCAAGTTTGCCACCCATTAGGGACAGCTACTACGTATGGCAGATGAGGCAGCTAGAATGCAGACACAGACGGACAAGCTGGCTGAGTTGAAGACAAGTTGGTAAAAGTTTCTGGGTTTTCTGGAAGAGTAAAGTGTTCCCTGAAAACAGGATTGGATCTCCAAGAAGATAGAGGGCAGGGGTTGTTGGAAGGAAAGCAGAAAGATGGGTGATGTTTATACAGAAGCTTCTTATTTTGGTTCCTTCCTTTAGTTCTGTTCGCTTTTTAAATTTTAATTCCTCCCTTTTTTCCTCCTCAGGGACACCTCTGCGCTTTTCCTTCTTCTTAAGATGAGAACTGAACTTTAGTTGATGGGATTTTCAGAATACAAAAATATGGTGAGTTGGATTAATTAGAATATTTCACAGAAACCTCACTGCCTTCAGTTATCCTCTTGACAAAGATAAATGTAAATTCTTGCAGGATTCATCAAATCAAGTCACATTTTCTAGATCCATTCCTATAGGTGCTAGACAACTAAAGTAGCATAATAAAGAGGGAAACAGCTTTTTTAAAAAATGAACAAATAGAAGATATGTTGTAAAATATATTCATAGCGCCTGGAGTTTGTTCAGTTCTGCATTTTTATTTGGTCCATCTGCCCTACCATATATTAATACCACAATTTGTCTCAAAGATATGCATTTCTAAATTTAAATATTTACCTTAGATCATTATGGTTTAAGTGGGTATTTGTGCCTACTTAAGTTTCAAATTAAAATTATCTAGAGAAAGAAATAATTGTACCCTTTAGTCCATAAAAATAAACTACAAATTTTGACCATATCTTAAATTCTCTGACTTTTATTCATTAACAGAGGAGGAAGCTCTGTGGGAAACAGTCACAACCACAGCAGTCTCTCCTTTATCAGAGGCCACGATTGCTCACCTCCTTCCCAAAGTCAGCTTCAGCTGGGCTTCTGTTAGATTCGTATTCTTCTATCATTTTGGTGGCTGAGAAGAAGACCCAGTGGACAGTAAAATCTACATTTTGTCAATAGTTGTTAGATTTATCCAAATCCATCACTGATTTTATTAAAAATTCTAAGTACTGTGTGCTGTAGCTAGTGTTTCCTCTATGATAAACTTTCACTTTTTAATTATCAGAGAAGAACATAACATCTCACAAGAGCCTACAGTTTTCCAAAAGTCCACTGTAACAGCATCAGTAATAATAAATTTTAGACATTATAATGATGCAAAATTTGACATAAGGTAAAAAGAAGATTTCTCATCACTACCTCTCCCAATACTCCCAGGCCTACATGGCGTTCCTGCGTCAGTGTCCCTTGACAACTACTCCTACTTCAATCCCAATTCAAATGACAGCAATTCTAT
This sequence comes from Tursiops truncatus, assembly GCF_011762595.2. Taxonomy (NCBI): domain Eukaryota; kingdom Metazoa; phylum Chordata; class Mammalia; order Artiodactyla; family Delphinidae; genus Tursiops; species Tursiops truncatus. The sequence continues at coordinate 97,364,452 of NC_047034.1, read as the reverse complement.
AATTTTTCTCATAATAACTCTAACTGGAAATCAAATCAATTCCTCCTTATTTGAAAACTTATGGCAATTAATTCATATTGAGAGAGAGAGAAAGAGAGAGAGATTGAGAGAGAACAATAATTATTGCTTAAACGACTCTATAACATCCAAGAGAGAGTTTAAATGTAAGGATTAAAAAAGATAATAATAACCTGGCATATAGTAAATTGAAATTACAGTTAAGCTTATTCAGTTGCTCCAAGTTGTCTTCTTAGAATAAGTTGCAGAAAAAATAATGAAAAGTTTTATTTTACTTATTTCATTCTGAAAATGTCCTATTCTCATTATTTGATTAGAATTGGTGAAGAGATTTGAAATGAATGGGCTGTAAGTTAGGAATGCAGCAAATGCTCCCTACAGAAAGTTTTGTATGACCTTCTATCTTGACTGCCCTTTCCATATAACTTCCTCATTGCTTTATAGATGACCAAATATCAAGATATTAAATATATTTAGATAGGTTTGTCTCAAGGAAGTCCTTTCCTATGTCATTATCTTGTAAGGTGGATAGTCACCTGTATTATTTAGCAGCAGACAACTTGGCATATACTAAGAGAAGTTATTATCTGCAAGTACAATAATATTGATTGGGGCTATTTTGCTGGTGAATAAAGGTAAAAGACACAACTGACATGATTGGAGCTCGAATCTAACTGAATACAGCTTTCAGTTTTTGTATAAGGAGCTGAAGTTACTGTGGTAAAGCAATATTGAGCTCATTTGGGTTTGGTTATAAGGTTCTTGAAATCCTTTTTATAAATGAACCAGTTCTGTAAAAGAGAACATCACAAAGCATCATATAAATGCCTATGTGTTTTAACCATGTCTATTCACACAAATTAATTTGAGTAGAGAGACTGAAATCAAATAATCGTTTTCTTTAAAATAGCCAATTAGTTTTTGGCTGAATAACTTTAGTCCCTCTCCCACCCCAAACTGCCTTGCCTACTTTCCACTAGCCAATTTAAGTTTAAAAAAAGAATAAAGTGTAAGAAAAAGAGAAAAACAATAATCATTCCAGAAATCTTGTGAGTCTACATGGTATAAGAAAATTTGTGTTGTTTGGAGCTTCAAAGAAGGAAAAAAGAATAAATTAAGAGTCTCAGAGAAAAGGAAAAATCTCTCTGAGTAGTCCTGAACACTTCTTGCCGAGAGCAGCACTTAGCGAGCAAGTGACCTTTATGAGATTATTGTTTATGATCACTCGGCATGCGCCAAGAATAGCAGGAAAAAATATTCCAATTTATTTCAAAGGTTACATATCAAAATTGAATATGCAGCACAACTACATTATCATATGATGTAAGTTTACATAAGAAGTTGGAGTTGAATCATACCATTGTTTCCCTTCAACCCAGTATGTTTTGATTTCTGTTCTGCGCAGCACGCTCCTTTTAATTCTTAAAATAGAATATAGTGCCGTGATGCAAATAAAAGAAAAAATGTTATTTTTGTTATTGTTGTTGTTGTTCCTCCAGCTGAGAAACTTGGTTCAAGTGTGAAAGATCTATACAGTTATTTCCTCGATGTATTCTATCCAAAATTTAATTTCGATTTTAATTTTTTTAACCCAGTAATCACTGTCATCTGGTAAAGTGCTTATGGTAGTTGAAATAACAATACAAAAAAGTCACCTGGAGGACAGCAAGAGAGAATTCTGCTTCTAAGAGGGAAGGGAAATTGACAACAGGGACACATTTTTTTTTTCCCCTGCCCATAAAAGGCTTTTTGGGAGAGGCAACTGCACATTTTGCTTTCTTCAGTTCTCCTGTGCATGCAACTTAATGTTTTAGTTCAATAAGTCTACTCATCCTCAACTTTATCACTTTGCACAGAGTGAAACGCAAACCAGGAGAGTCTCCTCTCCTCTTCCTTTCTTCTCACTTGTCAAATTCAGTTGTCAGAGAAATGCCAGTACAGGGCTGCCCACAGCTAACCTCATTTCTTTCTTTAAATTTGTACTTGGGAAAAGAATTTCATTGTCTCATAGAGTGAAGAAGCAATTCTTGAAATCTGCAGATCAATCTGCAAATATCTGCTTAATGTCTTCTAGACCCACAGCACACTAGTGTCAGAGTTCAACATCGAGGCAATGAGCTTATCCTAGGAGCAAGAAAAATAAATAGAGCAAACGTCTTCTCATTTTCCTTTATCTCCTGACTCCTAAATCCTCCCCAGGAATTGCAGACATGGTAAAACAGCATGACTTATGGCTTCCTTAGGAAGGGCTGCTGCACAAGAGCCCTAGAACAGAAAACATTTTTCTCCCTGAAAGTGGGAATTTTAAATCAGGACTCTCTAGGATTAAACTACAAATACATTTCAAACTGGGTAGCACAGAAGAGTCCAACACACCATCTTGTAGCATCAGAGCCCCTTTAAATAAGAGAATCTGAATAGCTCCTGCCGCTTTTGAAATGCCCTCTGATCTCCATGGTCTCTAATGCCTGCTTTCACTTGTACTACCTGGGTTCCCGCGGTAGCTGACAGCTCAGCTTCCTACGATTTCAAAGCCAAACTTTTCACTTTGTCTGGTGAAAGGGAATTTGAAGAAGGACAACAACGAAGCAGACATAATGCCGGAAACTGGATCTTGAGGTACACAAACCTGAAGGACTTTATGCAGAAAGAGAAAGTTGCATCATCTCAGAAAAAAGCCAACACAGACACTCAAACTAAATGGCTCCTCCTACTTGCAGCTTGTAGGTTTCACAGGCCTGTCATTCAACACATCTTGTAAGAGATACCTTGTTACAAAGTGTTCTCATTCTAGAGCTGGATAAGCAGGGATGAGTGATTCCACTCTTCTCAGACAACAGTTAGTATGTGTATCATTACAGAATCCATCAGTTTATTTCTTTTCTTCATTCGCCCACTCAATAAATGTTTGTCAAGTATCTCCTCTGTGCCAGGTACAAGGCTAAGGGCTTTCATACATTTCTCATTTAAAAGTATCTTATTCCTATTTACAGGTTAAGAAATTGAGGCTCAAAGAAATTAACTTATTGTCCCAAATCACAACAACTTACTGTCCCAAGGTGAGGGCTAATTGTGAACCCGGGGCTTTGGACTCCATGCCCACTGCACGTGTCCCAAGTGAAAATAAATATAGTGACAAACGGAGGTGGAAGCAGAGTGGTGGGAGAGGTTAAAGGGGAAGAGTGTAGGGAAGTCTGAAAAGAATCTGTAGATTGTCAACTGAAATAAGATTTGAGGATGGACAGTGTGTCATTGGTTCCCTTGTTATGCACAATGAAAGAGCAGTTTATGTTGGAGAGTGAGAAGGCATTAAAATGGAAGACTGTGGACTGAGTTCTGAGAGCAACGAGAAATATGATGTGTTTGTAACTCAGTAGGACCCCATGGGGTCTTCTTGGGACAGACCCCACCCCATGTCCTCTGGCTGTCTCTTATTTGTAGAAAAACTTTAGCCTCCTAGGCTTTCCCTGAGTTCCAAAGAATAAATCTAATCAAAGAAGTGAGAAAATGCAGAAACAGAGGAAAATAGTCAAACAAAACAAAATAATAATAGTTTAGCCATTAAGCAAAGTCAAGGGTGTTTAGTTCCTCCTCAAGGGCTAGAGATAATATTGTGGGCTATGACCTTTGAGCTGTTTTGCAGATTCTGAAGCCCCTACCAGGTGGAAGAAGTTAACTGTATGCTGCCCACAAGTGTGTAGGCCCCAGAATGGCTGAAAGCAGAAGGTTAATAATGTGACTGCCAATTACCTCACCACCAACCAATTAGAAGAATGTCTGTGAGCTGATCACACACCCCACAGCCCCCGTCCCTCACCCTGTCTTTAAAAACCTTTTCCTGAAAGCTATCGGAGAGTTCAGGCCTTTTGAGCACTAGCCGCCTGCACTCCTTGGTTGGCCCTGGAATAAATGCTGCACCACAGCTCGGTGTCCATAGATTGGTTTTACCACGCACGGGTGTGCAGACCCAAGTTTGGTTCAGTAACGTGCTCAGAGTGAGGCAATGTAGTGAGATGAAGGACTGGATGTATGAGTTGGGTTCAGATAATGGACGACCTTGAAAACCACATGAAAAATTTGACATGCATGATATCAGCCAAGGCGTGATGAAATGTTTCTGAGCCTTGGCCTGTGAGGTCACATTGTGCTTTGGGATAATTTTCCAGCATCAGTTGGAAGCTGGAGAAACGAAGACATGGGAGACCAAGACTACTGTGCTTAGAAAACCACTGAAATATTTCAGGCTGGAAGTAAAGATAGCCCAGCCCTGAGTGAGGGGTGTGGAAAGAAAGAGGTGCACACTAGGGATTTCCACAGGGGGTGTTGTCCCTCTCCTCTGAAAGTAGTCCTGTCTGTGCAAAATAATAAAACTCAGTGCAGACAGGATAGCTAAAGTGGAGGCTATGTAGGATATGAAACTGGCTGGTCTCAACATCTGTAAGATGGGACCAATGATGCCTTCCTCCCCACAGCGCACACTTGAAGGTGCTTCTGCCATTCTTGCAGAACCTCCATTTGTGTATTGTCACCAGCTCCTTCTTGGTTTACACACACATCAGTAACCCTCCTTCCCCGCAGTGCTCAGAAAGCTCAAGCTAGTGTTTTCCTTCTCCCCTCTACCCTTTACTTGCTCCACCTCATCTCACTAGTCCCCAGGTGCCCAGACATATCTGCTAACTCCACTCCTCTCCACCCTGCAGCTGCTTTCACACAGCAAGTCGCCAGAAAGCAGAGGCGTATATCCTTGGTCGGCTCTAATGCCACCACCTCTGTCCATGCAAAGAAGTAAACTGGAGCTGATACTATCCACTTAGAGTTTAGGTATTTGTTTCTGGACTCTCTCAGAGCATTGGTTAGAATCGATTAAAATACATTGGGTTTCTTTCTTTCTTTTTTGTTTTTTATTTTTTTTTCTTTTGTCTTATCTACAGCCTTTCTTCAAAGGATCTTTTAAAGCCTGAGCAACAACCACTCCTTAATCTTCCCAGTATCTGTGTGATAAAGGAGGGACATGGTAACTATGAACAACCGTGTTTTACAGAAAAGGATCCTAAAGCAGGAGGAGGTGTGGTGACTTGCCCGGAGTCACACTGTGAATCTGTCCTCTGAGGAGGATCAATACAAGTATTTCTGTGTCCCTCAAGAAGTGTCATTGCTTTCCATGCAACTTCAGGGGACATTTTAATTTAAAACTGAGATTTGAACCTTGGGTGTCATGTTACTACTTATAATCCCCTATTCTTGAAGTCAGTGATTTTCAAACTGTTACTCAAGGAAACTCAAGGGTCCACAATGGTGCTTCAGGGTTTGGGGCAAGTAATAGAACGTTTTCTGCTGAACAATGAATATTTAAACTGTCAGAGAACCCTGACTTTTATCTCATTTGTGTATTGAAGTTGTGTGTGAGAATTCATTTTATAAAAGTTTGCAAACCACTGTATCAGGTCACCCTGCTGCTTAGAGTAGGCTAGGGTTCAATACTTATAGATCAGCTCTTCAGTGACGTTACATGCATAAGAATCAGAAGAACTCCAAAGTCCAAGCTAATTGTATAACAAAGAAACAATCTCTCATCAAGAGACATGCAACCCATTATACTCTGAAATAATTTGAGACTGAAGACTTTTTTTTTTTGTCCATTTACCCTTGATTTATATTGATCAAACAGGCGTGGAAAGGAAGTTTCAATCCATAGCACTTATTAATATTTTGTGTAAGGGTCTATCACATTATAATTTCATATCATACCTCATAAAATAACACTATTTCCAACTGTTAGTCTCACCTTGGATCTAACCGAAGGTGTTGGAATAGTCTCCTAAAATCTTGAGATTGCAGAAGTGCTTCTGCTGGTATTTACAAGAGGTTTTAGTCAGTTCCCAGATTCTGAGACTCCTTTTGACTCAAGTTATTTTGCTATTAGCTCATGGCACTAAAAGCATGCTCAGGGAATCTCCTAAACAATTAGACAAAGTCTACATTTTCTAATTTTTGTAGCAACCCTCCTGTCAGACACTCTTCAAACTTTTCTCTGGAATGACCCAGTTCATCTAGCGAATGCACTCCTACTCAGCCTTCAAGCCCCAGCCCAAGTGTCTCCTGCCACCAAAGACCTCTGCATTGGCTATATTTTGTTTGCCCTGCCATACTGATTCATTGTTCTTCTCCCCTGTGCTCTGTGGCCAGAGAAGCTGACCCGTATTAACTTTATCGATGGATCACTCTGTCCTTTGCCTTCTTCTTGGGCTCAGCCAATGTGAGCACTGGCAGAGATTAGAGGAAAACGGAGAGTGACTCGAGGGTTTTTAACCTCCCCAGCTCCCTCCCTGGGAGCAAGCTGGCTAGCTAGCATCCCTAAACTGCATGGGCTAGCTGTATCCCTAAACTGAAAACCACAGCACTTATTAGCAGTTTTTTCCCCCCCCCAAATAGCTGTTTCTATTCCAGAAATTTCTATTTATCTCCCCTTTACTGCATGAAGCCTGGGAGTATAATGATCTCCAACATATCACACTATCTTGTTTCCCTACACTTGCTCACCTTTTGGTAAATAGTCACATTAAAAGCCTTTTCTATAACTACCTAATGTGAGGGTGCCTGTGTTTCTTGTTAGAATTCTAACGGGGACACTTTCATTTACCCCATGTTTTTTGTTTTGTTTTGTTTTGGTTTTTTTGCGGTACGCGGGCCTCTCACTGTTGTGGCCTCTCCCGTTGCGGAGCACAGGCTCCGGACGCTCAGGCTCAGCGGCCGTGGCTCACGGGCCCAGCTGCTCTGCAGCACGTGGGATCTTCCCGGATCGGGGCATGAACCCGTGATCCCTGCATCATCAGGCGGACTCTCAACCACCGCGCCACCAGGGAAGCCCTACCCCACTCTTTTAATCAGAGTAGATCTCTGTTTCCGTTGCATTTCCACTACAACTCAAGGATGGGTGCCACTTATACTGTTACAGTGATCTGTTTAAAAGTCTATTTCCCTTCCCAGAGTTTGAAGATACTCTTGAACCCTTGCAATGTTTGGCATATTATAGAGACTCAGCTAAAGTCTGTGAAGACATTTTCAGCCATTGTTTTTTATCAGCCTCCCAACATGCTAGCAAGGCTTTGAAGGAGCAGAACCTCCTAACACAACTACATTTAAATGCACATTGTTACTTTCATTCTGAGGCTCAGAGAAGAGAACAAATTAAGAGGCTTAAGAGTGTCTTTTCCCTCATTCTTAAATGTGAATCCTTCCAGGACAGAATATTTTTCCCCTAGTGTTTAGCAAGTGCCTGACATAGAGTAAGCACTCAATAAATGTTTGTTGAATAAATTAATGGGTATCTATTTTCCTTCTGTGTGAAATCCAAATAGTCAGTAAAGAAACAAAATAACTATATGCTCTTTTGTTATCTTATTTTTAGCAGTTGATATTTTTTTACACCTTAATTCTGGGAACAAGAGTATATAGACACTGTTGATTCCCAAATACTCAAAAGTTAGGTAAAGGAAATCCAATGAGGAGAGTCAAAGCAGAGATTCATTGTCTATGGAAGATCTGTATATTTTTATAAAGTCAGTGATCTTTTTATTAATATATAGGACTCACTGCATTTTTTTCATAGTTTCTGAGAACGTGGAAAGAGGAAGGAATCTTAGAGAGGCCCTCATCCAGGCTTTAATATGTTAAAAATATTTATTGTATACCTTCTATGTACCCAACACAATTTTAAGTACAGGAAATATGCTGATGAACAACATAAACTAAAATCTCTGTCTTCATGGAGTTAACATGTTAATGAGAGAGAGAGAATAAAACAGATAAATAAGTAAAGTGTACAGTGGGTTGATTAGAGATAATTATTTGGGAAGGACTAGGAAATGTCAAGGGTACTTCTTTTGGATGAGAAATTTTATCACCGTACCCTTAACAGGGTGACACTGGCTCTACCATTCTAATGATAATATGGGGACATTCTAGTAATGGGATGCTCTACCCCAGAAGGTAGCTACTTGCTTGGGTGAATTCCTTTAGTTGTCAAATTTTTTCAAACATTGAAACCAATTCTTAGTTGTCCAAGTCAAACAAGAAAATGCCAACTTAATGGCAGCACTTTGATTTAGAAAATAAACTATTGAGTTTCATTCCTCATGATTTCTAAGGATATCTCAAAAATTACTTTCTGATTTTTTTTTTTTTTTTCTCGGTACGCGGGCGTGTGGCCTCTCCCGTTGCGGAGCACAGGCTCCGGACGTGCAGGCTCAGCGGCCATGGCTCCCGGGCCCAGCCGCTCCGCGGCATGTGGGATCTTCCCGGACCGGGGCATGAACCCGTGTCCCCTGCATCGGCAGGCGGACTCTCAACCACTGCGCCACCAGGGAAGCCCGACTTTGTCTTTTAAACATAGTTCACCCTGAATATATGCAAAGCTGTGAAAATGCCAATAATATCTACACATGTTACTGCTTTACCCTTTGAAAAACATGTTCACATATTTTATATTACCTCTTACTCCTCAGAGTAACTTCAAAATAGTAGCATCTTTATTATCCAAATGAGATGACCAAGCCTCTGATGTTGAGTGAGGGGTTTGGCAGATGTCTGAAGTATATACTGAGGAGACATGAAAAATCGCAGTATATACCAATGTGTTTGCTCTGAAAAATCAGGCTTCCCAAGTGAGTAAGGAACAGATAGCTGTATCTATTTTCCTGATGATTTGGCCTTTACGGTCAGCATGTGACCTTGTCTTTTTTTTTTTTTTTTTTTTTTTTTTTTTTTGCGGTACGCCGGCCTCTCACTGTTGTGGCCTCTCCCGTTGCGGAACACAGGCTCCGGACGCGCAGGCTAAGCGGCCGCTCTGTGGCATGTGGGATCTTCCCGGACCGGGGCACGAACCCGCGTCCCCTGCATCAGCAGGCGGACTCTCAACCACTGCGCCACCAGGGAAGCCCAGACCTTGTTTTTTTATGATGTTAGTTTAATAAGAGCAATTTATAGTCCTATACATCTTCTATTGATAATTGAGAAAAAGCTTCCTAGTCATTTCCTTCCTGTTCAAATTAAACTATCCAGTTACCAAGAAATTAGCAATATGTGTATGAAAGAGAAAGCAAAAGCTTTCATTTCTAAGATGTTTTAATTTTTAAAAAAACATGTCACCCAAGTGTTCTGGGAACAAAGACCTCTAGATGCTCTAAGTAGAACTGCTTACTCATTTGGGCACTTGTGCTGCTTCGAAATCTTCAGCATTTAGCTGAAAATAAAGAATTTCTCCTTCATGCATGTAAAATCTGAATTCTCTGACTACAAAGGTCATAGAATAATGTCAATCTAGCAGAGAGATGGAAGAACTCACTTAATGTCCTAAGGTATAATTAGGCTCTAGAAAAGTCCCCCTCTAAACACAGACCATTCTCTCTTATTTTTTTAAATTAATTAATTTATTTATTCATTTATTTTCAGCTGCGTTGGGTCTTTGTTGCTGTGCAAGGGCTTTCTCTAGTTGCTGCGAGTGGGGGCTACTCTTCGTTGTGGTGCGTGGGCTTCTAATTGTGGTGGCTTCTCTTATTGCAGAGCATGGGCTCTAGGCACGCAGGCTCAGTGGTTGTGGCTCGCGGGCTCAGTAGTTATGGCTTGCGGGCTTAGTTGCTCCACGGCATGTGGGATCTTCCCGGCCCAGGGCTCGAACCTGTGTCCCCTGCATTGGCAGGCGGATTCTCAACCACTGCGCCACCAGGGAAGTCCCAGACCATTCTTTCTAAACCAAAGTCCAAGCCATGGAATCCAGTCCTATGAAATGCCTTGTTTAATAGAAAAAGTAACTAAAAGCCTGAATTTACAGTAGAGCAACTATAGCTATACCCCTTCGATGTTCTAGACAACACCTCACCCCTGGATTCAGCAGCCCAAAAATCTTGTCACCAGTACTAAATGATAATTTTTAAAACTTAAGGGAACTTAATCAGAAAATCATAGGTACCTGGGAACAGATCCACATCTTTGAGGATTTCCTAGCTCTCCTGATCATTTGCTGTGCCTTGTGACCTTCTAGATAGGAGATAAGTAAAAATTTTCCTCAGAAAAATAAATGATCATAGATTGTATATAACATCAGAAGGAAAGGGTACTGTAAATTGAAGGGGAGAATGTTAGTGGAGGCTGGAGGCAGGGAGGTGGAGTACCGAAGATACTTGGCTAGAGGTAGAACAAAATGTTCAAAGGTAGCAAATGTCAGTGAGCTTTTTTTCTCCCTTGCAATGTCAGTGAAGAGTAGATTGAGAATAAGTGATGAGTCCTTCATGCCACTGATGCAGTCATCACTGGGTGGTTCACATACGGATCTCTCATGAGAGGAAGAATACAGCAGGACATTACTCTAAGAGCCACAGAAATGGAGGCTGTCTTCATGAAAGTACCCATCACATCTTTGGGTCTATAAACTAAGCTAGTGGACACATACGAGATCCAAAATTTGGCACCAAGATATATGTGTGTAGGGGAAGAGGAGTGTACGTCCAGTTTTATAAAACAACTACTAAATTCACGTTGCCTTTTGCTAAACATATGACAGTAACTCAATGGTAAGAGATCCAGATTTCATATTTCAGACATGTCTGTGAACGTTAAGAAAGAGGAAAATGCAAAGCCAGTAGATCTCAGATCTCAGAGAGAACATTGCACTATTACTGGGGCTAAATTTATTGTATCTATGCCTTTAATTGAACTTCTGAGTCTTGCAGATATATAGTCTTATATATGTCTGCCAAAATATACATTTATTTTCCATCACACATGGTCACCCACCTACCAAATAGCTCACAATTAGCAATGTGTAGTAATGGGTGCTACATTTTTCCTTAAATATTTTGGGAAATCCATCCCTCATTTTCATCTTCACACATACTAAATCTATCCACAGGGTGAGGATAAGAGAAGTGACTTCTCTCTGCTGTGATTAAAGTTGTAAAAAGTGTTAAAGTGGTAAAGAGTGGGGTGCCTTCAACTTTCTTATTTGGAGTTAAGAAGGGATAGTTTTCTGCAGACTATCTTGTAGGCCCATAGACTACAGGTTCTGTAATCTGTAGATCAGCTACATTCTGAATTAATTAAGCTTTTGATAAAAAAGCTTAAATAACCACTCAGCATTATAAACCATATTCCTAAAGGAAAATATATTCTGTATGCTCAAATAAAATTTCTAAACACCAAATTTATCAGAGTGGAATGTCAGGAAGGCAAAAATTGGAGTCCTATTTGCTCTATCTGTAAAGTGTTAAGAGAGAGGTGGCTGAATGGCAGTGGAAAGTGTTTGGAAATTTAACAGGCTTTACCACTCAGGAACCAGGGTACCTAGGGCTTGATACCTGAAGTCTAGGAGCCTCAGTGTCCTCCAGTAGAAAAAGTAGATGCTGGGCTTCCCTGGTGGGGCAGTGGTTGAGAGTCCGCCTGCCGATGCAGGGGATACGGGTTCGTGCTCCGGTCCGGGAAGATCCCACATGCCATGGAGCGGCTGGGCCCGTGAGCCATGGCCGCTGGGCCTGCACATCCGGAGCCTGTGCTCCGCAACGGGAGAGGCCACAACAGTGAGAGGCCCGCGTACCGCAAAAAAAAAAAAAAAAAAAAAAGTAGATGCTAATAAAAACTCATTATGGGGGTTTTGTGAGAATTAAATGAGAGAATGTATAGACAGTGCCTATCACCCAATATTCACTCAAGAAATGGTAATTCCTCTTGTCGTAATATTATTCCCTTTTCCTTCTGTTTTGCTTGTAACACCATTTCCAGATTCTCTTCTCTCCAGCTCGCTGATACTTTCTAGTTTCTTCTACTCCTGTCTTTACACCCTTGCTTTTTATCTAGACCTGAAGCAACATCACTTTATGGTCCACCATTGAACTGGCTTCTTGTCTAACACCCACCTCCTTCTCATGCACACTACCCACCCCCTCCGCCCTGCCTCGCCTTTAGGATGCTTTCTATAGGTCAGCATTTGCTGTGCACCTACTGTATGTCAAAAACTTGCCATGTACTTCACAAATATTAGGGTCTCATTTAATCTTCAACTATGCAGAATTATGTACCAGGAAATCTAAGGCTCAGTGAGATTATATAATATGCCCAGAGTGGGAGAGTGGGCATATAAATGTCCTTCTGTCTGTCATATTATAGTTTTCAGTTAAGATTAGAGAGAATGGTTTTCTTCTTGGAGTAAGCAGAGGGTAAAAGCAAAAACAGAACCAGAAAAGAAAACACGGACTCTGAGAAGTGGGAAAGGAGAAAGAAAAAAGAGAAAGAAAAGGAAATTAATTATATTTCATGTTCACCTGATCCAAATTCCCACCATCCACCTATTAAGAGGATGTTCAGATGTTTAAGGATTATAACCATGACTTTGAAAACAAATTTTAGTGTGTGGGTCACTTTTCTATGGCTTGTCATAGATGTAATGATATAATCTGGTAGTTGTGTTCACCAGTCATGTTGACAAAACAGTCTAGTGAGAGCTTAGCCCTGGAGGGGTGTGGTCTGTCGTGTGGGACAGACACTGTCGTGTAGGGGGTTCTCATGGAAGTGCAGGGATCTGACACTTTGCTTCCCTAGCTTTAGCACGCCTGGCTTAAAAAAAGAAAGAGAAAAACAACAATGCGATGTGTCTGCTGCTTCCCTCTGAGACGTGTCGCTTGCCATAAAACATTTCTATTGCCACTTGCACTCTAAGTAATTTCCATTTAGGCCTGGCTCCTCCTCCGAGATTTTCAGGTAAACAGCCTGAGATTAGTGTATGTAACGTATAGTTAGGAGCATGAATGCTTTTACTTCAACATTCTTATTAAATTGAAGCCATGGCAAATAAGCTTAATGTAACAGTGATTTTGAACATCAGTGGAAAAATGAGTTATTACAAAAGAATCCTAATATCAGTGGAAATCTCAATAATCTACATGATTTTTTCAAATGTCGGATTTTACAGGAAAATCTCTATGTCCAGAAATTTGTATACAATTGCAGGTAGTTGAAGTTTCCTTCGATGGCTCTATCTACACAAGTGCATCAGGATTGTGTCTGTTTTCTCCTGCTTTTTCTGAGGCTAAAGTCTCCTAGCTTGGCAGCAATGTGCCACAAAGACTGTTAGCTTAAGACAATTGATTCTTCCCCTGATTTGGGCACTGCACTTGAATGGCTCCCAATCCAGAATCAAGGAGAGAAGAAAAAGAGAATTGAAAAGACGAGAAGGGAGGGAGGACTCGGGCACGCGGAAGGGAGAGAGAGAGGAAAACGAAGATAACTGACAAAACACTACTTGAAAACCAACATTATCAGTGCAATCTTTGTCACTAGATTTAAAATGGCACAATTTAAAACTCATAATGAAGTCTATTTTAACTGTGAAATATACAGATTTTGAAAGATTTTTCTATTGTAAAAAATATAAATGCTATGAAATAGATATGCTTCTTTTTTTCCTGTGTTTTAACCTTTGAGGGTAACTTTACTCTAAATTATGTGAAGTTATCATCCATATCCAATTAAAAATGCTAAGCCAGTTTCACCGTGAAAGAGAGACACTGACAATATCTATCTATCTATCTATCTATATATATATGGTAAATTAGTTATTGTCAAACCTATGGCCTCTCATTATTGTGCTTATACAACAGTGTCATCTAGTGGACAGTGGTCAGGCAAGTTGTAGCCAAGATTCTTGGAGGAGCTTATTTAAAATGAGCTAGTATTAAATGAAAATATGCTTTGTCTTTTTCAATTTCCTGAAACTAAAGCAATTTAAATAATTATTTCTAATCCAGGACATCATTTCAATTCATTTCATTTTTTTTCCCAGAATAGTAAAGGGACTGAGAACTTTTTATGCCTACAGAAAGAAAATAATTTTAAGATAATTTTTCTTTTTTAAGATAGCAAAGAACAAAAGAAAATAACTAAATTACACTAAAGGGTAGATATCAGCATATGGATAGCAATTAGGAGGAGGAAGTTGAAGCTGAAAGATTCTTGAGTAAGATTCCAGTCTTTAAATCTAAATGAATGGTGGCTACATCAACAATGACAAAACAGAGGCAGTATATGGGAGTGCTGTTGTCTTATTTCCAAAACTTTGCCATTTTTCTAGTACCTATTTTGTGTATTTGTAAAAAATACATCTCTTTTAAAACAGGATTTTTCAAAAGCCCATCATTTTTTTAAAAAGCATAAAATGTCATTTGAGTATTAAATATCTGCTTTATCAAAGCCATTTAGCTTTAATTTTTCTCCAAATAATCAAATCCTGGAGACACATAATGGACACTGAAATATATTCCATAATTTTGCTGATTCCCTGCATTTTTTATTGAAAAATATGAAAAGACTGCATTTGCTTAAAAACAAACAAAAGTTAGGCTTTTCAGCATTTCATCAAAATAAATATGAACAGCAATTTTTTTAAACCACAGTACAGTATCAGTGAGTGTTTTTATTAAACGGCTATTAGTTACCTACATGCCCTTGGGTTTTGAAACTACTTAAAGGTAGGATGTTGTTTTACAGCTTTTTGTTTTTGTTTCAGAGAAAGAGAAAAAAAAGGTTTACTAAGGTTATCGATAAGTATGAAGTTCTGTTTTTCAAGCATTTAATCCTAGTTCCATATTCCAGGTCCTCTAAATAAATGTTTCATGCCAATTTGCTATCTTTGATAGTATTGTGTTATTTGGTTTGAAAATGTTATCATGATCCTATAAAAGTAGATGCTACTAAATTTATCACCCTTTGATTGGACACAATGTATTTTTTCTTATCTGTTTAAGATTTTTAAAGTATTGCTGGGATGAAATACCTAATATGACACAGTATGGTAGATGACTTAGAGAATATGATACAATGCTATATTGATAAGTTATACTGAAAATTCTTGCACAAATATTCCTCCATATTATTAAGAAAATATTTGGTTGTTAAGACGATTTGAAGTAATGTAAAAGTTTAGCAAATTTGACCATTCATTTGAAACAGACTATTTTTTTTCTGAGTAAATAGAAAATACTCAGCCCTGCCCTAATACTATGTGATTTTGCCTTTATCTTTTACCCATGTTATACAAACAAATTAAATAAAAACTCCACATGCCTTCTAGTTGTAATTTTTATTGAATACTAATTCAAAATTAGGAGGATGCTGGTATTTCAAGATATAATATTTACATTGATTGGTTCATAATTCACATGTAAAAATCACTCACCTTCTGTAGAGTAAAACCTATCATCAGTAGAAATGTCATATTTTAAAATATATTTGCAGGATGTGTTCATTTGAAATGCTGAGTTTTTACTTTACAATACTTGAAAATTAATGTGGTAGAAATGTGCAGATTATTTGGGCCTTTCAGGGAGAAAGAAAATCTAGAGTTTTGATGTTCCCAGAAGAAGATAGATTCTTTCTAAATATGCACAGTTTTTCATTCTGCAGAATAAGTGAGTACTTTGTACTCACTCAAAATTAAATTTGCAAGTCATAGAACTGAACTGGCAGCTGATATGTAAAGTACAGGTCTGGTATTTTTCAGAATCTTACCCTATCCGTCAATATTTAGTGAGTACCTACCAAAGACTATGAAAGACACTGTGGTTAAGATAGAAAATGGGATACATGTTCTATGACCTTCCAAAACCTTACAATTCAGTTGAAGAGATAAAACATACACAAGTGAGAAATTAAATGGCAATGCAAGATTTAAATAACAGTTCAATTCAATAATAGATATGTCACAGAGAGGTTCATGCTCATTTATCTTATGAGTAGTCCAGGAATTGAGAGAGTTCCCTACCAACAGAAAAAGGATTTTTTGTGATAAATCCTGGAGAACAGATTCCTAATAAAGGTCTTTGTAGGGCAGATGTACAGTTAAGAGAAAGTAAATTGTACCTGTGACTTCTTTGTCCATTGCTCCTTTTGTTCTCCATGGGTATTTTAGTAATAAGTAGAGGCCAACACTGTAGAAGCCAACCTTTCACCATAGATAAATGGAATTTACCTGATTTCTATGAAAATATCAACTTTCTCAGGAAAATTACTCTCAAAATCTGTCCCTGTGGGTAAATACTACTCAGCAGAAAAGTAGCACAATCTGTTGGCTTGCACTCAAAAGAGGAAAACTATGTTCCGGACACCTTAACAGGATACTGGTTACTGAGGAACCAGAAATCTAATGAACTTTGAAGCAGTCATCCTGATTTAATTTTGAGTCATAAACTCCTTGGAAAATCAGATCAGTACTATGAGCACCTTCTTTAAAAAAGTGACCTCTTTGTAAAATATTATACTGCTAATAAAATTCTTCCTACTGTTGCTTATTCCTGAAATATTAATATATAACTGGTAATGCTATCTTCTACTACAAGGAAATAGATACATTTTAAAAATCAAAAACTCTATGTATTATTCTACGCCAATTATGTAATATCATGGAGATTTTCATATTATTTTTAGTATCTCATATATTCTCTTCTATTGCTTGATGAATTTATAATTGAATTATCTGTATAAAACACTAATATTTTACTAAAAGGCTAATTTTTATATCATTACTTCATTGGATCTTGGTTCAAGATAAGGTTTGTTTGTTTTTTTTCAAGATAAGGTTTTATGATCAAATGTGGTATCTTACTTTTTTTCCAATCTACACTGACCGTGACTATTTTGATTCCATAAGATAGACTGATTTGATTTTATAAATAAATTTTCCCAAGGGTAACTTTTGCCATCTAATCTATACCTTTTAGTATTGTATCCTACCTTAAACATTTGTTTTAGGTAGGATACAATAGAATTTTTAAATAGGTAATGTATATTCCTAAGAAGGAATAAAGAAATCAAAAAACATCCTCACTTTGACTCTGTTCCCATTTTTCTAAAGCAAATTTTGAATTTAGTTGGTGGTAACTAAAATTGTTAGGAGACAGATTGTAGAACATTTAGGAAACCTCTCAAGTGGTTGTTGGGAAATTCAGTCATTCATACATGATTTAAATTCATTCATTCCTTCAATCATTTATTCAATGAATATGTATTGATTTGTACCAGGTACTTTACTGGGGCTACATGTTTATCTCAAGGTCAAAGACAAATAGGGAGCACATATAAGTCAATATGTAGACCCACATAAACTCAGTGTGCTGCACTTTGTATAGCAACTGTGGCGATGCCCAATTTGTCTTGCCCTTCTGGGAATACCTCAATCTTGACAGATGTGTTTTAATAATGTTGCTATGAGCCAAAAAGGGCCCACACCACTGAACATTCCCCAGATTGCAAATCAGGATCTCTAATAATTCATTGGTTCACAGTTTTTAAACAACAGTTTGGTTTCAGTTTTGGTTGTATAACTAATATTGCTTGATACATAAAACAAGAAAATTATAGATAAGTTTAAGAACAAATTTTTTTAACTTTATTTATTTTATTTATTTATTTTTGGTGGTGCCGGGTCTTAGCTGCAGCAGGCAGTCTCCTTAGTTGTGGCTCCTGGGCTCCTTAGTTGTGGCTTGCCGGCTCCTTTAGTTGTGACACGTGTGCTCCTTAGTTGTGGCATGCGAACTCTTAGTTGCAGCTTGTGTGTGGGATCTAGTTTCCTGGCCAGGGATTGAATCTGCATCCCCTGCATTGAGAGGTGGATTCTTAACCACTGCACCACCAGGGAGGATACACTCTAACAACCCAGGAAGAAGAATCACTGGTCATATTCTATTGTATTCTTTTCTCTATACTATATACGTGTGTATGTATACATTCCTTTTGCTGAAACCACGTATAGCTTTTGTTTGTTTTTTTCCATAACTGAGACCATACTGTAAAGTAAGTTTATTTTGAACACATCCTTCAAATTAATCTAAGAACTAATGTTTACATGATTTGGGGCTTGGAGAAAGCAATCCTCCCTAAGGCAAATTCTGAGACAGATTATCCAAAGAGGCACAGAGGAAGCACTTTCTCTTATATGCTGAGGGAACATCCATTTCCAGAACTCAAGGGAGAAGGGGTTTGTTCACTTTGTGCCATTATGTTAATGTTACTTTAGTGCTTGAGCTCAACTGCACATGGTTCTTTCTTTATTGTGCTCCAGGGAGACTCCTCCGAAAGCACACAGTCCCCATCCTGACCAGATCTCTCCTCCACTGTGACTCGGGAACATGAGTCCTTTGGAGTTTAGATGTGATTCAGACTGTTGTTTTTTCGAAACCAAAATAAGTGCACAGTTGCAGCCAAATTCTACTGTTCTTGGAACATCATGGAATAATAGCATAACTCTGAGCATTCAATTTTTATGTGGGGAGCAGTTTTTCTCCAAAACTCATTGGAGTTTCTTGAGAAGAGAATTTTTGTTGGGAAATTGTTTTGGTGATGGTGTGAGGACAGGATTTCCTGGGCTGAGACCAGAGTAAGGTCAGGAATGGCCAACTATACAAGCAAGTAGCCTGTAATAGGAAGCATTGCCTAATGAGAGCCAGCCTGAAATACAAGGCTCTGGGTGATGAGACCCTGAAGTTCAAGAGATTAAGTTGATTCTAGGGCAGAAAACTGTTTGAGTAAGGACAACTCTGCTTCCAAGAAAGATGATTTGACAAAGGGCATTAATTTTTCATCACAGCATAAAGAAGGCATTTCTGAAAAATAGTGTATCATACTCACCAGTTCACACTCATGGTCCCCCTTGGCTGTTCAGCCTCCCAGAGACAACCACTGACCCACCCTACATGGCTCTGCAACGTAGAAGCCTTTTTTGATTGGAAGCTTAAGTCCAGGCAATGTGTAACCCACAACAAATTATTTCCTAGCAAAACTCCTACTTCTAGCTTTGAGTGACTTCTCATCCATGTGTGAGTATCTTCAAAACTCAGCCCTCTGGTGCACTTTTCTGTACCACTGCAGTTAATTAACAGTTCTTCTTCCAAAGAGTAACCCAAGTGGTTAAAGAGGTGCTTTACCATCATGGCCACTGCCCAACTTTTCTCCTTCAACCCACCTTTAATGTGATTTAAGAGGCTTCCACCAGTGGCTCCCTTGGTGGCACAGTGGTTAAGAATCCGCCTGCCAATGCAGGGGTGTCAACACGGGTTCGAGCCCTGGTCCGGGAAGATCCCATGCTGCAGAGCACCTAAGTCCGTGCGCCACAACTACTGAGCCTGTGCTCTAGAGCCTGTGAGCCACAACTTCTGAGCCCACGCGCCTGTAGCCTGTGCTCTGCAACAAGAGAAGCCACCCCAATGAGAAGCCGGCGCATGCGCACCGCAACGAAGAGTAACCCCCGCTCGCCGCACCTAGAGAAAGCCCGCGTGCAGCAACAAAGATCCAACACAGCAAAAAATAAAATAAATAAACTTTTAAAATATAAATAAATAAAAAGAGGCTTCCACCAGAAAGAAGATTATGGAGATCTCTATCTACCCATGAGATAAATTTATCACAATAATGGAGATATAAATAGCTTTTTTCCTGCCAACCTGACAGAAACCTATTATTCGAAATAATTTTTCAGAGCCTGAAAACATTTTTTGGTGCCTCCATAGTGATTCTGCATTTTGTATGAAACGAAACGAGAGCTTCCCTTTGTAAGACTCAGCTATCACTCAGAATCCATTTACTATGTACTACTATGTGTCCATATTTGGCATCAGGTATTTGGTTATGTGTTACCGTCTCTATCAGATAAGCTTCTGGAATGTCAAGATTATGTCTTCTCTACCTTTGTAACTCTGCAGAGTTAAGAATATATGTTTTTTTATGAAGTCATAATGTGTGCATTATGTAGTGTTTTAAATGCAGTAAACATTTCAGTTACTAAAAACAGGCAAAAACTAATCTATGCTTTTAGAAGTCTGGAATGCAGTTAACCTTACAAGAGAGCTACAGACAGGAGAGGAAATAGGAGTTTTAGGGAACTGGTGGTAATGTATTTTTGATCTAGGCGCTGTTCTACAGGCCTGTTCAGTTGAGCTATACCCTTATGTTTACTTTTCTTCATTATATGTCAATAAAGTGAAAAAATACCTATTCCAGGTACTATATAGAAGACTTACAATTGTTTCCTTGCCTTGGTTAATATTTTAATGATAACATTTTTAAAAAGAATATGATAACTTTGGTTGGTGGCTGGATAGGAGGTATATTTGGTAAATTGTATAATGAAATTAAATGTTTATTTAATTATATAATTAAATTTCACTCAGGTGCTCTGCCAAGTGCCTAATTTAGTCCCAAATGAAGAACATGTTCAACTAACTATAGATATAGATATATAGACATGGATATATGTATATATAATACACGTTTAACTTCAGAATAATATCACAATTTTTATCAATTGAATTAATAATTACATATGTAAACTAGCTATTTTGAGTGAATTTTGGCTCCTTAAAATTATGTAATTAGTGAATAGGTCAAGAAAATGTTAATAAAATAATTGGGCTCTCTTTTGAGGATGTATTTATTCATTTATTCAACAAATATTTATTATACCATGCTGGGAGACAGCAATACAAAGATAAGTGAAACATGGGCACCTTCCCAAGAATTCGTAGTCTATAGGGAAACAGGCACGTAGATACATAATTTCAATGGGATGTAGTAAGTCTAATGAATGAAACTTATACAAGAGATTTGTAGCATAAAAGGAGAAATTATTTCCATTTTCTAAGGAGCAACAAGAAAGTTTAGTGGTAAATGAGCCTCCTGAACCAGGTGTTGAAATGTAAGAGAAAAGTCACATGAATTGAGGGTTTGCAGAGAAAGAAGTCTTTCTAGGTAGAGATAAAAGCAAGAGTCAAGAAAAAAGCCCGTTGTCCATTTTATCAGAGGCTACTGGATGAATGGCTAGAAAGGACCAAGCCTCTGCGCAACGCTTAAGAGTTTGAGGGGCTATAATCTCAAAACTCTTAAAGTCTCTCCCTCCTTCCCTACCTCTCTCTCCCTTCCTCATTCTAGCCCTCTACTCCATTTTATTTCCTCTCTCAATCTATCTCCCCAGTTGGAATTTTCTTTGCACATAAATTATGCCTGTTTATCTGCAAATGTTTACACAACACGCCCACACCTGGGCAACTCAATGACCTATATCCTCTCCAGGTTTAGATAAATCAAAATTGTTTTGTAATAAATCATGCCTCTGAAAAACTCAGTAGTAGTGCCAACTTTAATTCTTATTCCAGATCTCTTCTTTAGCTATTTGAGTATATCCACAGAAGCAGATAGAAAGTAGTAAATAATCTGCTACTACCTGAATGATGGTCTTTTTGTTCTTACCCATCATAAATCTGAATCTCAAATGCTCTTGGTGTCCTTACAAGTTGGTGACAACCTCAAAAGCCTATAGGGGCCAGGAAAGTAACATATATAAATAGGTATAAGAAAAAAAAGGGAACAGTTTTATAATGAATGACAATTGTCATTGAACTTCAGTGTGGGAGAAAGAGTAGGGGTGGGGAATCTGGAAAACTGGAGAGTACACACCACTTCTAAAGTGGAAACTGTCTATTAGCTTCAGCCAATTGTTGCCAAATAGGAATGCAAACTTTGTGTTCACAAATAATTGGTTTTTTTAAAAAGAAGATTCAGATTTTGTGGTTCAAATTAAACATGTCTGAGGGCCACATCAGCCAGCAGGCCACTAATTCATAACCTCTGTCTTATTGCTAAATACACTTACGCTCACTTCTAAATGGATTAATCCCCACTTGTTGACTACATTCTCCCAGTAATTGATAAATTCTTCTGGGGTAGGAACTGGTGTTTTAGAAGTTTTTTATGCTTAGAGAATGTGCTAAGAGCTCAATAAATGATTATCATTGAATTCGATTTGTAAAATGGGTTCTTTTTAAGGTTAAGATTCTCTGATACACCATCTCCCTAATCTTACCTGGTTGCTAGTGCTTTGTAGCATGGAAAAATAAGTTTTTACAGTAATGGCAAAAATAAAATTTTTCCTGCTTATTAGTAAATTGCTTAGGAATCCCCGCCCCCTTCAAATTTTGACACAGTTAGTTCTGTTTAACAACACATTAAGATCTTGGTTCTGGATTCAACTTCTGTATTTCCTTCTTTCCAGATGACCAAACTTAGCCCAGTTACATTTTCTCTGAATTTCCCTTTGTACAAAATGGAGTTGAAAATAGTACCTACCTCATAGGGTTGTTTGTGAAGAGTGTAAGTGATATTAATCAGGAAAAAAAATGCTTTGACACAATGGCTGCAATTAGATTCGAACTGAGCTTGTTTTTATAAACAATTGGATTGATTATGACTTCTGAAATGAAGGTCTATTTGAAAAGAAATGACATTAGGTGAATTAATAAATCTCCCTTCTCCATCAGAGACTCTCAGACCTGGGATTCATTCACTTCTGATGCCTAGATTTAAATGAATTTTAATACATCCACCCTCTGCTGAAAGTAAGACAAAACACCACCACCACCACTACAAAACAGATCTTCATTCTTTCAGGAGCCAAGGACTTATCATCTTTCAGTTTCGACTAAGCATCCTCTTCCATGTTGTAATTGTGCTTAGAACCCTAGCATCGCCACTTTTCCACTTAAGCCAAAAAGAAATACACCCCAGGGTTTCAATGAAATCTCAGAATGACACCTCCTCAGCTAGCCTTCTGACTACGTTAGGGTGGCATTACAAGATGACGATGTGTTCTCTCTTTGGGAGAAAGAAAGATGAGAAAGTTCTATCTTCTTGGCTTCAAGTATGTCTTCACAGCCACCACACCTTTTCATATAATTCTTTTTAGAATGTACTGTCAGAATGAAGCCAACAGAGAAAAGTTCCAACGAATGGAATTGCCATAGCAACACCCTACATTTCTCATCAAGTTTGGTCTTGTGTGGATCATCACATTAAAGCTTGTTTTTTCAGCTTGGTGAAAGCCATGGCTGTAATCTTTGGTGTGAAAAATCTCTTCGGCCCAACCAGAAGTTAAAAATAGAAGAGAATAATTTGAATTATTTCACGAAACCTCCATCTGGAATTGCAGCTCCTCCACAAATGGATTTAACTCAGAGAACACTAGCATTTGGGACCACTTAAATTTCCCCTACGGTTTCAAATTGGATTCGGTACTTGTCATTATGACTTATTATTTGTTGAGTGCTGACCAAGTACTCAATTCCTCAGTTCTGAGCAAAACAAAGAGTACAGTACTCATCTCCTTCAAGGGGACAAGATGCAGAAGCATAACATTGAACAAAAATCTGGACAAAGGCTCTGTGTGTGCGTGTGTATGTGCGTATGTGTGATTTAGTTGTTTTTGATAGCTAGTAAATCAGTCTATCTTAGGTCTTCTCTAACCAGGAAAGCATTATTTTTAAAAATGCTTTGCATTTGAGAGTTTCGCTTTGTAGTGAATTAACAATCTTAAAAAAAAAAAAAGAATTCTAAGAGAAGTAACAATGTACGTTAAATGGTTTTAAAAAACGTTTTCCCAGGCTTGCAAACTAGTCTTTGTTTGGAAGCCTACTTTTTCACTTCCTGATGAAAAGTAGGACTTCTGAAAATGTAGGGAATGTGAATACTAGGGATACTTTTTCAACTTATTCTCTACAGTTGAAATCAGATATATTCTTAGGATAAAAGAATCACATGTTCTTCATTTACTTCAGTAAGTTGTTTGTCGTGTGAACATTTTATATGTCGTAATTTAAGGTTATACATGGTTATTGGTCACAAAAACCCTAAACCTATAACTAAATAATACTGAGAATATGCACTGCCATTTTTCCTAGCAACAGGATATTATAAATTCATCATCATTTTCAAGCAATATAAACTTGAACTACAAATATTAATTCAAGGACTAATTAAATACTGTATTATCATAGACTTGTTGCCTAGAATTTACAAAATTAATTTAAAAATGAACCTGCAGATATGCAACATTAGGTTGGTTGGCATAGTTTTTAAATAAAAAAAGATTGAAAAACTACGTATCAGTTAGTACATAAAAATATACATATAAGTAAGTCGATCATTTTCAGAAACAGATATCTGTAGAATTCATTTATTGTTAGCAAGACTTTGGAGTAAGGACTTTGGTTTGTTTCATACAAGGAAACAGAGCAATTATTAAACTTTAAATGTTCTTTCTCTGTCATTGAAACAGACATAGTCATGCAATTGACATATTTTCACAGCCCTTGGCAATGATACATGCAGTTTTAATCATGGATATTAATTCTCTTCTTTAACCCACTAGCCCACCCCTGCAACTACTCTATTACTTCACCCCGGTATTTATTTCACTGCCACAAGCAGTGATGCATGGAAATTAAACTATAGATATTCATTATTGCCTGCTTTTGCCTCAGTGCATAAAATTTTCACTTCTGCATTGTTAGAAGGTAAAAATTTCATCACTGGTTTGCCATCATGTGACCTCGACCTTGTGGTGATTGAATGTTATAAGGGTTTGGGCATAAAGATAACACCAGCAAGGACGAGATACAGGAACTGGTGACAGGGAAGATGGCTATGTTACTATGACAGCTGTGAAATAACCTATGATCTTAAGGAAAAGTCAGCATTATACACTATAACACTAACCATCACTTTGAAAGCTAAGCTTCTGCAATGAAAAGACCAGAATTCAATTGTTTTCAAATGACACATTGGGTTACAATATTTTTGTCAGCAATTACTTTGTCACAAAATCATTTTTGCTTCTTATTCTTTTTTTTTCCCCGTGGAGTTAGTAGTGATGGGGATGCTGGATTTTCCAAAAATAACCTTTAATTATAGTTTTTGATCTTGACATTCTTGAAAAATGCCCTACTGGCTGGTCTTCTGTAAGTACCATCTGTAAGTTTTGATCATAAACTAACTAGTCCTAGAATCTGCCTGGCAAAAAGTATTACGAGTCATTTTGGAAAAAGTCAGGCACAGTCAATTTTCACAGTCTTGAAACTTGAAATGATTTCTTCCAGCTTTCAGAAGAAAAAAAAAATTTTTCTGGCATGAAATTCTGTGTTAAAATTTTCAAACAAAAATAGAGAAGAAAGCTAGAATATAGCAAAAACAACAAAAAAAGATACAGTAGAAATTTGAATATACTAGAAACAGCATTTGTCAAGAAAATAAGAATTTTCAACTTTATTTTCACAGTTAGACCTAATTATTTACAACTAAAATATGATGAATTTATATTTCTGAAGCACACATCTAAGAATGGAAGGAAAATAAAGAAAATATATAATATTATATCAGTAATGATGAAGGAAGTACTGCATAGCATCTTAATCAGTGTCTTAATAAATAGCTAAAAGATGGCCTCAGCTAAGGGAAAAACGAAGGAGGGGGAAGAATACCTTATTAAGCTCATCTCGAGCAGGTTAATGCTGGATGATACTGACCTGCCATACCTGGCCATTGTCCCGTGTTGTTAGAACTAACAGCACTGAACATTCTCCTTAATGGTGAAATATTTAAGACATTTACTTCTTTGACAATCTCAGTGGCCAATTAAGATCTTGACAAAAACTACATCTTGCAAAGATGAGATGGTGTCTGTCACAAGTGGTATTTATAGGTGGACTGCTACTTGTAGTAAACTGCTTCATTTGCCTTTATTATTCACTCTGTTAACTGTAGATTTCTTGATGTATAGAGTCTGAGATGAAGTATTCTTTAAGTAGCAAAATTTTTCCTCTGTATTGATATTTTATAAAAATACATCCCTGAAGACTCTCGAAGTTCTATATTTATGCTAATCCATAGAGCAATCCACATTTATACTTCTGGAGGGGAAAAAGTCCCTGTGGAAGGTTTACCTGTAGTGTCCTAGAGTCATCAAATTAGCATATCCTGACTTTTTGGTAATTGTCCAAGCTTGTGTTTAACAGAACATTCATGTCAATGTTCATTATAAATAAATAAAGCTATTTTAGGAGAAGTAGTTTATAGGTCACATTTTCTTCTGATCTCAGTTTCCTAATGACTCCAATATGTCTTTCTGGAAATGGACCGAGTGCTGTGATTATGGCCCCTGTTTCTAATGTGAGTTTCATTTTTAATACCATTAAGTTTGCTCATTTAATGATATGGAAAAACATATCTTTGTTCATTCATACTTTTACTCACTTTTTATTTTTTATTTTTGTATGAACATATATCAGCATACAAACACTTGCTTAAAATTTAAATAATACTATGCTCCACTAATGCTAATAATTATTATGCTAGTGTGTGGTTGTAATTTGAGAGCCTACAACCTGTCAGGTGCTGGGGTAGGCATGATGTTCATCATTGTCATCATCATTATCATCATCACAGGTATTATTTATTGAATATTTACCTGGGAAGTATTCTACATTTGCTATCTATTTAAAATCCCACAAACGGAAGTACAAAAAGATCTATAACTGGCAAGAAGTAGAGTCTAGATTTAAATACAGGTTTGTCTACTGCAAGATAGTCCCTAAATAATTGTGCATAATATGTTTTAAAATTTAATACATTTCTCAATCTTCCCAAATAGTCCATTTTCAAAACAGAACACACAACTTATGTATTGTGTACCTATTATCTCATGGCTGTGACTATTCGAATCCAGACTCTCTGGATATAGGAGTCTACCTCTTCAGAACGTCTTCTCTCAACAAAGAAATAAAAAATAAAATAAAAATATTTTTTACTAATGATTACAGATACAGAAAGAGCTCACACCACACAATGGCCTATTTTATCCACTCTAGCCCTTTTCCCCTCCCTTTTCCTTGTTTTTACCGCTTTCCTGTGACAACAAAAGTTTTTACTCCTTACCTCTGGATAAGTAATACTCTACACGTGAGGGAATCTCTTTGGGGACTGAACTTTGGAGGGTGTACCCAAGTCCCAAGTGGGGTTATAAAAGAGTTACTTCAGAACAAATTCAGTGTTCTTCCTGGAAGAAATTATGGTGAATATAATTTTCTCTGCCTCTCATGTGTAATTCACGTGGAATTGTTCAAAAAGTAATAGCATTTTAGTTTCTGAGACTATGTATAGAACATTCCCTCAAAAAAGTGTGTCTTTTTAAGCCATGGTTGCTAAGAAGCTCTATGCATATATTCGATCAAAGGCTTGCCCTGTACACAACTTTCCCTTGATGTGTTGGTGAGGAAAGAAGAAGGCTCACAGGATCAAAGAGGCAGTGTTTCCTCAGGGTCGGTGAAGCATGGGAAATGGCTACTGGCTGAAGGACTTGGGAATGTATCACACGGTCAGGTAGAGAATCAGAAAGAAGTTGATTGCTCACCATTTTTACTCCTCAGTTTTGGTGCAGAAGTATGATGAAAATTTGAGAAGCAATCTTCTCAAATGAGTCTACAGTTTCTTAGAATTTAAGAGTCAGGATGCCAGAGGGTCTGGAGTAAGACTAAGGAGTAGGAGAGGTAAAAAAATAATGCCTCGAAATTTGGGTCCAGTTTCTCATTGGCTTTGAAGTTCTTTTCTAATAAAACATCAGGAAATAGAAATGAAAAGGGAATAAAAGCCCAAGTAGTAGAGGATTAATTCTAATTTGAGCTGGAGGGGAAAGAGTAGAAAGCAAAAAGCATCTCATTTCTCAAAAAAAAAAGCTTTCATAGTCCTGTCAAATGTCCTCAATTTTGGCCAGACAGGGAATTGAGGACATCTTTCATTTTCCACTGCTGTGAATGTCTTAAGGTTACCTAACCAAAGGGTCCAAGAATATAACAAAATAGTACCAGTGAGCAGAGTCTGAAAAGTTTACCTCAGATTTGGGAAAGCAGCACAATGTTGTCATGGGAAACTCATTACAATTAGATTTGAACATTCCTCATGGTCACCATATCAGAGACAAGGCATTCAGTAAGTCTATAAATCCCATGAAAAGCTTTTTGAAATGGATTCTTTGTGGAAACAAGTGAAGGGACATAATTGTGTCAGTGTATCAGAGGCAGAACAGAGCTTGTCCAGGTGCAATGCAAAGGTCTTCCATTGCCTATGGAAAACCAGCAAACTCTATAGTGTGGCCTAAAAAATTTGTACTGCTTGTCTCCTCAGTTTTATCACTCTCCGCATTCTCCATCTCCCCTACTCCTAATCTAAGCTTCTGAATCACCAGTCTGTTCCATATATCCTTTGCTTTGTTACCCAGTGCTCCTCTTCCACACTTCCTAAGCCCAAAATGTACTCCCACATTCCCCGGCCCTCAACTGTGCATTGTTTTCACCTGTGGACTGCCAGGATGTAGCTCTCTATCCTCCTCCAGGACCAACAGCCTGAAATAGAATGGATCACACACTGCTTGGGGCTGCCAATGTTTATGAGAAATACTTCATTTCCTCTTTTTTCACAATAAGCAACTTGAAGCAGAATTTTAGGTTCAATTCCCTTCTCTTAGTTCTTTAAACAAACCAGATCCATTACTACCTTGGAGCCTTTCCTCCTAGACCCTTCCTTATGGCAAATTCAACTGGTTCTTCAACTCTCATTTTATTTTACTAATTTATTTTTATTTTTTTAACATCTATATTGGAGTATAATTGCTTTACAATGTTGTGTTAGTTTCTGCTGTATAACAAAGTGAATCAGCTATATGTATACATATATCCCCATAACCCCTCCCTCTTGGGTCTCCCTCCCACACTCCCTATCCCACCCCTCTAGGTGGTCACAAAGCATGGAGCTGATCTCCCTGTGTTAAGCAGCTGCTTGCCATTAGCTATCTATTTTACATTTGGTAGCGCATATATGTCAATGCTACTCTCTCACTTCGTCACAGCTTACCCTTCCCCCTCCCCATGTCTTCAAGTCCATTCTCTACATCTGCATCTTTATTCCTGTCCTACCCCTAGGTTCATTGGAATCTTTTTTTTTAGATTCCATATACATGTGTTAGCATATGGTATTTGTTTTTATCTTTCTGACATACTTCACTCTGTATGACAGAGTCTAGGTCCATCCACCTCACTACAAATAGTTCAGTTTCATTTCGTCTTATGGCTGAGTAATATTCCATTGTATATACGTCCCATATCCTCTTTATCCATTCATCTGTCGATGGACACTTAGGTTGTTTCCATGTCCTGGCTATTATAAATAGTGCTGCAATGAACATTGTGGTACATGTCTCTTTTTGAATTATGGTTTTCTCAGGGTATATGCCCAGATTGGGATTGCTGGATGATATGGTAGTTCTACTTTTATTTTTTTAAGGAAACTCCATAGTATTCTCCATAGTGGCTGTATCAATTTACATTCTCACCAACAGTGCAAGAGGGTTCCCTTTTCTCCACACCCTCTCCAGCATTTACTGTTTGTAGATTTTTTGATGAGGGTCATTCTAACCAGTGTGAGGTGAAACCTCACTGCAGTTTTGATTTGCATTTCTCTAAGGATTAATGATGATTAATGATGTTGACCATCCTTTCACGTGTTTGTTGGCAATCTGTATATCTCCTTAGGAGAAATATCTATTTAGGTCTTCTGCCAATTTTTGGATTGGGTTGTTTGTTTTTTTGACATTGAGCTGCAAGAGCAGCTTGTATGTTTTGGAGATTAATCCTTTGTCAGTTGCTTCATTTACAAATACTTTCTCCCATTCTGAGGATTGTCTTTTCTTCTTGTTTATGGTCTACTTTGCAGTGCAAAAGCTTTTAAATTTCATTAGGTCCCATTTGTTTATTTTCGTTTTTATTTCCGTTTCTCTAGGAGGTGGGTTAAAAAGGATCTTGCTGTGATTTATGTCATAGAGTGTTCTGCCTATGTTTTCCTCTAATAGTTTTAAAGTGTCTGGCCTTACATTTAGTTCTTTAATCCATTTTGAGTTTATTTTTGTATACAGTCTTAGGGAGTGTTCTAATTTCATTCTTTTACATGTAGCTGTCCAGTTTGCCCATCACAGCTTATTGAAGATGCTGTATTTTCTCCATTGTATATTCTTGCCTCCTTTATCAAAGATAATGTGGCCATATGTGCATAGGTTTATCTCTGGGCTTTTTATCATGTTCCACTTATCTATATTTCTATTTTTGTGCCAGGACCAGACTGTCTTGATTACTGTATCTTTGTAGTATAGTCTGAAGTCAGGGAGCCTGATTCCTCCATCTCTGTTTTTCTTTCTCAACATTGCTTTGGCTATTTGGGGTCTTTTGTGTTTCCATACAAATTGTGATTTTTTTTGTTCTAGTTCTGTGAAAAATGCCATTGGTAATTTGATAGGGATTGCATTAAATCTGTAGATTGCTTTGGGTAGAAGAGTCATTTTCACAATGTTGATTCTTCCAATCCAAGAAAATGGTATATCTCTCCATCTGTTTGTATCATCTTTCATTTCTTTCATCAGTGTCTTATAGTTTTCTGCATACAGGTATTTTGTCTCCTTAGGTAGATTTATTCCTAGGTATTTTATTCTTTTTGTTGCAGTGGTAAATGGGAGTGTTTCCTTAATTTCTTTTCAGATTTTTCATCATTATTGTATAGGAATGCAAGAGATTTCTGTGCATTAATTTTGTATCCTGCTACTTCACCAAATTCATTGATTAGCTCTAGGAGTTTTGTGGTAGCATCTCTAGAATTCTCTATGTATAGTATCATGTCATCTGCAAACAGTGACAGTTTTACATCTTCTTTTCCAATTTGGATTCCTTTTATTTTTCTTCTCTGATTGCTGTGGCTAAAACTTCCAAAACTATGTTGAATGATAGCAGTGAGATTGGGCAACCTTGTCTTGTTTCTGATCTTAAAGGAAAGACTGTCATATTTTCACTATTGAGAATGATTTTGGCTGTGGGTTTGCCATATATGGCCTTTATTATGTTGAGATAAGTTCCCTCTACACCTACTTTCTGGAGTTTTTATCATAAATTGGTGTTGAATTTTTTTGAAAGCTTTTTCTGCATCTATTGAGATGATCATATGTTTTTTATACTTCAATTTGTTAATATGGTGTATCACATTGATTGGTTTGCATATATTGAAGAATCCTTGCATTACTAGGAAAAGCCCCACTTGATCATGATGTATGATCCTTTTAATGTGCTGTTGGATTCTGTTTGCTAGTATTTTGTTGAGGAGTTTTGCATCTATGTTCATCAGTGATATTGGTTTGTAGTTTTCTTTTTTTGTAACATCTTTGTCTGGTTTTGGTATCAGGGTGATGGTGGCCTTGCAGAATGAGTTTGGGAGTTTTCCTCCCTCTGCTATATTTTGGAAGAGTTTGAGAAGGATCGGTGTTAGCTCTTCTGTAAATGTTTGATATAATTCGCCTGTGAAGCCATCTGGTTCTGGGCTTCTGTTTGTTGGAAGATTTTTAATCACAGTTTCAAATTCAGTGCTTGTGATTGATCTGTTTATATTTTCTATTTCTTCCTGGTTCAGTCTCATAAGGTTGTGCTTTTCTAAGAAATTGTCCATGCTTCCAGGTTGTCCATTTTATTGGCATATAGTTGCTTGTAATAATCTCTCATGATCCTTTGTATTTCTGCACTGTCAGTTGTTACTCTTCCTCTTTAATTTCTAATTCTGTTGATTTGAGTCTTTTCCATTTTTTTCTTGATGAGCCTGGCTGCTAGTTTATCAATTTTGTTTATCTTCTCAATGAACCAGCTTTCAGTTTCATTGATCTTTGCTATCATTTTCTTCATTTCTTTTTCATTTATTTCTGATCTGATCTTTATGATTTCTTTCCTTCTGCTAACTTTGGGGGTTTTTTTTGTTCTTCTTTCTCTAATTGCTTTAGGTGTAACCTTAGGTTGTTTATTTGAGATGTTTCTTCTTTCTTGAGGTAGGAATTTATTGCTATAAACTTCCCTCTTAGAACCGCTTTTGCTGCATCCCATAGGTTTTGGGTATCATGTTTTGATTGTCATTTGTTTCTAGGTATATTTTGATTTCCTCTTTGATTTCTTCAGTAATCTCTTGGTTATTTAATAGCGTATTGTTTAGCCTCCATGTGTTTTTATATTTTACAGTTTTTTTTCCTGTTATTGATATCTAGTCTCATAACATTGTCATTGGAAAAGATAGTTGATAAGATTTCAATTTTCTTAAATTACCAAGTGTTGATACGTGACCCACGATATGATCTATCCTGGAGAATGTTCCATGTGCACTTGAGAAGAAAGGGTAATCTGCAGTTTTTGGATGCAATGTCCTGTAAATGTCAATTAAATCTATCTGGTCTATTGTGTCATTTACAGCTTGTGTTTCCTTATTAATTTTCTGTCTGGATGATCTGTCCATTGCTGTAAGTGAGGCGTTAAAGTCCCCACTATTATTGTGTTACGGCCGATTTCCTTTTTTATAGCTGTTAGCATTTGCCTTATGTATTGAAGTGCTCCTATGTTGGGTTCATATATATTTATAATTGTTACATCTTTTTCTTGGATTGATTCCTTGATCATTATGTAGTGTTCTTCCTTGTCTCTTGTCACATTATTTATTTTAAAGTCTATTTTATCTGATATGAGTATTGCTATTCCAGCTTTCTTTTGATTTCCAGTTGCATGGAATATCTTTTCCCATCCCCTCATTTTCAGTCTGTATGTGTCCCTAGGTCTGAAGTTGGTCTCTTGTAGACAGCATATATATGGGTCTTGTTTTTGTATCCATTCAGCAAGCCTGTATCTTCTGGTTGGAGCATTTAATACATTCACATTTAAGGCAATTATTAATTTTATTTTTTTAAATTTTTATTTATTTATTTATTTTTGGCTGTGTTGGGTCTTTGTTTCTGTGTGTGGACTTTCTCTAGTTGCGGTGAGTGGGGGCCACTCTTCATCACAGTGCACAGGCCTCTCACTGTCACGGCCTCTCTTGTTGCAGAGCACAATCTCCAGACACTCAGGCTCAGTAGTTGTGGCTCATGGGCCTAGTTGCTCCATGGCATGTGGGATCTTCCCAGACCAGGGCTCAAACCCGTGTCCCTTGCATTGGCAGGCAGATTCTCAACCACTGCACCACCAGGGAAGCCCAAGGCAATTATCGATACGCATGATCCTATTACCATTTTCTTAATTGTTTTGGGTTTGTTATTGTAGGTTTTTTCCTTCTCTTGTGTTTCCTGCCAAGAGAAGTTCCCTTAGCATTTGTTGTGGAGCTAGTTTGTTGGTGCTGAATTCTCTTAACTTTTGCTTGTCTGTAAAGGTTTTAATTTCTTGATCAAATCTGAATGAGATCTGTGCTGGGTAGGGTAATCTTGGTTGTAGGTTTTTCCCTTTCATCACTTTAAATATGTCCTGCCACTCCCTTCTTGCTTGCAGAGTTTCTGCTGAAAGTTCTGCAATTAACCTTATGGGGATTCCCTTGTATGTTATTTGTTACTTTTCCCTTGCTGTTTTTAATATTTTTTTCTTTGTATTTAATTTTTGATAGTTTGATTAATATGTGTCTTGGTGTATTTCTCCTTGGATTTATCCTGTATGGAACTCTCTGTGCTTCCTGGACTTGATTGACTATTTCCTTTTCCATGTTAGGGAAGTTCTCAACTATAATCTCTTCAAATATTTTCTCAGACCTTTTCTTTTTCTTATCTTCTTCTGGGATCCCTATAATTTGAATGTTGGTGCATTTAATATTGTCCCAGGGGTCTCTGAGACTGTCCTCAGTTCTCTTCATTCTTTTTTCTTTATTCTGCTCTGCAGTAGTTATTTCCACTATTTTATCTTCCAGGTCACTTATCCGTTCTTCTGCCTCAGTTATTCTGCTATTGATTCTTTCTAGGGAATTTTTAATTTCATTTTTTGTTTTGTTCATCTTTGTTTGTTTGCTCTTTAGTTCTAGTTCCTTGTTAAAATTTTCTTGTATTTTCTCCATTCTATTTCCAAGATTTTGCATCATCTTTAGTATCATTCCTCTGAATTCCTTTCCAGGTAGACTGCTTATTTCCTCTTCATTTGTTTGGTCTGGTAGGTTTTTACTTGCTCCTTCATCTGCTGCATATTTCTCTTATTCTCATTTTGTTTAACTTCCTGTGTTTGGGCTGTCCTTTTCGCAGGCTGCATGTTCATTGTTCCCGTTGTTTTTGGTGTCTGTCCACAGTGGGTAAGGTTGGTTCAGTGTGTTGTGTAGGCTTCCTGGTGGAGGGTACTGGTGCCTGTGTTCTGGTGGATGAGGCTGGATCTTGTCTTTCTGGTGGGCAGGACCACATCTGGTGGTGTGTTTTTGGGTGTCTGTGAACTTAGTATGATTTTAGGCAGCTTCTCTGCTAATGGGTGGGGTTGTGTTCCTGTCTTGCTAGTTGATTGGCATGGGGCATCCAGCAGTGGAGCTTGCTGGTCATTGTGTGGAGCTGCATCTCAGCATTGAGATGGAGATCTCTGGGAGAGCTCTTGCTGATTGATATTAGTGGGGCCAGGAAGTCTCTGGTGGTCCAATGTCCTGAACTCAGCACTCCCACCTCAGAGGCACAGCCCTGATGCCTGGCTGGAGCACCAAGAGCCTGTCATCCACACAGCTCAGAAGGTAAGGGAGACAAAAAGAAAGAAAAAAAATATTAAAATAAAAAAATAAAAATAAATAAATAAATTTAAAAAAAGAAGAGAGCAACCAAACCAATAATCAAATCCACCAATGATAACAAGCATTAAAAACTATACTAAGTTAAACATAAAAATCAGAAACAAATCAGTCGTAGACAACAGACTCCAAGTCTACAGTTGCTCCCAAAGTCCACCACCTCAATTTTGGGTGATTTGTTGTCTAGTCAGGTATTCCACAGATGCAGGGTACATCAAGGTGATTGGAGATTTAAGCCGCTGCTCCTGAGGCTGCACAGAGAGGTTCCCCTTTCTCTTTGTTCTCACGGCTCCTGGGATTCAACTTTGGTTTTGCCGCCCCCTCTGTGTGTAGGTTGCCCTCTGGCATCTGTCCTTGCCCAGACAGGATGGGGTTAAAAGAGTGGCTGATTAGGGGGCTCTGGCTCACTCATGCCAGGGGGAGGGAGGGGTACGGTAGTTATAATTAGAATGCAGGGTGAGCCTGCGGTAGCAGAGGCCAGTGTGATGTTGCAAGAGCCTGAGATGCGCTGTGTGTTCTCCCGGGGAAGTTGGCCCTGGATCACAGGTCCCTGGCAGTGGTGTGTTGCACAGGCTTCTGGGAG